>NC_142071.1:6078750-6740000 GCF_059756535.1 Pantherophis guttatus
CCATCCGTAGAATAGTTCCCATACATTATAATATTCAGTTTGTTCCTTCACTTTAATTGCGAGTGTTAGCCTATTCATTTCTGCACATTCTAATATTTCCCTAATCACCTTCTCCTCTGTAGGAGCCTCTTCACTTTTCCAGTCTTGTGCAAATACAATCCTAGCTGCAGTTATTACATGAATAATCAAATATACGTTCTCTTGATTATAAGTCTCTGGTAACATCCCCAACAGATTTAATTAATACTGATTATTCAAATAAGCTTTGGTTCAGAATCCTGTTGCACTTTTATTCTGATTATTAAAAACGCATAGGACCAACGGCCTTAAAATGCACTTCCTCACAACCCACAATTCCTCACAGAATTCAAAGAGCTATAGTCCTTGCAGCTTGCTTGGAAAATGGTCCCCACAATGCCAAAAATTCTTTTCCTGCTTGCCCTTATTAATCAGAGCTGCTTTTGGCTCAGTGAATTGGCAGCCCGGCGTAAAAGAAGGGAGATTTGGTTGGAAACCTTCCCCCCAACCACCACCAACAATACAGGCAGAATGAAGGACGGAGGGCCCAATGCCTGAACTGACAGCTGGCCAGATTGCATCCCTGGGTTTCTCTTTCGGATGAAATGAGATTGCAGATGATCTGCAAATGCCATCACCGCACGCCAGGCGTTTTAAGTTTTCTTCCTCCCTGGAAGAATGAAGGGACTTTTTGGGGATGGAGGGTTGACCTACGTCTCTGGTAATCTAATCTGAACCCGTTTAGGCTGAGCCAAAACGCTCCTTTTCTCTTATTAAAAACAAAACGAAGCAAAATAAAAACATACACACGGAACAAGATAGCTTGAGAAATTGCTGGGGCAGGTTGACCTGATAAAGCGAAAGGCCAGATGTTCTTGTCCTTCTGCTAATTGTGAGAAAGGAGGAGACATTTCGGTACATACAGCAAGGTCAAAAACAGAACAAAATTATTTTGTGCTTAACATTCTGGTTTTCCCCCACCCCCTTTTCCTGGTACTGTTTTTCTATCTAAAGCAGTGTTTCCTAACCTCAGCTGCTTTTTAAGAGGTGTGGACTTCAGTGCCTAAAATTCCCCAGCCATCACAGATTTGATAAGAGACAAATCGGATAAATAAAAACCAGTGCTGAAATCTGAACCGGTTTGCCACCGGTTCGCTGGCAAATGTGCACTGCACGCCAAATGAATCATGGCTATGTGCATTCACAGCGCACGCCAAAAGCACGCTGCGTGCACATGTGCAACACACCCCAAACGCACGCTTCGCGCAGAAAAATAAAACTTTACTAGGTAAGTAGAACAGCGAGGGGGGGTGGAACAGCTGTGCTGCGCGATTTAGTTTCGCTACAAAGCAGGATTTCCTGCTTTCTAGCGAATATAAACCGTGTGGCACAGCTGATTGTAGGAAATACTGGTTCAGACGAACTGGTAGCTTTTTTAAACTACCGGGTCGCTAGAACCGATAGTTTTTATCACAACCGGTTTGCCCGAACCGGGGCGAATCGGTAGCACTTCACCCCTGATAAAAACGTAATTTGGCTTTCCATTCCTTTTTATTGTTCTCATTGTTTTGTTCAAAGGTCTCTGTCGGGACCACAAAATGATATCCATAGAATTCAACTATAAAGACAAACAATTCATAAATATTCTATGCTACAGGGGCGCTCATGATGAGGCAGATTACCAAACATTGGCAGTTCGAATCTCACCAGGCTCCAGGTTGACTCAGCCTTCCATCCTTCCGAGGTTGGTAAAATGAGGACCCAGATTGTTGGGGGCAGTATGCTGATGCTGTAAACTGCTTAGAGAGGGTTGTAAAGCACTGTGAAGAGGTATATAAGTGCTAATCTTTCCTTCCTTCCTTCCTCCCTCCCTCCCTCCCTTATTCCCTTTCTCATTCTTCTTTCTGGTGGCACAGTGCTTAGAATGCAGTATTGCAGGCTAAATCTGCCAACTGCCAGGAGTTCGATCCTGACTAGCTCCAGGTTGACTCAGCCTTCCATCCTTCCGAGGTCGGCAAAATGAGGACCCAGATTTTGGGGTCAATAGGCTGACTCAGTAAACCGCTTAGAGGGCAGTAAAGCACTGTGAAATGGTATATAAGTCTAAATACTAATCCTTCCTTCCTTCCTTCCTTCCTTCCTTCTTTCCTCCCTCCCTCCCTCCCTCCCTCTCTCTCTCTCAGTGGTTAGAATGCAGTATTCCAAGCTAACTCTGCCGACTGCCAGCAGTTTGATGGTGATCAGCTCAAGGTTGACTCAGCCTTCCATCCTTCTGAGGTGGGTAAAATGAGGACCCACATTGTTGGGGGCAAGAGGCTGACTCTGTAAACCACTTAGAGAGAGCTGGAAAGCACTGTGAAGTGGTATGTAAGTCTAAGCGCTATGGCTATTAAACAAATAAAGCACAAACGTCTAGTCTATTGCTTATTCGCTGTACAGAAAGCAAGGATCCCTAATATTATCTACAAAAGACTGAGTTCATACATTGTGTTAAATTGGTTTGTTGAACAAGTCTTAGTAATATGGTTCACACAGAAGATTAAGCCGAATCAAATCTTTCCAGGTAGTCTTCAACTTAAGACCACAACTGAACCCCAAATTTCTGTTGCTAAGCAAGACAGCTGTTAAGTGAGCTTGCTCACCACAGTTGATAAGTGAATCACTTCAATTGACCTTTTTATGACATTGCCTTGTCACGGTTTGCTAAGTGAATCACTGCAGTTGTTAAATTGGTAACACGGTTGTAAAGCGAACCTGACTTTGCCTGACAGGAGGTCACAAAGGGAGATCGCATGACCGCGGAACATTGCAACCGTCATAACTATGAGTCAGTTGCCAAGCATCCGAATTTTGATCACATCACCCATGGAGATGCTGCAACGGTCGTAAGTGTGAACAATGATCCCAAGTCACTTTTTTTCCAGTGCCGTTGTAACTTGGAATGGTCCCTAAAGAATGGTTGTAATTTGAGGACTACCTGTATTATGATCACAGAGTAGCAGAGAAGATTAAGCCATAATTCATCTGACTTTTGACATCCAGAATAAATTTTAGGGGGTTTCTCAAGACAGAAGCCCAAGAGAGTTCCTGCAATAGGAACATTTCTCCTAATGAATCACCGAAAAGCTGCTGCGTCAAAACTTCAGGGAATTCTGTCTGAGCTGTAACAAACAAACCGTTATGAGCCAACCCTCCAAATGCGACAAACCGGCTGAAGTTAGATTCCTTCATTAGGAGCGCCAGCAGCCCCAGCAAAAAGTTTCTCTTTCACCACAGGCTAACAAGTCCGTCTGTCCGTCTGGACAGCTAGGGTGGGGTTTCGCTAGCAGCAATGGCTCTTCCGTCCCGAGGACCGGCCCATAGATTGTCACTGCTCTCCTTTCCTCTGCCTTCTGTGCATCCGCACGTCAGACACTGCACCCAGCTGTTCCTCCTCTTCCTCATCAGCCACCTCCAGACTATGGAGCAAAGCAAAGGCTGTCGGCTCTCCATCTGAGGGCTGATGGATGGCCCAATCTCCCACTCTGTCTCGCTCTCTGCCAGCTCCATTCCCTCTTCCCCCTCAGAGCTCTCAGGTTGCCCTGATGCTGATCCTGATTCCCACGCCTCCTCCTCTTCCTCCTCTGATTCGGCTGCTGGAAGGGCCACAACACTAAGGCTTGACCAACTTTTTCCAATGGTTGGAAGAAAGCTTAAATCTTAGTTGACCCTTAATTCTGCCTTTGAAAATATTCTTCAAATGATGATGTCGTCTCAGGACTTCCGTCAACGCAAAGCAAAGCTTTTATTATGACAAGAGAGCAGTTGTTCTGTCCCCGTACCACACACGCACCCCCACAGACGGCCTGGAGTTAATAAGCCACACGACAAAACTCTTTGAAGATAAAGCTGGCAGCAACCCAGTGGCTAGCTGCCAATTCAAACCTTACTCACACAAAACAAAGATTAGACTGCAAGCATTCCGATAAAACAGGCAGAGTTTCAACAATACAAGGATTAATCCAAATGCAGTCCAATAAAGCAGGCAAAGTCCAGTAACGCAGAGATCATGGATTATTTCCAGTTTTTGGTCGTCACAAACTGAACTGGCCACCACACCTACATTTATACCCTGTGGGGTGTGGTCCAGTGACTCAGCTAATCTCTGGCACGCCTTCCCCTCTGCTGCGCACGCTTCTCCCTGCGCCTCTGCCGAGGGTCCAGCCAGCACTTATCTTCTTCGTCGCTGTCCACCTGTGGCTGAGGGGACGTGCTTGGCTCTGAGCCTATCTTTTGGCCTTCGGTGTCCTCCGGAGGCATTGCCAGAGAGGAGGGTCCTGGAGAGGGAGGCCTTGCCAACTCCTCTCCCTCATTCTCAGAGTCTGCATCTGTCGATAGCCCAGGCTCAGGCAACGGAGCCACAATCTCAAAAGCACCGAATCCCAATAGGGAAAATGGACTTAACGCTCTTCAATAAATAACCGTAGTCATCCCTTTTGTCTAACTGCTCTTTCGGATGCCTTTGTCGGTACAATTTCTTCTGCCTTTGAGATCATTTCTGTGGCTTAAGGACAGAAAGTGACCTCAAAGGGGGAAGAAACGGTACTTTTCTGACGAAAGGAATTGTTCGGCTTCCCACTGTAATTTTAAAAGCCACTGCAGGAAACTCAAAAGAGATGCAAGAGGCCCAGGATGGGTTGGACTGCAGAAAAGATTTAAGAAAAATTAAGTTGGATTTAAGAAGCCTTGAAAAACTAAAAGTGGAATGCTTTATCACGCACCCACATTAGGTTTCTGGCAATAGAAACTTCCAGTGGATTAAACAGGACCACTCTGTGCTATGATCTAAGATCCACGATCCCAACAGGTTGTTGAGAAGAGAAGAGAAGAAACAAATAGAACAATCTCATTATGAGGACATACAAACACTGACCGGAAAGTTTGAAACTAAAGGGATTTAATGGGTATCAGAAAATGTGAGCAGTTTACTCAAGCCCAAAATCTAAGAGAAAATTTCTACAAAATGTTTTATAGATGGCATTTAGATCCCCAAAAGTTAGCCTGTATGTACCCGAGTTTACAACCTACATGTTGGAGATGTAAATGTGATGATGCAACATATTTTCATGTATGGTAAACATGTAAGAAAATTAAGGCATTTTGGATTAAGATATGGTGGATTATACAAAATATTCTTAAAAGGAAGATAACATTTACTCCACAGTTGTTTTTATTGGGTATAATTGAAGGATGTACAGTTATAGAGACTAATCTGATTTTGAATTTAATAACGGCAGCCAGACTTTTGGTGGCGCAATATTGGAAGAAGGAAGAAATACCTACTATTGAAGAATGGACATTAAAAGTAGCTAATCTGGTGGAGATGGCTAAAATTTCTGCATATTTGAAGGACCGTTCGAATGAAAGATATGTACTGGAATGGAGAAGATGGATTGACTATATACAAAACAAATATGGGATTAAAAAGTTGCAAATAGCTTACGAATGAAACATTTAGATGATTTTTCTTTTTACTTTGATATTTTAGTACCTATGGCGGAGTTAAAAAGTAAAGGGAAGTTAAGAGTTTATAGTTAGTTTGCTTATGTTAGATTATGTTTGTTAAATGCAATACCCTGTATTTTGCTCTGGGAAGTCAGGGGGGGGGAGGGAGAGGGGAAGGGGTGGGGGAAGGGGGGGAATTTGTTTGTAAAACATTTTAAAACTTTTCAATAAAAAAAAAAGAAAATGTGAGCATTCAATATTCCTGTTGAATCTAAGGGAACAAAACAAATCACTTACACACAATGTCACAAAAAGCCACTGAGGGTGAGTTGGGAAGGCATATAAATTTTCTAAAATAAGAAAATTTAAAAAAAAAAATGCACTAGAAATTCCGTAGTGCCACTCATATAAATGGAAGACTCTAACGATACTCTTTCATTAGTCAAATAATAGGATTTACTAGGAAATGAGGAAGGAAATAGCACCATTTTAAAGCTGTCCATTGTTGTACAGGTAGTCCTCGGCTTACGACCACAACTGAGCCCGAAATTTCTGTCGCTAAGTGAGACAGCCGTTAAGTGGGTTTTGCCCCGTTTGACGACCTTCCTTGCCACGATTGTCACATGAGGGGATCACATGACCCTGGGACACCGCAACTGTCATAACTATGAGTCAGTCACCAAGCATCTGAGTTTTGATCACGTGATCATGGGGATACTGCAACGGCCATAAGTGTGAAAAACGGTCGTAAATCTCTTTTTCCAGAAATGTTGTAACTTTGAATGGTCACTAAACAAACCGTTGTAAGTCGAGAACTACCTGTACACCCACAACATCCCTGAAGATTAGGGTGTGCCCCTCTGTACTAAAAATATATAGCACAACATTTGAGGAATAAGAAATATAACAGGCTGTGTAGCAGCCAGTTTGATCTTGTGGTTAAGGCACCAGGCTAGAAAGCGAGAAGTTGTGAGTTCTAGTCCTGCCTTAGGCATGAAAGCCAGCTAGGTGAACTTAGTGTCAGGGTTTTGCCGGATGCCCTAATTAAATCATGAGTCTTGATCCAAGCTTCAAAAGAAATCCAGTCATTTATTAGGAGCTTCCTGTGGCACGTTCCCAAGTGAAGCCAGCTCTGACCCTATATAATTTACGCTCCAATTATGGCTCCCTCCCTCCCCTTCCTTCCTCCATCGCCTTCCTTCCTTCTTTCTTTCCTTCCAAAATCAAGCATGACTCATTTAACAACAGCCTTGCTTAGCAATGGAAATTCCGTCATAAGTCAAGGACTACCTATAGGACCAGCAGTGTATGACTAGGGCAGTGACAGACTTGAATCAGGAACCTCTTCAGTCCTAGGCCAGCACCTTAATCACAGTGGATCTTTTAATTATTAAAAATTAAGATTAAAATTAATCTATGCACTTCCTTCTTTGGACCCATAAATATTTAACTTGGCAACCACCTTATGGGAGCTGACTTCAGGGTTAAAAGCCAAGCATTCCTAAGGTAAGAAAAATAGGAATCCTCGTCAACGCAAACGTGATTCAAATGTTTTCTCCAGGGTTAGGATATTCATTACAAAAACATAAATAAAGTGGATGATGCCTGTCAAAAATAATTTTAGAGAGATCCTAAGTTTACCTTGTGTATTTATGGTTGTTAGCTGGATTTGTACAGGAAGATTTGAGAGATAATCTCTGCAACTACAGGTTTCACTGGCTTATATTTATTTTTTGTCTGGGATGATGGCACATGATTCACATCTAAATAAGTGAGTACCTTTTCAGACATCTGTTAGGTAACTTATACACCCCAGACAAAAGCACCAACGCAGTTCTTACAGGACAGAGACAATTTTACAATTCAGAAAGTTTAAAAAAAAACAAAAAAAACTTGAGCTAAAGAAGGAAAGAAATCTTTGTAAAATGTGAGTTTATTTTAGTTGAAGACAGTTGACACTGTCAATTCTAAAGAGGAGTAACTCTATTGACACCAATTCAGGGGAGAAATGCTACCAGTTCGTACCAGTTCAGGCAAACTGGTAGCGGCGGCGGTGGGTGGTTCAAAGAACCGGTAGTGGTGGCAGCATAAGGCTCCTCCCGGACGTCGTTTTAACCAGGAAGTAACCTGTTTTGTACCCTCTGTGCATGCGCAGAAGACTTTGCGCATGCACAGAGGGTCCAAAATCACATGCGTACAACGTGCACATTTCCGAACCAGTAAGTAGATTTCACCCCTGCACTAATTACATTTGGAAGTAATTTACTGGTCAGCCTTGAAAGTTAATCTAAATTCATGTGACTTGTCTCCTTAGTAGCCTTCAAGGAATTCAGTAACATCTTGTGGACGCTGGAATCAGACAGCAGACATAAAATTTGCTTTTTGAAACAATAAAATTTACAAGGCCAACTCCCTGCCTCTGGATTTCTGGCAATTTTAGATTAATTGTGTCTTAACTCTCGCATCCTGGACATAAACTGTTTCAACTCCAACTCTCAAAACGACGCTATAGAGCACTGCACACCAGAACAACTAGACACAAGGACAGTTTTTTTCCCGAACGCCATCACTCTGCTAAACAAATAATTCCCTCAACACTGTCAAACTATTTACTAAGTCCGCACTACTATTAATCTTCTCATCGTTCCCACCACCCATCTCCTTCCACTGATGAGTGTATGACTGTAATTTTGTTGCTTGTATCATTTGTACCCTACGACTATCATTAAGTGTTGTACCTTATGATTCTTGATGAACGTATCTTTTCTTTTATGTACACCGAGAGCATATGCACCAAAGACAAATTCCTTGTGTGTCCAATCACACTTGGCCAATAAAGAATTCTATTCTATTCTGTTCTGTTCTGTTCTATTCTATTCTATTCTATTCTATTCTACTCTACTCTACTCTACTCTACTCTACTCTATTCTTCCTCCTTGATTGATTAAGTGTCATCACAATAATGAGGATCCTAGCAACCACTTGGTTAGATTCTCTACAGAATCATCTGTCTAATGAGACTTTTAAGTAATATACAATCGTGTATTAACTGTTGTCAGAATGGAATCTATCCACTGGCCACCTAAAGTCTTCTTCCTCTTCTTCCTTCAAATGTTACAAACATCATAGACTTCTTAAGAAAGCCCAGTCTATATATGTCCCATATATATGGGACATATATATGGGGTTATATGGCTTAGGACCGGGGTATATACGAGACCGCCTTCTGCCATCAACAACCTCCCACCGGCCAATAGGCTCCCACAGAGAGGGGCTCCTCAGGGTGCCGTCAGCCAAACAATGCCGACTGGCGACACCCAGGGGGAGAGAGCCTTCTCTGTGGGGGCACCAGCCCTCTGGAATGATCTGCCCCTAGAGCTCCGTTTTAGCCCCGACCTGCACACTTTTCGCCGCGCCCTTAAGACCCTCTTGTTCCAGCAAGCCGGACTGGCCTAATATGAATTTTATTATGGGTGTATGTGTGTTTTAATTTGCGGGCCAATTTTATATATTGATTTTAATTTGGTTTTAAATTTTATAAATCTATGTGTTTTAATATGGCTGTACACCGCCCTGAGACCTTCGGGAGAAGGGCGGTATAGAAATCTAATAAACTTAAACTTAAACTTCAATGTTGTATTTTAACCCTGGTCATTAGTGCTTCAAGGGAGAATTCCAGCCTGATTCATTTTGTGACCCATTTGTTTGTTTCCCTGGATGTCTGCAGTATCTTCTCCAGCATCAAAGAACAAATATATTTAATTTTGCGCAGTTTTTTTTTTTACCTGGAAACATTGTATTGCTAATTACAGCTTATAAAACTTATGCTAGACCAGTGATGGTTAACCTTTTTGGTGCCGAGTGCCCAAAGTGCATGTGCCCGAACCCACAAAATGCAATGCGATTGTCCCCTGTGCATGCGTCCTGCCCCCCCTATGCATGTGCTCCATCCAGGCTCAAAACGGGGTATGAGGGGGCCACCCCCGCCCATTTTGCACCTGGAAAGCCTCCTGCACCAACCTGGAAGCCAAAATGGGGCGTGAGGGCACCGTGCGAGGGGGAGGCGCTCTCGCGAACTCCCAAAGTACAATGTGACCGACCCACGTGCATGTGCCCCTCCCCCATGCATGTGCCATGCCCCCCCATGCACAAGCCTTCACACATGCGCCCCACCCTCTGCGCATGTGTGGTAGAGACCTGAAGACCAGCTGGCCAGTGGGAGGTGCTTGCACATGCGCAGTGGAGCTGGGCTGGGGCAACAGCTGGCGTGCCCACTCTGCGTGCCACTCGTGCCATAGGTTCACCATCATGGTGCTAGACCAATCTGGTGGTGCAGATTAAAGCACTGTTAAGTAGCACCAGCTGCCTGCAATTACTGCGAGTTCAAATCTCACCAGGCTCAAGGTTGACTCAGCCTTCCATCCTTCCAAGGTAGGTAAAATGAGGACCCGGATTGTGGGGGAAATAAGCTGACTTTGTATAAAAAAGAACACCGCTTAGGGGGGGCCGAAAGCCCTACTAAGCAGGTATATACAAAAGTATGAAGGCTATTGCTTAACGCATTGTAAGCCGCCCTGAGTCTCCGGAAAAAGGGCGGCATATAAATCGAACCAATAAATAAATAAATTGTTCCACTGTTTCGAATCCCCACCATATATCTAACATCAGTACAACTGAGCGGGTTCAGAAGCATTTCACGAGAAACGTTTTGCACTCTTCTGCACACAATAGAATGACCAAGATTATGGTCATCAGCAAGCAACTCATTAATTTACCACTGATAAATTCGGAAGGAATACCATTAGAAAAAGTCGAAAGGATCACGTACCTCGGTTTTAATTTACATGAAAGCTGGGACATGATCAGTGAAGGAAAGGCAAGGATAGAGAAAGCTCGAGCAGCATTCTTCAAAATGAAAAAGTCTTCTGCAGGCACGACATAAGCCTAAGATTGAAAATCAGGCTTGTCAGTTGTTACATCTTTTCTATCCTGCTCTACTGAGTAGAGAGTTGGTATCTGACAGAAAATCCCTTGAACAAACTAGAAGCATTTGAAATGTGGATTTACAGATGGCTGTTAACGTATTGTAGGAAGTTAGCACCCACCCCTTTCCTAGAAGAACGGAATATTTTAGGAAATATTAAAAAGGCAGAATATTATGGTTTCCCTATATGAGAAATGGAGAAGCATGTTTTAAAGACGAAGCAGCTCCCACCTTCTTGCCTACGTATTGTAGGAAGTTAGCACCCACCCCTTTCCTAGAAGAACGGAATATTTTAGGAAATATTAAAAAGGCAGAATATGATGGTTTCCCTGTATGAGAAATGGAGAAGCATGTTTTAAAGACGAAGCAGCTCCCACCTTCTTGCCCTCCCCCCACACTTTGTCAATGGGCCAGAGGCAGAAACTCAATTCCCTCCCATCTTTGTCAATGGATCATCATCTGCAACACAATAGGACCCATCCAGCAACAGAAACTAACACAATAGGACCCATCTAGCAACAGAAACTCACCACATGGCACCTGGGAAGATTACATCAGCCAGCAAGGCTAGCTAAGACCCCTACCCTCTGGGAGTCTGACAACCAATCAGGATACTCTTTCTGGGCCCCAGGAAGTTCAAAGCCAGAGAGGACATAAAACCCGGGGACTCACTGCATCTCGGCCCCCTTTTTCTGTTCAGGAACTGAAACCATGTGACCCTGTCCACCATTAAACCATCTTTCCAAGCAGTCTCCATGTTTCCAGTGTCTTTTTCCCCACTTGGAGCTGAACTCAGAAGGATATTTCTTCTTACAGTATAAACTGGGTTAACAAAATCACAAACGAGGAAGTGATAAACCACCTGGGAAAGCCAAGGAAAACCATCGAAGCCATCAAGAAGCGAAAGTTAGAATATTTTGGACATGTGATGCGACACCCAGTACAATACAGCATCCTTCACTTAATCCTTCAGGGAAAGACTGAAGGCAAAGGAGGTCCAGGCAGAAGAAGAATATCATGGCTTCAAAACTTTAGGGACCGGTTTGGACAAAATTCAGCAGCACTTTTTCATGTGGCTGTTGACAAAAATAGGATTGACAACATGATCGCCAACGTCCGATGACGGATATGACATAAGAAGAAGAAGAGCCGAGGTGGCGCAGTGGTTAGAGCGCAGTACTGCAGCTACTTCAGCTGACTGCCAGTTCAGCAGATCAGCGGATCAAATCTCACCGGCTCAAGGTTGACTCAGCCTTCCATCCTTCCGAGGTGGGTAAAATGAGGACCCAGATTGTTGGGGGCAATATGCTAATGGAATATGTTAATATGCAATATGCTATATGCTAACTTTGTAAACCACTTAGAGAGGGCTGTAAAGCACTTTGAAGCGGTATAGAAGTCTGGTGGACTTCCGGGTGCGCTTCAAGGTGTTGGTGATCACCTTTAAAGTGCTCCATGGCTTGGGGCCAGGGTACTTATGGGACCGCCTTCTGCCACCAATTGCCTCCCACCGGCCAGTTCGCTCCCACAGAGAGGGCCTCCTCAGGGTGCCGTCGGCCAGACAATGCCGGCTGACGACCCCCAGGAGGAGAGCCTTCTCTGTGGTGGCACCTGCCCTCTGGAACAATCTACCCCCAGAGATACGAGTGATCTCCGACATCCGGACTTTTCGTCGGGCCCTAAAAACCTATTTTTTTCAGTTAGCCGGGCTGTCCTGATTTTACGGTTGGTTTTAAAATTTGATATGGATTTTAATTGAAAAGTTTTCAATTACGGGCCAAATTTATTTAATTATTTTAAATCTATTTTTAACTTTTGTGTATAAATGTTTTTTTATCTTGGCTGTTCACCGCCTTGAGTCCGAAAGGAGAAGGGCGGTATAGAAATCTGAAAAACAAACAAATAAATAAATAAAATAGAAGTCTAACTAATAAATAAATAAATAAATAAATAAGAAGTACACAATAGAATTCCCTAGGCTACTAGGCTCGAAATTCTCAGTTTGGATAACTTAGAACTGCGTCGCTTGAGGTCAGACCTAGGTATTGCCTACAAAATTATATGTAGTAATGTTTTAGATTGTAGGAAGTTAGCATCCACCCCCTCCTATAAAAATGAAATATTGTAGGAGATATTAAAAGGGGAGAATATTTCCCCTAAAAGGCAGGCAGAAACTCAGCCCCTCCCCGCCCCACCTTTGTCAATGGGCCATTAAGGCTTCGGCCAGTCTATTCTATATAACAAAGATCTACCTCCTTCAGGTGGAACCATAATATGAATCCCAAAGCCTATTCATTACATCATCACCCAGCAAGGCTCAACCAAGCTCGGGACTCAAAAATACAACCTACGAAGTTACCCCTCCCCATGGGAGTCTGACAACCAATCAGAATACAAGCTCAAATTCAAAAACCCAGAGAGGGCATAAAACTCAGGCACTCTCAGCATCTCTGCTCTTTTTTTTTCCCCCAGGACCCCAAACCATGTGGTCCTGTCCACCATTAAAAACCATCTTTCCAAACAGTCTCCATGTTTCCAGTGTCTTTCTTCCCCACTTGGAACTGAATCCAGAAGGACATTTCTTCCGACAATTTATAAATGACTTTTTTTTTTTGTTTTAATCGCAATAATACACGCACTACTTTAAACTCAATGTAAATCGTTCTAAACTTGACTGTAAAAAATAAGATTTCTGTAACAGACTTGTCAAAGTGTGGAATGCTCTACCCTGATCCAGTTGTCCCAGCTACAAATTTTCACAGTTTCAGTCACAAATTGACTTCCGTGCACCTTACTTCATACTTAAGTGATCAGTAGAGGGGGCGTGCATAAGTGCACTAAAGTGCACGAGCCTTGGTAGTACAGTGGTCTAAGGCACCCTGTTATTAAGCTGGTTATTAAGACCAGCTGCCTGCAATTACTGCAGGTTCGAATCTCGCCAAGGCTCAAGGTTGACTCAGCCTTCCATCCTTTCTAAGGTAGGTAAATTGAGGACCCAGATTGTGGGGGCAATAAGCTGACTTTGTATAAATATACAAAAGGATGAAGGCTATTGTTTAACGCATTGTAAGCCGCCCTGAGTCTCCGGAGAAGGGCGGCATATAAATCAAATTTTTTTTAAAAAAACAACAACAAAAAACGTGCCTACCGTCCCTGCCATTGTATTTTTATTCTTTTATTCTTGTTCTCGTTTTTGTTTGACAGATTCTAATAAATAAATAAAAATAAATAAATATTTCAATACTCTTTTCTGTCCTGTTCTTCTAAATATAAACTGTTTCAACTCCTGCATCCTCAAAACGACGCTATAGAGCACTGCATACCAGAACAACTAGACACAAGGACAGTTTTTTCCCAAATGCCATCACTCTGCTCAACAAATAATTCCCTCAACACTGTCAAACTATTCACTAAGTCTGCACTACTATTAATCTTCTCATTGTTCCTATCACCCACCTCCTCCCACTAAAGAATGTATAACTGTAACCTTGTTGCTGGTATCCTTAAGATTTATATTGATATTGTTTCCTGATTGCTTATTTGTAACCTATGATTATCATTAACTGTTGTACCTTATGATTCTTGATGAACGTATCTTTTATTTTATGTACACTGAGAGCGTATGCACCAAAGACAAATTCCTTGTGTGTCCAATCACACTTGGCCAATTAAAAATTCTATTCTATTCTATATTGGACAGAAGTAATATGATTGCTTCTGTCCAATACATCACGATTTTGCATAGTTATTGTCATATTGTCATGTACCTTATGAATGTTCTTGCACAGGAACAGGAAGCTCAAGTATATAAAAAAAACCCATTTTCAATTCCATTTTGTCAGCTGCCCAGAATCCCATGTGCTTCTGCTTCATCATTAAACCACCTTTCCAATCAGCCTCCATGTTTCCAATGCCTTTCTTGGAACTGAACCAGATGGATATTTCTTCCAACAATTGGAACTAAGCACAGCCACAGACTCCTATCTTATGCATATGTTCCCAAAAGGAAAACACAGCCATCATTTGAGCGAGGAGCGCTATGTTAAAGTCAGCTGCTTTTAGAAAGGAACATAAGCTTCCAAGCTGAACTGAGGTCAGGAGCAAACGGTACTTATCATTTCCAGGAAAAGTCAATTATGCAAAGCTGAGATTATTTTAATGGGCAGCCAGTCAAAAAACCACTTTCTTTTCCACTCCTCCATAGGGAGGTACCGAATGCTAACTAACGGGCCCTGATAGCCGATCTTAAAGCCACTTTCCCATCACAGTGTGTTAAACTAACAAAATGTTGCTTTTTTTAAAAAAGGTACTAGATAAAAGTCAAAATAGGGAGCCTTGGTAGTACAGTGGTTTAATGCACCCTGTTATTAACACAGCTGCCTGCAATTTCTGCAGGTTCGAATCTCCCCAGGCTCAAGGTTGACTCAGCCTTCCATCCTTTCTAAGGTAGGTTAAATGAGGACCCAGTTTGTGGGGGCAATAAGCTGACTTTGTATAAATATACAAAAGGATGAAGGCTATTGCTTAACGCATTGTAAGCCGCCCTGAGTCTCCGGAGAAGGGCGGCATATAAATCAAATTTAAAAAAAAAATGAATAATATAGTAGTGTATTGTTTAAATAAAAAAGTTGGCACAAACTTTTAATACCATTTTATAATGCCTTGGTAAGGCCACACTTGGAATCCTGCATCCAGTTTTGGTCGCCACGATGTAAAAAAGATGTGGAGACTCTAGAAAGAGTGCAGAGAAGAGCAACAAAGATGTTTAGGGGACTGGAGGCTAAAACATATAAAGTACGGTTGCAGGAACTGGGTATGTCTAGTTTAATGAAAAGAAGGACTAAGGGAGACATGAGAACAGTGTTCCAATATCTCAGAGGTTGCCACAAAGAAGAGGGAGTCAAACTATTCTCCAAAGCACCTGAGAGGAGGACAAGAAGCAACGGATGGAAACTAATCAAGGAGAGAAGCAACTTAGAACTAAGGAGAAATTTCCTGACACTTAGAACAATTAATCAATGGAACAACTTGCCTGCAGAAGTTGTGAATGCTCTAAAATGTCTGAACGTCTGAAATGGTATAGAGTTTCCTGCCTGAACAAGGGGGTTGGACTAGAAGACCTCCAAGGTCCCTTCCAACTCTGTTATTCTATTTGTCTGAACCACGGAAAGAAGCTGAAAGTTCTTACTGAAGGTAGATTTATAGAGCTATAAGGAACAAGTAAAGCTCATCCTAAAATGCCAAATTATTTTAAAATTGTTTCATTCACACAGGCAAGGAAAGGAAATGTGCACAAGAATCTTGGGCAGAGTTTATACGAGTAGAGCTTAAAGTAGCCATCAGCTAAGTTATCACATACTAAGGGGCCTGGTGGCTCAGCAGACTGATAGCATTGTGATTACTGTCTGCAATTACTGTAAGTTCGAATCTCGCCAGGCTCAAGGTTGACTCAGCCTTCCATCCTTTCAAAGGTAGGTGAAATGAGGACCCAGTTTGTGGGGGCAATAAGTTGATTTCGTATAAAATATACAAAAGTATGAAGGCTGTTGCTTAACGCATTGTAAGCCGCCCTGAGTCTCCGGAGAAGGGCGGCATATAAATCAAATTAAAAAAATAAATAAAATACCAACCAGCAAGGCAAAAGTTTTTGAAAAAGAAAAATATGCAATGGTTTTTGGAAAACGAATCCATTTGCAATCAGTTCAGATGATTTTAATTCTTCCAGAGAGATATATATAAATAAGCAAAAAAACAAAAACAAAAAAACAACCCATCAGTCACAGTTCTCAACACTTGGGTTTGGATGAGCAAATGGAATAATTAATAATTAAGAGAGTGTTTTAAAAACTATCCATTCAGAAAGAGAAAAAGGAAGTTTGAAAGATCAAGATTGCCTAAAACTTATTTATAGAGACGATAGTTCCGTGATGGCGAACCTGTGGCATACGTGCCGGAAGTGGCACGCAGAGCCATCTCTCTGGGCACCCGTTGTTCTTCCAGGCACGCCGGCCAGCTAGTCTTCATGCGCATGGGAGCTCTGGAAACCGGAAGAGCAGCTACCCGACGTGCATGCGTGCGCCGGGAAGATGATCTTCCAGTTTCCAGTTTCCGGCATGCTGTTGTGGCTCCGTCCTCCGAGCCTATCTTATCGGAGGAAGAAGGCTCCGAACATGAAGGAGAGGAGACGGCCAGGCCTCCCTCTCCAGGACCCTCCTCTTTGGCAATGCCTCAGGTGTCTCCCGAAGGAGAAGAGATTGGCAGGAGCCAGGTGTTTCCGAGCCATCGGATAGTGACGAAGAAACATTGTGGTTGGACCCACGCCAGCGTCGGAGAGACAAGCGGGCGCAGCAGAAAAGGAGGCATGCCAGAGATTAAGCTGAGTCACTGGACCACACCCCACAGGCTATAAAAGGGAGTGTGGTGGCCATTCAGACTCTGTGACGGACAAAGCTAATCTCTGGCGAGGCACTTTGCACCTTCGGACACAATCCCTATTTGCTGTGGATTTAATTACAAACTGGACTATTCAAACTGTGTATATTTTTGTCTGTGTTATCGGAGTAAAAGTTCTTGGCAGGCAGCTACGGAGTTGCTGCCAAGTTCCTTATCACTGACGTTGAGTGTTTGAAGAGTTTATTTAACCCTCAGCTGGCTGGTTGGGTGTGGGCGTGGTACGGGGACAGAACACATGCACATGTGCACCGGCCACCTGGTCTTCATGCACACATGCATGCCAGAAACCGGAAGATTATCTTCCTGGTATGCGCATATGCACCGGGCAGCTGCTCTTCTGGTTTCCGGCACACACACACACGTGTAGCCCTATTCTGGCACACGGTGCCGAAAAGGTTCGCCAACACTGCGATAGTTAGTTGTGTGTCTATGAAGTTATGTCTATGTTGTGTGTCTATGAAGTTATGTAGTTGTGTGTCTATGAAGGGTATCTTCGAGACCGCCTTCTGCCGCATAGCTCCCAGCGACTGGTAAGATCCCACAGAGTTGGTCTCCTCAGGGTCCCGTCAGCTAAACAATGCCAGCTGGCGGGCCCGCGGGGGAAGGCCTTCTCTGTGGCTGCCCCGGCTCTCTGGAACCAGTTACCTCCTGAGGTCCGGACCATCCCCACCCTATTGGCCTTCCGAAAAGCGGTGAAGACCTGGCTTTTCCGGCAGGGCTGGTGCCGTTGATCTCACTGTTGCGATCTGGCGAGATCCGGCCACGAATGGTGTGAATGGGTTTTAATTGTTTTTAATGGTTTAACTTTTAATGTTTTATACATGGTTTTTAAATGCATTGTAAGCCGCCCTGAGTCTCCAGAGAAGGGCGGCATATAAATTAAAGCGAATGAATGAATGAATGAATGAATGAATGAATGAATGAATGAATGAATAAATAAATAAATAAATAAATAAATAAATAAATAAATAAATAAATAAAGTTGGGTCCCATGATTCCTTCTGGAGCTTAGCAGATCCGTTTAGTAGAAAATGACATTCCTGCTCCCTTCTTAACAGGCAAAAAGTAATAACCACAAGTCAGCAGATCTGACTTGCTTCCCGAACGAAGGTAAATATGTTAGGAATGCTCCTTCCACATGGCTCATTGGAGGCCCGGGTGCCAACATAGAACCTATCCGTGCTTCTTGCTGTGAAGAATTAATGGAAATAAAGAGACTTATCAAGGCCAAGAAACGGGGGCTTACTTCAGAGTAGGTTAATGTTTGATCCAAGAGAATCTGAAAGACGTGGAGGCCCCCGAGAATGGAGAAGAAGGCCGGACACTTAAACAATAATACATTGTTCCATAAGTATGGCGGAAGAAAAGGCTTACATCCCTGTTATTGCCAATTCCAGCAAGGAGACAAATAATGAGAAAAGCATCTCAGCTCCTTAGACGTGTTCTTGGCAGGGGTGTTTTGGAAGGAGCTGCTCTGCATAACCAGATGTTTGGGCCCTGCTGTGACTCGACTTGAGAAGGAAAGTGCCCAGCTGTCTCACAACTTTGCTTTTACAGCAAAAGATGCTGACTCCCCCACCTATAGACTGAAGACAGTGAGTGGGATTGAGATCAGCAAATCCACTGGGAATGACTTGTCAGACCAATCAGCTGAGGTTGGCTGGCCACTGAAGAAATCTAAAGTTCTTGCTAAATGCAGAGGACTGTCTGCATGGGTGTTTTTCAACCTTGGCATCTCTAAGATGTGTGGACTTTAGCTCTTTGCTGGTTGGGTAATTCTGGGAGGTGAAATTCACGCATTTTAAAGACGCCAAGGTTGAGAAATGCAGAACTGGATGGATCAAGGTTTAAAACATCGTGTTTTGTTGTTCTTGTGGGCTCTGAGTGGCTTGCAAAATCCCAAAATGTAGATATGGACTTCCCATGGTGTCTTCAACCACTAAGGATGGTGAGTCACATTTTAAAAAAAAATATCACATTAGGGTTATACTACAAAGGAAGGCTGAGTGCCAAAGAATGGAGGCCTTTGAACTCTGGTGCTGGAGAAGACTCCTGAGAGTCCCTTGGACTGCAAGGCGATCAAACCGGTCAGTCCTAGAGGAGATCAACCCTGACTGCTCTTTAGAAGACCAGATCCTGAAGAGGAAACTCAAATCCTTTGGCCACCTAATGAGAAGGAAGGACTCCCTGGAGAAGAGCCTAATGCTGGGAACGATGGAGGGCAAAAGAAGGGGACGGCAGAGAAGGAGGTGGCTGGATGGAGTCACTGAAGCAGTCGGTGTGAGCTTAAATGGACTCCAGAGGATGGTAGAGGACAGGAAGGCCTGGAGGAACGTTGTCTATGGGGTCGCAATGAGTCGGACACGATTTCACAACTAACAACAACAAAATGCAAATCAGTTTTCACGCTGGAAAATTGTACCAGAATGGTCCCATCACACATAACAATGTTCTCTTAAATAAGTAAATCAGGTGATGTGTGAATATACATATCTGGATTGACTTAAGAGCCGAATGCTGGGAACGATGGAGGGCAAAAGAAGAAGGGGACGGCAGAGAACGAGGTGGCTGGATGGAGTCACTGAAGCAGTTGGTGTGAGCTTCAATGGACTCCAGAGGATGATAGAGGACAGGAAGGCCTGGAGGAACGTTGTCCATGTGGTTGCGATGGGTTGGACACAACTTCGCAACTAACAACAACAATACAAAGGAGGAACAGTGCCAAAATTTGCGTTGGCTTTGCCTGAACAAACTCAAAGCAAAGGCCCAGATGGAATTTCAGACACAATCCTGTTTGCTTCCAGATGTTTATTAAACTGGGTATTTTAAGAGGTGATAGTAAGAGGTTAAACCAGTGGAGTAACAAAACTGGGCCATGATGTTTTAAGTGAAACCTGAGAAATCAATCCATACAGACCTCCTGACCAATTAGCAGGGTGCTAATTATACTATCAGCATATTGTCTTTAATTGATAGTCCTACTGTCAGAGGATAAAGCATCATTGTTGCTTACACATATGCTGGCAGGTATGTGATTACATACAGCTGTGGGAATTATGATTTTGAAATAACCTTTTGATAATAAGACAGAAGGAACTTAGCATCTCAACAAGAGCACAATGCAAGTTTGCAGTTTGGTTACCCCAAATCATTTCCGTCACTTGTCTTGATTTCGGTTTTGCATTCTTGCAAACGAGTTATTCGTGGAAAGATTTATTGATTTACCGTTTATTTATTTGGATGGCTGCCCATCTCACAGAGTGATTCTGGGTGGTGAATCCTACTTCCCAAAAAGAAATTACATACCACGTGCCATGCATGTCATACAATTTCTCCTCTTTATGAGCCCTTCCAAAAATCGGCTAAAGCTGCACACACAACTCACTGAAACATTTGTACGATGAAGCGGCATTTGAAAAAGAAATTGATGCAAATAAAGGAAGCTGCAAGATATAACTACAGGAAGGACTTGACTTATAACCATAATAGGAGCCGTGGTGGCGCAGTGGTTAGAGTGCAGTACTGCAGGCTGCTTCTGCCAGCTGCACACAGTTCGGCAGTTCAAATCTCACAAGGCTTAAGGTTGACTCAGCCTTAGATCCTTCCAAGGTGGGTAAAATGAGGACCCAGATTGTTGGGGGCAAGAGGCTGACTCTGTAAGCCGCTTTAGAGAGGGCGTTTAAGGAAGCTGGAAAAGCCTGGGTGTGAGTCTCGATTGCTGTGCGACAGGGTGACCTCCAGTTCCTTGCTCCAGCTCCTGCCAACCTAGCATTTTGCAAGCATGCAAATGCAAGTAGATAAATAGGTACCACTATGGTAGTGTTCTGGCCTAGGCTTCACAAAATCACGAAACAGACTCCTTGTCCCAACCCCCCCCTTTTTATTTGGCTAATGTGAATTCCTAGCATTCACATCTATCCCGGCAGTGATACTGAGACTGGCTAAGAAACTGAGCTTGTTGATCAGAAAGGTCGGCAGTTCGGCAGTTCGAATCCCTATTATAGGTCTCCTGCGTGAGCAGAGGGTTGGACTAGATGACCTCCAAGGTCCCTTCCAACTCTGTTACTGTTAAGGGTGAATTGCAACCACAGACCTTATCAGTCCTTGGATAGTTGCCAGGCCGATAGCTTCCTGGCGCAACGCTGTACAATGAAATACTTGGCAAGGAGTCTCTGTGAACCACGAACTCAGATAAGCAAATCTTCACACTAACAAATGAACTAATTTTCTCCTGCAAACACCACTTCCCTTTTGCTCCTATTTATTCCCTGTGGGAGGGGCCATTCAGCATCCCCTTGTGGCTTTACTCCCGAGTCGACCCCTGTTCCTTAATTGTTCCCATCTCCTGGCAGCTCTAGGCAAGCGCACATTGGGAACAGGCTCCAGCTGTTCTTTGGCCCCACTTATCTCTGACTACGAAGGCAGCTGATAACTGTTGGACGGCCCTGGCTCCCTCTCTGCCTCCGACGCAGAGCCCTCATCAGAGCCTTCCCCCGACTCCAGGACTGGCCCATGTTCCTCCCCAACCTCCTCACTGTCTGAGTCTGCCGCCAGCTCTGCTGGCCATTGGCAGGCCACAACAAGTAGGAAGATAACAGTATTCCATGAGCCTTGGCATATAGCCATACAGTCATGCTACATCACTGTGGAAGTGTCTTCAGACAATGCTGGCTTCCTCAGCTAAGAAACAGATAAATCAACTAAATGTTGAAAATGTCACCAGTTACCAGGTTCTTAATTACCATATGTGGTGGACATGTCCAGAAGCAAAAAATTATTGGAATACAATTAAGATATGGCTGGAAGAAATGATACAACAATGTATTGATTTAAAACCAGAACTGTTCCTATTGGGTATCCTGCCAGAAAAAAATTAGCAAAGGAAATATTTATTTGATTATACATGTAATAACGGCTGTAAGGATTGTTCATGCACAACACCGGAAAGCAGAGAAAATACCTTTGGAAGGAGAAGTAATTAAAAAAAATGTAAGATTGTGCAGAAATGAATAGATTGACTTTGATGATTAAAGAAAGAAGATTCAGAAGACTTTAAGATATGGAATCAATTCTACTATTGGCTAGAAAAGAGATACAAATAAGTAAATTAAGAGTGATGTATAAAAATGCCATAATCAGAATATTTTGTTAGTGATGAATTGTTGTAATTGCATTCGATGAGAACAAAAACAGAAGAAATAACAAAAAGAAGAACGATTGAAGAGAACACCGAGATGTCACACGGAAGGAACGACTGATGTATTAAATGTTTGTTTGTTTAAAAAAAAATAAAAAACTTTTTTTAAAAAAAGCATGTTAATTCGAGTGGTCATCACTGTCCTGAATGAAACTCTGAATTTTATTTTATGATTTGTTTGTTTCCTCTGTTCTCCATGGTATTTTTTTTTTTAGTTGTCTCCTCCACAACCAAAGTTTCATGACTCTTTCTATCCTTCTATTTTTTCCCCCCAAAGTCCAATTCTCATTTCCAAAGAAGGTCACACAAGGTGAACATACCCTGCACGATTCCAATCTCTGCCAGTGTATACACACCGATTTCTAGTTGAAATGGCAACATCAAAGGTTGAACCTTTGCAATAGCTGCTTTGGAAGCCAACTATATTTGGTTATTGTTACTCCATCCAGTTGGATGTCAAAAGAAGTGATTGAAAGCTATTTCTGTAAAAAAAAGGAAAGTTAAGGGAGTTGATCTATCTTGAACAACAGAAGAAACTTTAGCTGTGTGACAGCATATGAATCTCTCTTCCAAGCCCTTCATTGCTAGACTACCAAGACTTCGGTGTTTTCTGATCTTGGTTTTCTTCCTGGTTAACTGAGCATTGATAATGTTACCTAGGTTAGATAATGAAACATCTGCAAGAAAACAGCCAAGCTCAGAGAGCATTAAGGACCCCTCATTTCAATTCTGAGCTACAAACATTCTCCTTTATCAGACTACCAAAACGCAGTCTGCTGTATCTTTATTGATTTCTGTTTCCTTTATTGTTGATATTGTTGTCAATCCTAAAAGGCAGAAGCCATCCATTACTCCAAGTATTGTCAGTTCAGTTCTAATTCCCATTTTTCATTGTGAGCCTTTATTTTCATTTAATAGAGCTTCCAGATCATTTACATTTTCTGTTATCGGAATAATGTCACCAGCACAGCGCATGTTATTGATGTTTCTTCCTCCAGTTTTGAAATCACAGTTATCTTCTTCCAACGCAGCCTCCATCAATATATATTCAGTATGTAGTCTGAATAAATAAGGCGACTGTAGTATTCAATCTTGTCTTTTTCCTTTGTTAATCTATAACCAGTTTGTTTTCCCTGTTCTCTCAAAACTGGCTTGTTTTCTAACGAAGACTTTGAGGTGTTCTGAGGTTTCCATCTTCTTGGAAGACTGGAATGTTCTAACGAAGACTTTGAGGTGTTCTGAGGTTTCCATCTTCTTGGAAGACTGGAATGTTCTAATGAAGACTTTGAGGTGTTCTGAGGTTTCCATCTTCTTGGAAGACTGAAATGTTCTAATGAAGACTTTGAGGTGTTCTGAGGTTTCCATCTTCTTGGAAGACTGGAATGTTCTAACGAAGACTTTGAGGTGTTTTGAGGTTTCCATCTTCTTGGAAGACTGGAATGTTCTAATGAAGACTTTGAGGTGTTTTGAGGTTTCCATCTTCTTGGAAGACTGGAATGTTCTAATGAAGACTTTGAGGTGTTCTGAGGTTTCCATCTTCTTGGAAGACTGGAATGTTCTAATGAAGACTTTGAGGTGTTCTGAGGTTTCCATCTTCTTGGAAGACTGGAATGTTCTAATGAAGACTTTGAGGTGTTTTGAGGTTTCCATCTTCTTGGAAGACTGGAATGTTCTAATGAAGACTTTGAGGTGTTCTGAGGTTTCCATCTTCTTGGAAGACTGGAATGTTCTAATGAAGACTTTGAGGTGTTCTGAGGTTTCCATCTTCTTGAAGATGTTCCGCAGCTTGAGACAGTTGACACAATAAAGGCCATCAACATAAAAAACAATGAAGGAATTTGTAGTGCCTGTTATTACCAGGGGGAAAATTCTTTTTTTTTTTTTTTTTGATGAAAAAGAGAAATCTACTCTTAGAATTGAAGAAGAGCTGAAGAAGATTCTTGGATGAAAAGCGAAAGGTCTTCAAAAGGAAAGACAAGAAAGTCCAGTTGCCTCCTGAAAAAGCTTCTTTGGGACCACTCTTAGAATTATTAGGCAATGATATATCTGTACTTATTATAGTGTATAATTACTGTCACTCTGTCATATCGTCACCGCTACCGGCTCGGGAGAACCGGGCCGAACTGGGAGAACCCACCACTGAACTGGGTATGTCTAGTTTAATGAAAAGAAGGACTAGGGGAGACATGATAGCAGGGTTCCAATATCTCAGGGGTTGCCACAAAGAAGAGGGAGTCAAGTTATTCTCCAAAGCGCCTGAGGGCAGGACAAGAAGCAATGGGTGGAAACTAATCAAAGAGAGAAGCAACTTAGAACTAAGGAGAAATTTCCTGACACTGAGAACAATTCATCAGTGGAACAACTTGCTCCAGAAGTTGTGAATGCTCCAACACTGGAAGTTTTTAAGAAGATGTTGGATAACCATTTGTCTGAAGCGGTGTAGAGTTTCCTGCCTAGGCAGGAGGTTGGGCTAGAAGACCTCCAAGGCCCCTTCCAACTCTGCAATTCTGTTCTGTTCTGATGGACATCCACGTTTTAAGGCAATTCAGTCAAAAGAACCTCTGACTACTTCAAACGGACAAGTTGCAAAGCCCAGCACAGACATCTATTTAAAAGGAAAACCAGCTTCACTCCATCCATCATGGAAGGCACCCGAGGTCCATGCCACCATGAAAAACGCAGCTTTACTGTCGCTGCACCGGAAGAGGACAAAAGCCTGCAAACCGGGCTCGGCCAAAAGATCACAGCCCTTCAACCCACCTTTCCGCAACCCTATTATCAGAGAGAAGATCCCCTGTGTGTAATACAAGGGTGAAATTTTCCAAATTCATTTTAGGTTCTGCAAGGGTGAAGGAGCAGGAGAAAACAAAAGTCTTCTATGAAAGGTCTCTTGGATAGCAGCACAGTCAGAGATTCCAGGGCCTGCTGTGGCTAGTTACCTAGCAGCCACCTCTGTAGTTGGTCAAAGTTATTATTATTTTTTTTTACTTCTCTGTGGGACGCCTGATCTCTCAGTGTTTGCACAAGCAAGCTCCAGTTTTCGATGTTTGCTTGGCAGCAGCTTTGGCTGTGTGAAGAGACTGAGAATAGCAACAAGGCTCGGACACTTCAAGCAAGATTCTGGAATCTTAAAGCTTTTCTTCTTGCTTCAAGATGGTTGATTATATACCCAGGGGCTTCACTCAGCAGGAGGACAAATGTACTTGGGGGGGGATGTGTGTGGAAAAGAGACAGCATGAGCCAAAAGGCCTGTGGTTCAGGTTCTCAGCCTCAGTTCCCCCGTGTGTACGTTATTTATGGAAACATCGACGTACAAACATTTCAACTTTGCAAAAGCGGTGCGCCGTGAAACAGAAGGCCTTTTAAAAAGAAGCTGGAATCAAGTTAGAGAAACAGATCTATCCCATGCAGGGTTGAGGCAGACGAATGTCTTAACCTCAAAGATGCTCCAAAATAGCGTGACCATTTAATTTCCCCTGGGAAGGAGTTCTACAAATTGGAACTCCTTCCTGAATGTTCCTGTCCTAACTCTCCTGTCCATCATTCCTTGCTTGGCATGGGACAGTGGTGGGTTGCTCCCGGTTCCATCCGGTTCTTCCGAACCGGTAGTAAAAGCGGCGGGAAGCTCCGCCCACCCACCTGGACATCATAATTGACAATCTGCGCATGCACATAAACAAGGGCGCACACTCCCATTGTGAACCGGTAGTAAAGATAAGTAGAACCCAGAATTCAAATCAGACTCTTTGGATACGATTAGTACGAAAGTGTATTAGAAAAGTTGGGTTTTATCCAGTGAGATCAGTCTGTCAGGGCAAGCTGGTCTACCCAAATATGAAATGGAGCATACGGCTTCCGCTTCCGCCTTTCAGCCTCAATCCAGGAGCCTTCGCAGGCAGTCGAGAGGGAGACTAGTACAGATTAATCAGGGACGCGGTGGCTCAGTGGCTAAGATGCTGAGCTTGTTGATCGAAAGGTCGGCAGTTCAGCAGTTCGAATCCCTTTTCCACCTTGCTCTCTCTCTCTCCATCTCTCTCTTTTCATGTTTGTTCCTCATGAGACTTGATCTCTGTTGTACATAGTTAATAGGATTTATCATATGAATAAATACATTTAAGAGATTTATTTATGCACCTGCCTCTGAACTCTTCTATGCTCCTGGGTGTTTCTACGATCCCAATTCCACAAAGGGTTTAGTGGCATTTAATAAAGAATATAAATTATTCTCATAGGTCTACTATATCACAATGGCCGTTTTAGATAACTATCACAACAATTATGACCATCATATGGATGATTACTAAAGCTTTTTGAACTGGTAGAACAACATGCTTTACTGTTTGGTTACGCTATCGACTGGAAAAAGTTTCAAGTTGCTACAATATCTACTCATGTAAGAAATTAGGATTTGAGTCTGTATAGATTCCAAGTATAAACTTGGGTTTATATTTTTCTCTGGAATATTTCACGATACGTTAAACTAAATGTTTAAAACGTACAGATGCAATTTCAATAGATAGAACTCAATGGCAAAAATGTCCATTAAGTCTCTGGGATTAGACCAGCGGTCTGCAACAGGGGTGAAATGCTCCCGGTTCAAACCGGATCGCCCGATCCGGTAGTGATGGCGGCAGGTGGTTTGGAGAACCGGTAGCAAAAATCCCTGCCCCCCCCACATGCCCAGCTGAGCCGCACGATCATCGGAGGCTCTTTCTTTTAACTTTTAAAGACCTTTGGTAGTACAGTGGTCTAAGGCACCCTGTTATTAAGCTGGTTATTAAGACCAGCTGCCTGCAATTACTGCAGGTTCGAATCTAGCCAAGACTCAAGGTTGACTCAGCCTTCCATCCTTTCTAAGGTAGGTAAATTGAGGACCCAGTTGTGGGGGCAATAAGCTGACTTTGTATAAATATACAAAAGGATGAAGGCTATTGCTTAATGCATTGTAAGCCGCCCTGAGTTTCCGGAGAAGGGCGGCATATAAATCAAATTAAAAAAAAAAAAAAGCATTTTTCTACAATCTTTTCTGCCGAAAAAATGCTTTTAAAAGTTAAAAAAAAAAAGCCTCTGATGATCGTGCGGCCCAGCTGGGATCATCAGAGGCTTTTCAAAGCATTTGAAAAGTCCAGTTGCCTTTTAGAAAAGCACCTTTGGGACACCTTGAAGACTGTTAGACATATTTGGGCCTTAATAGATGAGCGGTTATATTTTGATCCCGATTCACATGACATAGTGTAACTTGAAGATAGTAGAGAAGATGTTTTATTAGATCATCTGGGTCCAAGATGGGATAAATGCCTTAAACCAGCTGATTTATAATTGTTGCTTTTTCTATCTATAACATCCCCTTTGGCAATATGTTTCAACATAAACATGCACTAAACATTTTGGCCAGATGTTTCAGCAGCCTCAAACGTACCGGTTATCTTTAAGAGCTGGAACATTGGAAGCAAATTCAACAATTCAATACGATAAGGAATTAAAACCAGAATGAAAATCAATACTGAGATTTCATTAATTTAAAGATTAATTTAGTTCCTAAATTAATATTAATGGGTAGCCTTTTTTGCTAATCTCTATCGATCAGTGGTGGGTTCCTCCCGGTTCAGCCCGGTTCGGCCGAGCTGGTAGCAGTGATGATATGACGTCACCGAACCGGTTCTCTTTGTTCGGGAGCTGGGCCCTCCCGCCCCCCACTGCGTTATTCTTACCTTTTATTTGGCCCTGCCCCCAATCTATTCGCTGCCTCCTGAGTCCCAGCTGATCGGCTAGAAGGAAAAAAACATGTTTAAACTCTTGCCGCGGGGCTTCAAAGGGCCGCCCTACAGCTGATTAGTATTAAAAAGCAGTGTGCTGGTAGACCAGTGCGCTCGAAAAACAAATGGGTAGACCGGTGCCTTGAAAAACAAATGAGTAAACCAGTGCCTCCAAAAACAAATGAGTAGACCAGTGCCTGCAAAAATAAATGGGTAGACCAGTGCCTCCAAAAACAAATGGGTAGATCGGTACAGCTCTGCAAGCAGTTAAACGCCTGGTAGACCAGTACCTCTGCTAAATCCTAAAGAATTGTCACATGACCATCAAACCACGCCCACAAAATAAGCCACGCCCACAGAACCAGTAGTAAAATATTTTAGAACCTGCTCCTGTTATCGATATATGTAAATTCACTGCAAAACTACTACAGGCAGTCCTCGACTCATGACCACAATTGAACCCAAAGTTTCTGTTGCTAAGGGAGACAGCTGTTCAGCGAGTTTTGCCCCATTTTACGACCTTTGCTGCCACAAATTGAATCACTGCAGTTGTTCAGATGGTAACTCAGTTGTTAAGTGAATCTGATTTCCCCAACTGACTTTGTTTGTTCAGAAGGTCGCAAAAAGTGATGACGTGACCCCGGGACACTGCAACCGTCATAAATACGAATCAGTTGCCAAGCGTCTGACTTTTGATCACGTGATCATAGGGATGCGGCAATAGTCTTAACGTGAAAAACAGTCATGTCCCTTTTTTCAGTATTGTTGTAACTTTGAATGGTCACTAAACGAATTGTTATAAGTCAAGGAATAGCTGCACTGTACTTTCCTCTGTTGATATCATAGCTGATTTTTACTATTAATTTAAAAATTAATAGTAAGTAAGAGCCTTGATAGTACAGTGGTCTAGGCACCCTGTTATTAACACAGCTGCCTGCAATTACTGCTGGTTCGAATCTCTCCAAGGCTCAAGGTTGACTCAGCCTTCCATCCTTTCTAAGGTAGGTGAAATGAGGACCCAGTTTGTGGGGGGAATAAGCTGACTTTGTATAAATATACAAAAGTATGAAGGCTATTGCTTAACACACTGTAAACCACCCTGAGTCTCCGGAGAAGGGCGGCATATAAATCAAATTTAAAAAAAATGGAAATAAATATACATATAAAATCCTTATTTCTTATTTCCACTTGAAAACAGTTGACAGGATCTAAATACAATTTAGATCTAAATACAATCTAGTCCAACCTCCTTCTTAGGCAGGAAACCCTACACCACTTCAGACAAATGGTTATCCAACATCTCAAAAACTTCCAGTGTTGGAGCATTTACAACTTCTGGAGGCAACTTGTTCCACTGATTAATTGTTCTGTCAGGAAATTTCTCCTAAGTTCTAAGCTGCTTCTCTCCTTGATTAGTTTCCACCCATTGCTTCTTGTCCTGCCTTCAGGGGCTTTGGAGAACAGTTTGACTCCCTCTTCTTTGTGGCAGCCCCTGAGATATCGGAACACTGCTATATTCATTATTTCAACCTGCTAATAATCTCTGCAGAGATTAGATATATATTTCCCCAATCTCAAAACGACGACGACAAAACACACACCATTTGCTCATTCCACTATCCGAATCAAATTTGAAGCATTTCTACAGAACCTCTGCAACTCTTATTTTTGGTGGGAATTGAAGGCCCAACAATAAGGAATTATCCAATTTTCCACCAGTGTTTTATTAAAAGGGCAATGACAGAGAAGTTCCTATTAGCTAACGTTTTTATCTGAACGTTGTCTAACTTCATCCTTGTCTTCTCAGAAGTTTTGTGCAATAGTTGTGAGAGGATTCTGGGGAAGCTGGAAAAAGTAAATTTAAAGAGAAGAGGCACAATCAAAACAGGGAAGATGAATCCATTGGTAGCTAATAAATAGCAACTCAACCCGGTATTAGTAAAATAGGAGGAAGAATTTTCAATCGTTCAGTGATACTCCCCAGTAAAGAACTTACTATAAATAAGGATTGGGCATTTCTCCTGCCATTCCCAAGGTTCTCCCTTTTCCACAAGACTAGCGTTAAAGTTACCCTACGGAAGCCCGTGTCATTCCTGCTTCTTTGATTGTGTGTAGTTGTGTGGGACTTCACAACAGCACTTGCTTATCTTCTCCTTTCCAACTCTCCTGTTGCTTGTTCTGTCTTTAAATCCAACGGAGACAAATCTCTAAGATGAAGCTCTAGACAATATGTCCTTAATAAACCCATGGACCAGGGATTTATGGCAAGAAAAGTCATAAAGTGAGGCAAAACTCACTTAACAACTGTCTCGCTTAGCGCAATGGGAATTTGGGGCTCAATTTTGGTCATAAGTCGAGGACTATCGTATTTTTCAGAGTATAAAACACACCGGAGAATAAGACACACCTTAGTTTTTGGGTTGATTGGCGGGTGGATTGGCTTCCCGGAATACCCCCAATCAGCTGTTCCCGGAGGTAAATTTTAGCAACAGGTTCCTTGGTTGTGAGCTCTGTGCCTTGCTTTTTTTTTTCAGCCTCTGAAACGTCTGAAACTCTGTTTCAGAAAAAACTTTTTTTTCTGCCTCTGAAAGCTTCCGAAACAGAGCTTCCGAAAAAAAGCTTTTTTTCTGAAGCTTCCTTTCAGAAGCTTTTTTTTCCTGAAGCTCTGTTTGGAGGCTTTTTTTCTGAAGCTTCTTTTCAGAGGCTTTTTTTCCTGAAGCTCTGTTTGGAGGCTTTTTTTTCTGAAGCTTCCTTTCTGAGGCTTTTTTTCCTGAAGCTCTGTTTGGAGGCTTTTTTTCTGAAGCTTCTTTTCAGAGGCTTTTTTTCCTGAAGCTCTGTTTGGAGGCTTTTTTTCTGAAGCTTCCTTTCAGAGGCTTTTTTTCCTGAAGCTCTGTTTGGAGGCTTTTTTTTCTGAAGCTTCGTTTCTGAGGCTTTTTTCAGCCTCTGAAACCTCCATTTGAGAGGCTGGGTGGGGCTACATTCGGACTATAAGACGAACCCAGATTTTCACCCTCTTTTTTGGGGGGAAAAGGTGCATCTTATACTCCGAAAACTACAGTACCTCCTGCTCTCTATTTGTGCTTATGTTAGCTCCTACCTCCTTTTCTTTGAGAAGCCCTGATAAAATGGTTTGCAGCTGAACAAGAGCTCACATTTTGACTTTAGAATTACAGTTATTATTGGAAATATCTATGGAAAAGACAGGTAATGTTTAGCCCAGGCAAATATACTGCAGCATCCGTCTTTCTGTTTAAATTCTGCCAACTCTGAATGATTTGTTCTTGCTTTTATTCCACACATTTTTTCCCCCTCAACAACCACAGAGAGGAGAACCTTCTACTAACCGTAGAAAGCGCTTTCCCCCCTGCTAGATATTTTTCCCCCCCGTCTACATTTTTTCCAGGCTTGTTCCGTATTTTAATTATCCTCAGCCGGCTGGAGGATTTGACTGAAGCAGAAATGGTTGACTTGGGAGTCAAATTCCAAATTAATACACCAATAACTGCAATTCCGCCATGCGATTGTTACCTGCTCGTAGACAAGATCAAAGGATGGGACAGGTGTAATTGTGCTACGTTTCGGCGAGCCACAACTGGCTGTGGGTTTTTTTGATCCCACAAGCTAAGGTTTGCTTTCATTCGGCGAGCAAATTCTTGATTTGGTTTTGTTCATCAGTGGGGATTGTTGCTAGACAATACAGGCAGTCCTCGACTTACGACCATAATTGAGCCCAACATTTCTGTTTCTAAGGGAGACATTTGTTAAGTGAGTTTTGCCCCATTTTATAACCTTGAAGTACCACAGTTGTTAAGTTAATGAGTTGTTAAGAGAATCTGGCTTCCTCCTTGACTTTGCTTGTCAAAAGGTCACAAAAGGAGATCCCATGTCCTTGGGTCATATCAACGGTCATTAGATTAGATTAGATTAGATTAGATTAGATTAGATTAGATTCACAGAGTTCGAAGGGACCTTGTAGTCTAGTCCAACCCCCCACCCAAGCAGGAGACCCTACTCCATTTTTGACAGATGGCAGTCCAGTCTCTTCTTGAAAGCTTCCAGGGATGAAGCTCCCACAACTTCTGAAGGCAACTTCTATTCCATGGGTTGACTGTTCTCACGGTCAAAAAATTTCTCCTTATTTCCAGGTTGAATCTCTCCTTGTTCAGTTTCCATCCATTATTCCTTGACTGGCCTTCAGGTGCTTTGGAAAATAGGTTGACCCCCTTCCTCCTCTCTGTGGCAGCCCCTCAAACATTGGAAGACTTCTATCCTGTTTCCCCTGGTCCTTCTCTTCACTAGACTAGCCATGCCCAATTCCTGTAACCATTCTTCATATGTTTTAGTCTCTAGTCCTCTAATCATCCTGGTTGCTCTTCTCTGCACTCTTTCCAGAGCCTCAACATCTTTTCTATAGTGTGGTGACCAAAACTGGATGCAGTACTCTAGGTGTGGCCTTACTAAGGCTTTATAGAATGGTCTTAGTACCTCCCTTGATCTTGATTGTATCCCTCTCTTAATGCAATTTAGGATCGCATTGGCTTTTTTGACTGCTGCCACACACTGCTGGCTCATATTTAACTGGTTGCCCACTAAGACTCCAAGATCCCACTCGCAGTCATTGCTATTAAGCCTGGTTTCACCCAGTTTATATGTGTTCTTTTGGTTTTCCTTACCTAAGTGTAGGACTTTACTTTTCTCTACATTGAATTTCATTGTAGGAACCGATTGTCTGAATTTTGCTCACGCGATTGTGGGGATGCGTCAAAGGTCGTAACTGTGAAAAATGGTCGCAAGGAGCCTGGTTTAGCTCAACAGACAGAAGCAGTGTAATTTAACATCAAGCTGTCTGCAATTAAAGTAAGATCGAATCTCGCCAGGCTCAAGGTTGACTCAGCCTTCCATCCTTTCTAAGGTAGGTAAATTGAGGACCCAGTTTGTGGGGGCAATAAGCTGACTTTGTCTAAATATACAAAAGGATGAAGGCTATTGCTTAATGCACTGTAAGCCGCCCTGAGTCTCCGGAGAAGGGCGGCATATCAATCAAATAAAAAAATAATTAAAAAAGTCACTTTTTTCAGTGCTGTCGTAACTTTGAATGGTCACTAAACGAACTGTTGTAAGTCGAGGACTGCCTGTAATTGAAACAGGTACGCTCTGGGAGATCATCGCCACATTAACAAGACCAGGGAAAAAATGCCTTGTCATCCGAAGATTTTGGAAGGGGCCCAAAATCTCTTTCTTATGCTGGCATGCAGGAGCCTTGTTATCCAGGCACGCTGCTGGCATGAAACCGCTGTGCTAAAATGGGCTTTGACTTGTTGAGTCCTGTGGGTTACCTTTCCTTATCTCTCTTAATGACATTTTAATTGATTTGTAAGGTATTTTAAATTCCAGTCTGGCTCGCTTTAATGCTGTTATTGCTAAATGCCCTAAGGCAGCATTTCTGAGAAACAAATGGGATTACAAAAGAAATGCATGAACATGCAAAAACCTGAGGGTTGGGTGCTTATTCATGTAATGCTAAATTGAAATTGGGTGCCATGCCTTTGCCATGTCGCCCCCTCCCCCCCGCCCCCCATGTCGCCCCCCCGCCCCCCCGTGGTCATTTCACTTTCAACATAGACCTAAATAGAACCTCTAGTCTGCCATTACAGGCTTCGTTTTGTAAACATGGCTGAGATTTATTTATTTATTTATATATTTATATATATATATGTATATTTGTTTTCTCAGGTTTTCGCGGGTGTTTGTATGTAGGTCTTTGGTTATTCGGGTCTTCTCCCACGTAAAATTGGAAGTGTCTTGGCGACGTTTCGACGAAGTCTCATTCGTCATCTTCAGGCTGGTGTTCTCGGCTTCGTGCTTCTAGGAGCAATGTGTGTGATCACACCAGCCTGAAGATGACGAATGAGACTTTGTCGAAACGTCGCCAAGACACTTCCAATTTTATGTGGGAGAAGACCCGAATAACCAAAGACCTACATATACATTATATATATATATATATATACACACACACACACACACACACACATATATATATATATATATATATATATATACATATATACATATATACATATATACATATATACATATATACATATATACATATATACATATATACATATATACATATATACATATATGCATATATATATATATATATATATATATATATATATATATATATATATATATATTTGTATACCACCCTTCTCCTAGTGGACTCAGGGCGTTGCACAGCCAGAACTAAAACACATACCAATACAAAATTTAAAATTTTTAAAAGAATTACATGACTTTGGCCCAGAATTTAAAACATTCAAACTAAAATCCATTGACAATTTAAAAAGCTAAAAAAAAAAAAAAGAAGGGGGGGGGGGTTTCACGCCAGACCTGCTTGATGGAAAAGAAAAGTTTTTAGGGCACGGCGAAAGACCCGGAGATCCGATATCCTTCTTATCTCTGGGGGCAAATCGTTCCAGAGGGCAGGAGCTGCCACAGAGAAGGCCCTCCTCCTGGGGTTCGCCAGCCGACATTGCCTGGCTGACGGCACCCTGAGGAGTCCCTCTCTGTGGGAGCGTACTGGTCGGTGGGAGGCTATCGGCGGCAGAAGGCGGTCCCGCAAATACCCAGGTCCGATGCCATGGAGCGCTTTAAAGGTGGTGACCAACACATTGAAGCGCACCCGGAAGACCACTGGAAGCCAATGCAGCTCACGCAGGAGAGATGTCACATGGGAGCGCCCCCTCGCTTCCATGATCCCCCGTGCGGCCGCATTCTGCGTCAGTTGGAGCCTCCAAGTACTCCTCAAGGGGAGCCCCATGTAGAGAGCATTGCAGTAGTCCAGGCGGGAAGTGACGAGTGCCTGAGTGACTGTGCGTAAGGAGTCCCGATCCAGAAAGGGACGCAACTGGCGAATCAGGCGAACCTGATAAAAAGCCCCCCTGGCTACGGCCGTCATATGCTCTTCTAAAGACAGCCGTGATGTCAGTGGAAGCTCCAAGCTGCAACCTTGAAGAGTGCCATGCTGAATTTAAACATCAGAACAGCTTCCTCTTCTGATAAGCTAGATCAGGGGTCGGCAACCTTAAACACTCAAAGAGCCACAAAGGTCCTAACCGGAAGCCCCCGTTCAATTCTGGAGCCAACCGGAAGTCCGGTTCCCCCATCATAGTCTCCTCCTAGCGTGGCATCCTTTTTCCTCTGCTGACTGGAAGTCCGGTTCCTCCACCATAGAGTCTCCTCCTAGCGTGGCATCCTTTTTCCTCTGCTGACTGGAAGTCCGGTTCCTCCACCATAGAGTCTCCTCCTAGCGCGGCATCCTTTTTCCTCTACCTCTCCTAACTGAAAGCCCTATCAATTGTGGAACCGACCGGCGACAGGGAGCCGCAGCAGAGGGATGAAAGAGCCACATGCGGCTCCAGAGCCACGGGTTGCTGACCCCTGAGCTAGATTATTGTCCTTCCATCTACTGAGAATTATCATCCAACACATTTGGAATGCTCCATGAACCAATCCTCAGGGAACTCTGAGTCGCTCCAACAGTGAGATGGGCAGCATATAAATTTAATAATAACTACATAAAACCAGCAGTGGGTTTCCAATATTCTTACTGCCAATTTTCCCTGTGCGCCCGCGCACACTCGCTTTATGTACGTGCGCACCTTCCATGCATGTGCCTGGTCTCGAAAACGTGGCTAAATAGAACGTCATTATGCTACGTATATGCATACAACTACCCACAGTTGCCGCTACCAGTTTGCCTGAAGTGGTCCGAACTAAAAGAATTAGGCTCTTCTCCAGGGAGTCCTTCCTTCTCATCAGGTGGCCAAAGTATTTGAGTTTCCTCTTCAGGATCTGGCCTTCTAAAGAGCAGGCAGGGTTGATCTCCTCTAGGACTGACCGGTTGGATCGCCTTGCAGTCCAAGGGACTCGCAGGAGTCTTCTCCAGCACCAGAGTTCAAAGGCCTCAATTCTTTGGCGCTCAGCCTTCCTTATGGTCCAACTTTCACAGCCATACATTGCAACTGGGAAAACCATCGCCTTGACTATACGCACTTTTGTTCTGCTTTTTAGTATGCTGTCTACCGTGTTTCCCCGAAAATAAGACCCTGTCTTATATATTTTTTGAACCCTGAAATATGCGCTTGGCCTTATTGCCATGTGCTCAAAAGCCCGATTGGGCTTATTATCAGGGGATGTCTTATTTTGGGGGAACCAGGATAGAATTGCCATAGCTTTCCTCCCCAAGATCAAGTGTCTTTTGATTTCCATTTTATTATTTATTTATTTATTCAATTTAAGAGATGTCATATTGGCATATTCTGGCATCAAACACTGGTCAGGACTGCGTAGCATTTTGCACATTGGAAGTTCTCTATAAATACTGGCTGCGTTTTCCTTCCAGCAGATAGAAGGTAAGAGTTCCAGAATGCTCACAGACAGAGCCAAACCCCAAATTCCCAATCCTGGAACCAGCAGGGCACTGAAGCCAATCAGGAAACAAAATCACTCACTTGAATATTCTATTTCTGCAAGCAATATAACGTCTAACATATAATTCAGGGTAGCCTAGGGAGAAATCAAGAAGAACATTGGCTCAAGCATTGACTCGGGACTTTTGCTGTCTACACATTAATTAGAAAAATATGAGAAGTAAGCAATATTTCAGTAACAAGTTGGGTTTGTTATATAAATGATTGGACAGGCACAACAGAGGCCTGGTGGGATAACAGAATAACAGAGTTGGAAGGGACCTTGGAGGTCTTCTAGTCCAACCCCCTGCTTAGGCAGGAAACCCTACACCACTTCAGACAAATGGTTATCCAATCTCTTCTTAAAAACTTCCAGTGTCGGAGCATTCACAACTTCTGGAGGCAAGTCGTTCCACGGATTAATTCTTCTAACTGTCAGGAAATTTCTCCTTAGTTCTAGGTTGCTTCTCTCCTTGATTAGTTTCCATCCATGAGTTCCTGTCCTGCTGGAGCCATGGTGTGCAGTGGTTAGAATGCAGTATTTCAGGCTAATGAAATTCAACGCCAAGAGTTTAGTCCTCACCAGCTCAAGGTTGACTCAGCCTTCTGAGATCGGTAAAAACAAGAACCCAGATTGTTGGGAGCAATATGCTGACTCTGTAAAACCGCTTAGAGAGAGCTATAAAGCACTATTTTTTTTTTAATTTGATTTATATGCCGCCCTTCTCCGGAGACTCAGGGCGGCTTACAATGTGCTAAGCAATAGCCTTCATCCTTTTTGTATATTTTATACAAAGTCAGCTTATTGCCCCCACAAACTGGGTCCTCAATTTACCTAGCTTAGAAAGGATGGAAGGCTGAGTCAACCTTGAGCCTGGGGAGATTCGAACCTGCAGTAATTGCAGGCAGCTGGTCTTAATAACAGGGTGCTTTAGACCACTGTACTACCAAGGCTCTTGATAGTACTCTTCATAGGACACTATGAAACGCTATATAAGTCTAAGTGCTATTGCTATTTCAGATGCTTCGGGAAATAAGTTGACCCCGTTGGGTAAATAGGATATTTCTCATGATGATAAGCAGAACCAGTTCAAAACCAGAAGAGCCTTGATGGTACAGTGGTTTAATGCACCCTGTTATTAACACAGCTGCCTGCAATTTCTGCTGGTTCGAATCTCTCCAAGGCTCAAGGTTGACTCAGCCTTCCATCCTTTCTAAGGTAGGTGAAATGAGGACCCAGTTTGTGGGGGCAATAAGCTGACTTTGTATAAATATACAAAAGGATGAAGGCTATTGCTTAACGCATTGTAAGCCGCCCTGAGTCTCCGGAGAAGGGCGGCATATAAATCAAATTAAAAAAAAAAAAAAAGGAACACAATTGACACAATGAGAGAAGGAGTGGCACTTTACGTTCGAAAAAAAATCAAAATCAGGTCTCAACAAAAATCCAAGTGGGTAAATTTGGTGCAGTATCAAGAAAGAATGAAAGCAGCATTGTTGCTGATGTTCACCGTTGACCAACCAACCAAGGACAGCATGGGAATAATGCCATGCTTTCCAAAATCAAATTATAGATCTTTCAAAGAGCATAAAGCAGTGATCATGGGGACTTAATTACCTCGACATCTGGTGGAAGGCAAACTCTGCCAAGCAAGTCCTTTCCAGGAAATTCCTGATCTGTTTTGCTAACTTTTATTTATTTATTTATTTATTTGCAAATAGAGGAAGGCATGAGATCAGCTTCATGGGGAAGATTTAATAGACAGTATCAATGGAAATTTTTTTAAGAAAAAGAGATCTTGAAAGCACATTGCCAATAAGGAACAAAATCTCCCAAACAGCAGAATTAGCTAACGGGCTACACAAAAAAAAAACTAAATGAAGATTTGAAAAGACAAGTGGGATGGTCGTAATGGGAGAGTACATACAGGCAGCTTGGATTTCTAGAGACGTTTCAGAAAAAGTAAAGCTCAGAATCGATTAAGATTAGTGATGGATGCTAGGAACAAAAAGCATCCAGCCACCTCATTCTCTGTCGTCCCCTTCTTCTTTTGCCCTCCATCGTTCCCAGCATTAGGCTCTTCTCCAGGGAGTCCTTCCTTCTCGTTAGGTGGCCAAAGTAGTTGAGTTTCCTCTTCAGGATCTGGCCTTCTAAAGAGCAGTCAGGGTTGATCTCCTCTAGGACTTGATCGCCTTGCAGTCCAAGGGACTCGCAGGAGTCCTCTCCAGCACCATAGCTCAAAGGCCTCCATTCTTTGGCGCTCAGCCTTCCTTATGGTCCAACTTTCACAGCCATCCGTTGCAACTGGGAAAACCATCGCTTTGACTATACGCACTTTTGTTATGATGCTAAGAACAAAAAACATGATTTCAAATATGTTCAAAACAGAAGGAAAAGGAACCGTATCCTGGATGCGCAATAAACATGCCAAGGGTAAGAGATAACAACCAACCAAACAAAAAGCAAAACAAAAAGAAGTCAACCAAAACCAAACTACTCGACATCTGTTCTGGCTTAGTCTTCTAGGAGGAGGTGACCTGTCTTCCACGGGATAATTCTGAAGAAGGGATGCAAGAAAAGAGATTCCAAATTGATAGCACTCAAGGTCAAGGCTCTTCTTACCCTAAGCAAATCCAGATCTCCAGGGCCAAATGGGATTGTATTTTAGGGCAATTAAGGAAGTGTCAGATGATCTGGCCAAAGTACTCAGGGATTCTGAGAAATCCTTGGGAACAGGCGAAGTGCCAGCCAAATGGAAGAAACCTATCTTCAACAGGGGAGAAATACAGGAGTCCGGGAACTATAGGCAGCATTTAACATCCAGCTGCCTGCAATTACTGCGAGTTCAATTCTCACCAGGCTCAAGGTCAACTCAGTCTTCCATCCTTTCTAAGGTAGGTGAAACGAGGACCCAGTTTGTGGGGGCAATAAGCTGACTTTGTATAAAATATACAAAAGTATGAAGACTATTGCTTAACGCACAAGCCGCCCTGAGTCTCCGGAGTAGGGCGGCATATAAAAATAAATAAATAAATAAAAATAATAGTGAAACTAGAGAAATCTTGAAAACAATATAATCATTACTAGAAGTCAGAATTAGCTAGCGGGCTGCACAAAAAACTAAATGAAGATTTGAAAAGACAGTGGGATGGTTGCCTAATGAGAAGGAAGGACTCCCTGGAGAAGAGCCTAATGCTGGGAACGATGGAGGGCAAAAGAAGAAGAAGGGGACGGCAGAGAACGAGGTGGCTGGATGGAGTCACTGAAGCAGTCGGCGTGAGCTTAAATGGACTCCAGGGGATGGTAGAGGACAGGAAGGCCTGGAGGAACGTTGTCCATGGGGTCGCGATGGGTCGGACATGACTTCGCAACTAACAACAACGATAGATAGATAGATAGATAGATAGATAGATAGATAGATAGATAGATAGATAGATAGACAGACAGACAGACAGACAGACAGACAGACAGACAAACAGTGCAAGGTGATCAAACCGGTCAGTCCTAGAGGAGATCAACCCTGTTTGTTCTTTAGAAGGCCAGATCCTGAAGAGGAAACTCAAATACTTTGGCCACCTGATGAGAAGGAAGGACTCACTGGAGAAGAGCCTAATGCTGGGAACGATGGAGGGCAAAAGAAGAAGGGGACGGCAGAGAAGGAGGTGGCTGGATGGAGTCACTGAAGCAGTCGGCGTGATCTTAAATGGACTCCGGAGGATGGTAGAGGACAGGAAGGCCTGGAGGAACGTTGTCCATGGGGTCGCGATGGGTCGGACACGACTTCGCAACTAACAACAACAAAAGAAGTCAATGCAGGTTTTGCAATACTAAGTTTTGTCTAATTCTTTATTTTATTTTATTTTTGCTTTTTGGTTAAAGGCCTTACCAGATTGTGGATATGCCATGGATGTAATATATCTTTATTTTACCAAGAGATTTGACAAAGGCATCCTGGGACATTCTGACTTGCATACTCCTGTTCTTTCTGGACCGATATTTACAACCTGGACTGAGCTGTCATTTGTAAGATAAGCTAGAAACAAATTCCTCTGCCATCTGTTGACTGTTTATATCTGGATTTCCTCCTGCTTCTCTCTCCGCTGGCTGGCAACGTCTCACAAGTGGTTTTGATTTTGCGATTCAGTCCAGATACATCAGCAGTTTATAAAACTTCGGAGTTACTCTCAGCAATGAAATGCGGTTGAGAGTTCAAAAATGGCACTCGTTTTTGTAAACAACGGATATTGTTAAAAAATCAGGGGGATAAAGAATACCCCCATTTTAAGAAAGGGTAAAGAGTTTTTTTAAAAAAAATATGAAGTGTGGTTTTGCATTTTCCCATGTTGTTTTAATCTCCAAAAAGTTATTAGTATTATTTTAGCAGGAGTAATATGGTTTAAAGATGTACCCTACTTCTGGAATGCATTATTACAAAGAAAAATGAATTTGGTGAGCATGAGATATAACAAAAAAAACATTCTTACTATCTATTTGTATATTATTAGACAATAGGGAGAAGAGTACCATTCTGAGATTTACAGTCTTGGGTTGGTTATATGGGTTCAACTTTTATTAAAATAATGGAAACACCAATCAATGCTATTCCATGTGGTCCCAATTTAAAGCTATGTCGAGACTGGTTCTCCAGCATCCCCGAATTCAAGACATACGGTAATGATCTTAAGTTGCAGCTGAATGCTAGGAAAACTACGAACAAAAACAGATATTGGAGTGGACGTAGATATTAAGGGAGATGGTGACCTCTCCTTGGTCTTCAACCCAGTATAAATCAAATGAAAATAAAGGTTAGGGTTAGGATAGAATAAGTAGTCATAGAAAAAAACAACAGGGAGAAAAGGCAAGGGGAGAGAAAGTTAGAGGTTATAGTCAAAATTCAGACCTAAAAGTAGACGGATTAAATGAACTAACAGAAGGGTAGGCAACCGCCCCCCAAAAAAGATTAAAAATTTGGATGAGGGCGAAAGATGTGGGATAAAAGAGAATGGAGGGGAAAAAAAAGGAGTGTGAAGTAAAACGTTTTATGAAAGTATCTTAACTAAGTGTATGAATATTAGAATTATCTAACTTGGATAATTGTTTATATGTGGTGCAAGAGATAAAAATTATTTTTGAATACACAAGTACAGCCTCTTCTGTGCCTTCTTCGCAAGCATGTTAACATTCATAGTCCATGAGAGGTCCTTCGAGATATAAATGTCCAGAAATTTAAAACTATATATGGTGTTCTATTGGTACAACAGATTGATTGATTGATTGATTGATTGGTTCGATTTATATTCCGCCCTTCTCCAGAGACTCAGGGCAGCTTACAATGCGTTAAGCAATAGCCTTCATACTTTTGTATATACCTGCTTAGTAGGGCTTTTGCCCCCCCCCCAAGCGGTGTTCTTTTTTATACAAAGTCAGCTTATTGCCCCCACAATCCGGGTCCTCATTTTACCTACCTCGGAAGGATGGAAGGCTGAGTCAACCTTGAGCCTGGTGAGATTTGAACTCGCAGTAATTGCAGGCAGCTGGCAGCAAACTGCTAATTAACAGCATGTTAGTCTGCTGCGCCACCAAGGCTCCTCTTGGTGATAATTTCTATCCCACCATTATTTTGGGTCAGTCCAAAAGCAGCATCTACACTTAATGCTCCCACTGCCTATTTTCCCCACAATAACCACTGTGGTACATGGTAGGATTGGCCCAAAGTCACCCAGCTGGCTTCAGTACCCAAGGAAGGACTAGAACTCACAGTCTCCTGTTTTCTAGCCCTCCCCCTTAGCCACTGCACCAAATGATGGTAGATTATGCTTCACTGTAGTTTCTATAGTCATAAAATGATTAGAGAAGTGATGGCGAAACTTTTAGGCACAGAGTGCCCGAACCAGAAGGCGTACGTGTGGGCACACCAGACCGCTGGAAACTCGATGACCAGCTGGCTGGCACGCATGCGGGTGTCGGAAACACCGATGACCAGCTGGCTGAGCTGGGACGACGGCGCGCGTGCCCAAAGAGAGGGTTCTGCTTGCCACCTCTGGCACGCGTGCCATTGGTTCACCATCACGGGATTAGAGCATCAGGAAGACAGAAGAAATCCTGAGGTCCCTTCCTGCCCTATGATTCTACACTCATCACACTTCCTAAGGTTTAGATGTCAAGAGAACATAGGCCCTTGCATAAGGGGGACAATCTTCCTGCATCTCATCCCAGGGTGGCTCTAGGTTTGTTTCAGCTTCCCTGACCCTGGTGAGCTCCGGCAATATCATCCCTCAATTAGGAAACTTGCTCACTGAATTCTTGAATTCTATGTACACCGAGAGTGTATGCGCCAAAGACAAATTCCTTGTGTGTCCAATCACACTTGGCCAATAAAGAATTCTATTCTATTCTATTCTATTCTATTCTATTCTATTCTATTCTATTCTATTCTATTCTATTCTATTCTACATTCTCTCCACCCCACCCCGTCCCTCTCCTCTCCTCCCCTCCTCTCCTCTTTTCCCCCTTCTCTTTCTCTTCTCTTCTCTTCTTTTCTCTCCTTTCCTCCCCTCTCCTCCCATCATCTCTCCTCTCCCCTCCCCTCCCCTCCTCTCCCCTCCTCTCCTCTCCTCTCCTCTCCTCTCCTCTCCTCTTCTATTCCACTCCACTCCACTCCACTCCACTCCACTCACTCCATTCCATATTGTTTTTATTGTTTCCTAGTATGATTTGATAACTTATTAGTAATCTTGACTATCACTAAGTGTTGTATCTTTTTATGCTTCATGAATGTATTTTATTCTCCTTATGTACAATGAGAGTGTATGCACCAAGACAAATTCCTTGTGTGTCCAATCACACTTGGCCAATAAAGAATTCTATTCTATTCTATTCTATTCTATTCTATTCTATTCTATTCTATTCTATTCTATTCTATTCTATTCTATTCTATTCTATTCTATTCTATTCTATTCTATTCTATTCTTCCCTAACATTATATTTAACTGGAGTTACTTTCTGTAAACCAGAGTCCCCCAACCTTTACGGCTTTGCGGCAGTGGTGAAATCCGGCTGGATCTATCTGGCTCTTTCGAACCGGTAGCTCCGGTGGCGGGAGGCTCCACCCACCCGCCGGGACATCATTACATCTCGTTTTTTACCCTCTGCGCATGCGCAGAAGAGGCGCGCATGCTCACACTCCCGAACCAGTAACGAAGATAAGTGTATTTCACCGCTGCTTTGCGGACTAGCAGGGGGGAGGGGGGTGCAAACAGAGGAGGCGTGTCGGTGTGCAGCTCCATTTGCCCGCCGTTCACACAAATGGAGTGCGTGTGCTCGCCCACTGTTCACACGAGGGTGAGGATGTGTACATGTGCACACTCGTCTGCTAGTTCCATGGTTGAGTTCTGAAAGGCTCAACACCCAGTAGTGAGCTACGGCCCCGAGGATTGGGGAGCACCCCCCCCCCCCGATTTAAACTATGACTTAGTTTGATCTGAATGCGATCACTGCAAATCGGTTACTCTGTGCACCTCACCTCCCAGAGATGCTGTGAAGATGAATGGACAATACCTTACACGTCGCCTTTAATTTTCTAAAGGAATGGCAGAAAATAAATAAATGTAAGAAATGAACAAAGTGTTCCTTATCAGAAGCGGCACGAGTGGGACAATACCTGGCTACTTTTAAAACTTTAAAGACAACAATTTCACTCAATTATGCCTTTGAAGAAGTAGATAATGCTAACACGAGTTTGAAGAACCTGTTTGTATCCTACACACCGGGAAGTTGGTTCTGTGCATTTCTGCCTGTATATAATAATGACACCCATTCTAATCTTGGAATGTAAGCAGAGACCCATTGACCTAAGGAAAAACGAAATATCCTTTTTATGTGCCTTTTCACAAACTTACATTTTTAATGAATCCTACAGAGTGAACAAGATAAAACACCCAAGAGCACTTACAGTAGTGGCCAAAATTGTGGAAACCTTTTGGGAAAAGTGTATTTTTCTAAAACTAGCTAATAACACCACTTTTTTTTGGGGGGGGGGGGAGTAGTCCCATAAAATTATATATCAGTGGAAAAATAATTTAATCAAGAATGTAATGCACTAACTTTTAGGAAAGATTTGCTATTAGAATAGCAGTTACAGTGTAAAGAAGAAAAGGGAAACATGTAGAAAAAACGAGAGATACAAAAAGCCTGGATAGCTCAACAGACTAAGCACTGTAATTTAACACCAGCTGTCTGTAATTGTGGGGGCAATAAGCTGACTTCGTATAAAAAAATATACAAAAGTATGAAGGCTATTGCTTAACGCACTGTAAGCCGCCCTGAGTCTCCGGAGAAGGGCAGCATATAAATCAAATTAAAAAAAAAAAATGTTCTCGCTTTGGCCACGCTCTGGCTTAGAATATGTGGGCAGACAGAGAGTTATTTAACCGGTGAACCTTAGATCAGCGGTTACCAACTGGTGGTCTGCGAGAAAATATTGGTGGTCCGCAGAAAAATTATTTGCATTTTTTTTGTATTGCACTAAATCAGGGGGTCCTCAAACTACGGCCCCTGGGATGGATATGTGCAATGAATGTTTGTGTTGCTGCAGAGAGTCTCCCCCTTCGGGGTCTTTTTGTGTGGGTCGGAAGGGGGCAGAAATTCCGACTTGGGGTCTGTTTCAGCCTCCTGGTGTGGGGCTTTGGGCGAAGGCTGGAGGGAAGCGCCGCTGGCGGCGAAGAGCCCGAGGGCCTTGTTCCAATGGGACTGCATCATGGCCTGGAACTGGCTGACCATCTCAGCTCGCTGAGCCTCCAGGCGCCGGTACCTGGCCTTGCACTCCCGCAGGTCTTCCCTCTGCTTGGAAAGCCTATGCTCCTAGTCCTCAGTGAGGTGCTTCTGCTGAGCCTCCTTCTCGGCCAGATCCAATTTGAACAGAGCCAGCTGTCTCAGCAAGAATCTCAACATGGTTCTCCCCATGTGGTATTTACTGCTATAAAATGAATTCCCTTCTTTTATAAAAAGTCATTTGTGGGAAAGAAATAATGAAGCCACCTGCCCATAACATGGAGTGATAGGAAGAAATATATTGAGGGCAGATACGTATTTTACTGCATCTGCTTTTCTGCATTATTCATCACCTAAGGTTTGAGAGAAAGAGTGAGGGGATATAGGTAACAAGCCTTCTCCCCTAACAATACAGCTCTAAGTTCAGAAGGGAGGGAGAGAGGGAGGGAGGAAGAAGAAGAGGGGAGGGAGAAGGTATTAGAAGGGGAGAAGGAAGGAAGGAAGAAGAGGGAGGGAGGGAGGAAGGAAGGAAAGAAAGGAGAGAGGGAAGAATGGAGGAAGGGAGGACGGAAAGAATGAAAGAGGAAAAGAAGGTAGGGGAAGGGGCGAGGGGGAAGGAAAGAAGGGGCAAAGGAGAAGAAGGAAGGAAGGAAGGATGGAAAGAAGAAAAGAAGGAAGGGGAAGGGGAAGGGGCAAGAGGGAAGGAAAGAAGGGGCAAAGGAGAAGAAGGAAGGAAGGAAGGAAGGATGGAAAGAAGAAAAGAAGGAAGGGGAAGGGGCGAGGGGGAAGGAAGGAAGGGGCAAAGGAGAATAAGGAAGGAAGGAAGGAAGGAAGGAAGGAAGGAAGGAAGGAAGGAAATAAAGAATTAAAGAGGAAAAGAAGAAAGGGGAAGGGGTGAGGGGGAAGGAAGGGGCAAAGGAGAAGAAGGAAGGAAGGATGGATGGAAAGAAGAAAAGAAGGAAGGGGAAGGGGAAGGGGCGAGGGGGAAGGAAGGAAGGGGCAAAGGAAAATAAGGAAGGAAGAAAGGAAGGAAGGAAAGAAGGAAATAAAGAATTAAAGAGGAAAAGAAGAAAGGGGAAGGGGTGAGGAGGAAGGAAGCAAAGGAGAAGAAGGAAGGAAAGTATGAAAGAGGGAGGGAGGGAGGGAGGGAGGGAGGGAGGGAGGAAAGGAAGGAAGGAAGGAAGGAAGGAAGGAAGGAAGAAAGGAAGGGCTTTCAAGATTGCACGTTGGAAACTAGTTAAACAGCAAAGAGTTAGGCTGAGACCCAGATAAGGGGTAAGCGATTGGAAAACCCGTATGAAGATATCAAGTCTCCCTTTCTTCTTTATTGGGATTGCAAATAAGGTTAGTGTGTCTCGGGAGGCCTGCAGAGATAATCAGCCCACCACCCACTGCGCCTGATAACCAGCTCAATTATCTGCCATCCCTTCCTCTCCTCACTTTCCCTTTGCTGACCCGAGGAGATGACATTCTACTCGTCATTGCACAGATCAACAATCGCTGCGGGCTGGACTTGTTCTCCATTTGTCATGCAGAAAGCACTGTGCAAATGCCATCTCCTTTATCCCCACCCCCACCCCCACTTCATTTATCATGTGCCAATCAAATAGGTAATTATCTGGCAGCGATGATTAAGACTTGCTTCTGGGGAAAACCCTTCGTCTTCATTCTAGATTTGGACAGCTAGTAATTTTATCAGGGGAGATAAAAGGAATGCTCCCTCCTTCGCTTATCAGATCCATCTCATTGAGCTTCAAAAGTGAGGAGTCATCCCTTTGGGGCCTTCTGGGAATTCAGAGAACTGGTCCGGGGAAGCCCGAAATGACAAGCAAGGCAGACAATATGATAAGGAAGCCAACTGGATCAGAACAAGATGCCGGAGGCAATCCGTTTTTCTTCAGAAAGGCTAAAGCTACGCGAGGATGTAAGATAAAAGTAAGGTTGCACATTTAGGCAAGAAAAAGCGAATGCAACGGGTACAGTATATGCGATATCTTGCTCAACAGAGGTTACTATGAGAGGGAGTCCTACTGGACAATCACTTAAATATGAGCCAACCGTGTGTTGCAGCTGCCAAAAAAGCCAACACAGTTCTAGGCTGCATAAACAGAGGGATCTCCAATCTTGGCAACTTTAAGCCTGGAGGACTTCAACTCCCAGAATTCCCCAGCCAGAAGCTGGCTGGGGAATTCTGGGAGTTGAAGTCCTCCAGGCTTAAAGTTGCCAAGATTGGAGACCCCTGGCATAAACATAGGGATAGAATCAAGATGACGTGAAATGCTAATACCACTTTATAACGCCTTGGTAAGGCCACACTTGGAATATTGCATTCAGTTTTGGTTGCAACGATGTAAAAAAGATGTGGAGACTCTAGAGAGAGTGCAGAGAAGAGCAACAAAGAGGATTAGGGGACTGGAGGCTAAAACATACAAAGAACGGTTGCAGGAACTGGGCATGGCTAGTTTAATGAAAAGAAGGACTAGGGGAGACATGATAGCAGTCTTCCAATATCTCAGGGGCTGCCACAAAGAAGAGGGAGTCAAGCTATTCTCCAAAGCACCTGAAGGCAGGACAAGAAGCAATGGGTGGAAACGAATCAAGGAGAGAAGCAACTTAGAACTAAGGAGAAATTTTCCTGACAGTTAGAACAATTCATCAGTGGAACAACTTGCCTCCAGAACTTGCATCAGTAGTGGAATCCAATTTTTTTTTTTTTACTACCGGTTCTGTGGGCTGTGGCTTGGTGGGCGTAGCAGGGGAAGGATACTGCAAAATCTCCATTCTCACTCCACTCCAGGGGAAGGTTAATGCAAAATTCCCATTCTCTCCCCATTCCTGGGGGAAGGATATTACAAATGCAAAGCCTTGGTGGTGCAGCGGACTAAAGTGCTGTTAAAGTAGCACGTAGCTGCCAGCTGCCTGCAATGACTGCGAGTTCAAATCTCACCAGGCTCAAGGTTGACTCAGCCTTCCATCCTTCCGAGGTAGGTAAAATGAGGACCCGGATTGTGGGGGCAATAAACTGACTTTGTATAAAAAAGAACACCGCTTTGGGGGGGGGGGCGAAAGCCCTACTAAGCAGGTATATACAAAAGTAGGAAGGCTATTGCTTAACACATTGTAAGCCGCCCTGAGTCTCCGGAGAAGGGCGGCATATAAATCGAATAAATAAATAAATAAATAAATAAATAAATAAATAAATAAATAAATAAATAAATAAATAAATTCCCTCCAGAGGTAATATTTCCCGATTCTCCGAACTGCTCAAAATTTCCGCTACCGGTTCGTCAGAACCTGTCAGAACCTGCTGGATTTCACCCCTGGGGGGCGCATGTGGGGCATGCATGCATATACACGGGGCAGGGCGCATGCAAGGGGCCACATGTGCATGAAACGGGGTGCAATGCACGCATTGCATTTGGGGGGGTTCGGGGCCATGCACGCCCATTTGCGCACGTGTGCTTTGGGCACTCGGTCCGGTAAAGGTTAGCCATCACTGGTATAGAGTTTCCTGTCTGAGCAGGGGGTTGGACTAGAGGACCTCCAAGGTCCCTTCCAACTCTGTTATCCTATTATTGTTTTGTTTTAAAAAGAAGGATGAGTCTCTTTTTATTGTACTTCATTACCCATTATGCAACATGGCATCACTATTCCAGCACTGCTAATAATTGCTTCTCACCAGATTGGAATCCAGACACTTCAGCAAATATGTGTTCAAGTACAAGGGGGAAAAAAATTCATTCCGATGTGCTGACTTCTAAAACAGCATTTCTCAACTTTGGCGACTTTAAAACTCTGTGTGGACTTTAAGACTCTGTGGAGCCTTGGTAGTACAGTGGTCTAAAGCACCCTGTTATTAACACCAGCTGCCTGCAATTACTGCAGGTTCGAATCTCCCCAGGCTCAAGGTTGACTCAGCCTTCCATCCTTTCTAAGGTAGGTAAATTGAGGACCCAGTTTGTGGGGGCAATAAGCTGACTTTGTATAAATATACAAAAAGGATGAAGGCTATTGCTTAATGCATTGTAAGCTGCCCTGAGTCTCCGGAGAAGGGCGGCATATAAATCAAATTAAAAAATAAAATAAAAATTCCCTAGGCAGCCCCGAGGAATTGGTCTACTCTACAAGCATGGGTCAAGCAGTTCAAGCAGAAATAAAACTGTCTTAAACGCTTTTGTGGTTTACATAATTTAGAAAACTCAGTTCTCCTCTGACTCTTCCCAGAATATCACGGCAGAGGGAAAATCACACTTCCCAAAGGAATGCTTTGAGTACCGTCAAATCTGCATACGTGAGCTCATTTGTATGTAAATGGACAGTAGCTCCCTGACTGACTAAAGAGCCGTAAATCAGGATATTAATGAACTACACAAATGAGGATTTCTGAATGCTTTTTGATAAGATATTGTTTTTCACTCTAGGGAATAAACAACCCTATTTCATTTAAATGCGGCGTCTTTGGACACATTAACATTGCCATTATCAGGAGAATCTGTACAACTTGCTGCCCTGCATATTATAGGAATATTTGCTGGAATATTTCAAAAAAAAAAATGTCCATTTAAGGTTATCACTGGATGTCTCTCCAGTACCCCAACTTATTTCCATAAAAGCCTGCTAAGATTTCACTGACATTTGCTTAAAACTTTACTGCGTACTGTTTTAAAAAGCCTGCACTATTATTTATTCATTCATTCATTCATTCATTCATATTTCTATGCTGCCCACTCTCCGAGGACTCTCGGCGGCTTACACCAAAGACAGTATATTAAATAGCATATTGCCCCCAACAATCTGGGTCCTCATTTTACCCACCTCAGAAGGATGGAAGGCTGAGTCAACCTTGAGCCGGTGAGATTTGATCCGCTGATCTGCTGAACTAGCAGTCAGCTGAAGTAGCTGCAGTACTGCACCCTAACCACTGCGCCACCTCGGCTCTTATTCAGTGTTAAAAACCCATAACAGTAGCTCGCCTGATTAAAATTAACAGAACAGAATAACAAGAGTTGGAAGGGACTTTGGAGATCTTCTAGTCCAACCCCCTGCATAGGCAGGAAACCCTACACAACTTCAGACAAATGGTTATCCAACATCTTCTTAAAAACTTCCAGTGTTGGAGCATTCACAACTTCTGGAGGCAAGTAGTTCCACTGATTCATTGTTCTCACTGTCAGGAAATTTCTCCTCAGTACTAAGTTGCTTCTCTCCTTGATTAGTTTCCATCCGCTGCTTCTTGTTCTACCTTCTGGTGTTTTGGAGAATAGCTTGACTCCCTCTTCTTTGTGGTAACCCCTTAGATCCGTGATAGTGAATCTATGGCATGTGTGCCAGAGGTGGCATGCAGTGCCCTCTCTGATGGCACGCGAGCCGTCTCCCCATATTAGCTCTGCTGCACATGCGCACATGCCTCCTGCTGACCAGCTGGTCTTTGGGTCTCTGCCATGAATGCACGAGGAGGTGGGCTGTTCACGCATGCGTGGGGGCAGGGCACACGCAGGGGGCAGGGCGTGCATGCACGGCTGGCGGGGAGCATGCATGGGTGCCTTGCACACACTGCATTTTGGGGGTTCGGGCACTCGGTCCAGAAAAGGTTAGCTATCACTGTCTTAGATATTAGAACACTGCTATCATGTCACACTCAGTCCTTCTCTTCACTAGCTTAGTCATACCCAGTTCCTGCAACCGTTCTTCATATGTTTTATCCTCCAGTCTCCTAATCATCTTTGTTGCTCTTCTCTGCACTCTTTCTAGAGTCTCAACCACTGGTGGTTGCCCCCGGTTCGGACCAGTTCGCAAGAACCGGTAGTAAAACCGTTGGGAGGCTCCACCCACTGACCCCGATGTCCACCCACCAACCCCGAGCTCCCCCCGGAGATACGGAGGATCCCGGATCTGCATACCTTCCGTCGCGCGCTCAAGACTTTCTTATTTCATCAAGCTGGCCTGAACTAAGTCTTTCCCCTTTTTAAACGGAAATTTTAAATTTGGTTTTAAATTATTGGGGTTTTAAATTTGTTCAGCCAAATTATTTAATTCGTTTTATTTTATTTTAAATTTTGTATTTATATGTTTTATTCTATGGCTGTTCACCACCCTGAGTCCTTCGGGTGTAGGGCAGTATACAAATTCAATAAAATAAATAAATAAATAAAATAAATAAATCAGCGCACAGCCTCGTTGCGAACCGGTAGTAAAAATAAGTAGAACCCACCCCTGGCTTCAACATGCCTGTCACAATACACTTAGCCTTTGGAAACTTCAGCCCTGCTCCGGAAGGAAAACAGGCTTCTCGTTCACACTGGATGCTGTCTTCCCGTGAGGATTTTCCTAAGAAATGTCACTGGCCCAGTTTACACAAGTCAAAATTCTGATTTCGGATCCTTCAAATCAGCAATTTGGCTTTAAAAGAGTGGAGTTGGATTTGGAAATCGCTTCTGGATTTTGTGCTTGTGATGGGGGAAAAAAAACATGAAATTTTGATTTCGCTGATTAGATAGTTTGTTGTTATAGAAATGGCTACTCTATAAAGGTAAAGGTAAAGGTTCCCCTCACACATATGTGCTACTCGTTCCCGACTCTAGGGAGCGGTACTCATCTCCGTTTCAAAGCTGAAGAGCCAGCGCTGTCCGAAGACGTGTCCGTGATCATGTGGCCGGCATGACTCAACGCCAAAGGCGCACGGAACGCTCTTACCTTCCCACCAAAGGTGGTCCCTATTTTTCTACTTGCATTTTTTACCTGCTTTCGAACTGCTAGGTTGGCAGAAGCTGGGACAAGTCATGGGAGCTCACCCCATTACGCGGCACGAGGGATTCGAACCGCTGAACTGCCGACGAGTTCAATCGACAACCTCCGCCACTTAGCCACTGAGCCACCGCGTCCCTCTCTTAGTCTATATTATTATGTAAAAGTAAAACCTTGAGGCTGTAAGGTTATTATCTTCTACTGTGCTAAAGAGAATCAGATGTCAATGCTTTTTCCTCCTTTTCTCCTTCTACCAACCACTTTCTCCTTTCCCCCTTTTCCTCCCCCAGTTTCCCCACTGTTTTCATTTTCTGTGTATTTTATATTCTGATCGATTAATAAAAAATGTTAAACACCAAAAGAAAGAACGGGAGTTGGAAGTCCTATTCCATACAACGCTCTTAATGAGTTTCAGACCTAGAAACGAACAAACCCATATTGTTTTTAACTACTGGGGCTAGAAATTTCATAGGAGATAAAACCCAGAGAGGTTGTTATTAAAGATTAAGTTCTAACTGAAGGTTGCATGACACATAAATTGTTCTAAATTCTCAGACTGCAATCTTAAGCACGAATAAATGGGAGTAGCCACCAAAGATGACTAGGAATTCATGTGGCCTGCAGGCAGAATATTATGTGCTTCAGTTCAGCATAGAAGTGAAATATAGAAAATAACCTTTTTCTCAAAGGGAATGTCTTCAAATTACAGGTAACTCCTCAACTTACGACCACAACTGAGCCCCAAATTTCTGTTGCTAAGCGAGACACTTGTTAAGTGAGTTTTGCCCCCCCCCGTTTTATAAACTTTCTTGACACAGATGTTCAGTGAATCACTGCAAGTCGTGAAGTCAGCAACCCGGTTGTTAAGTGAATCTGCCCTTCCCCATTGACTTTGCAAGTCAGAAAGTCACAAAGGACCCCAGGACACTACAGCCGTCATAAATATGAGCCAGTTGCTAAGCATCTGAATTTTTATCACATGACCATGGGGGTGCTGCAAAGGTCCTAAAGCAGAGGTCTTCAAACTTGGCAGCTTAAGACTTGTGGACTTCAAATCCCAGAATTCTCCAGCCAGTGGCTGGAGAATTCTGGGAGTTGAAGTCCACAAGTCTTAAAGCTGCCAAGTTTGAAGACTTCTGTCCTAAAGTGTGAAAAACAGCACTTTTTTTGGTGCCGTTGAAACTTTTTCTTTTTTCCTGTTCAACCAGGTCTGATTTTTCAGAGACTGCCTGGATCAGAGGTCTCCAACCTTGGCAACTTTAAGACTTGTGGACTTTTATTCCCAGAATTCCTCAGCCAGTATCTTGGCAACTTTAAGACCTGTGGACTTCTATTCCCAGAATTCCTCAGCCAGCACCTAGGCAACTTTAAGACTTGTGGACTTCTATTCCCAGAATTCCTCAGCCAGTATCTTGGCAACTTTAAGACTTGTGGACTTCTATTCCCAGAATTCCTCAGCCAGCACATACACAACTTTAAGACTTGTGGACTTCAACTCCCAGAATTCCTCAGCCAACACCTAGGCAACTTTAAGACTTGTGGACTTCAACTCCCAGAAGTTCACAAGTCTTAAAGTTGTCAAGGTTGGAGACCCCTGGACTAGAGGAATGATATCAAGACCTCCACATTGATTGAAATGTGGGATTTCTCTAAAGCGAAGCATTTGCATAATGGAATAAATTTCTAATTTTGGGAGTTGAACTCCACAGGTCTTAAAAGTTGCCAAGGTTGGAGACCCCTGGCCTGGAGAAGTCCCTGCAGTTTTCTGGGCATGGTTTCACAAGAAGTTTGCCATTGCCTCCTTCCTAGGGTTGAGAGAAGGTGACTGGCCCAAGGCCTCTCAGCTGGCTTTGTGCTCAAAGGCAGGACTAGAACTCACGGGTCTCCTGGTTTCTAGTTTCATGCCTTAACTAACCACTACACCAGACTGCCTCTAATGCTGCTCAGATACATTTTTTTTAAAAAAGGCTTTCCAAGACCACCTTAGAACACATTCATAAACTCACTGCATTTCAGTATTTTTTCCCATCAGGAGAAATTTAATTTATTTAATATTTTTAAATTTTATTAGAGCATCGAAAAGAAAAATCAAAAACAAATGTATAATAATTTTTTTATCACGGTGTAACATTGCCAAAATATCTATCTATCTATCTATCTATCTATCTATCTATCTATCTATCTATCTATCTATCTACACCAGTAATCAGAGAGTAAAAATAGAAAATATTTACAGATTCTTGTACAAGGAGCAGAATATTGTTATCATTGGCAGAGTAGGTGATCGGGGCTTGTAACTTTCTGCATTCGGTTGTCCGTTTGACTCAAAAGCATCTTTTAAAAAACTGACCTCCTGTCTCCCATATTCCTCTATAGGGTACTACAGTTAATCCTCGATTTACAACAGTCCATTTAGTGACCATTCAAAGGGACAACATCCCATAAAAGCAACTTATGACCATTTTTCACACTTATGACCATTGCAGCATCCCCATTGTCAGGTGAACCAAAATTATGCTTCTGGCGGTTCACTGCCCTGAGTCCTTCGGGAGAAGGGCGGTATATAAATTTAAATATTACATTAAATTAAATTAATTAAATTCAGACAGTAGGCAACTGATTGTGTCCAGTGTCCTGGAATCATGCGATTCCCCATTTTACGACCTTCTGATGAGCAAATGAATGGGGGAAGCTCGATTCACCACCGCAGTGATTCGCTTTGCGAATGTGGCAGGAAAGGTCGTAAAACGGTGCAAAACTCACTTAACAAACAGCTCACTTAGCAACATCAATTTTGGGCTACAATTGTGGTCGGATGTCGAGGACTCTCTGTGTTATTCAGTCCGGCCGACTCATTCCAATTTTGAAATGACTTGAAACTTCAAAGCACGTGAGCTTCTTCTCAGTACATCGACTGCCAAGTTGGTCCTGTCAAACGTCATTGAGGCTCTAGCACTGATTGGCAGGATTAAACATGCCATTCCCACAGAAGTCAATTTCAACCAAATGACTCCTCTTGAGATCAGCGAAGATCTAGATAGACCCTTCCTTCATGAATTTTGGGTCTCCAAAATTATGAAATCGGATATATACCGCTCCAGAAATTTTGGCATCAGCCTGACATGCTATGGGGATGTTGCAATTATGGGTCACAGGTCCAACGAACATTAGTGCAGATATCCGATTAGCGCAGCTATAACAGTTCTCTTTCTGAGATTTATAGTGGCAGTATGAGCCACGCTTCCATTACGGGGACAAAGAATGAGGAAAATTGCCATTTAGATATATTTTGCAAAGCATGAACATGGTGACCGAATACTTAAAACGCTACAGGGTTACTCTTTGGGCAATTATAGATTAGGTGGTCTGGAAAAATCCTTCTGAAATGAAGAAACCGTTTTTTTTTTTCTTTCTTTGACAGCTACCTCTCTGCCAACTCCTGTAAATAATCTGGCTGGGAAAGAGAAAATAAATCGAGAACCGGGGCAATTCCATCCCGCAAACCTTCGCTTTATACACAAATCGAAAAAGAAGATCATGGCAACTTCTTCCCTTAACATTCCTCTTATAGCATCCCTCTGACTTTCCTTCCACTCTCAAACATTCCCCCTTAGGAGACACACAAACAGAGAGTTGGGGGGGTGGGCTCATTCCACAGCCAAGGCACAAAGAGTCTCAAAACACACACTTTTTTTATTTTATTTTATTTTTTTTTTAAAAAACAGGACGGTAGGAAAAGAAGCAAGCAAGGGACGGGGATCGTGCTAGGAACGACAACAATCCAGAGAAAACGACAACAACGGCGTGGCCGAGAGAAGGGGGGGCGCAGTTGTTGCAGACACAAACTTCTTGACAACATACTTCCTTAAAGGGCTGGAGTTTGGGAAGTCAAACCATTCTCCATCCCAACTTTAAAAAGAGTTCTTTTACAACAGCCAGAGCGGAGATGTCTGTGGAGGTGATGTTGGGGAGGGGGACGGGGCACACAGAAGAGGCTGTCCTCTTTTCTTTTGTCTGGAGGCTATCCTGCCAACCAGGCAGTGTGCATGACCTGGGTTCAAACAGACCCCCCCCCCACCCACCCACCCCTGCCCTTTCAGAGCCTCCCGAGAAGCAGCAAGCTAGACACACAAAAGAGCACCGGTAGGTTTCCCCTTTCGCCCACCCCCCAGTCATAAAACAAAAAAAAAAAAACCCACACAAACACACTCATTTGCACAAGGAGGTGGCCACAAGAGAAGTAATGGCAGTGCGCGCAGTGTGTTCTCTCTCTCTCTCTCTCTCACTCACTCACACACACACTGTGCCCCCCCCACACCCCACTTTTCTCTCTCCCCAAGCTTACCAGCTTTGCAGGGGTCTTTATACTCAATTGCCTCTTTCTCGTCCTCTTCCTCTTCCAGCACATCGCTGTAATCTGTAAAATCCACAGCTTGTCCCAGGACCAGCACCAGCAAGGAAAAGAAAAGTAGACCCCCTTTGAATGCAGACATGCTGGCAGGTCCCGGGAAATGCTCCACGGAACTGGAAACGGGAGGAGGGGGGGGGAAGAGAGGAAACAAGAGTGGGAAAGGGGAGGAGGAGGAGGAGGAGGAGAGGAAGAGGAGGGGGGAGAGAAATGGAAAGAGATGGGGAGGGTTTCCCTTTCTTTCTTTCTTTCTTTTTTCCTTCTTTCTTTTCTTTCTCCTCTCTCTCTCTTTCTTTCTCTCTCTCTCTCTCTCCCTCTCTTCTTTTTTTTCCCCTCTTTTTCTTTTAGGGAAATGAGATCTGGCGGAGGCGGGTTCGAGAGCCGGAGCACAGCCCCCTCCAAGCTGGAGGGTTTGATCACAGTACAACCCTGGGAACTGGGCCAGCCCCGGGATGAGGCGGGGAGGGGGGTGGGTGGGAGAGAGAGATGGAGGAGAAAAGGGAGGGAGGGAGAGAGAGAGAGAGAGAGAGAGAGAGAGAGAGAGAGAAAGAAAGAAAGAAAGAAGGAAGGAAGAAAGAAAGAAAAAAGGAAGGAAGGAAGGAAGGAAGGAAGGAAGGAAGGAAGGAAGGAAGGAAGAAAGAAAAAAGGAAGGAAGGAAGGAAGGAGGAAGGAAGGAAGGACGGAAGGAAGGAAGAAAGGAAGAAAGAAAGAAAGAAAGAAAGAAAGAAAGAAAGAAAGAAAGAAAGAAAGAAAGAAAGAAGCAAGCTTTGGAGTTTCAGGGAGATGCTGCCACTCACCCCCCAACTCAGCCTCCAGCGGTCCAGCTTTCGGGGGCACGCCAGCACCAGCCGTCCGCGGAGGGAGAGAGGGAGGGGTGCGCGTGGGTGGGCGTGGAAGGAAGGCGAGGACCACTCGGCAGTCGGACACCCACCCACCCATCCCTTTACAAACTTGGTTTTTTTTTTTTTCCTTTTCTTTTCTTCCCAAGCAAGGCGTGGAAACAAAGCTGCGGGAATTCCCCACCCCCCCACTCACCCCCTCCCCACCCGCTTACCTAGAGCCAGAGACCCTTTGCAAAACTCCGCAAAAGTGGGACCAGGAGTGATGGGGGGGGAGGTGAAGAGGGGGGGGGAGAGCAAGGGCATCTTAGGACAGAGCGGAATAGTTTTAGCAGCGCCTGGAACCTTGCCAAGAAAAAGAAAATTTTGGGGGGGTGAGGAGGGGGGGGCTGGGGGGTGTGGAAAGAGGAAAGAAAGCCTCGTCCTCCCCTCCCCAACACATCCTCCCCCTTCCCCTCTTTCCCAAACGGAGTGGAAGAAAGCCCGGCCGGCCGCTTCCTGGCAAAGTCACCAATTTTGCCTCCGTTTCCTCCGGCCGGCCTGGGTCTCCACTGGGAGAGCCGGCGAAGACGGGAATTGTCCTCTTTGGAGCCCCAACCCCGCCGGCTTTCCTCTCCTTCCCAGGACGGAGGCTGGCGGGGGTCTTGGGCTGAAGCTGCCCCGGGGGTGGGTGGGGGGAGAGCCCTAAGACAGGAGACCCCCCCCCACTCCTCCCTCTCTCCCAGGCAAAGGGGTTGCAAAGGAGCCCTGGTGGTACGGAGGGGCTTTTTCACGCACCCGGCCAGGGTCTCCGGAGCATCCCCCTGCGGGGCCGGCCCTGGGCCTCGCCCTTCCCCGCTTGGTGCCACGTGGACGGAGCGGAGGGAACGCCTGGCCTGTGGGTCCTGGTGGGCCCTGGACTTCAGGGGGAAAAAAAAAGATGGGTCCTTATGGGGCTTGGGAAGCCGGTCGGGCTTGCTTTGAAGCCCCAGCAAGAGAATCCTGGCCTGCCTACCTGCCTGCCTGCTTCCCTTCCCTTCCTTTCCTTCTTTCCTTTCCTTCCCTTCCTTCTTTTTTCTTTCTTTCCTTTCCTTTCCCTTTCCTTCCTTTCCCTTTTTTTTCTTTCTTTCCTTCCTTCCTTCTTTCTTTCCTTCCTTCCCTTCCTACCTACCTTCCTTTTCTTCCTTCTTTCCTTCCTTTTCTTTTTTCTTTCTTTCCTTTCCCTTTCCTTCCTTTCCTTTCCCTTTCTTTTTTCTTTCCTTCCTTCCTTTCCCTTTCCTTCCTTTTCTTCCTTTTTTTCTTTCTTTCCTTTCCCTTTCTTTCCTTTCCTTTCCCTTTTTTTCTTTCCTCCCTTCTCTTTCCTTCCTTCTTTCCTTCCTTTCCTTTTCCTTCCTACCTTCCTTTTCTTCCTTCTCTTTTCTTCCTTTTTTTTCTTTCCTTTCCCTTTCCTTCCTTCCTTTCCTTTCCCTTTCTTTCCTTCTTTCTTCCCTTCCTTTCCCTTTCCTTCCTTCTTTCCTTCCTTTTCTTTCCTTCCTTTCCCTTTCTTTTTTCTTTCCTTCCTTCTCTTTCCTTCCTTCCTTCCTTCTTTCCTTCCTACCTTTTTTCTTCCTTCCTTTTTTTCTTCCTTTCCTTTCCCTTTCTTTCCTTCTTTCTTTCCTTCCTTCTTTCTTCCCTTCCTTTCCCTTTCCTTCCTTTTCTTCCTTCTTTCTTTCCTTTCCCTTTCCTTCCTTTCCCTTTCTTTTTTCTTTCCTTCCTTCTCTTTCCTTCCTTCCTACCTTTTTTCTTCCTTCTTTCTTTCCTTCCTTTTTTTCTTCCTTTCCTTTCCCTTTCTTTCCTTCCTTCTTTCTTCCCTTCCTTTCCCTTTCCTTCCTTTTCTTCCTTTTCTTTCCTTCCTTTTTTTCTTTCTTTCCTTTCCCTTTCCTTCCTTTCCCTTTCTTTTTTCTTTCCTTCCTTCTCTTTTCTTCCTTCCTTCCTTCCTTTCCTTCCTACCTTTTTTCTTCCTTCTTTCTTTCCTTCCTTTTTTTCTTTCTTTCCTTTCCCTTTCCTTCCTTCCTACCTACCTTCCTTTTCTTCTTTCTTTCCTTCCTTCTTTTTCTTTCTTTCTTTCTCTTTTTCTTTCCTTTCTTCCTTCCTTTCCCTTTCTTTCTTTTTTCTTTCCTTCCTTCCTTCTTTCTTTCCTTCCTTTCCTTTCCCTTTTTTCTTTCCTTCCTTCCTTCTTTCTTTCAAATAAATAACTAAATAAATAACGAAGTAACAAAGGAAGGGAAGGGGTGGAAGGAAGGAAGGAAGGAAAGAAGGAAGGATAGAAAAAAGAAAGGGAAAGGAAGGAAAGAAAGAAGTAAGAAAAGAAAGGGAAAGGAAAGGAAGGAAGGAAGGAAGGAAACTGGGTGTCTTTGGGCCACTCACCTTCTCTCTAGCCCACAGGGTTGTTGTGGGGAAAATAGGAAGAATAAAGTGTGTTGAATATGTTTGCCACTTTGAATTATTTGTAAAAATAATAAATAATAAAGGTGAGATGAAGATTATATATAAGACACTGAGCTTGTCAATCAGAAAAGTCAGTGGTTTGAATCCCTAGTGCCGCGTAATAGAGTGAGCTCCCGTTATTTGTCCCAGCTTCTGCCAACCTAGCAGTTTGAAAGCACGTAAAAATGCAAGTAGAAAAATAGGGACCACCTTTGGTGGGAAGGTAACAGCGTTCCGTGCGCCTTTGGCGTTGAGTCATGTCGGCCACATGACCACAGAATTGTCATCAGACAGCGCTGGCTCTTTGGCTTAGAAACGGAGATGAACACCGCCCTCTAGAGTAGGAAATGACTAGCACATATATGCAAGGCAGTGGTGAAATGTGAACTGGTTTGCCACTGGTTCTCTGGCCATTCGTGCGCGGTGCGGGCCAAGCACGCGCTACACGTGCATGCACAATACACACCAAATGCGTGCTTCGCATGGAAAAAAGAGGCTTGGACAGGTAAGTACAACAGGAGGGGAAGGGGAACAGCTGTGCCGCGCGATTTAGATTCACTATCTAGCAATTTTAAATCATGCGCACAGATGATAGTTGGAAATACCTGTTCAGAGGAACACATAGCTTTTTTTAATACCGGTTCGCACGAACCAGTGTAAACTGGTAACATTTCACCACTGGTGCAAGGGGAACCTTTACCTTTACATATACAGACACCCACATACACATGTATGTGTACATATGTATACATATGTATATATGTATGTGTGTGTATGTATGTGTATATATATATACACACACACATATATATATATATATATATCTGGTGGGTTTCAAAATTTATTTTTTTTTAAATAATTTTTATTAAACAGTTTGTCTTTAAAAACAACACAAAAAACAATCACATATATAAAAACAAAACATGTGAAAACAACATATTGAACATTACATAACAATAATGATAATTTTACAGCATTTCGTATCAATTTACGTACTTTGCTTTTGTAGTTCTCTATCATTTCTATTTATTACTCAATAGGAGAATAATCGCATTACTCCAACATATATATATGCATATTCTTTCTAGCCAGGTTTTACCTACGTAAGCTATGATGTTATGCAGCCCTGGTTCTGTGAAATCTCATTCACAAGTTTCTGGGCTTTTTGTTTCTTGCTGACAGACAGCAGACTCTGTGCTGCCCTTTGGGAGACTCAGATAGCTATTTCTGCCTTATAAGGCTTCGTCAGTGAGCCACACCCTCTTCTCAGGTATCCTCCCTGTAAAGGTACAATGTCTCAAGTGACTTTCTGTCAGAGACCCTAACTCAGTATTAATAGAGTAGAGTAGAGTAGAGTAGAATAGTCTAGTCTAGTCTAGAATAACAGAGTTGGAAGGGACCTTGGAGGTCTTCTAGTCCAACCCCCTGCTTAGGCAGGAAACCCTACACCACTTCAGACAAGTGTTTATCCAACATCTTCTTAAAAACTTCCAGTGTTGGAGCATTCACAACTTCTGGTGGCAAGTTGTTCCACTGATGAATTGTTCTGTCAGGAAAATCTTCCCCAACTCTTTATTCTTAACCTTAGATCTTCTCATAACACCCTATTTTGTTTTAATCTCACCTTTATTCACCATTCTCCATCACTGAGGGACATTATTCTACTCTTAGGCGGCTCCTGAAGTGGCTCAGTGGCTAAGACGCTGAGCCCGTCGATCAGAAAGTTCGGCGGTTCAAATCCCTCGTATAGGTTTCCTACATGAGCAGTGGGTTGGACTAGATGACCTCCAAGGTCCCTTCCGAGTCTGTTACTGTTACTCGGAATGTTGTTTCACAAACGTCTCGGTTTCCATTTTCCCTCGAGTAAGTTCACAACCCAACCAGAAATCATGGACAGTTGTTATTTCTTAAAACCAGGAGGGGATGAGTGAAGTCTTCTCCATCTTCTGCTCAAGATGAGACCGGTTCTCTCATTTCAAATCCATGAAGTGCTGGTTTCTCCCTTTGCATACAAATTCGCAAAATAAAACTCCTCGATTTGGCAGCTGCGCACGCAAAAGCTTTTGCAAGCCCCACAGGCAACAATAACACAAAATTTGGACATTTTAGTGCCAGCAGTTTAGCAGGCGGGATTTCTCCAGGCTTTACATAGTACAGGAAGCCTTTGACTTAAAACCAGAATTGGGACAAGAGTTTCTATTGCTAAGTGAGGCAATTAAGTGAGTCACACCAGATTTTATGATTTATGCCATGGTTAAGGGAATTGTATGGTCATTAAATGAGTCTGGCTTCCCCTATTAACTTTGTTTGTCAGAGGCTGGTTGGAAAGGTGATTATCATAAATACGATGCTGCAACCATCATAAATATATGAGAACTGCCAAGCGTCCGAATTGTGATCATGCAAACATAAAGTTGCTACAACAATGATAAGGGTGAGTATGGTTAAAAGTCATTTTTTTCAGTGTTGCTGTAACTGAGCAGTCACTAAACAAATGATTGTAAGTTGAGGATCATCTATTCCAGAGGTCTTCAAACTTGGCAGCTTTAAGACTTGTGGACTTCAACTCCCAGCTATGCTGGCTGGAGAATTCTGGGAGTTGAAGTCCACAAGTCTTAAAGCTGCCAAGTTTGAAGACCTCTGATCTATTCTATAAAAATGAACCTTTTTGTATTGATCCCCGACATACAAAATCCTGATTCCATGAAGGAAATTATGGCATTTTATTCCCAAGAATTGGTCCCATTCATAACTCACAATGTGCTCGACAAAAGCAGGAATGCACTTAGCGCGAGCAAGTTTTCTAAAGTTATTTTCAGAATTTCCTTCATGCCCAAGGTGACTGTGAAGAAAAATAAAAGGTGACCCACATTTTTAATTGGAACATTCAGAACAATTTATTGAAGTCAACCTCAAGCAAAGATTTAATCAGTGGAATGTCATTTTAAAAACCTTTTCAAATTAATGTTCACGGAAGCAAACACACATCTGAATTCCAAAGTATTTGTAAAATAAAAAAGGCAACATCTCAGTAAATATAATGTACAAAAATTATATGTTCCTACCATCACTCACATTCAGTAAGAAGCTAAAATATTACAGGCAATTCTAGATACACTTTGACTAGTAACAATGAACTATCTATATACAAGTTAACCAAGCTTTATAGATGTCACACTATGCAAGAAAACATAGGCTAAACAACAAAAAACCTCCAAAATGTTGTTATGTCTCAAAGTCTATGCAGCAACATCAAGTCATAATACAGTAATAATCCCCAGGGAAACTTAACACTACTCCTTAGTGTTGAAATCTTCTATCCGGGTTTGAGAAACTCCTAAAGATATTGATTTTTTATTTGTTTTTTAGTGAATATCAATGATTCTTGCTATTAAAGACTCTGGTGATTTTTGTTAAAATAACATCTCACAGAATCTACAAAGTTTGGTACATAGTAACAAGATCTACAGAAATAACGATTCTACAAAGTCATTGTTACAGAGAAAAGAGTTACACAGGAATGGAGACAATCTGTTGGTATTGGTGTCTGTTGTGCAATATCGTGTGTGTGTGTGTCTTTTTCTTTTTTTAAAAATCATCTCTAGCAAACTCAGAATAAGAAGCACATACCCTTATAAACAAATGAAGACACATTCTTGTTGCTAGCCCATCATTATAGCTATTTCACCAACTTGGATTCCAACGGCAACACAAGTTCATTGCTTCGGGGGCAAAAAAAAATAATAAAAATAAAATAAACCGGGGCAGTGAAGAAATGACATTGACCAGATTACAGATCAACATGAAAGAACCTAAAACAGACATAAAGCTTTTCTCCGGTTAGTTCTTATCGAGAACTCAATTCTCCCAGGAGGCCTTGGCGCTCAACGATGTGGGCCAGGCGTTCAGGAGAACATGTAATACATGACCTAAATCAGGGATCTCCAAACTTGGCAACTTTTTAAGACTTGTGGACTTCAATTCCCAGAATTCCCCAGTCAGCATGACTGGCTAGGGCAGAGGTCTTCAAACTTGGCAGCTTTGAGACTTGTGGACTTCAACTCCCAGAATTCTCCAGCCAGCTATGCTGGCTGGAGAATTCTGGGAGTTGAAGTCCACAAGTCTCAAAGCTGCCAAGTTTGAAGACCTCTGGGCTAGGGAATTCTGGGAAATGAAGTCCACAAACCTTAAAAGTTTCCAAGTTTTGAAGACCCTGATTTAAAGAGAAGCACAGCCCATTCCTGTGTGCAGGGACTATTATCATCCCTATAATGGGAAGCAGTGAACAAACAGCTTTGGCAAACTGGCAAATTTAATGGTATAGGCAGAGTTGATGCTGGGCAGACACCCCATTCCTAGATTTATGCATGACACCGCAGTTGCAAAAAAAAAAAAAAAAAAAAACCAAAAAAAAAAAACCAGCCCCTTTCCTTTCCTCCCATCCTCTCCAGAAAAAGAGTGCCCCTTACCCAATTATATTTGCACCCAAGCTCGCCCCAGGCAGCTGAATACCAATTTGCTCAAGTCCACCTCCCAGAGTTATCTCAGTTATCTTCTAGGAGCGATAAGTGCATTTTTGTTTTTGTTTTTTTGTTGTCGTCTGAAATCTCTGACGTGGAGAGCAAAAAAAAGCAGAAAGGCTCTTTTAGTGTTAGAAATACAAACATACTGGAAAGTCGTAATGCTGCTCCTACCCTCAGACAACGGCTCTTAACAGCGTCAAGAAAAGGAGTGGAGTTTACTTTCCAAGTATTTCCTATACGCCCGTGATGGCGAACCCATGGCACGCGTGCCGGAAGTGGCACGCAGAGCCATTTCTCCGGGCACGCGAGCCATTGCCCATTGCCCTCTCGGGTTCTGGCGCGCCAGCCGGCTGGTCTTCATGTGCACGGCAGCGCCGGAAACTGAAACAGCAGCCACCTGGTGTGCATACACGCACCGGGAAGATGATCTTCCAGTTTCCGGCACACACATGCGCGCCCGCTAGCTGGTCTTTGTGAGCGCATGTGTGCCAGAAACCGGATGACCAGTGCACATGCGCACACTGGAAACCAGAAGATCGTCTTCCCAGCGCACGCATGCGCACCTGGTTTTCGCACGGGCCAGAAACCGGAAGACCAGGGGGGCCAGTGCGCATGCCGGAAACCGGAAGAGCATCTGCGTGGCGCCGAAAAGGTTCGCCAACACTGCTATAACGCCTTGAATTCGTATCGTGCAATAGAAGCGGAGATCTCTTTCAGATTCCACGTTCGGGTGGGTGGGGGTGGGGGGGTGAGACTCATAATACAACAGGAAAATGAATAAATAAAATACAAACTGTAAAATAAGCATGGAAAATAGTTTCAAGTACTTTAAACCCTGAATTCAATGAGGCAGAAGATAACAATGTTAAAGTGACTATATTCGTACCAGCGGCTGACTTTCCCCACCTCCCAACCCTACCCATAGCATCTCCATATATATATACAGTCAATGGGTTTTCAGATCATTGGCAATGATATTGTAAATAATTACATCTCTCGAATGCCACCGGGGTTACGCAGAAGGGCGCCAAGCCAGAGATGCCCCTGGGTCCCTTCCTCTTCGTTACAAGTTCTACAGAACCGTTTCCCGCGCGGCCTTTTTAAGAATGCAAATATGCACTTAAGGGCTGCTAACACACAATGTAGGAAGTACAGTACATGCCTGTATTGTACGTCCTGGAGCAAAGAAAAAAGCACCATGACCAACAAACAAAACACTTTGCTTAAAAATATACAATTTGGGATTGGGGGGAGGCTGCCCAGAGCTTTGAGATCAAACCACAGCAACGGGCCCATGATTTTACACGGGAGGTTTGGAAAGAAATTGGGGTGAGGGGGAAACGTCGTCCAAAAATACTGTGCAGGCGGCTGCTTGCAAGAGAAGACCAGAATACGCCTTCCTTTGTTTCTTATTTCATTCCTCAAAACCCAAACCAGAAAAATGGCAGAAATGTTTCTTGATTCCCCCCCCCCCATTTCTTGGATGAATTGCAACCCTTGGAGTGTTTGATGAAACAGTTGTAGGTCTAAAGATATGCAGGCATGACTCTCCCACCTGTGTGTCCCCAGGTATCCCCCGAATTCGCGAGACACCTGCTTGAAATCTAAGTGTCAAAACAATGTTCTTTAAACGATTCACCTCGCCAGATGTTTTCATGCTACTTTTTGTCATTTCATGCCTGCAGACAAAAACATATTTCCTCGAGGCACAGATTTAACCAAGGCCGCAATGCAAAAAGCATTCCAGAGTCTTGAGTCAAGAGTTATCACAATACAGCCCAAAGATTTCTGCATTCTACAGGAGGCAGTTTCAAAGCTCAAAGCGTCTCCATGATTGCAAGAACATAAAACTGCAAACCTTCTTAGCGGAACAAGCCAACTTTCCACTCCTGATTAAAGTGCGTGTTGTAAGGGACAAAGCAAAAATGTAACTGGTTTTTTTTTTTCTACGGCACCCCTATCGTGGCTTGCGCATACAAACGACAATGCTAAGTGACTGCACGCTCAGAAATTACATTTCACTGAATTCACAGCGTGCTACTATGCATGTCCGTTGTCCGCTCGCCAAGAAGTACTGCTGTGTTCAACTGTGGGTTTGTCCCACAGATGTGTGCAGAGCAAGATACGTATCGCAGGGAAAACTTAAATCTATTCTAAGTGCATACAAGATAATCAGCAGTGGTTACCCATTCCGATGAGCTGCTTGGAAAGAAAAACCCATCACATCCTATCCTTATGCGTTAATTAGGAAAAGATGGAGAGAGTGGGGGCACATTTTATAATTCAAGCACACAGTGTAGGATGGGAAGGGGAAAATACCTGATTGCAGGGATATATTCAGAGAAGAAAGTCAGCCTTTATTTGGCCCAACTTCCATTTCTCGCGGCAATACTTCGACCTCGTTTGTGCAGAGGCAAAGGGACCAAATTCTACGTTTAGGATTTTATAGAACAGAACCAAGGTTCTTTGTTTATCAAAGAATATTTTTTCCCTATGTTCTGAATAATTAGAATTTGAGAGAAAGGAGAGAGAGAGAATCCAGGAATCTTTTAATATTTCCGTTGCTCACAAAAAAAAAACACTACTATAATTCGCAATCAATATTTCTGTACCTTAAGGATGTTATATTGCTTATGGTAAGACGGCATTTTCAAAGACAACCTTCCCGTTTTACTTCTTCAAGCAAATCAAATCAAACCAGAGCGAAGGACTCCATCTAGAACAATGAATCCACATTTAAAAAGTAGTAGTGAATGAGCCAGCAAAAGTTTGAAACACCTTAAGGAAGAAACTTTATGGGGTTCCAAAAAGTTTATTCTAACAAAAAAATATCACCCAAATAAAATGGATGCTTTCTTCAGTTTTGCATCCATTAGTGGGGAAAATCTGAAACAAAGACTTTAAATTGGGGTGATAGTGGAGTGTCCCCTTCTTCTGAGGACTGGGCTAATTCAGGGGTGGCCTAAGTAAGATTTGCTCTGAATATTGACTATCCCACCAACGATCCTTCAATTTTATCAATAATTTTGGCCACTTTTCCTTGCAAAATTGCACTTGAGGTGACATACAAGTTCTACTAATGATGCTGGATCCTCCACTATTTAAAGACAAAAGATCTCTCCAGCCGAATGACACAAGTTTCTTTGAAGCACAATGAAAAAGATAAAGAACCACAACAGTACAAGGCAATTGAGAGAGAGAAAAGAGGAGGGGAAAGGTGACCAAAGAGAAAGGAGAACATGATTTAGAGAACATGATCGGGTCCAAGCTTTAATGCCATTCATTGATTGGAGTTGCAGTATTTCCAAACTTCACCTTAACTTCAGCGGCATCTATTCCCTAAATTTTATATTTGCCTTCTCAAGGTGCGCTGCCACGAAATCTGGGCTTTCTGTAGGCCATTCCCAATCTGTCAAGGAATAATGGAGTGTATGAAAGAAAATAAAGGCGAGAATTCTGAATTTAGGATTCCTAGATTAGGATAAAATCCTCTCTGAAAAAAATTTCTTCCTCCATGACCTTGTTTTTTTTACCTATTCCCCCCTCCCCACCCGCCCAAAAAATCAAATATGTAATAAAATAATCCTAAAATCTAAACCTAAATATACATAAATAAATTGTAGTGTTCTCAAAAATTACTTTAAACGTTCATTAGTGTTATCGAATACGTTATCATCGTCTTTTAGGGCTTTGCATTTCATTAGTCCACATGATTCTGAAGCTTATACAATACAAGAAAACAAAGTCAGTGATCTGCAAAGGAATTTGCCAACTGAATGAAAATCGAAAGACATCTTAGGTACTTTAAAGGAATGTAGTGTGCCGCCTTATTTTTACGCCTATGCGGATTAGGAAAATAGAAGCTGTATTTGCTTTTCCTTTATAGGCTTTTAAAAAGAAGATTAAAAAAAAAAAGCTAAAAAAAACTAAGAAAGGAGTCATGGGCATCATAAAATACTGTCTATTTCGTGAAATTCGCCTAATCTGTCATGCTCATATAAATCAATGTACAGTCATTATTGAACTAAGTATCCTAAATAAAAAGTATTTCAGGATACACTTGGAATACCCAACGGGAACACGTTATGTAGATTTCAGTGCTGGCTCTTTTAGAAAGATTAATAAACTAGTCTTTATGAAATACACACATGGCTTTGTAAGACAGACCATATTCCTATCCAGCAACGCGACTCCTTTGAATACCCTACGTCAAAATCGGATGAGACAAGAACAAAAACTGGCCATATGGAACATATAAACGGCTGGCAGCCAAACTCTGCCTTTCAGATTCAAAGAGGTAAATCTTCATCAGCATCTATTACCGTGGAAACCATGCAAGAGTACAGGTTCTGCATGGTAGAAGATTCCTAAAAAGAAGAAACCAACTTAATGCCTTGCAAAAGAAGAGCCTGAAATTCCAACTTGTGAAGGCAGGAGGAGGTCACCCGTGCCCGTTTCCCATAACGTAGCGAGAGTTACAACAGTCAAGAGGAGCACGGTTCCGGTGACTTTCCTCACCCAAGTCTCTTTCGGATTCAATAGCGACAGAAAAGTGACCTTATGCGTAATGAAACCAGACTCCGGGGCCAAAAGAGAAATATTCCCCAGCCTCTTTTTTTCCCCACCCAGATTTTTATAGGCACAACCTACCAGATTCTTCTGCACAAGCCCTTTGGGGGAAAAAAAAGAAAAAGGGCAGAACTGCAAACATCGCGCATGTTAAGAAGCTGCCAGAATACATGGTTCCAAAGGGACCGATAACATCACGTCAAGGACGCCCTTCCAAAATCACGGAGTCCTAATTTTTTATTTTTTATTATTTATTCTTTTGGTGGGAGAAGGTATCATGATGATCGTTTTACTCACTCGAAAAGGAAAGAGGGATTGAGCCATCTCAAAAAAAAAAGAAAGAAAGAAAGAAAGAAAGAAAGAAAGAAAGAAAGAAAGAAAGAAAGAAAGAAAGAAAGAAAGAAAGAAAGAAAAAAGCAAAGCAAGAAACCAACCCAACTCTTGCCATCATGAAATTACTGGAAGTATCTCGCTTTGGAACTGCCCGATAAGATTTATCTGATGTTATTTACCCCATAATTTGTAAAACCAGACAGGAAAAAAAAATTAATAATAATAATAAAAAAAGACACATAGCGAGAGAGAGAGAGAGAGATAAGATACCAGGCTGGTGCTGCTACTCTTTTTCAGACACACTGATTGTATTAGAACCAGAAATCCTCAAAAAAGTCCATTAAAAATTAAATAAATAAATATTTTTGCTATGTTTCTTTTCTTTTTTTTTCTACACGCAGAGAACATACTTTTAAATTCAAGGTCCTTTTTTTTTTTTTTTTTTTTTGCAAACCCTTCCCCTGGCGTTGGAAAGGTCTCCTCTTTTAAACCAAAACAAAAAAACAAACAAAAAAAGAGAAATGGATGCCAACGTTGCTTCTTCCTGATCTTCGAGAACCCGAAAGACACATTCACGGGGAAACGGATCTAATCAGATGCGCAAGGCTCCTAACTGCCTTCCGTTAGATCCGGCGATCCTAATCCGAGTCCCATAGAGGCAGCTCTAAAAAGATTTGAGGAGGCTTCCCCTGGCACTGTATCTAGATTCACAAGGATTTGCCGCACCCGGAACGGGGAACAAATGTTGGGGGTTGCGTTTTCGTGAAGAGGTGCCTCTCTTCACTCCTTCGAGGCTTCCTCCGGATTTTGCTGTTCCAGTCGGCGCTTGATCTTGCCCCAATACTCGGGGGCCACGGGAGCCTTGGGGTTGTGTTCAGAGCAGCAGAGGCGCCCGTCCAAGGCCGAGGAGACCAGAGCTCCCTTTTCGTGATCTTTGCAGTAAGAGTGAGGGCAGAACTCGCAAAACGAAGTCGACGGGTTGCCGCAGATGGCACACTGGTGCCACGGGCACTCCCACTTCCCTGGGAAGAAAACGAGAGAGATCAAAGAGGCATCAGCCCAGGCATAGGAAGAAAATAAACTCAGCCCCGTTTCACGGTGCAAACTAAGAACTACTTTATATGACGGTTTGTTCTTTGTGAATAGAGAATAAAATAGAATGTGCTGGTCTCTGAAAAGGACCCGGATTGTGGGGGCAATAAATTGACTTTGTATAAATATACAAAACATGAAGGCTATTGCTTAACGCATTGTAAACTGCCCTGAGTCTCTGGAGAAGGGCGGCATATAAACCAAATTAAAAAAAAAAAGTATTTCTATAGTAAAGGAACCTTGAAAATGGTTCCATTCCAGGATGCATGGAATGGAATGGAATGGAATGGAATGGAATGGAGTGGAGTGGAGTGGAGTGGAATGGAGTGGAAAGGAAAGGAAAGGAAAGGAAAGGAAAGGAAAGGAAAGGAAAGGAAAGGAAAGGAAAGGAAAGGAAAGGAAAGGAAAGGAAAGGAAAGGAAAGGAAAGGAAAGGAAAGGAAAGGAAAGGAAAGGGACCTTGGAGTTTTTCTAGTCCAACCCCCTGATTAGGCAGGAAACCCTAGAGCATTTCAGACAAATGATTATCCAATCTCTTCTTAAAAATATCCAGTGTTGGAGAATTCTGCTAGCTGCAGTTCAGCAGATCGAATCTCACCAGGCTCAAGGTTGACTCAGCCTTCCATCCTTCCAAGGTGGGTAAAATGAGGACCCAGATTTTTGGGGGCAAGAGGCTGACTCTGTAAACCGCTTAGAGAGGGCTGTAAAAACACTATGAAATGGCATATAAGTCTTAAGTGCTATTGCTATTGCTATTCACAACTTCTGGAGGCAAGTTGTTCCACTGGTTAATTGTTCTCACTGTCAGGAAATTTCTCCTTAGTTCTAGGTTGCTTCTCTCCTTGATTAGTTTCCACCCATTGCTTCTTGTCCTGCCCTCAGGTGCTTTGGAGAATAGCTTGACTCCCTCTTCTTTCATTAAGTCATTTTTTTTTCAATGATATTGCAACATTGAATGGTCACGAAATGAAGCTTCTTGGAATGAGAAGCAAACTTCTTTGAAGAAAATCCAGAAAGCTCAGTTGCCTCTTGAAAAAAAAAGCACCTTTGCGACAACCATGAGCTGGATCAGGGGTCTCTAACTGTGGCAACTTTAAGCCTGGCGGACTTCAACTCCCAGAATTCCCCAGCCAGCTTTGCAATTCTGGGAGTTGAAGTCCGCCAGGCTTAAAGTTGCCACGATTGGAGACCCCTGATCTGGATGACTGAGAATCTCCGTAGACATTCTGAGAGGTCTACTGCTACCTCAGCTTGATAAGATTAATTTATAGGAATTAGCAGGGCAAACATGTTACGTTCTGAGATGTGCCCAAAAAACAAATCTACCAACCAAATAAAATTCAAGGTTAATAGAAAGCAAGATAAAAGTCCAGTAAACACAGCTGCTCTCCTAACCTTGACAGAAAATAACTACCCTGGTCTTGTATTTTCAAGCCAAAAAGTATTGGCAGAGCCAATCCTATGGAAAGACCGCCTTAAAAGGGTCATTTCAGGATTGGCTGAAGAATTCCTGGGAAAAAATAAAAACTTTTTAGGGGAAGCAAGAAAAACACCAATCGTCCCAAATTCCTTCATGATTGCGGAAGGCTGGCAAACTGGCTGGAGTGTGGAAACTCAGTGCAAGTCTCTTGGAAGGGGACATAGTCCCTGCTGCTCCATTGGGGGACTGGTATGTGGGCTTCCTGGAGATATCAGGGTCTTCTCCCTAATTTAATTTCTTCACAACTGCACTACTGAAAGAGACCAACAATAGCCATAGCGCTTAGATTTATATACCGCTTCACAGTGCTTTTACAGCTCTCTCTTAAGTAGTTTACAGGGTCAGCATATTGTCCCCCAACAATCTGGGTCCTCGTTTTACCGACCTCGGAAGGATGGAAGGCTGAGTCAACCTTGAACCGGTCAGGATCGAACTGCTGGCAGTCAGCAGAATTAACCTGCAATACTGAATCCTAACCACTGCACCAACATCGCTTCCTTCCTTCCTTCCTTCCTAACCAATAACTTATATACCACTTCACAGTGCTTTTACAGCCCTCTCTAAGCGGTTTACAGAGTCAGCCTCTTGTCCCCAACAATCTGGTTCTCGTTTTACCCATCTTGGAAGGATGGAAGGCTGAGTCAACCTTGAGCCGGTCAGGATCGAACTTCCTAGCTGTGGGCAGAGTTAGCCTGCAATACAGCACTCTTAACCATTGCACCAACACGGCTGGCTGGCTGGCTGGCTTCCTTCCTTTCCTTCCTTCCTTCCTTCCTTCCTTCCTTCCTTCCCAAGCAATAGCACTTAGACTTATATACCACTTCACAGTGCTTTTACAGCCCCCTCTAAGCGGTTTACAGAGTCAGCATATTTTCCCCAACAATCTGGGTCCTCATTTTACCCACCTGGATGGATGGAAGGCCGAGTCAACCTTGAGTCTGGTGAGAATCGAACTGCTGGCAGTGAGCAGAGTTATCCTGCAATACTGAATCCTAACCACTGCGCCACTACAGCTCCTAGCTTAAGCAGCCAGGTGACTTTTACAGACATACTTTCATGTCCCGTCCGTCCGTTCCTCTCCCCCCACCAACCCACAAAAGGCCTATTTACAGCTGCTACAAAATTGCAGGCACCTACCAAAGGGTGGCTGTGTCAAGTTAAGGCAGAGGAGGTGGTATGCTTTGGGACAGTCTTTTTTGTCGCACATGACGAGTTCACCCCCATCTCCACACTGAAAGCAATTGTCTTCGTGCATCTGCTTCTGCTCCGTTTTTATCTTCCGTTTCTTCTGCTTCAGCTTTGCGTTCTTCGCCTTCTCTTCGTTTGCTGTTGCGCACGCCGTCTGACCGGGAAAAGAGGGAAAAGCCAAGAAGAATATTAATAAAGTTGAAAGGAGGACTGGCTGCCTTAAGTCAGCCTTACAAGTAGGGGGCGAGCTTCAAAAATTTTAGCAAGGGGTTCTCTGGCCAGTTGCTGGGTAAGCGTGGCCATGGTGGGTGTGGCCTAGTCAGCCTCCTGTACCATGGTGGGATGGTGGTGGTGTTTTTGCCCTCCCCGGGCTCTGGAGGCTTTCCTCAAGCCTCCGAGAGGGTGAAAACAGCCTCCCCAGACTCCGGAGGCTGGAAACGGGCCTGTTTCCGGCCTTCCCAAATTTCTAGTAGGCCTGTTTTTCACCCTCCCTGAGCCTCCATGCACGCGCTGCACTTATCTGCATCCAAAACAGGCTGTGTGGGGACTCCTGAGAGGGGAGGGGTGGGCGGGGCCAGCCAGGAGCGGGATTTGGGAGTTCTCCGAACTGCACAGAATCTTAGCTAGAGGTTTCTCCCGAACCCTTGCGAACCCCCAGCAGCCCACCCCTGCTTACAAGGTAGACCAGGCTAAGAAACCAACACCATAGAGGACAGGACTACTTTCATTGTATCATCTACACAGAGGTGGGGGACTATGTAGCTCCTTTATGACCTGTAGACTTCAGCTCCCAGAATTCTTGTGGCTCAGGAATTCTGGGAGTTGAAGTCCACAGATCATAAAGGGGCCGGAGTTCCCCAGCCCTGATCTATAGCACGGTCACTCATGCCCTCGTCACCTCCCGTCTGGACTATTGTAACGCTCTCTACATGGGGCTCCCCTTGAGGAGCACTCGGAGGCTCCAACTGGCGCAGAGTGCGGCTGCGCAGGTGGTGACGGGAGCGACGTGGCGCTCCCATGTAACACCTCTCCTGCGCGAGCTGCACTGGCTCCCGGTGGTCTTCCGGGTGCGCTTCAAGGTTTTGGTTATCACCTTTAGAGCGCTCCATGGCTTAGGACCTGGTTATTTACAGAACCGCCTGCTACCACCAATAGCCTCCCACCGGCCAGTACGCTCCCATAGAGAGGGGCTCCTCCGGGTGCCGTCGGCCAAACAATGTCGACTGGCGGCCCTCAGGGGGAGAGCCTTCTCTGTGGGGGCACCTACAATCTGGAACGAGCTCCCCCCGGAGACATGGAGGATCCCGGATCTGCGTACCTTCTGCCGCGCGCTCAAGACTTTCCTATTTCATCAAGCTGGCCTGACCTAATTCTTTCCCCTTTTTAAATGGAAATTTTAAATTTGGTTTTAAATTATTGGGGTTTTAAATTTGTTCAGCCAAATTATTTAATTCGTTTTAGTTTATTTTAAATTTTGTATCTGTATGTTTTATTCTATGGCTGTTCACCACCCTGAGTCCTTCGGGAGTAGGGCGGTATACAAATTCAATAAAATAAAATAAAATAAATAAATAGTCACACAGTCCTGCAAGTCTGAATGTGCTTTTCTTTCACTATCTCCATTTGAATTAGGCAGGGGCCTGCCTGAGATGTTCTCTTAAATTTATTTCTTGGACTGGACTGAAGCCCCTGGACATCATTGCCTTGGTAGCGGCTCTTCCTCCTGTGTCAAGGCCATTCCCTTTTCCCTATAAGCCTTCTGCTGTCCCAATCCCTGACATCTGAAAGCAAAAACTTCCAGCCCCCCCAAAAAAGTTCAGATGAACAGTTGCCATCAGCCCTAAATGAAGCGGGAGATACTATACAGGTAGTCCTCGACTTACAACCTCAATTCAGCCCCAAATTTCTGTTGCCAAGCGAGAAGGTGGTTAAGTGAGTTTTGCCTCATTTAACCACCTTTCTTTGTACAGTTGTAAAGTCAACCTCTGCCGTTGTTAAGCGAATCCGGCTTCTCCATTGCCTTCGCTCGTCGCAAAAGATGATCACGTGACCCCGGGACGCTACAACCAGTAGTGGGTTTCACTTACCTCTGCTACCAGTTCTGAACTGGTTCGCTACCGCTTGCGCTTCTGCGCATGTGCAGAGCGTCCGGGATGACATCCGGGCGGGTGGGCGGAGCCTCCCGCCGCTACGGGTTCGCCCGAACTGGTAAAAACCCACCACTGACTGCAACTGTCATAAATATGAGTCAGTTGCCAAGTGTCTAAATTTTGCTCACGGGGTGACCCGGGGGAATGCTGCAACAGTCCGTAAGCGTGAAAACGGCCATACGGTGCCGTTGTTAACTTCGGATGATCACTAAACAAACTGTCATAAGTCGAGGACTGCCTGTAATGAAAGAGATCAGGAGGAAAGTCCTCGTTTGGACTTTGTTCTGAGTGGTGAGCACAAGCAGACAGAGAATGTGGACGATGTCTGTGCGATATTCCATCTATCTGTGGTTTTTGTCCTAGAGGGCTTTCTCTCACTTGTGTGACTAACCTTTGGCCGCACTCCTAGGAATCCACTGCAATTTTCTGCTCCACAGTGGCACTCAGTTCTGCCATTGCCCAGACAATCCAAATTATAGTTAAATGTTAACTCCATCCCTGCAAGTTCAAGAGAATTAGTTTAATACCTGGCACAGAATGTAGGAATGCTTTCGTTTTTTGCTTCAGAAAAAAAGTGATAGATGCCAGCTTAGGCGAAATCTTAATCAAAATATTAAAAATGCGCTTGCGATCTTCGTCGCCGGTGAAAACTCTTGTCCTTATCAAAATGAGCTGGTGGCTTGCAGAATTCATAAGGAATGTATTTCTCCTTTTGAGCATCTCTTTCTCTGGTTTTCCCATGCTTCTACTCCACTGTCACTATCAGAGACATCCCTTATGATCAAAAGACTTAAATCAGCACTATTTGGGTTATCCAGGGTGTTTCCTGCAAGCTGAAAACTCAGGACTTTACTTGCCTCTAAAATTGCGTTTTCCTTGTGTTGACAATAGAATAGAATAGAATAGAATAGAATAGAATAGAATAGAATAGAATAGAATAGAATAGAATAGAATAGAATAGAATAGAATAACAGAGTTGGAAGGGACCTTGGAGGTCTTCTAGTCCAACCCCCTGCTTAGGCAGGAAACCCTACACCACTTCAGACAAATGGTTATCCAACATCTTCTTAAAAATCTCCAGTGTTGGAGCATTCACAACTTCTGGAGGCAAGTTGTTCCACTGGTTAATTGTTCTAACTGTCAGGAAATTTCTCCTTAGTGAATTATTTCTCCAAATACAAGCTTTTCCCGTTTGCTTTATTTGCCCTGGGAAACAGTTCGTTTTTTCCATCCAGTCCCAGCAGCAGAGTCGGTATGGACAAAAAGGCAAAGGCTTAAAAACCACATACAGAGATGTTTTTTTCAAAATGTTCGGAGAAAATGTTTTATCAAGAGGCTGTGAATGAACAACAACAACAGCAGCAGCAAAAAAGAACTAAGAGGCAGCGTAAAACTCTGAAAACAGAAGACTTAAGAGAATATCCCTATCCAGGTCAAACTGAGGGAAAAGAACTGGAAGGAATCCAGGAGCTTCAAGCGTAGAAACGACAACTAGGCCACATGCTGCCTGCATTCTTGGACAGGAGGAGAAGGTAGGACACAACCCAGAGATTGATAATAGTATTATGGGAGTTATACAAAACAAACAGTCCTAGAGGAGATCAACCCTGACTGCTCTTGAGAAGGCCAGATCCTGAAGATGAAACTCAAATACTTTGGCCACCTGATGAGAAGGAAGGACTCCCTGGAGAAGAGCCTAATGCTGGGAACGATGGAGGGCAAAAGAAGAAGGGGACGGCAGAGAACGAGGTGGCTGGATGGAGTCACTGAAGCAGTCGGCGTGAGCTTAAATGGACTTCGGAGGATGGTAGAGGACAGGAAAGCCTGGAGGAACATTGTCCATGGGGTCGCGATGGGTCGGACACGACTTCACAACTAACAACAACAATAGATAGATAGACAGACAGACAGACAGACAGACAGAGCAAGGTGATCCAACTGGTCAGTCCTAGAGGAGATCAACCCTGACTGCTCTTGAGAAGGCCAGATCCTGAAGAGGAAACTCAAATCCTTTGGCCACTTAATGAGAAGGAAGGACTCCCTGGAGAAGAGCCGAACGATGGAGGGCAAAAGAAGAAGGGGACGGCAGAGAACGAGGTGGCTGGATGGAGTCACTGAAGCAGTCGGCGTGAGCTTAAATGGACTCCAGAGGATGGTAGAGGACAGAAAGGCCTGGAGGAACGTTGTCCATGGGGTTGCGATGGGTCGGACACGACTTCGCAACTAACAACACAAAACAAAAGACTGCCCCCCCCAAAGTGCTTTTTCAAAAGGCAACTGGACTTGGTTTTTCCCTTGAAAACGTTTCGCTTCTCATCCAAGAAGCTTCTTTAGCTCTCAGAGCTGAAGAAGCTTCTTTGGATGAGAAGCGAAAAGTCTTCAAGGAAAGGCAAAAGCGGAAGCGGTATGCTCCGTCCCATATTTGGGTTAGACCAGGTTGCCCTGATAGACTGGTCTCATTGGAAAAACACTTAATCTCTCCCTGGTACAGGCGACAAAGCGAGGGGGAGCAGAGGTGGTACTCAGCTGGTACGAACCGGTTTGCCCGAACTGGTAGCGGAAATCGCGGGTGGGCCTGTCTACCCGCCCCGGCTCTATGCCATCCTACTTAGGCACGTTTTTGAGAACAGGCGCATCCACGGAAGGCCGGGCGCATGCGTGGAAGGCAGGTGTGCGGGCAAACCGGGTGCACATACGTCCAAACTGGGTGCATGAGCGTACGAAGGGAGCGTGTGCGCGCATGGTGAACCGATAGTAACATAATGTGAAACCCACCGCTGGAGGGGAGCCTGTGGTGTAGAGGTTAATACATCCACCTAATATGCAAGCAGCCCAGGTTCAAATCCCAGAAGGGGATAGCTAGCTGATGAGAGCTAAATAGCTTGAAATAGATCTATACTAGTCTCCCTTCCTTTCTTTGTCGGTAAAATTTAAATTAAGCACAAAAATAGTTTATCACGGAAGCGACTGCCTGCGAAGGCTCCTGGATTCGGGCTGAAAGGCGGAAGCGGAAGCAGTATGCTCCATCCCATATTTGGGTAGACCAGGTTGCCCTGATAAAACACATCGTCACCAGATAAAACACATCTTCAAGGAAAAACCAGTTGTCTTCAGAAAAAACACTTTTGGGACAACCATGACCTGGGTGACTGAGACTCTCCATAGAGAAAACAAAACAAAGGACTCTTAGATTAAAACAAACAAACAAACAAACAAAAAGGCAATGAAGAGGTCAAAATATCCACACCCACTTCCAAGGCGAAACGTTCAGAAGACAATTTACCTGCAGGAATATCACATAGAGCAAAGAGTCCCACTCGGACGTCTCCGTTCACTGTCCACTTCTGGGTTTCACAGTTGGGGTTGCAGCTGTGGTTCATGAAGCGAGAGTAGTTTCCCTTTGGTCCAGCATCTATTATGCGGTCCTGGGATAAGACAAAGGATGCAGTAATTAACACGACACTCATTAAAGAACGAATGGTTTAGAATAGAATAGAATGGAATGGAATAGAAATAGAAATAGAATAGAAGGAATAGAAATAAAATAGAAGATGGAGTGGAGTAGAATAGAGTAGAAAACATGGAATGGAATAGAATAGAATTGGAATTAGAATAGAAACAGAATAGAAGGAATAGAAATAGAATAGAAGATGGAATAGAATAGAGTAGAGTAGAGTAGAGTAGAGTAGAGAACATGGAATGGAATGGAGTAGAGTAGAGTAGAGTAGAGTAGAAAACATGGAATGGAATGGAATGGAGTGGAGTGGAGTGGAGTGGAGTGGAGTGGAGTGGAGTGGAGTGGAGTAGAGTAGAGTAGAGTAGAGTAGAGTAGAGTAGAGTAGAGTAGAGTAGAGTAGAGTAGAGTAGAATAGAATAGAATAGAATAGAATAGAATAGACTATAGACTATAGACTATAGACTATAGAATAGGAGTTGAAAGGGACCTTGGAGGTCTTCTACTCCAGCCCCCTGCTTAGGCAGGAAACCCTACACCAGTGATGGCTAACCTTTTTGCTCTCGCCTGCCAAAAGCGGGGGTTGTGAGTACTCCATCAAGGGAGGTTTTGAAAAAGACACTGGACAGCCATTTATCTCAGATGGTATAGCGTCTCCTGCTCAAACAGGGGGTTGGACTAGAACAGTGGTCACCAACTGGCGGTCCACGAGAAAATTTTGGTGGTCCGCAGAAAAATTATTTGCCTTTTTTATATTGCACTAAATCAGGGGGTCCTCAAACTACGGCCCCTGGGACAGATACGTGCAATGAACGTTTTGTTGCTGCAGAGAGTCTCCCCCTTCGGGGTCTTTTTGTGTGGGTCGGAGGGGGGCAGAAATTCCGACTTGGGGTCTGTTTCAGCTTCCTGGTGTGGGGCTTTGGGGAAGGCTGGAGGGAAGCGCCTCTGGTGGCAAAGAGTCGGAGGGCCTCGTTCCAGTGGGACTGAATCATGGCCTGGAACTGGCTGACCATCTCAGCCCACTGAGCCTCCAAGTGCCGGTACCTGGCCTTGCACTCCCACAAGTCTTCCCTCTGCTTGGAAAGCCTATGCTCATAGTCCTCAGTGAGGTGCTTCTGCTGAGCCTCCTTCTTGGTCAGATCCAATTTGAACTGAGCCAGCTGTTTTGCCAACTCTTTCTCACGGTGGCTGCTTAGCTCCAACAACTGTTTACTGATGGGGCCCTAAAGAGCTCAGGTGGGCAGGCAAGGAGTGGCTGAGAGGGGAGGGGCGTCCACCCATGTGACTGGGTGGGCGTGGCCAACTTGTCACTCATGTCGAGGGGTGCCTCACTGGCCTTTACTCGCCCCTCCCCTCGACACGAGTGACATCAGGTTGGCCGCGCCCACCCAGTCACATGACCACCTAGCCACGCCCACCCAGCCGGTCATTAGGCACATCGTATTAGTGGTCCACGGGATTTAAAATTATGAATTTAGTGGTCCCTGAAGCCCGAAAGGTTGGTGACCCCTGGACTAGACGACCTCTAAGGCGCCTTCCAACTGCAATATTCTATGTTCTAAACACCTTTTCTGTTTTCATAGTCCCTGCAGGAAGGTTATAGAGTGGTTTCATTTGAAACTCTTGATAATCTAACTCAGTTTTTGCTGGTGGATTTCACATGCAGAAATGTGACTGTCATTTTCACAGGTGTCAAAACTATAATATCTCTGATGCCCGAATGACATACAAACATACACACACACACACGCACACACACGCACACATACACGGCATCCATTTACCTTGGTAACAGTTAACATATAAAAATTAGTCACGCTGTTCTCATGGGCACGCTTAATTCGCAATCTGCACTCTTCCTCGTCAATTAATTCACCAACGTATTCATTGACAAATTCACCCTAAAAGAAAAAACAAAACAGAAGAGAAACGGACTTATAAACGAGGGCATTATGCTATAGAGCTGTATTTCTCAACGTGGGGGGCTTTAGGATGTGTGGACTTCAACTACCAGAATTCTCCAACCGGCCATGACTAGGGAATTCTAGGAATTGAAGTCTGCCCATCTTAAAGTGGCCCAGATGGAGAAATGCTATTATAGAACAGAGTTCCCCAACATTTTCGGCTTCGTGGATCCGGTGCGAGGGAGAGGAGATGGGTCTGTGCACCCATTGGTCATTGTTCTGCCCCAGCTACGGACCCCAAAGAACGCAGCACAAACAAAGTCCGTTCAAACCTTAGTTTACTGAATAAACCAGTCTTTTATAACAATGGCTGTTAATTAATTGCATTAAGAGCCGCCAAGAATTCGAAGAATAATAACTGAAAACTTACTATGGTTGGCAGAATGCCCAGAAGCAATTTGCAGGAAGCTGATAAGATAAGCAAGACAAGACACGAAGGTATGTGAACGAAGTTGTTCCCTGCAAATTGCTTCAGTCGGCGTTCCTCCTTAAATAGGCTAAGGGAGTGGCCAATTAGCCCCAACCCTTACTCTCGAGGAGACCTCCTCCTGAGGAGCCACTCCTGCCTTTTGGAAGCTCTGCGCACCCGTGCATCGAGAAGAGGCTCCTCCTCTTCGTCCTCTTCACTTAAGGGAGCTTCTGGAGATTCTGAAGGACCTGGTTGAATCCCCGCCTCTGGCACCACATCTTCTCCAGCCTCCTTATTGCCTGACTCGAGTGCCAGCTGCACAGGCTGCTGGCGTAGCACCACACCAGCCTCCTCGCTGTCTGAATCAGCTACTAGCTGCACAGGCCGCGTACGGGCCACAACAGTCATGCATATGGAGCACACACATGCACTCATCCGCTGCTCATGAGAGCGGGGATGCATATGTGCTCATGTGTGCTTGCCCATCACTTCCACGGCTCAGTTCCGAAAGGCTTAAGGCCCGGTAGCATCAGACAATGGGACCCCCAAATTTGAAAGAACTTGTACTGAAAGCTTGAATGGACATGAGCTGAATTCCATCCTCCCCCACAACATTACAGCTTTCCTCTGACCCTCGGACCAAAGAAAATATCAAATATGCAATAGTACTAAAAATATGCAATTAGATAACAGAGGAATTGTGAGGGAAACTAACTTCGGAGCAAAAATTGTGCACGAATTGGTAAACAATCGCTTCCTTCCAGAAACCAAATTAAGTGAATTTTGTCATGGAAATATTTTAAGTAGTTAAAATGTATACATTAAGAAATGAAATGACTGGAATTCCTTTGTTTCGGTTAGTCATCAAGCTTAAAGTTAGAAAACGGAGTCTGCTACTAAAAGAATATGAACAGAAGGAATTTCATAAGATTTCATTTTGTGTTGATAGTTCAAGCATCTTTTGTGGGGTGGCTTGACTGTTTTTAACAACAAAAATTTTGGTGAAATAAGTCACCTCCTTACTAGAATATAGGGGGAAAAAAATTAAAGTGTACATATACCTTCAGGCTTTTTTCAGTTTTATTGTCATTTGTTGTTCTTGAATCATTATTTCTAAAGAATAACCTAATAATCATTGGTCATTATCCTAATGCCCCACAAAGAATTGATTGCATATAGATCTTTTAAGTTAATAATAAAAGAATTCCAGATTCTAAGAACCTATCGTATTTTTCAGAGTATAAGACGCTCTGGACTATAAGACTCACCTATCTTTTTTGGTGAGGAAAACAAGAAAAAGAAATCTGCCTCCCAGCAATTTTGCCTCGTTGCAGCAAACAGCAAACAGCCTGCTTTACTTTCATTTTCGTTTTCAGCATAGCTTGATTAGCACAAGAAAAAAAAAATCTGCTCTCAGCAATTTACCTCCTTGCAACAAGCAGCAGAGGCCCGCGCAGCAATAGGCAATGGTAATCCCTGCAGCCTGAAACAGCTGAGAGTCAGGAGGCTGATCCAAGGGACAATCGACTTGTGCTAATTAGGCTATGCTGAAGCTGAAACAGGCTGTTTCTTCTTGCTGCTTGCTGCAAGGAGGTAAATTGCTGGGAGGCAGAGGGCAAAGGGTGGGGGCCAGTGGGTGGGAGGGGCTACATTCGGTGTATAAGACGCACCCAAATTTTCACCCCCTTTTAGGGGGGAAAAAGGTGCATCTTATACTCCGAAAAATATGGTAGCTAAACTTTATAAGTGATGCTTAGCTGTGTGCATTTCTATTATTTTACATTCGTGTAGACAATGAGAACTGTCATAAGGCAGTATTATTTTTTTCCCCTTTCGTTCTGGCTTCGTTTTTAATCTTCCTCCCTTCATCTGATTTTTAAAGAATAATTAAAAAAAAGGAATAGGTAACCCATTCAAAAACCAAGCCAGCCTCTGGCTACCTTTTTAATGTTCCGTTTGGTGCGCAGACCCCAGCCGCGTCGATCGGTTTTGATAATTTCCGCTTCCGGATAGAGTCTTTTGGTAAAGCACTGATTTTGGCAGCGTTCTCCCGCGGGGCAAACTTGAGGGTGACATTCGTACTGCAGCATTCGATTCAAGCACTCTGACTCCAGGCCACAGGGATTCTCGTCCGCTGGCTTACAGTTACACCGAGGGATTTCGGACAGGTCCGCAACTTGGATCTGGACTTTTCCTACCACTTTGTTGGACTGTGGGATGCAAAATGAAGGGCACAGGCAGAGCATTAGTTCACAATGAAGGAGAATCTTTGTGGCTCAGGGCTGAAAGGAGGAGTCCTTGCTGCTCTCTGAGCTTGCTTGTTTTCTCGCAGACGTTTTATGACCCAACTAGGTAACATCATCAGTGCTAGAAAGGAGTGAGGTTTGCGGAGAGGAAGAGGAGGAGGAGGAGGAAGAGGAGGAGGAGGAGGAAGACGATGACTATGGGGTAATCACTATGATGTTACCTAATTTGGGTAATGAAATATCTGCAAAAAAACAAGCACACTCAGAAAGCACCAAGACCCCTCTCACATTTGCCATTTGATGACAACTTTTGTGAGCAGAATCAGAGATCTGATGAGGACTCTGTGATGAGTCTTAAGCTGAGAAAAAGGAAGCTCAAGATACTAATTTCCAGTTTCAAAGGGGATTTAGATTTTCCCAAAACAAACAGACTAAAAATTCTATCGATACGTATAGGAAAATAAAATATCCTCACATTTAAGAAGCAACGCACTTAAAATCCACCTATATGCTTCGCACCCATACACACACACACCTGAACAGTGCAAGGGACTCACTTTAATGTGTTTATAGGGAGGCGGTTTTCTGGAATTCCTCTCGATCTCAAGTGCTTCTTTACTTTCTCTTTGTGCTTTTAGTTCCTGGAAGCGTTTTGCTGCTTCTTCAAGTGCTGGATGAGTTTTCCCCAAAGCAGGAAAAAAAAAAAAAAAGGCTAGCATTAGCAACTATATTCAGAGATTCCGCACAGAACCAAAACTCATTGAAACAATTACGTAAGTGTCTAGGCCTGGCCTCTACTTAAAAGCAATGAGTTTAGTGACACATTTGTAATGGAATGTATGGATGAACCTGGAATGAAAACAGGAGGAAATGCTGCCTAGGAAACAATCAGATAAGAGAGACCGTAGCCTACAGTCACTTAATGGCCAGAAGGAGAAACTCAGGGAAGATCCACCCTAATGGACCAAGTACTTAAAAGTGGAGGTGAGAAATTTGTGCCTTCAGGCTTGCAAGATTTATTTATTTATTTTATTTTATTTTATTTTATTTTATTTTATTTTATTTTATTTTATTTTATTTTATTATTTTATTTATTTTATTTTATTTTATTATTATTTTATTATTTTATTATTATTTTATTTTTATTTTATTTTTTTTGTTTTATTATTTTATTTTATTTTATTTTATTATTTTATTTTATTTATTTTATTATTTATATACCGCCCTTCTCCCGAAGGACTCAGGGCGGTGAACAGCCATAATAAAAACAATGTACAAAAATAGAATTTAGAATAGGATAACAGAGTTGGAAGGGACCTTGGAGGTCTTCTAGTCCAACCCCCTGCTCAGGCAGGAAACCCTATACCAGTGTTGGTGAACCTTTTCGGCACTGAGTGCCAAAACGGGAGCATGTGAGCATGGGGGAGCACCAGAAGAGCAGTTGAGCTTCCGGTGTGCGCATGCATACGGTCACCTGGTCTTCTGGTGTGCATGCGTGTGCAAAGATCAGCTGGCCATTGCACATGCGCTGGAAACCGGAAGTTCAGCTTCCTGGGTGCTGTTCTTCCGGTTTCCGGTGCTCCCGTGCACACAAAGACCAGCTGGCCGGGGCGCATGTGCGCGCCAGAACCTGGAAGAGCAACGGGCGATGGCTAGCGTGCCTGGAGAGATGGCTCTGCGTGCCACTTCTGGCACGCATGCCATAGGTTTGCCATCATGGCCCTATACCATTTCAGACAAATGGTTGTCTAATCTCTTCTTAATAACCTCCGGTGCTGGAACATTCACAACTTCTGGGGGCAAGTTGTTCTATCGATTACTGTATTTTTCAGAGTATAAGACGCACCTTCCCCCCCCCCAAAAAAGGGGTGAAAATTTAGGTGCGTCTTATACACCGAATGTAGCCCCGCCCACCCACTGGCCCCCACCCTTTGGCCTCTGCCTCCCAGCAATTTACCTCCTTGCAGCAAGAAGGAACAGCTCGTTTCAGCTTCAGCACAGCCTAATTAGCACAACTTGATTGGATCGGCCTCCCGACTCTCAGCTGTTTTGCAGGGGCCTCTGCTGCTTGATGCAAGGAGGTAAATTGCTGGGAGCAGATTCTTTTTTTCTTGTGCTAATCAAGCTATGCTGAAAACTTAAGCTGGCCTAACAAATCCTTTTAAATGATTTTAAATTCGTTTGTCTTTTTAAATTTTGGGCCAAATTGAGATATTTTCTTTTAATCTGTTCTTAATCTATGTATTATGTATTATGTATTTATGTGTTTTTACTTGGCTGTACACCCTGAGTCCCTAGGGAGAAGGGCGGTATATAAATCTAAAGTAAAATAAAAAAAAACGAAAATGAAAGTAAAGCAGGCTGTTTGCAGTTTGCTGCAACGAGGCAAAATTGCTGGGAGGCAGAGGCAGATTTCTTTTTCTTGCTTTCCTCACCAAAAAAGGTAGGTGCGTCTTATAGTCCGGAGCGTTTTATACTCCGAAAAACACGGTAATTGTTTTAACTGACAGGAAATTTCTCCTTAGTTCTAAGTTGCTTCTCTCCTTGATTAGTTTCCACCCATTGCTTCTTGTCCTGCCTTCAGGGGCTTTGGAGAATAGCTTGACTCCCTCTTCTTTGGGGCAGCCCCTGAGAGATTGGAACACTGCTATCATGTCTCCCCTAGTCTTTCTTTTCATTTGATGTCTGTTCTTCCAGGTATACCAGTCAGGAAGCACAACAAGATGAACTAATTCACAGGGTGGATTCTATATGTATAATGTTAAATTTATTTGATACTTGAGCCATCCCCCCACCTTTTTTTTTGTACACCAATCTTTTGTTGTTGTTAGTGCTGGATGTATGTTTTTTTTCTGTTTTGCATTTCAGTTTTGTTGATAAAACAAAATCAATATGTTTTTTAAAAAGATGAACTAATTCTACTTTGTTCTAAGGCTGAGGGGGTCCTTGGTGGTCTCCGAGCTTGGTTGTTTCCTTGCAGAGGTTTCATTACCCAACATCATCAGTGCTATTGTGAGACTACATTGGCAGAATCCTCTCAGTCTGAAGGCACAAACTTCCCTTTCCACTTTTAACTACTTGATTCATTAGGGTGGGTCTTTTTTTCTCTGCTCATTAAGTGACAGTGACTCTCTTGTTTGATTGTTTCTTAGGCAGCATCTCTTCCTTTTTTCCCCCCAAGGTCATTCATACATTCCATTACAAAACTTAAGCCTTGTGTCAGCTTGATTCCCGCGTTATCTTTTGTGAGGTGGGATTATTCATTTGTAAGGCATTAAAATTTTCCCTAAAAAAATTCTGGGCTCTTCATCATCAGAGATCCTGAGACTCTTCTTCTGTTACTTTGCAACAGACTAAAAGTGGCTCGGTGGAAAACGTCTAGGCCTGAGTATTTGTTCTTAATCTATTTATTTATTTATTGGTTCAATTTATATGCCGCCCTTCTCCGGAGACTCAGGGTGGCTTACAATGTGTTAAGCAATAGCCTTCATACTTTTTATATATATACTTTTTCGGCCCCCACAAGCGGTGTTCTTTTTTATACAAAGTCAGCTTATTGCCCCCACAATCCGGGTTCTCATTTTACCTACCTCGGAAGGATGGAAGGCTGAGTCAACCTTGAGCCTGGTGAGATTTGAACTCGCAGTAATTGCAGGCAGCTGGCAGCTAAGTGCTACTTTAACAGCACTTTAGTCCGCTGCTCCACCAAGGCTCTTAATCTGATATCAGATCTAGGTTTTAATTAAAATTTTAGATTGTGCAGAAATGAACAGATTAACTATGATGATAAAAGAAAGAGAAGATTCAGAATATTTTAAGATATAGAATCAATTTTACTATTGGTTAGAAAAAAGATATAAATAAGTTAATTAATAGAGATAGATAAAAATGTTACAATTAGAATACTATATTAGTAGAAAATTTTTGTAATGGACTTGGCGAGAATGAAGATAAAAGAGATAATAGAAAAGAAGAAGTTTTTGGAGACAACACCAAAATGTCACATGGAAGAAATGAACGATGTACTAAATGTTTGTTTGTCTTAAAAAAAAAATAAAAAACTTTTTGTAAAAAAAAAAAAGTGTTAGGTTTTAATTAAATTCAACAGCTCGACATCACACTGTGCTCATAAGCTTGTTTTAAAAGGAAAGGATATTTGTCTTTCATATAAAACAGCATGGAGATAAAAGAAGGATGAATGGTTTTTCTACAAATTATCGAATGTATCACACACATTTTCCTCTGTCATGGCTTTTGAAAAAAAACACCTTTTTTCTTAAAATCAATATTTGTATCATCATTTTGTTTCTTTCAAATGAAGTAGAAAATCCTTCCAGAAATGGTATTATTTACAGCCTGACATGGGGAATAGAAGCATTTTAAATGGAATTAAATGGAGTTTAATTAACTAAAACGGTGTCTTAATTTCAAGACACCACTTCCCTATTCGGGGACGATGGAGACCCAAAAATGTGGAGCCTTAGTCGGTAGAAATAATTTAAATTTACCTTTTTTGAAAGTCTTGTTAATATTAGTTTGCCCTTCAGCAAAGCTTTTATCTCCTTCAACGTAGGGGAATACTCTCCCCTGATGCACCCAGTAGTAATCATGTGAACCAAAGAAAAATACTGGGAAGTCCCCAACATCATGTTTGAGGCCCTGGATGTTGAGAGGAACAGATCTGGGATTGCATATCTCAGCTGGCCACCACCTAGGAGAAAGAAGGGTGGGTAGAGGTAAGGGTGGAAGGAGAGAACAATTGGTGAAGTAAGAAGTTTGTTTAGTTTTCAGTTCTCAAGCCAATTCCCATAGATTAGTTTACTTCAATACAGTCTTACACAGCAGAATGGTGCGGTGGCCTAGAGGTGGAGCTCTCGCCTCACAATCAGGAGGCTGTGCGTTCGATCCTAGGTAGAGGCAGATATTTCCCTCTCTGGGCACACTGAGAATATATCTGCTGAACAAAACTCCACATTGGCGACGGGGAAGGGCATCCGGCCAGTAAACGCTCAGCTCCATTCAGTTGCCCAGACTCCACCCGGCAAAGGATTATGGGGTTGTTAAATGATGATGATGATGATGTTTTACTCAATTAATTATTCCCCCATTAGTTATCAATTTGAATATATAAAACTCTGTGTCAAGTTAGCTCTACTGATATCCTCATTCAAATGATGGGACCTAAAATAAGCGACCTCCATAAATACAAAAAAAATATTATTGCTCAACTTTACCAATAAGTTAAAAGAAGCAACCCACTTCAAGACCCTTTTTTACGTCATCCTCAAAGGCTGTACGTTCTGCGGTGCCATTTATGTGGTAAAAGTTAAATGATCAAAATTAAGGTCAGAAGTGAACTTCTCAAAAATAAATACCGTATTTTTTGGAGTATAAGACGCTCTTCCCTCCCAAAAGAGGCTGAAAATTTGGGTGCATCGTATACACCGAATGTAGCCCCTCCCACCCGCTGGTGTCTGCCTCCCAGCAATTTGCCTCCTTGCAGCAAACAGCAAACAGCCTGTTTCAGTTTCAGTACAGCCTGATTAGCACAAGCAGCTGATGGTCGGTTGGATCGGCCTCCCGACCGTCAGCTGTTTCAGGTGACAAGGATTGCCATTGCCTATTGCCGCCTCCACGCGCCCGCTGTTTGCTGCAAGAAGGTAAATTGCTGGGAGGCAGAGGCAGATTTTTTTTCTTGTTTTTCTCCCCAAAAAAGGTACCATATTTTTCAGACTATGAGACGCACCGGTGTATAAGACGCACCAAGATTTTGAAGAGGTAAGTAAGAAGAAAACGGTTTTTGCCCTCCCCGGCCCCCAGGAGCACTCTGCAGGCCTCCCAAACCCTCTGCGCCCCCCGTTTTTGTGAAAAACAGGCCCATTTTTCACAATAATGGGACCAACGAGGTGGGGCTTCGGGAAGCCAAAAATGGCTGTATTCGGTGTATAAGACGCACCAACATTTCCAGCCTCTTTTGGGGGGGGGGAGTGCTTCTTATACGCTGAAAAATACAGTTAGTGCGTCTTATAGTCCGGAGCCTTATACTCCAAAAAATATGGTTAATAAGTCTAAAGGCAAGGTCTTTAAAGGCAAGGTCTCTGAAATCAAGGATCCGGGGTCACTGCACTTTGTAACACTGCTATGATGACAAAACAAAACAAAAAAAAATTGTTCATTGGCTTTTAAGGTACCTGTAATTTCCAAGCTTGACCCAAACGATCTGCTTGTATCGCAACTTCTTGCCGGATTTGCAATCGTTGCAGTTCCAGGAGCCGCCTGGCATCTCTATGTTAAGACATTCCGGGTGGAAGGATGCGGGACAAGATTCACAGCACAACAGCTTCCCACCTTTAAGGCAACAACAGAGCTCACTTTATAGTTAAAGGAAACAAGTAGTGCACACAGCTCGGATTTCTTTTTGCAAATGCATTATGCATTGGGGTTTGCCATGTCATACAATACGGATGGCAAAAATGAAAGGATCAGGTCAGAGTTACAATGCCAGATTTAAAGCACTTATTTTTGTTGGTATAAAATCAGTCAGACCAACTTCCTAGATGAGGAACTTAAATGGATAGATCTCATTATGTTTGTTTGTTTGGGTGATATGGTTAGACGGGTGTGTTTTTTCAGAACATTGAAATTTAAATATGATAAACTGTTCAGGAGGTTAATTGTCCTCAACAGTCTAGACGTAAATTTTGTTTTAAATCTGCATTGCCATGACCCGATCCCTTAGCAATCAGTTAGTGCATGTAAAATCAGCCTATAGGTTGATCAATATTGTTCTGTTTTAAAAATAGCGTTATTAGCAAAACAAATCCAAAAATTTTAGAATTCCAAATCATTCTTGTCCCTTCAAAATGAAGCATTATAATATTATTATCTATATACAGGTGTGGCCAAAATTGTGGAAACCTTTTGGGAAAAGTGTATTTTCTAAAACTAGCTAATAACACCACTTTTTTTTTTTTTTTTTTTTTTGGAGTTTCGAGATAATCCTATTCCACTGCTGGAATGGTCTGGGAATAGCCAAGACTTTAACTCAATTGAAAATCGATGGAGCCGACTAAAGAAACTTGTTAGTCGGAAGCGACACAGCAATAAAACCCAGTTAATAGAAGCAATCATTCAATCTTGGTTTCACATTATTTAGTTCAGCTGCGGAACTAAAAGACTTGGTTCACTCCATGGGAAGAGGTTGTAAGGCCGTCAGTCATGCTAAAGGTTACCCAATTAAGTATTAACTGACGTGATAATTTTTGTATATCTCGTTTTTTCCTACGGTGTTTCATTTTTCTTCTTTATACTGTAACTGCTATTCTAATAGCAAATCCTTCATAAAAGTTATTGCATTACATTCTTGATCAAATTATCTTTCCATTGATATATAATTTTATGGTACTACTCCCAAAAAAGTGATGTTATTAGCTAGTTTTAGAAAATACACTTTCCCCAAAAGGTTTCCACAATTTTGGCCACTACTGTAGTCTGAGCTGATAAAAGCATTATCAATCTTTTAAACTATGTTATGTTATATATTTTCTTCCTGGCATATACAATAGTCCTTTTTTGTTTTTGTTTTTTTTGCCAGATCTCAGCATAGTATACTGGTGTATCTGTATCAATTTGAACATTTAAGTATTTTAGGTATTTTACTTCTGTGCTAAGTTCAAAAAACTTTTGAAGCAAGAAGGGAATTTCACTTGTTAAAAGGCTGAAAACTAAGAAATGGTTTCTTAGGCTATTTATTGATTTTCTTTCAGTCGATAACAAGCATCTTCATTAACTTCATTAAATCTAAAAATGTAGAGGATTTAACACTTGAAGGGAATCCTCCCAATAATTTAGAAGACAGCATTTAAACTTTTTTTTTTTAAGTATCGGAGAAATTTAGATTATTTTCTACAAATCCGCCAGAAAATTTTGTCCACCTATAGACTTTAAAATCTGTAATTTGCACTGATTGTTACAAAGCTTTATAGGTTGCTTAAAACAACAAAACCATTGCTATATTTCCTCTGCCATGAAATGCAACGAAGCCCAAATGTTTGGATCGCCAGGATCGTTCCGAAAATATCCCAAAATCAAATTTTCATAAGTGTACAAGTTATTTCAGAGGAAGTACAGCCCCAGTCATCGAAACGATACCCAAACAGCAGAATGCCAAAAGATATGAAAACCAAGCAAAACAAATAAAACCACACAGATTTTTTTTTTTCAACACTAAGCAAGGAAACTTGGCTTTTACAATGCATTAGTAAGATTTTCTGCAGCTATGAAAGAGGGCTCAAAATAATTGATCGTCTCTTGCCTCTTGCTGAGGGAGACTCTTCGAAATAGGCCAGCACGGTAAGTCACATGCTTTATAAAATAATTCAAGAGTCAATAAAATCTTCCCAAACTTGGCAGACCGAAAAACCCTTAAGTTTGGACAAGGCTCCCAGTGTAGGCAGTCAGTATGGAGCTGCAGGAGCACGCCACTACCCGTTTTCACAGGGGATGTCATTTTATGCATACTATCTACATGCATGAAGTAGAAGGGAAGACAAATACGTCAAATGGATACAAGAAGCATATTCCCACTAGCCATAGATTTTGCATACATACTGTAGAACTCATCCAAAGAGTTCCAAAACTAAACTATCCCTGTTGTGTGATCTTTTTATGAAAAAGAAATCCTGACCTTGGCCAGAATCAGGTAGCTTGTTACTTTGGTGGAACCTGAAATATTAGGCATCCCCTTCCCAACTGTGAATGTCTACAGATTAATATGAAGACTTACGATAAGTAACAGTCAATCCCTCACACACACAATTCTATAGTATTAGCCAATGACACTGTGGGACCTGATTTATTTAAGCTTTCTTCCTATTAATAGCTATCGCTCAATATTTAAAGCATTTCTTAAAGGCTTTCCAAAGAATTGCAGATAAAAACCATGTCTCTTCTATCGCTGAGTTATCCTATCTCTGGATGGTGGTGCAGATACTCTGCTCTATGTAATTGTGATTATTTTGCCGGTTGTGTTTTCACTGACTTTAATTCAGTGGTGGGATTCAGCCGGTTCGCACCACTTCGGGAGAACCGGTTGTTGACTTTCTGAGCAGTTTGGTGAACTGGTTGTTGGAAGAAATCATTAAGGCAGAGAAGCGGTTGTTAAAATTATTTGAATCCCACCACTGCTTTAATTCTATGTTTTTCTACCTGTTCTAAGATGCTCAGAGCCTTCGGGCAGCTGAGGGGCACAGAAACAAAAATAAGTAACATAAATAAGCGGTTTAGGAATACCCTGTAGGAAGTACAATTCCAGGAAGTGATAGAAGAGGGGAAATAGTTTGTGTCTACGTTATTCCATTAGATGAAAATGTAGGAGGTTGTAACTACTAGCTAAAAGCAAAACCTTGGTCACTTTTAAGACTTGTGGGTTTCACCTCCCAGAATTCTCCAGCCACCAAGAAGTCTTAAAAGTGGCCAAGCTGGGAGACCCCTACCTTTTTAAAGGCCTTTTATACCTACTAGAAGTGGCAGAATATATTACATACTGCAGGATCTAAGGACAATCTTCCCTCTGCAATGAAAGCCCATCGATAAATGAGAAAGCTATCCAGTCAACAGCTAGCTATAAACTGGCATGCCAAGGCTGGACAATTACTCTGGGGTCATTGATTCACACATCTGGATGTTCCAGGTAGTCTACTCTAAGCTGTAAAAGAATCTGAATAAGACCCCAAAAATGGACAATAGCTCCTTTAGTGTGGTTAATAGACACGGATAGATCTGAACAACAGAAAGACCCTACAGGATCCCTCCAGATTTTACAGTTTTTGCCTCAGGATTTAGGAAAGTCTGCTGGGTAGGCTAATCATGCACAAATCTATGCCTGAGTGGAATTCGGTAATTATTTTAAGCCCCTTTGGAAGATTTCGGCCAACATGAATACACGTTCAAAATAAGCAATGAGTGAAGTTTACAAAGCACAAAGAGGAAGTGCCAGATGAGCATACAAAGCTTTGGTTTAGTTTAAAAGGAAAAAAAATAAAAATAAAAAAGCAAAAGCAAACGAAAAGCAGGAAAGGCGAAAGAAAATTAAAAGAGAGAGAGAGAGAGAGAGAAAGAAAGAGAAAAAGCTATTTTGGTTACCTTTCTCACATTTCTTTTTGGAAGCTGACGAAGAAGGAGGAATCATAGGTAATTTCATCAACTCAGCACGATTTGATTCATTCAGTAGATAGTGAGATTTATTGGCATATGAACTGAACAGGGGGTCTGAATGATCCTGCACTATCAGCCCTATACAAAACAAACAGAAATAAATGAGTTGCAATGAAACTACCCATGATTCCATAAGGAGAAAAAACGAAATAAAAAAACCAAATGAATAACCTATTATGCATATTTCACCGGTGCTTTTAAAGTAAGGAAAAGGAAAAGGTGATGCGATGAAGGAAAAGAAAAAGTGAAAGAAATTTTTTTTTCCCTATCTCTAATAGGTTGTCACACTGAAGGAAGTAGCGTCCATGCCCAAGTACCAAAGAGCAAAAATAAGTACAGGTAGTTCTCAACTTACGACCACAACTGAGGCCAACATTGATACTGTTAAGTGAGAAATGTGTTAAGCGAGTCTTGCTCTGTTTTACGACTTGGGTGAGTCACTGCAGCTGTTAAATTAGCCACAGGGTCATTAAAGGAATCTGGCTTTCCCCATTGATTTTGCTTGTCAGACAATCGCAGGAGGGGATCACTTGACCCCGGGACACTGCAACCGTCATAAATGTGAATCCACTGCCAGCCATCCAAATGTAAATCACGGGAACATGAGGATGCTGCAACCGTTACGTGAAAAATGATCATGTCACTTTTTTTCAGTGCCGTTAACTTCGAACGGTCACTACGCCACCTGTTGTAAGTCGAGGACTACCTGTACTAGATCTGAAATTGAATTTTACCTGTGCTCCTTTTTAAATCTTCAATTACAGAAAAGCACCTATGAGACTATCTCTACTTTTTTCTCTATCCTCACCCCACCCAAATATTAAAGATAGCTAACTATGAAACTGGTGGTTAAGACCCGCACTAGAGATTAGAACAGTGACGGCAAACCTTTTCAGCACTGAGTGCCGAAACTGGAGTGTGTGTGCGCACGCCGCAGTGCCGGAACCCGAAAGAGAGCATCTGGCCGGTGCACATGTGCGCGCGGCGGTCAGCTGCTCTCTTCTGGGTTCCAGCGTACACATACACGGCAGTCTGCGGAGCTGGCAGCAGAGTCGGAAAGTGAGGAGGCTGGGGAGGACCATGGGCCAGTCCTGGAGTCTGGGGAAGGCTGCGTCGAAGGCAGAGAAAGGGCCATCTGGGAGGGACGTACTGCCTCCGGAGCCTCCAGTGTCGGACCTCAGCGAGGCAGAGAAACAGTGGGAGCCTGTTCCAAGTGCGCGCATGCGCAGAGCTGCCAGAAGGCAAGAACATTTAAAACAAAAGGGACGACTCGGGAGTACGGTTTGGAGATGATTGGCCCCTCCCGTAAGGCTTAAAAGAGGAGCAAAGACACGTGGGCCTTTGCAGGAAGCAACGTTGTTAATTCTGTGCAGTTTAAAGCCTGAAGCTCTGTTTGATTCTGGACTCCGTGTGGCTTTGTCAATTAGGTCTTTGGCAGCGTGTCAAAGGAGATAAAGGTGGGTGATTATCAGCCTTATCCCGAAGGACTCTTGACAACTATTTGGGACTCATCTGTGAATGAACAGAATTCACAGCCGTTGAAATTAAAGAGGTTTTTGGGACTACTCGTGTGTTTTGCTGACTCAGGAAGCCTAGGTCAGAACATCTGGGACAGCAGCTGGCAACGGCGCACGTGCCCACAGAGAGGGCTCTGTGTGCCATTTCTGGCACATGTGCTATCTCTGGCACGCGTGCCATAAGTTTGCCATCACGGGACTAGAAACTTTTTTTAAAAAATCACATGCCGGCTGTTGGTTGAGCTATAGAAATGTTAAAACATTACTTAGGCAAGGTTTGCCAGTGGATATTATTACCTGCAGCTTATTTATCCCTTTTGTTGTATGAAACACTGATCTACCCGTATATTATACACTTTGGAGAAATATCAGTTTGGTGAGATTCAGGGATTTTCTCGCACTCCTCCTTTAGAGGGGAAGGAACACCTACTGAGGTATTGTAAGCTTTATTGGTACATTTTGGAAAGGGCGATAGTGCAGGATTGGCTGGTTGTAACATCAGGGAGATAACAAGATCTGATAAATACAGTAGAAATGAAATCAGAAATTTTCTCCCCATGTTGCATCCAAAACCACCTTACCTTAGGACTGTCATCAGGTTAAGAATTCTCTCCCATAAATTAATGCTAGAATGTCACTGGTTCTCTTGCACTCAATTTCTATTAATTTCTGGGGGCCGTAGGAAAGACCCTCAAAACACAGAAGGGACTTGTCTTTTGTTCTAACACATCTCTTGTTTTCACACGTAACAATAATTTACGGTCAACTGTCTGAGTTATCTTAACTTCCTGTTTCTCCAAAACTTTTCTTTCTTTCCTTCCTTCCTTCCTTCCTTCCTTCCTTCCTTCCTTCCTTCTTTCTTTCCTTCCTTCCTTCCTTTTCTTTCTTTTTCTTTCTTACTCTTTCTTTTCCCTTTCTTTCTTTTTCTTCCTTCCTTCCGAAAAAAAATCAAAATATAGTAAATAAAAAGGTCCAGATGCCAGGCCCAGCAGAGAATCATGATGCCTGAGAGCACTGTTTTGCATTTTTTAAAAACATTCTACTTGCTGAAATACGAAGTTTCCGAAAACCCAACATTCTGAACAGAAGAACTTGGATAGAAGCTTGCACTGATTGGGCACTAATGCTGATACAACCTTCAGCCTGTCTATGGAGATGCTCAGTCATCCAGGTCATGGTTGTTCCCAAAAGTGCTTTTTCGATTGGCAACTGGACTTTCTGGTTTTTCTTTGAAGATGTTTCACTTCTGAGAACTTCTTGGATGAAAAGTGAAATGTCTTGAAAGAAAAAAACACCTTTGGGATAAACCTTCAGCATATTCTTCTAACAATATCTGCCAACCACCACTAACAGAATCCTTTCCCCCAGTCCTCCAAGGTTTCCCAATGGAAATGAAATGTAAAATTGAATTCCTTCATAAAAAACAAACAAACCTGCATTCCGCTTATAATTGCAGAGTAGAAATGACAACCCTAAATCTAATCTATACTATTTTTGAGCAATGTCAAACTTTTTTGGGGGGGCGGGGGGAAACTATAGATAGGAAACAAACAAATTGGACAGGGAAGAATTAAAATCGTTTTTAATTAACGGGGCCAAATCTATATATATTTTTAAATGTGTTTTAATATTTGTATCTGGTGTTTTTATCTGGCTGTTCACCGCCCTGAGTCCTCAGGGAGAAGGGCGGTATACAAATTCAAAAATAAATAAATAAATAAATAAATAAATAAATAAAATCAAATGTAGTACATTTTAGAACATTTCTTCCCTGCTGCTTTTTCATAAAACATAGTAAGTATCGGCCTTCTTCAGCTCAATGTCTTCCGAACGAGCTGGGATTTTTTTATCGTCCCAATTAGCCAACCTAAATGAGAAATTTGGAAAAAGAAAGGTGCCAAAGTATCCAGAGGGTGGCAGGATAGGAAAGGCAGATACAAACCATGCAGTCCAATTGACTCAAAAGAATCCACCTGGTGATTGCTAGCTCATTTGTGTAAGCTTATAACTCGGCCGGCTCTGTTTGTGTCTGTGCATTGAGAAAGGGAGAGGGAGAGAGAGACTGAGTGTATATGACTGTGAATCAGGAAGGGGGTTTATGTGCACGCATGTAGGTGAATGAGAAAAGAGTACAACATGGAGGAAAGGGGAAGAGTTCATTAGTACACAGAATTAACACCCCAATCTTGCTTCCATCAGTCACTTTTTTTAAAAAAAAAATTTGATTTATATGCCGCCCTTCTCCGGAGACTCAGGGCGGCTTACAATGCGTTAAGCAATAGCCTTCATCCTTTTGTATATTTATACAAAGTCAGCTTATTGCCCCCACAAACTGGGTCCTCAATTTACCTACCTTAGAAAGGATGGAAGGCTGAGTCAACCTTGAGCCTTGGCGAGATTCGAACCTGCAGTAATTGCAGGCAGCTGTTCTTAATAACAGGGTGCTTTAGACCACTGTACTACCAAGGCTCTTGAAGCCTTGGTTCATTTGTCCACCGCTATAATCTTTAAAAGATCATTTGACGGCCGTGGTCAGGGGTGCCTTTTATCAGGTTCGCCTGATCCGCCAGTTGCGTCCCTTTCTGGATCGGGACGCCTTGCGCACGGTCACTCATGCCCTAGTCACCTCCCGTATGGACTACTGTAATGCTCTCTACATGGGGCTCCCCTTGAAAAGCACCTGGAGGCTCTAACTGGTCCAGAATGTAGCTGCGCGGGTGATTACGGGCGCAGCACATTGCGCCCATGTAACACCTCTCTTACGCGAGCTGCACTGGCTCCCGGTGGTCTTCCGGATGCGATTCAAGGTGCTAATTATCACCTTTAAAGCGCTCCATGGCTTAGGACCTGGGTACCTACGAAACCGTCTTTTGCCACCAATAGCCTCCCACCGACCAGTTCGTTCTCACAGGGAGGGACTACTCAGGGTACCGTCAGTCAAATTATGCCGACTGGCGACTCCCAGGGGGAGGGCTTTCTCTGTGGGGGCTCCAACCCTTTGGAATGAACTGCCCCCGGAGATATGGAATATCCCTGATCTCCGTGCTTTCCGCCGTGCCCTCAAAACCCTGATGTTCCAACAGGCGGGGCTAAACATACGAACATGTGAATGATTTTAAAATGTTATCTAATTTTAGGTTCTATTTAATTGGGCCAAACTATGTTATAATAATAATTTTAATTAGCAATTTTATGATGTTTGTGTATCTGTATTTTTCTTGACTGTACACCGTCTTGAGTCCTACGGGAGAAAGGCAGTATAGAAATATAATAAATAAATAAATAAATAATGCTGCAGAGCTTTGTCCAGAAAGCTTTCCATGATAATATTGAGTTTTGCAGTGGGAATTCTTGGCTGTTGAGTTCCAAAGTCATATATTGTTGTAGACCAGGGAACCCCAATCTTGGCAACTTTAAGCCTGGGGGACTTCAACTCCTAGAATTCCCCAGCCAGTTTGCTGGCTGGGGAATTCTGGGAGTTGAAGTCCCCAGGCCAGGGGACAATTTTAAGATTTGTGGACTTCAACTCCCAGAATTCTGGGAGTTGAAGTCCACAAGTCTTAAAAGTTGTTAAGGTTGGAGACCGCTGCCCCAGGCTTAAAGTTGCCAAGGTGGAGACCCCTGTTGTAGACTTTTAAAGGATCTTAAATTTAAATAAAGCTGAAATGTATGATCTTTAGACTTGGGTTTGTTTTTTTTAGAGCAATCTATGTGTGAATGTAGACTCCAAAGTCCACAAGCAGCTGGGAACACCTTGTTCCATGAGGAAATTTCATCGGCATCCCAAGTAGGTGTTCCAGAGCAAAAAAAAATTCTATATCCTGTTTTGGGTATTGGCCTTTGGAGGTTTAGTGTTGAGTTGTCAAACTTCCAACTCCGTTATTCTACCTTCTATCTAGTCCTCAAAAATGCAGAACTACATTGGTGAGATCAAATTACAAGGAAGTACCATTTCCACTGTAACACCTATATCCACGATGGCGAACCTGTGGCACGCGTAGCCATATCAGTCCCACCGGAAGTTGGCAAACGGGCCATTTCTGGCCGCTGGAGGACCTCCGGGGTGGGGGTGGGGTGGGGGTGGGGAAGGCTGTTTTCGCCCTCCCCAGACTCCTAGAGAGGCTCTGGAGCCAGGTGAGAGAGAAAAACGGGCCTACCGGGTGCCAGGAGCGGGGGGAGTGGGGGGTGGTTGTGTCGCGCACGCATGCATGGGGGCGGGGTGCATAGAATTATGGATGTGGGCAAGCACGCATCCCCCCGGCCCCCCTCCTGGCACGCGATGGCAAAAAGGTTAGCCATCACTGACCTATATCAAGGCATAGTACCATTCTTTGACCAAATATATTTTTTTTTGTGAAAAAAATCCCATTTTAATTTGTCTTCCTCTTCCTCCATGTATTTTATTTTTTAAAGATGACGTATTTTAATATTTTTAACCAATTTGAAAAAATACCTTTTAAGGTCCAAAAAAAATAAAAAAAAAATAAAATGATATGCACCATTTATATATGGTACTTGCCCTCATGTGCATTTTACCGAACATCTTAAACAAAATGTCTGGCAAAATGCTCTTCTGTAAAGAAAAAAAAAAAATATTTTACTGTGCAATTTAAGAAGCAAATTATAGGCTCTTTGTGTTTGCAGGGTGGACAAGACCCTGAGATTCCATTTTGAAGGAATCCATCTTTCTGACCATACTGACATTCCATGTTGCTGTAGCAACCAGAGTTCCTGCTGCTGAGCAGATTCATCCTTTTCCATCCCCAACAAAACTTTTCAAAAGTAGCTGGTAAGCATCATGACAATTGCAAAATGTTTTCAAGCAACAGGTGGAATTCGACAAGCTGTATCTTTCTGGCCCCAGTATAGCAGCAAAACTAATTTTAAAAACTTGGGGCTATTTTTTTATTTCATCAAGCTGGCCTGGCCTAAATCTTCTCCCCTTTTTAAATGTAAATTTTAATTTGTTTTAAATTATGGGGTATTTTAAATTTGTTCAGCCAAATTATTTAATTCGTTTTTATTTTATTTTAAATTTTTGTATTTATGTGTTTTTATCTTGTGGCTGTTCACCGCCCTGAGTCCTTCGGGAGAAGGGCGGTATAGAAATTTAATAAAATAAATAAATAAATAAATAAATAATAAATATTCATTTTAAATAAAAAAGAGGAGAATATTTCAGTGTGGGTTGTTTTATGAAACTACCCCCAGAAGGAGAAATGGCCAAAAAGCCTTGTGTACAGCAAAGGTTGCATGCAAGGGAAGACCGCTTATGCAATTATGGCAAATACCTGTAGCTCAGGTGTAGGATGAGGGTGGAGGTTTGTTCTCCGAGCTTGTGGGTTGGTTTCCGAATGTTTCGTTACCAGGCCAGGTAACATCTTCGGGGGAGTTTAGGGGATATCAATGTCAGTGTTCTGTTTATAAGAGCTTCAGGTATGGGTGTCCTTATAAACCAGGGGCGTCAAACTCAATTTCACTGAGGGCTACATCAGGTTTGTGTTTGACCTCAGGGGGACGGGGTGGTCATGACTGGGGTAGGCGTGGCCAGGGTGGCTGTGGCCAGCTCAATGTCATTCGTGTCGGGGGCACTTGTGGTGGCCAAGTGCTAAGGCAGGACGTCCCTCAGACTCTCCCTCCCTCTCATTATAATACTTCCTTCCTTCCTTCCTTTCTTCCTTCCTTCCTTCCTTTCCTTCCCTCCCTTCTTTTGCCTTCCCTCTTCATTCTTCTTTCTTCTTCCTTCCCCTCTTTCCTTCTTTTTCCATCCTTGCTCTCTTCCCATCTTCCCTTCCTTTTCTTTTTTTCCTCTTTCCCTTTCAAACCTGCGGGTGTTGTGGCCCGTACGCGGCCTGTGCGGCTGGTGGTTGATTCGGACAGCGAGGAGGCTGGTGTGGTGCTGCGCCAGCAGCTTGTGCAGCTGGCGCTCGAGTCGGACAGTGAGGAGGCTGGAGAAGATGTGGTGCCAGAGGCGGGGATTCAGCCAGGGCCTTCAGAACCTCCAGAAGCTCCCATAAGTGAAGAGGAAGAAGAGGAGGAGCCTCTTCTCGATGCACAGGCGCGCAGAGATGCCGAAATGCAGGAGTGGCTCCTCAGGAGGACATCTCGAGAGTAAGGCTTGGGGCTAATTGGCCACTCCCTTAGCCTATTTAAGGAGGAAGGCCGACTGAAGCAATTTGCAGGGAACAACCGTTCATTCTCCTTCATGCCTTGATCTTAGTTCTTTGCAAATTGCTTCTGGGCTTTCTGCCAACCACAGTAAGATTAAGATTATTTATTCTTTGGATTCTTGCAGGCTGTTAAGAAAGTTAATTAACAGCCTTTGTTTGAAAAAAAATACTGATTTTATTTTAGTAAACTAAGGTTTGTACAGACTTTGTGTGTGCTGCGTTCTTTGGGGTCGGTAGCTGGGGCAGAACAGCGGGCCTTGAGTTTGACACCCCTGTTATAAACAGAACACTTGAATTCCTTATAAACAGAAACACTGACACTGGCATATTCTAAACTCCACTTAGTTACTTACTTAGCCCAGTAACGAAACGTTCGGAAATTAACCCACAAACTCGGAGAACAAACCTTTAACCTCAAGAGAGATTATTTTGGGGGTGGGTGGAGGGGCTGGGGTGGGTGGAGGGGCTGGGGTGGGGGGGCCTAGCTTGCTGTCTCCACACCAAAGGCCAATGGACATGCAGGAATCTCTCCATGCAAGATTGATGAATTCGTCATCATCATCACCCTCATCCTATAAGCTGCTTGGCTTATAGGATGAACCTATAAGTTCTATTGGTTCGTTGCATCTTGGTTCTATTATGAACCAAGATGCAACGATTATTGCTACAGAATGCCATTAAGAAAAAAAACAGAAACGTGTGTACAAGTAGTCCTTGATTTATGACCACAATCTGGACCGGAACGTCTATCACTAAACAGTGGGGGGTTGCTAAGTGAATTTCACCTGATTTCATGACCTTGTTTGCCAGGGTTAATTCCAGGATTATTCAGCAAACCTAGTTTACTGTATTAACCTTGCTTGTTGGAAGGTCATAAATGGCTACCATGTGAACCAGAGGTATTGCAACCATCAGGAACACATGCAGTTTGCCAAATACCTGAATTTTAATCATTCGACAATAGGAATGCTGTGATGGTTGTAAGTTTGAGGACTGGTTGTTTAAGTCACTTGTTCCAGCACCGTTATAATTTGATAATAGCAATAGCAATTAAGACTTATACACCACTTCACAGTGTTTTCACAGCCTTTTCTAAGCGATTTGCAGAGTCAGCCTCTTGCCCCCAACAATCTGGGTCCTCATTTGACCCACCTTGGAAGGATGGATAGCTGAGTCAACCTTGAGCCGGTGAGGATCGAACTGCCGAATAGCTGGCAGTCGGCAGTCAGCAGAATTAGTCTGCAGTACTGCACTCTAACCATGGCGCCACCATGGCTGCTAAACAAACGGTCGTAAGTTGAGGACTAACTGTTTTGGCCTTCAGCTAATGAAGGCATTGCTTGAGGAAATTTATTCTAAGTGTGCATAATCTTGAATAGATTTCAGGATTTTTATTCTCTGTGATCAAAAGCATCAGAACCATCTGGCCTAAGCATGAAAAAAAAAAAAACTTAAAAATATAATCTAAAGCACTTTAACAAGACAGTAGCTTTCTCTGGATTTCAGGAATAATTACCAATCCAAGGCTACAGCAATAATTCCCTTGTACTTCAATACAGATTGCTGGGGAATCCAAATTTCACTGATTTTAATGGAAACTAAAGTTCCAAACAGTAAAATAACTGGAACTAGAACATTATTGAAAACTTAAAATTAGTGTAGTAACTTTTTAAAAGCTTTAATTTATGTTTATTTATTTTCCTCGCTAAATTTAATCTTAGTGGGCCTGGCCCATTATTCTGTAATCTCTAAAATTAAAAAAAAATCTACTTCCAAATATAAAACCAAAATTAATATTAACGTGGGAAGGGAAAGCACCTAAAAGCAATCTAAATTTTGAATAATTTGTGGTTGTTAGTTGCGAAGTGATGTCCGACCCATCGCGACCCCATGGACAATGTTCCTCCAGGCCTTCCTATCCTCTACCATCCTCTGGAGTCCATTTAAGCTCACGCCGATTGCTTCAGTGACTCCATCCAGCCATCTCATTCTCTGCTGTTCCTTTCTTCTTTTGCCCTCAATCTTTCCCAGCATTAGGTTTTTCTTCTCCAGTGAGTCCTTCCTTCTCCTTAAGTATTTGACTTTCATCTTTAGCATCTGGCCTTCTAAAGAGCAGTCAGGGTTGATAAGCACTAAAAGCACATCATCCCCGATTTCTACCTACGTATGTGAAGGATTTGAATGACAATTATATTGGTTTAAAAACCTATGTCAAAGTCCTGAAAGAGATATAAGCCGATTGATTGATTGATTGATTGTGTGCCATCAAGTCACTGTCATCCCTTAAAGACTACATACAGTTTCTCCTTGAGACATAAAAAAAAATAAATCAACGGACTATCCTTTCTAAATGTTGCTTGCATATAATTCAGATTCAGCATTTCTTTCTCTAACCTTTTAGACATCATTCTTCTGCAAAGCGTTTATTTAATACAACAAGAACTCTGTCTACTGGTTTCTGCCTGGAACTGCAATTGTTTTATTTCTTCCCATGTATCTGGTAGTAACCCCCACCCCCGCTCCAATATATTTTTATCTGCCCATACGTTTTCTCTTTAAACTATCTTTCCTATGCTGCACACATGATGGTCCAAAGTAGTTTTAATGTACCTGTTGCTTTTACTGATGACGATCGAATATAACATGTGCAAATCCCCTGAAATCCTATAGTTGCCTACAATTTTATTTCAATAGGATAAATAGGTCTGTCTTGAATTAAATGTACGGAGTGTAATTTCTGTTATATTTTAATACCAAATTGATTCCCTCTAAGTGAAAATAACTAGGGGTTTTATCACTCGGTTATCATCCTTCTTTAGCTATGTTTTCTCAAAACATACATGTGAAGTTTGCTGTCACATTATCGTTACACGAGAATGAATTCAACCTAAATATCTTTTATACTTGTACTACTCATAGGTGAATTTCTGTAATGGAGGTGAGCTTTGGTTCACTAAAGCTACTAATTTAAAAAAAAAAAAAACTCTTATATCTTCAAATTAGCAGGGTTAGAATGTGAGGCAGATAACAGGGAATTAGAGGACATAATTCTAACGAAGGGTGATAATTTTTAGAGTCACACAGATAATTGCTTCACATAAAACATTTTAATTGAAACTATGGGGAAAAGAGTTCCTTCCTGATCTAGAAGCCACACATCCATCCATCGTCAAGATGACTCGTCAATTTACAAGAGTTATTCATGCTCTTTTTTAAAAAAGTAATGATTATGGAAGTCAATTGACTTTCTCGGAATTTGAGTCACTGTTGTCAGCCTATTTCCCCTCATCCATCCCCCGAACTAGCAAAAGGAGATAGTTCCTCATTGTCTTGTTTTAAGAAGGGGGCACGGAGAACAAGAAGGTTAAGAGAAAACCCAGCAATGGTCTTTAGAAGCTGTTCTTCCCAACAGCCAACGAGGAATTCTTGATCAACAGTAATTCCTTGGATTGATGTCTGTGTCTGTCTATGGCAGAGGTCTTCAAACGTGGCAGCTTTAAGACGTGGGGACTTCAACTCCCAGAATTCTCTGTACTGGCTGGAGAATTCTGGGAGTTGAAGTCCCCACATCTTAAAGCTGCCACGTTTGAAGACCTCTGGTCTACGGGAATGCACATGATGTCTATGTCCGTCTATGGGGATGCACATTGGAAGTACATGTGAGGGTGTGCGATTTGGAGGCAAGGGGGGGGGGAGGTACAACAGTTCATTTTTTTTTCAACAAAAAAATCAAAAATCAAAGACTCAACATCAAAGAGATCGACAAAAGGAAGGCAAAAAAAACAGAGCTCACCTCTTGCACAAACGAAACAAAAGCCTACATTTACAGCTGATGAGGAGTGATTGCTTCTTTTGGAATGGTTACTACAGATGAGGATGTGGGATGACACAAACAAGCTTCCTGCAGCAATACAGCCATCTCCTGAGTGATAGGCAATGGGGCATCTCAAACATCTCACCATACGACCTGTTTAATATAAAATGCACCAGATAACAGTCTGTTTAGAACACACTTCCAAACCTCAATCAAGTTTGGCTTTAGCTTAATTTTTTTTCTTTTTTTTCTTTTTACGGTCCAGTAATCCCTGGAGTCAGGGGTGAATGAATGGAGCTGAGTGTTTACTGGCCAGATGCCCTTCCTGACACCTACGTAGAGTTCACAGCAGATATTTTCTCTTTGCAACCTGATAAGAGAAACATCTGTCGCTGCCTAGGATTGAACTCTCAACCTTCCGAGTGGGAGACTAACGTCTTCACCCCTAGGCCACTGCACCGTTCTGGCTTTAGCTTAATATATTCAATAGAAGTTTCCTGTATCCAATCGAAGATGTTACAGTTTTTCACAAAGCAACGACAGTTTTGCCATTCTTAATGGTGCAATTCGCCTGGATTCCAGAGCGAGCACACTTAGATGGCAAGGTCATTATGTATATATTGGGATTATCCCACTGAATGGCAGAGAAGGTTCAAAAGATGCTAACCAGGCATAGAAGCCAGTTTTCAATTGTTTTTAAAGAAAGAGAGAGAGAAAAAATAAACAATGAGAAAGAAAGAAAAACCCCTTAGGGCCAGCCATGCTCAAATCATATTGGCAATGTTTAATTGGTACTCGAATAATATTAGCTCCCCTTCCCCCAGGTGGAGGAAATTAGTTGTCTTGCATCCCATCCCTTCAATTCCCTGATGGTTGGGGAAACCCCAATGAATTATGCAAAAGTGCTTTGAAAACGAAATATGGCGAGTTTTACGCAGATTTAAAACGCAGGACAGAAATGCCCCAATATCTCCCGAAGAACAAGGCAATGAAGCACAAGCCAAACTTCTCAAAAAAAGAGGTAAGCCAGTTTGTACTTGGCTAAAGAAGGAAGAGGCAGCCTGGGCTGTAAGACACCCCAAGATATTATCACTGATAATACCTTCAGTATTTTTCCACAAAATTGCTTAAATAGTCATTGTGAAAGCAAATTTTCCTACTTCCTCCATTGCAAGAAAACCCATCATCACCGTTTACTAGACCGGCTAACCTAATGCATATGACATCGATATTTGTTTGCTCCCTCACAATTTAAGAGAATGCAACAGGACCAAAAATATGAGAGCTTAATTTCATTTCTGAGAATTCTAAGCACACAATTCCCTGGTTGTTTATATCCACAGTGCTCTGGTCATGGTGAACTTCATTCAAGAATGGTTTCTAGGAAGCTTCAATAAATGTTTTTTAAAGCAAACCCTCTGTTTATGTGCTTTAGGAAGCCACTAGCTTTCGATCAGTGAAATACCCACATTTCTCCATATTTCAAGCCAGCAACTTTTTTCTTTTCTTTTTCAGATACAGTATCTGTAAGAAGCATAGTCTTGCAAGATGCATGGTCTGATGTTATGCATATTTTCATTCCCTTTCTATTACACATTTTTTTTATAAATACAAATGTAAATACAAATTTTAATCTGTTTAAATTATGGGGTATTTTAAATTCAGCCAAATTATTTAATTTGTTTTTAATCTATTTTAAATTTTTGTATCTCTGTGTTTTATCTTCTGGCTGTTCACCGCCCTGAGTCCTTCGGGAGTAGGTTGGTATAGAAATTTAATAAAATTAAATAAATAAATAAATAAATAAGAACTGTCAGAATGATATATACATGCCATTTTCCTTTAAACACAGATCAGAGACCTACAAATGTTATATCTAGTCCTTCCCTTACCCTCTCATCCATCCATCCATCCATCCATCCATCTATCCATCCATCCATCCATCCATCTATCTATCTATCATCTACCTACCTACCAACCATGTTTCCCCGAAAGTAAGACCGGGCCTTATATTAATTTTTGCTCCAAAAGACACATTAGGGCTTCTTTTCTGGTTAGGTCTTATTTTTGGGGAAATGCGCTACTAAATGCATCCATCTGGCTGATAATCTTAACTGGGTCTTATTTTTGGGGTAGGGCTTATATTACGAGCATCCTGAAAAATCATGCTAGGACTTATTTTCCGGTTGGGTCTTATTTTTGGTAAAACAGGGTATCTATTGTATTTTTCGGAGTATAAGACGCACCCTTTTCCCCCCTAAAAGGGGCTGAAAATTTGGGTGTGTCTTATACTCCGAATGTAGCTTTTTCAAAGCTTTTTTTCAGCCCTAAAGAGGCGCTAAGGAGGCGCTAGCAAGTGAAGCGATCTCTATGCTTTGCTCTGACTCTCAGCTGTTCTTCAGAAGCTTTTTTTCCAGCCCTAACTAGGCACTAGCCGAGTGAAATGATCTTCCCCTGCTTTGCCTGCTTTTCTCATTGCTGCTTCCTCTCAGCTGTGCTTTAGAAGCTGTTTTTTATCCCCAAGCAGGGGATAAGAAACCAGCAAACTAATGTGCTGAAGCCGACCAGACTAAGGACGCTAGCCAGATGAATACCTGGTAGGCAGGGTTTTTTTCCCTATTTTCCTCTCCAAAAACTAAGTGCATCTTATACTCCAAAAAATACGGTATCTCTATCTATCTATCTATCTATCTATCTATCTATCTATCTATCTATCTATCTATCTATCTATCTATCTGAAGGAAAATTATCTAACTTGCAAAGGCGTGCCACCCACATCTGATGAAAACAGGATGAAATCAATCACACAGTATCTCTTTCAAAGGATGGAAGAAATTTGTTTTTGCCTTTGGGTTGTCTTGATTTTTTTCATAGCAAACAATAACAAAAAACCCCCCACAAAACTTTAGGGTTAGGGTTAGGTTCCATTCCTTGCAGTGTGCAAATAAAGTAGATGTATTTTTACATACATGGGCACACGTGTATGCTGCTGCAAATTTTGCCATGTACTGAAGAATTAAGACTGGGTGTGAATACGTACCCCATTCCCTAACTAATTCAGAATGGATGCTCATTTGGGTGGATATAAAGGCTTCCATTCTCTCTTCTCCTGCACAGAATGTAAATTTCATATAAACCAACAGCCCAAAGAAATTTTGTTTTGTCAAGGTTTGTTGGTTCCTGGCAAATAGTTCTCCCAACACAAAACAATTGCAGGAATGTGAAGACTTTTTTCCTCCGTAGAAACCATGGGAAAATAGCAATCACATTCAATCTGTGTGTTGTTTCCATCTGTCCAGGCTGACCCGTAATGTCCCACTTTTAAAGAATCTTGAGAACAAACTACATTGAAATAATAGAAAATACTTGTAGCTCTGGTTTTAGATTTTGATAGTGGTTTCCTCTCCAATTTTTTTTCAATTTGGTTTCTGAACGTTTCGTTACTAGGCTAGGTAACATTTTCAGCAGGGTTTCTTGTCCTAATCCTCTTTAAAGGTAAAGGTAAAGGTTCCCCCTTGTACATATGTGCTAGTCGTTCCCGACTCTAGGGGGCGGTACTCATCTCCGTTTCAAAGCCGAAGAGCCAGCGCTGTCTGAAGACGTCTCCGTGGTCATGTGGCCGGCATGACTCAACGCCAAAGATGCATGGAACAATGTTACCTTCCCACTAAAGGTGGTCCCTATTTTTCTACTTGCATTTTTTACCTGCTTTCGAACTGCTAGGTTGGCAGAAGCTGGGACAAGTATCGGGAGCTCACCCCATTAGGCGGCACTAGGGATTTGAACCGCTGAACTGCCGACCTTTCAATCAACAAGCTCAATGTCTTAGCCACTGAGCCACCGCATCCCTTTTATCCGCTTTAGCTTATTATAAATGTCTTGGGTGTAATCCAACCCATGGCTTAGGACCCGGGTATTTACGAGACCGCCTTCTGCCACTGATAGCCTCCCACCGACCAGTACGCTCCCACAGAGAGGGGCTCCTCAGGGTGCCGTCGGTCAAACAATGCTGACTGGCGGCCCCCAGGGGGAGAGCCTTCTCTGTGGGGGCACCTACCCTCTGGAATGAGCTGCCCCCCGGAGATACGGCGGATCCCGGATCTACGCACCTTTCGCCGTGCCCTAAAGACGTTTTTATTCCAACAAGCCGGGCTGGCCTAACTCTTTTAAATTGTTTTAATTTTTAAGCTGTTTAATTATGGGTTTTGTTTTTTTTTAAATTTGATTTATATGCCGCCCTTCTCCGGAGACTCAGGGCGGCTTACAATGCGTTAAGCAATAGCCTTCATACTTTTGTCTATTTATACAAAGTCAGCTTATTGCCCCCACAAACTGGGTCCTCATTTAACCTACCTTAGAAAGGATGGAAGGCTGAGTCAACCTTGAGCCTGGTGAGATTCGAACCTGCAGAAACTGCAGGCAGCTGTGTTAATAACAGGGTGCATTAAACCACTGTACTACCAAGGCTCTTATTATGGGTTTTAATACAGGGGTGCTTTTAATTGTGGGCCAAATTAATTTAATCGGATTTTAATACTGTTTTTAAATTTTATATTTCTTGTGTTTTATTTGTTGGCTGTTCACCGCCCCGAGTCCTTCGGGAGAAGGGCGGTATATAAATATAAACAATAAATAAATAAATAAATTTAAAAAAATAAATAAATAAATAAAATAAATAAAATAAATCACACAAACAACTGATCACACGCCACCCAAGACAAGACAAAATCCTGCTGATGATGCTACCCAGTCTGGTAACGAAACGTTCAGAAACTAAATTGAAACAAGCTTGGAGAGCAAACCATTTGCCAAAAAACAAGCTACATTTTCCCACCTGGACTGCTGCTGATTCTGGACTTTCCTTTAGCAAGAATTCCACCGTGAAGCTAAGCAAAACGCACAGAACTTATTTAGAGCTTTCATGACGATGCCTCGCAACATTATTATTATTACCCTGCTCTTTCCTTACCTTTGCTTGCTTTATGAATATCTTTGTCCATAGAACACGCGGTGCAGCAATGCTGAGGGCAACGGAATCCTCGGGATTCAAAAACGGCTGTCGTGAACTTGCGGACGCAGGCCTCGTGGTAGAATTTGCCACACGTGTTGACTGAGCAGCGCTTCACGTCTTTGCCGGGAAGTTTGCAGGAAAAGCACATATGCTGCCCTTTGAAGAGGAGAAACGTAAAAGGGTTTAGCTGGAATGCAGAGGCATTCTTTCAGCCCTGGGAACCGGAGAGGCCGTTTGCAAAATATTATGATGTTAGAATGCAGTATTGCAGGCTGCTTCTGCTGACTGCCAGCTGTCGGCAGTTCAATTCCCATCTGCTCAAGGTTGACTCAGCCTTCCATCCTTCTGAGGTCGGTAAAATGAGGAGCCAGGTTGTTGGGGGACACTGTAAACCGCTTAGATGGGCCTGTAAAGCACTGTTAAATGGGATATAAGTCTAAGTGTTATTGCTATCAATGTCTTATCTCTCTGTGTGTCTATCTCTGTCTCTCACTGTGTCTGTCTGTCTGTCTGTCTATCTCATCCAAGAAGCTTCTTCAAAAACGTCTTCAAAGAAAAACCAGAAAGTCCAGTTGCCTCTCAAAAAAGCACCTTTGGGACGTACTGCTTAAAGGTTAAAGCAAATCCCACTTCCAATATTCCACAATTTAATCTTTCTTTGCTATCTATCTAAAAAGAATGTGAAAATCCAGTTTTCCTAATGGATGACAGGTGTTGGATGGTGAACTTAGAACTGTGACAATATCTCACGGGAGACATTTTCAGACGTGGGTGATAGTGAGAGGGTGCAACATTATATTCCCCTCAGCTTTCCAGAGGCTAAAAAAACTCAGGCTATTATGCCATTTTCTTTAGCTATCCAATGTGAAGGAAAACAAAGAGGACCGATATCCTAAATGGAGATCAACAGTAAAAATAGGTATCAAGTTAATGCTTAAACTCAGTGCTAAAACACAAATGACTCCAACTGTCACGCTGAAGAATATGGGTTAGGCTTGAAATCTTAAAACGCAATCCATTTTGAAAGAGAAAGCAAGCAAGAATTCGTTGAGCAGATGTTGAAAAGCCCGAACTGATCCTTGTTAAGTAGCGTTCAGAGCTTTTTGGCGTTTCAGCCACTTTCTCAAGGCAAAAAAAAAAGAATTCCACTCATTTACCATTTTTGCACTCCAGGCAGATAAATTTCCCATCAGGCTGCGAGCTCAATCCTAGGCATTCTGTATGGAAGACCCTGTAGCATTCACCTTCGCACGAGACTAGAGACTCACCGGTGCTTTCACAAATCTTAAAAAGAAAAAGGAGAAGAAGAAAAAAAGAGAGAATCCAAATAAAGTCATCGAGTTTCTAATTCAATCAAGTCCAAAAGCTAAATGTTTTAAGATACAGAAGGATCTTGACAGACTTGAACATTGGGCGCTATCTAACAAAATGAAATTCAATAGTGAAAAAAGTAAAGTTCTAAATTTAGGCAAGAAAAACAGAATGCACAGGTACAGTATATGTGGTACCTTGCTCAATAGTAGTAACTGTGGGGGGGATCTTGGAATCCTAGTGGACAACCATTTAAATATGAGCCAGCCATGTGCAGCAGCTGCCAAAAAAGCCAACACAGTTCTGGGCTGAATAAACAGAGGGATAGAATCAAGATCATGTGAAGTCTTAATACCACTTTATAAGGCCACACTTGGAATATTGCATCCAGTTTTGGTCACCACAATGTAAAAAAGATGTGGAGACTCTGGAAAGACTGCAGAGAAGAGCAACAAAGATGATTAGGGGACTGGAGGCTAAAACATATGAAGAACGGTTGCAGGAACTGGGTATGTCTAGTTTAATGAAAAGAAGGACTAGGGGAGACATGATAGCAGTCTTCCAATATCTCAGGGGCTCCCACAAAGAAGAGGGAGTCAAACTGTTCTCCAAAGCACCTGAGGGCAGGACAAGAAGCAACGGATGGAAACTCATCAAGAAGAGAAGCAACCTAGAACTAAGGAGAAACTTCCTGACAGAACAATTAATCAGTGGAACAACTTGCCTCCAGAAGTTGTAAATGTTCCAACACTGGAAGTTTTTAAGATGTTGGAAAACCATTTGTCAGAAGTGGTGTAGGGTTTCCTGCCTAATCAGGGGGTTGGACTAGAAGACCTCCAAGGTCCCTTCCAACTCTGTTTCCTTCTTTCCTTTCCTTTCCTTTCCTTTCCTTTCCTTTCCTTTCCTTTCCCTTTCCCTTTCGTTTCTACTCCATTCCATTCCATTCCACTCCACTCCATTCCTTTCCACTCCATTCATGTTGGATTACCATGCCATTTTCAAGGTTCCTTTACTATAGAAATACTAATTCAGAGACCAGCACATCCCACGGGGACAAGCTACACTGATGGAAAGACATCAGCCATGGAAGAAAAGCAGGGTTAGATTCCTCATTGTGATCCAGGGATATTGGTGTGTATTTTCTAATCACTATTTCCCATTAGATGGCATCCAAATTTTGATGATGTGAGCATGAGGATGTTGCAACGGTCATAAGTGTGAAAGATGGTCATAAGTCACTTTTTTCAGTACTGTTGTTAACTTCAAACTGTCACTAAATGAACTGTTGTAAATTGAGGACTACCTGTATAGTCCTGGCTCATACAGATGTGAATCATTAGGAAGGAAATAAACAGTTATTGCAGTTATCTTCACCTTGCAAAAAGGTTTCAGATAGAGAAATTTGATGATTTCCCTGCCTGTTATGTGAAAAATGAAACTGGAAGGAGGAACTGATAACCTGCACCGTATTTTTCTTTTATTCACCCTATTTATGTTTAAACTCAGCTGAACGAGAAGACTCTGAAAATCTTTTTCGGTTTGCAAACCCATTTTTTTTTTTAAAAAAAACGTTCTGCAGCACTGATTAACTTGCAAAAGTAATCGCTCACTTATTTTAAGAAAAGAATTGATCCTCTTTAAGTGGGTGAACGAGGAAGCTCTATAATATGGCGGGGAATGGAAACCTGTCACTAGATGGCAGCAGATAATCCAGAGAGAGAGAGAGAGAGAGGAGAGAAGAAGAGAGAGAGTTAGGAAGAAAAAGAGAAAGAGGGGGTAGGGAGAGGGAGAGAGGGAGAGAGAGAGAGGGAGACAGAAAGGAAGAAAGAGAGGGAGGGAGGGAGAGAGGAAGAGAAAGAGGGGGAGGGGAAGAGAGAGAGGAAGAAGAAGAGAAAGAGGGGTAGGGAGAGGGAGAGAGTGAAAGAGAGAAAGGAAGAGAAAGAGAGTGGGAGAGAGAGGAAGAAAGAGGGAGGGAGGGAGAGGGAGAGGGAGAGGGAGAGGGAGAGAGAGAGGGAGAGAGAGAGAGAGAGAGAGAGAGAGAGAGAGAGAGAGAGAGAGAGAGAGAGAATGATTCTCTGAACAGTGTGGATGTGGCTGATAACTGCTGAGTAAAACAATGTGTGGAATATGCTCTCCATCCATCCATCCATCCATCCATCCATCTTCCCACTCTTCCAAATCCATAAGGACTTCCAAGGGATGCCCTCGATTGTTGCGAAGGGTGAAGGATGGTTTTCTGGGTTAGTCAGAACCAGCATGACCAGGAGACACCCAAGGAAAATCAGTGGATATCCCCTGAGGGGAAGCAGCATCCTAAACATCTGAGGAACATTTCGTGGGGAGCTTTTCGAAAGAGCTGGAGGTTAGGACTAACAAGCAGAGAGTCAGAATGGATGTCAGTATTTGCTGTTATGGTCAGCTTCCTTCTCTTCAACTTAAGGGAGCAATTACTCTTCACGATCGTGCCATCTAAGACGTTTCCCTTATTTGTGGGTCAGTTTAATTAAAGTGATGGAATCTGTTTTCTTGCAGAAGGCATCTTAAAACTAACAAGTGAAAAAAAAAACTAATTTTCTTTTCCACTGAAGCAAGCAAGCAAGAAGAAATAAATGTGAAATATGGACACAGGGAAAGGAGCTGTACAAATCAGGTGGAGCCGCATCCCGACTGAAGGCAAGAAGAAAATAAACAAGATATAACAGTCAAACGGATCTCTGAGAAGACCTGGATGTGATTAGACTGTAAAATAACGAAGGATCCTTAAAATGAAAAAAAAAAAAAATATGGATAACCTGTAAATGCACTTTAAACTAAGGTTTTTAAGGAGACGGAGGCAAATTAAATCAACCTACAGGTACAGGTAGACCACAGTTCACTTAGTGACCGCCCAAAGTTAAAAGCACCGAAAAAAGTGACATGACCATTTTTCACTTACGACCATGGTTTGCATTCGGTTGCTTGTAAACCGACTCGCATTTATGACGATTTGCAATGTCCCGGGGTCACGCGATCTCCTTTTGTGACTTTTTGAGAAGCAGAGTCAGATTCATTTAACAACCGGGTTAAACCGATTTAGCAGCGCTTCAATTTAACAAATGTGAAATCTTAAAGCGGGGCAAAACTCACCTAACAAATTTCTCACTTAAAATTTTTGGGCTCATTTGCGGTCGTACGTTGAAGGCTATTTTGTTTTTATTTGTTTGTTTGTTTGTTTTTTGTTATTTGTTTTGTAATTTCTTATTATTTGACCTTTTGGCATTTGTTAGCAGGGGTAGATTTCAGCAGGTTCTGACCAGTTCCGGAGAACCGGTAGCGGAAATTTTGAGTAGTTCGGAGAACCGGTAGTAAAAATTCTGAGTGGCCCCGCCCCCATCTATTCTCTGCCTCCCAGAGAATCAGCTGATTAGGAGTCCCAGCTGATCAGGAGGAAATGGGGATTTTGCAGTAACCTTCCCCTGGAGTCAGGAGGGAATGGAGATTTTACAGTATCCTTCCGTTGCCATGCCCACCAAGCCATGCCACGCCCACCAAGCCACACCCACAGAACCGGTAGTAAAAATTTTTGAAACCCATCACTGTTAGTATTTGACCTTTTGGTAAAGGTGATTCAACAGAAATGAAATACCGTATTTGTCTGTCTATAAGACACCCCCATGTATAAGACACCCCCATGTTTCATGTAGTTCCTTGTAGTAAGCACACTACAAGCCATTGCTGTGCAGAAGCTATCTTGTTAAGAGTGAGAAATGCAACAAGAAGAGGAGATGCATCATAGGAACAACAGAGATGAAATCTAGAGTGGCAATGTGATACAAGAAACAACTACAATAGAGAGGAATGATAGAGCTGCATATTAGAGCAGGGGTCTCCACCCTTGGCAACTTTAAGACTTGTGGACCTCAACTCCCAGAATTCCTCAGCCAGCAAAGCTTTGCTGGCTGAGGAATTCTGGGAGTTGACGTCCACAAGTCTTAAAGTTGCCAAGGTTGGAGACCCCTGTATTAGAGGCTCATCCGGCATGTGCGGCCTTCTCCTCTCGGCCTCCTGTGTATAAGACGCCCCTCCATTTTCAAGTAAATATTTTAAAGAAAAAGTAGCGTCTTATACACGGAAAAATACCAGGTGTCATGCCTGGAAGCCATATTACCTGTGCGCCTTGAGGATTCAGGCCTACCACAATCATACCGTTGGAAGTTGGGAGGGGGGGATTGCATGAGTGAAGTAGAGATAGCCATAACAAACTTCTCTTAGAGAAGAGAAGTTCAAGGCCATGGTGTCAGGCAGCTGTGCAAAGAAGAAATGGGAGGATGTCTTCAGTTCAGGAAAGAACTGATTGCAGCTGTGGTGGTGATGTCCGAGATGTGAACTTTCTTGTGGGTGAGGAAAACCCGGAAGCTTTCAGATTCGGGTTTTCCCAGATATGCAAATATGACATCTCTAATAAAAGTTAGCTTTGAGGAACTTCAAGCCTCTGAGTTCGATTTCGTTGGGGGTGTTACTTGGAACCCTGACACCAGGATTACAGCCATAACGTATTCTCAGATTTGCACTTTTCATTTACCTGACAAACGGTGTCTCTCTTACTTGTCCCTGAACCTCTTCTCGACAAACTCGAATCCACCGACTGGACGTCAGAAACATCAGCATCTGCTGTAGCCAATGGGCTGTCTGACTGCTTTCCGAAACTACCCTAAAATAAAGCAGGCGCAGTTGTTTTCATTTTTTTTTAAAGAAGAGCTCTATAAATAAGGATCCATGTAAATCCAGTTCATTAAAGGGAAAACAAAACAAAACAGCTAACTATTTCCATAACTTCTTTGAACTCTGACTTGAGGTCAATTAAAATGCCGTCCTTGGTATATAATCTCATCTACCCTAGGGACGAAATTTGCAGAAGGATGAATACATTGCCTGGATGAGGAAACTTAATTCTGTTTAAACAAACGTTATCTCTTTGCAAAATCCCTCCTACCAAATTTGGAAGGGGGACGCATAGGGGAAAATATTAAGTATAGCTCCCCATATCAAAACAACTTACCTTACATGCGGCCAGAATCTGAAAATAACATTTAACACAGCATAGTACTTAAGCAAAATGTTTTGGTTGAGATCGGCATATGTGGGACTGATTGGAGTAGATTGTAGGGGTGATACCGAAATATACCGTATTTTTTGGAGTATAAGATGCACCTTTTTCCCCCCTAAAAGGGGGTGAAAATTTAGGTGCGTCTTATACACTGAATGTAGCCCCGCCACCTACTGGTCCCCATTCTTTGGCCTCTGCCTCCCAGCAATTTACCTCCTTGCAGCAAGAAAAAACAGCTCCTTTCAGCTTCAGCACAGCCTAATTAGCACAAGTTGATTGGATCGTCCTCCCGATTCTCAGCTGTTTTGGTCTCAGCTGTCTTGCGCAGGCCTCTGCTGCTTGCTGCAAGGAAGAAAATTGCTGGAGCAGATTTTTTTTCCCCTTGTGCTAATCAAGCTGTGCTGAAAACGAAAATGAAAGTAAAGCAGGCTGTTTGCTGCAACGAGGCAAAATTGCGCAGAGGCAGAGGCAGATTTCTTTTTCTTCTTTTCCTCACCAAAAAAAGTAGGTGCGTCTTATAGTCCGGTGCATCTTATACTCCGAAAAATACAGTAAGCTGGTGCAGGGCGTGTTGGGCAGTTCCACCCCCACCTCGCAGCAGCGGCACTGGCACACCCTCCTGCCCACATGAACAAACAGAAGAAGTGGGCCTTCTGTAGATGGGGAAAAAAATAAGACCCCCTCCGAAAATAAGCCCTAGTGCTTATTTTGTGGCCCAAAAGAAAATAAGACCCGGTCTTATTTTTGGGGAAACATGGGTAGATGTTATTCTATGGGGTTCCAATCCTCTACTGGGAATTGAATATGCCCCCCATGTATGGGATTCACGGACATAGCTTTTGTAATGTGGTCAGGAATCTTTTCCCCTCTCCAGAATTATTCACCACCCCTTGGCAAATAAATCTATCCCACTAGCTGTCCTCTCTGTGTCTTATCATCCTTTCTAGGGCTCTTTCTAACACGCCTATTGTTTTCTGTAGAGTCCTCATAATAGCTTCATAGGTAACAATGCTAATTGGGACCAGAAAGTCCTTTTTCTTAAGTGACATGGCTGAAAAGCGCAATGGCACGTGATTATGCTGACTCATGATAGTGGTTCTAACGCTCCGAGTTATGTTCATTTAGCAAATCCTGAGTGATCATTAAGCAGGATGTCACGTGATCATGCTTAATGATCACGGAATCATGCTTAATGATCACGTGATCATGCTTAATGATGTCACGGAAGTCACACCATTTGTGACTTCCTCCCAGCTTCCCCAGTGCTGGCAGTGGAGGTCACAAATGGCAATCATGTGACTGGAGGATGCTGTCACCATCATAATTGCAAGCCGGTTGCCAAGTGTCTGAATTGTGATGCTGGTTGCAATGCCACGATTGCAACCATGAGGACGCGTCGTAAGCCCCCTTCCTTTAGTGCCATCATTACTTCGAACGAGGGGTCGTTTATCGAGGACTATTTGTATTCTCTCTACTCTTCCCCTTACCCCACTGAGTATCCTCCAATATATATATATATATTTTAATTTGATTTATATGCCGCCCTTCTCCGGAGATTCAGGGCGGCTTACAATGTGCTCAGCAATAGCCTTCATCCTTTTGTATATTTATACAAAGTCAGCTTATTGCCCCCACAACTGGGTCCTCAATTTACCTACCTTAGAAAGGATGGAAGGCTGAGTCAACCTTGAGCCTGGGGAGATTCGAACCTGCAGTAACTGCAGGCAGCTGGTCTTAATAACCAGCTTAATAACAGGGTGCCTTAGACCACTGTACTAACAAGGCTCTTTATTATTAATTTCCTTATAGGACTTCCCTGGGTTATTCTCAATCATCTCTTAAATCATTCTCTAGCTCAAATTGCTTTACTGCTATTCCTGATCAAGACTGAGTATGAATCACTTCCTTCTCTTCCTTTTTGGTGGCAGGTTACGCGACAATGTCTCTCTAAAAATCCCACCGTGTATCATTTCTCAGGCACCTTGGCTTCAGGTGAGACCTAGAGGAATTTTGGGAATACTGCTGACGTTTTATTTTCCCGCACTTCTGCAATTAATGATGGAATTTTGAATATTAAGAAATAATAATCATGTTATCATTAAGATACGGGAAAGTAAGGATAGAGACATTGCTGCTCGCAAGCTTCACCAAACTATCTTCTGTCTTTGCCAACCTGAAAATAAAATACTCTTTAAGGTTTTTCTGATTTGAATCTTTCTTGACTATTTCTGGTCATGTAAGAATCAAAAATTCATAAGTAGAACAGAATTTTAAACAATGCAGAGAAAAGCAATGTTTCAGCCCTAACCCAACCATCATCATCAAGCTAATGCTAACAGTGATAGATTAACTGTTCTACTTAGTGTTCTGGGCCAACTCTTTCCATTTTGTTCCTTTAAAAGCTATAATTTTCATGTTTGTTCCCAGCCTTAACTGCAGCAGCATTTTATGTAATTCCACTTTTTTCAACATTTTCTTTTTTCAATGCAGAGAAAAAAAGACTACCAAACAATAATACTCGGAATACAGAATTCAATTCGATCTTATGGAAGGAGCAGAAATGTAACCGAATTGCACTTAAGCCAACATTGTTTATGTTTGCCTGATGTCAAAAATCTGTTTTGTTGTCAAAATGGGATGTTTTTGTACACTGTTTACAATTGTGTTTGCAAACAAAACATATTCAAAGAAGATTAACAGCCACAAACATCTCACTCCCAAGGTTTTAAACATAAAGCGATCTGTGAAACGGATTTATCAAATTATTTGTCCTTTGCAAAGCTGGGGCCGAATAAATACCTGTATATCGTTAAGTCCTCTTGAATCAGAATCGGAGGTATCTCTGTAAGCTGAGTTAGCCAATTCTACATCTGTGGAGGCACGACTTCTTTTCTTTAGAGGTTTACAAGAATCGGAAATCTCACTGGCACCTTAACGCAACACACTGGAATTAATCCTAAAAGACCTCTCAAATATGTAAGCTACTGAAAGAGAAATTAAGAACAATGCCAAGAGAACTAGACAAATTGCACACTTGATTTAAAAGCTTTTATAACAGTAAACTAATCTAGGATTTTAAAAGCAGGGCTTTCCCAATGCAACGACGCTATTAACTGTTGGATAGGGGATACACGGTGTATCTTCTGTTCATTTATACCTTATCTTCCAAATTAAAATCCTCCCAAGGCAGCTCACAATGTAAGAACCAAAAGCAATCACATAATGAAGAACACACGTTGGGATGAACTGTTTCAAAAACAGAGTGGAAAGTCAGAATCGGAACAATATTGCTGTCAGGTTTCGATGCTATCTCAAAATAGAGGAATTTCCAAACTGCCGATCTTTAAGGAAATTTTCTCTTTATTGAGCATAGTGATCCGACCCTGGCTCTTGCGTGGTCAGTACTGACCTTTGCCCCCCAATCCCTCCCTTTCTGATCCCCAATTCTCTGCGTCTCATTGGCTATCTTCCAAGCCATTTTCCTTATCCCTCCTCCGTCAGATCACAGGAATGTTCCCCTCCTCCCATCTCCGAGGAGACAGAATCTTCAAAGGAATTAAGTAGACAAAAGTTCAAGCTTCTCCTCTCCTAATATATGTCAGCGCTGGGACGCTGACATCTGCTTAATGATAAAGTCGTTTTTATAGCATTTTTTTTCAAAGGCTGAAAAGTCAGGAATGCACTGATTTGTGATTGGTTTGGGTATTTTATTTTGACAACACTTAAGGCGCCTTATCCCTTCCTGTATGTGAAATGCAATCTCAGAAGCAATTAGCACTGAATACACATGATCAAACTAACATGAAATCAAACATCCTTCTGTACCTAGATCTGAATGGTATTCATTAGATTACAGTGCCTTGGAGGAAGGAAGCAGAAATGGTTGGTGTCAGTGATGACAGAAATTTGGAGGAAGGAGGCAGAAGTGAAAGATTTCTCTTTCCCATCCTAAAACAGGAAGCATGGCAAATGCAGGACTTCAAAGAACTACCTGAAGCAGGCCTAAATCCCAGCCATTCTAACCTTTAACCCAGGGATGAAGTAAAGCAGGTTCTGGAGAACTGGTAGCGGAAATTTTGAGTAGTTTGGAGAACTGGCAAATACCACCTCTGGCTGGCCCCAGAGTGGGGTGGGAATGGAGATTTTGCAATAGCCTTCCCCCAGGAGTGGGGAAGGAATGGGGATTTTGCAGCATCCTTCCCCCAGGAGTGGGGAGGGAATGGGGATTTTGCAGTATCCTTCCCCAGGAGCGGGGAGGGAATGGGGATTTCGCAGTATCCTTCCCCTGCCACGCCCACCAAGCCACACCATGCCCACCAAGCCACGCCCATAGAACCAGTAGTAAAAAAATGTGAATTCCACCACTGCTTTAACCTGACGTTTGTAGGGGAATGGCAGTCAGAGACTGGGGATGGAATAAAGAGAGTAATCAGTCTAGAGTTGTTACGTTCCCATAAACCAGGCTGGATAAAAATCGATGATTTTTTTTTTAAAAAAATCAGATTTTTTAAAATTTAAATCTGTTTTTTTTTTATTTAAATCGGATTTTTTTTTATTTTGATCAAATTTATTTTAATAAAATGCTTTTGGAACAAACATCTATCTAAAGATAGTTTTCTATTTAAGATGCATTAATAATTTAGTTTATTCAGCATGAAACGGAGCTTAGTTATGTAGCATGAGGCTGTTTATTCTGCACTATTTCCATTTTTGGTAAACCCGTTCAATGAATCCAGGCTCTGCAAGCTGAGACAACATGCGCTGCATTGATGCATTTACACAATTTCACAGCAGAGATGACAGTTGCTCTTTAAAAAATATGATTTAAATGGAGTTGATTTAAATCAAGACTTTTTACTAGTCATTTAAATCATGATTTAAATCGTCATTTAAATCGACTTGGATTTAAATCAAACCCACCCTGCCATAAACAATCCAGGTCCAACTCCTCTTGAATTCCGTTGATGTCAGGTGCAAATAACCAGAAGCATTCATGGAATTCAAAGCAGAGAAGAGTTTATTACTGCTACCTCTACACAAGAATATAGTCAACTGACAGTAAATTTTGGTGCTGGACATGGGTCAATGGAATTCATGAGGAGGCTGGATTTGGGTGTCTTGAGAAAATGCAATGACGCCAAACTGATGACGCGTTTAACCCTGCCTTCCAGTTTGCCTACTCTTCTATAGTTGACTCTTATCTAGCCCAATTTAGTATTGGTCTTTGGTTGACTAGATTCTTGTGTGTAGGTATGAGCAATAAATTAAATAACTGGAGCTTAATGTGTGCTCCTGACTCTTCCAGCCTGATAAAACTTCACATGATATAATAAATTGGAGAACCGTACGCCTAAAGACTTTCTGAAGAAATGAACTCTGATATATAACAAAACCACTTGTTGCACACACAAGGCTAAAACTCACTCCAGTAATTATTCTTGTTGGAGATTTAAGAGAGAGGGTGTTCGAGCTTCCATTTTGCACATTTTCAAGCCTGCTTTGTCAGAGATTCTGCTTCACTGCCTTTTGACACGACCTGGTTACGGAGGGGTTAGCGTGACAATAAACTACATTTATTCGGCAGTATATACTAAGGACGTTAATTCACAAGTCCGTCAAAAACCTTGAGAGACCGAGAAACAAAGGCAAACCACCAGAAATAAAAGCCACACTAACCTTTTTGTAATCCAGTCTTCACTGCTGCCTGTGGGGCTGTTTCTACCTGTTTAGACAGGAAAATGAGTGGTTAGTAAAGACATTTCTTGTTCCCTAGTACAAAGGAGGAAATGTAAATTCAATGCAAGCAGTTAGTATATAAGGAATCACACTTAAGGGTTTTTTTTTCCCCCTCCACCCATAACCCAAATATATATTATGTTTCCCCCAAAATAAGACCGGGTCTTATATTATTTTTTGCTCCAAAAGATGCATTAGGGCTTATTTTCTGGTTAGGTCTTACTTTGGGGGAAATACGGTACTAATCACGTCCGTCTGGCTGATGATCTTAACTGGGGCTTATTTTGGGGTAGGGCTTATATAACAAGCATCTTGAAATGGGCTTATATTACAAGCATCTTTTTCAAATCATGCTAGGGCTTATTTTCCAGTTGGGTCTTATTTTCGGGGAAACAGGGTGAATATTTCTCTTTTTGTGGATTTAATTAAGACTGCCTTCCCTAAACAACATAAAACGGGCCTCTGTTTGCTTCAAAACCATTCAATGTGTGCGTGAAGTGTCAGGAAGGCTTTTATTTTATTAATTAAGGGCTTAGGGAGTAGGGCGAGCTACCAAGCCTTGAGCTAGAGGAAAGGGAAATGAAATAAAATAAAAATAACGATAGCTATGAAAGGAAAGGAAAGCAGGACGCTCAATTTCCAAATGACGTTTTAACTTACGGCCCCGTTTTGAAGCCAGAGCTTCTGAGGACATGGGCTTCTCCTCTGTATAGAGTTCTGCAGAAGGGGGAAGGAAACCGTGCAAATGCACCGCAGGCCTCTATACAGCTGGAAGCCATGTCGACACAGCGCATGGATATAGGCAAGTTGGTGACCTTGTGAAATCCCTTCCAGGCGTTTTGTATTTCTGTGCCTTGGATCCTACATAGAGAGGTTGGTTTTCGGCAGGGGAACACCAAAGTTGTGAATTTAGCAGTGGCAAGCAGCTTCTTGGCTAAAGGTCTCGCTTTTCTTTTTTTTTTTTAAAGGCTAAAAAATTGTAATTTGAAAATAAAAAGAAAATAAAAGTTCTCCGTAAGGTGACATAGGCAGGTTAAGAAACACATCTCGAAATATTTATTAAGGATTGTCCTATAATGTTTGAAAAATATTTTATTTCGTTTTACAATGGATAAAAACATACAATAGAAGGATTTGTATAGGATACAATTGATAATACAAATATAAAATCTAGACAATCACTTGTATTCTGCTATCACTCACTTGCAACAGAATTAACATTTGTCTTTCTCAGTTGAAATTAATATTCCAGTTGTCATCTTAAAATTTGAAAGGATGCAGAATTAATTTGGAAAGTCACTGATATGAACAAATATGGTTGCTGAATCCTAAAATATCAGTATGCCTTTCTGAACATATTACATATTCAAGCTTATGCAATACAGTTCTTCTCTGATCATTAAGCTTTCCTATATGTTTTTCCTGAAAACACCAGTACAATATACTATGTCAATTTAATTAGTTCCATAGTATAAAGCAAGCAAAGATTACTTGGGGAATGAGGGTTTTTTTTTTTTTAATTGAAAAAAAAAAAAAAACCACACCAAAACCTGTGTTGAAATTTTCTTCCTTTAAAATCACTACTTTGGAAATCCAACCCAGGAAAAGTATTGCTGGGACAGCAAAGTCAAAGTTAAAAGCCGGAATAATGAACTGATATTTTAAACAGAACATATTTAGCTTCATAGCGAGCAAAAATAGTAAGAATAAAAAGAAAAAAATACCATATGTAACATTTATTAGAAGTTGCCGTCTTGAACTTTTTCAAATGATTGGGGCTGTTAGGGAACGTCTGTTATACTTGATATTCCAAAATAAATTTCCTTTGAATTTAAAAAAAGAATGGAGCATACCCAAATGGTTGAGAAAACCCCAAATGTAATAACCTTCTTGAAACATGCAGAGAATCCACAGACAGCACGAGTGGCACAATGAAGCAACTTACAAACCCCATCTTGATTTGCAACTGGCTATTTCCAAAAGCAATATACATCTTTGAGGCCCATCCCCCAAAAGAAATACCCAGTGTGCATGTTGGTTCTTCTTACAAGAAAAAAAAAGGCAACTCAGAATTATCCCAAAGATGCTTTTTTTCCCCCAAGAGGCAACTGGATTTTCTTGTTATTCTTGGAAGACGTTTTCGCTTCTCCTCCAAGAAGCTTCTTCAAGCTCTGACTGGATGGTGGGGAATGGAAGGATTTATACTCCTTGCAGACAGCTGGACATTTGCATCCTTTTTAGAAAGTCGTTGAGGCCCCTTGGAGGTTTCTCTATGTCCTCAGGGTCACCTGAGTGGTGCAAATGAGTGTGGAGCCTTCTTGGAACTGTTGAAAGGACTGTGTTGTAGACTGGAGAGAGATGATATCGTATCGCTCCCCCTCTGTTGAGAGAGGGCTGTTCAATTTTGACATAGATCAAACCAGCAATCCTCTCTGTCCAAGCTTCTCGGATGAGAAGCGAAACGTCTTCCAAGAAAAACCAGAAAGTCCAGTTGCCTCTTGAAAAGAAAAAATAAAGCATCTTTGGGACAACCATGACCTGGATGGAGGAGAATCTCCATAGAAACCCAGAATTATGTTCCTTCCTGCTTGCTGTCAGCATTTGGCCTTCAAGCAAAGACCATGCTTAGAATCCCCTCTTTCAAGAGGGTCTAATATCCATCCTACTTTCTTGGAAAGGGGAAAAAAAAAAGACAACAAAAACAAAACCACAATTGTCGGCCTCAATATACTCCCAGCGGCTATGCTAAGATGCGAACAAAGCCGAGCGCGATCCAGAAAACTCACGGAAACATAAAAAAATAATAATAATAATAATCACACAGCTCGTAACAAGAAACAAATAATTGCGTTCGTGAGAAGCTCTATTTTCCCGGGTTCTCCAAAAGTACGAATGATGCTGTCAGTGGAAACTTAGTTGACCAGCAGAGTTTATTAAGGGTTTGGATCTCAAGGAGGAGAGTCCAAAAAAAAAAAAAAAAAAGGGGGGGGGGAAGTTGAAAAAAAAAATAGAGAGAGAGGGTAGGTAGGGTTTAAATTAAAAAAAAAGGCATCAATATAAAAAGTGACAACGGGTATATTTTTTTTTAACTCTCTACATCGAGGAAGCCAACCTGCTCCTTTTTGATCTTCTTCTTTGGCACAACCTCAGTGGATTTCTCAGACTCTGAGCGAGTTCGAATTGATCTTCGCTGTTGCTTCTTTTCTACAGAACCTGAGGGAAGAGAATGGTTTCCATTACAGGAGTCTCTGTCTCTCTCTCCTCTCTCTGTCTCTGTCTCCTCTCTCACTGTCACTCTCTCTCCTCTCTGTCTCTCCTCTCTGTCTCTGTCTGTCTCTCTCTCCTCTCCCTCTCTCTTTTTCCTCTCCCTCTCTCTCTGTTTCTCTCTCCTCTGTCTCTCTCTCTCTCCTCTCTGTCTCTCTTTCTCCCTCTGTCTCTCCTGTCTGTCTCTGTCTCTCTCCTCTCTGTCTCTCTCTCTCCTCTCTCTCTGTCTCCTCTCTCTGTCTCTGTCTCTGTCTCCTCTCTCTGTCTCTTTCTGTTTCTCTCTCTCTGTCTTTTTCCTCAATGAGGGATGGCGTTCAATAGCAAAGTGCTGATTTCTCTATATTGTCCTGGAGGGCGTAGACTTTAATCTGCGAGCTGACGTTTTGGCTGCAGGCAATGCATCTCAGTGCTTCTTCAGGCAGAGTCCTGAGTTCGGGAAAAGACCAGCTTTTAATACGAAGGTGAAGGGGAGTTTTCTAGAATTCAAATTATTAGGGGGGGCTAGCTTTCCAAACCAACTACTATACCATCAAGGATGTTAATATGTTTCTTAATTTCATTTGAAAACTAATTGCCTATCCAGGAGGCATATCTTCAGGTTATCTCAACAGCCAGTTCACTTTCTAAGAGTTCTTACACGGTTCTTAGCATCTAACTTACCGTATTTTTCGGACTATAAGATGCACTTTTTTGTTTCCCAAGAGGGGCTGAAAATGTCTGTGCATCTTATAGACCGAATATTGCCAAAGCCCCGCCTACCCGCCCTGTTTTTTTTTTTGCCTCCACACACCCCCATTTTCGGGCCTTTTTTGGGCCCGTTTTCGAGGCTTTTTTTTTGCCAATTTTTTGGGGAAAAAAATGGGCTGAAAAAAGCCTTGAAAATGGGCCATAAAAAGCCTTGAATATGGCCCGAAAAAAGCCTAGAAAATGGGCAAAAAAAGCCTTGAAAATGGCCCGAAAAAAGCCTAGAAAATGGGCAGAAAAAAGCCCTGAAAATGGGCAGAAAAAAGCCTTGAAAATGGACAGAAAAAAGCCTTGAAAATGGGCCATAAAAAGCCTTGAATATGGCCCGAAAAAAGCCTAGAAAATGGGCAGAAAAAAGCCTTGAAAATGGGTAGAAAAAAGCCTTGAAAATGGGCAGAAAAAAGCCTAGAAAATGGGCAGAAAAAAGCCTAGAAAGTGAGCAGAAAAAAGCCTAGAAAATGGGCAGAAAAAAGCCTTGAAAATGGGCAGAAAAAAGGCTGGAAAAGGCCCGAAAATGGGGCTCACGGAGGCCAAAATTTTTTTTTGCTGATTTCCTCTTCTAAATTTTGGTGCGTCTTATAGTCAGGTGCATCTTATAGTCCGAAAAATACGGTATATTAAAAACTTTTGTGGGAAATAAGAGGGCTTGCTATATGCTATATTTACTGACAATGCTTCATTTCTAGCGCCAGGAAAACAGAGTTCAATAGAGTTCAAACTCCCTAAAATGTACGCCTCTACGTACTTCAGGCCAAATATCTACTTCACACAACACAGGGTGCAGATTTCATAGCGAAAATGCAGGAATCTTTTAGGGCAGGGGTCTCCAACCTCCGGTCCTTGGGCCGCGGCATGCCATAAACTGGACCACGCAAGCAAGCGAAGCCCCATCTGTGGGATGTAGGCAGCATGTGAACCCACGCCTCCTCCGGTCCACGGAAAAAATCTTTTTCCATGGCACCGGTCCCTGGTGTTCAAAAGGTTGGGGGCCGCTGCTTTAAGGGATTCTTATCGATTGGAGAATTTTCTTACCTGCAAATTCTCCTTAAACCTATTCCTCAGATAGTGGTCCATTCCATCTATTATGAAGGCAGCGGGAAAAAAAATCTGGAGTGGATCTAGGAGGGTGCTACTTAATGCAGCCATGGTTTTTTCTTCTAAAGGAATATGCCTCCTACACCACATTATATGTGCGGACCACAGGATGGTGACAAGTCGTGAAAAACTATTACCTTGCAAATTGATTAATTAGGTATTTCATTCCAAACACCTCGACAATATAATGTTGTCAACACTCCTAACCCACTCCTGGTATATCAAAGGTTTCTTCCTCCCACCCTCCAAAAATCAGTGTCACAAAAGAGACACCCAGTTAATTGGGCCTCTCTTCCCTCCTTGCATTACTCAACCATGAATGACTAGAAGTATCTTCAGAATGCAGCTGAGTTCCCTTGAGCACCTCCTGTTCAATCTAAGAAAATGCTAGTCTGGGGAGGCTGCCGATGAATAACCTTGAGATGAGTCTTTTTCATCTAAAGTTTGAGATAAAGATTAGGTCCGTTCATTTAAAAGGAAAGAGAGAGAGGGAAGATGGAAGAGACGGCCACATGGGACTTTGAAGGAGTTCTTCCCTTGGTAAGCCCACCTTTGCTTCTTCCATTAGTCCATTTGTTATTCCAGGAACAGGCCATGTTCGCCTCCTCTGGATGGATGGATGGATATGCAGCGGCTTTCAGAAACACTGCCGATACAGATAATCCTCGACTTACGGCCACAATTGAGCCCAAAATTTCCACTGCTAAAATTCAGGGAGCTTTGCCTCACTTTACAACCTTTGTTGCCTCAGTTGTTAAGTGAATCACCACAGTTCTTAAGTTAGTACCCCAACTGTTAAGCGAATCTGGCTCCCCCCACATTGACTTTACTTGTCAGAAGGTCGCAAAATGGGATCACATGACCCTGGGACACGGCAACTGTCATAAATATGAGTCGGTTGCCAAGCGCCCGACGATGGGGATGCTGTTAACGGTCGCAACTGAGAAAAAAAAGAGTCATAAGTCACTTGTTTTTTCCCAGCGCCGTTGTAACTTCAAACGGTCACTAAACGAATGGTTGCAAGTCAAGGACTACCTGTAGCTTTCCCTGATTAGGAGACAGTTGGATATAATGAATTACAGTCTTCCTGTGTATTTTTTTTTTTTTTTTTTTATTTTGATTTATATGCCGCCCTTCTCCGGAGACTCAGGGCGGCTTACAATGTGCTAAACAATAGCAGTCCTGTATTTAAGGACTGACTTTACATTCTTAGCATTTTCAGTTCAAAAGTGGGGGCCGATTATCAATAAATAATCAAAATACAGGAGACAATTGCCATCAGGCTATTTTAGTATGGATTTTTCTAATTACTGCTTTCCTTGACGTTTCCACAGCTGCAGTTCTAAACGAAGAGGTACTAAAAAAATAAAAGAACTGGAGTCTCTCGACGTCTCAAAACTGTCCTACCTCAAAAGGGAGGAGAAAATCTATTATTGTGCAAGGTGTTTCGTTTTTGGGGGGGTTTTTTTGGTTTTTTTTGTCAGCGTGGAAACCATTCATCGAATTGCAACTTGGAACAAAAGCTCGCAGTGTAATAAAGGCGATCGTTTAAGGTGAAATTTCATAATTTTCCTTGTAATGCAGTCACGGTTATTAGCAGCATTCCTGGAAACTCGCTACTTCGCAGGACTGTTTGTTCTCACGTCCTTTGAAGGAAGCCTAAACGATATAATCCTGCAAACTTTAAAATGTGCGTTCCGTCTTTATTCGAAGATTTGAAGCTAACATGAACACCCCGGTTCTTTAAACCGTGGCCCACAGAGTAAATTGGAAAGTCTACTGCACCTTTCACTCTGCTGTTGGCACGAGCAAAAGCTCTACTGCAGTTCAGCTAGGCTGCCAACGCAGTGGTGAAATTCAATTTTTTTAAACTATTGGTCCTGTGGCGTGGCTCGGTGGGCGTGGCAGGGGAAGGAAACTGCAAATTCTCCATTCCCTCCCCCACTCCAGGGGAAGGATACTGCAAAATCCCCATTCCCTCCCCACTCTGGGGCCAGCCAGAGATGGTATTTGCCGGTTCTCCGAACTACTCAAAATTTCCACAACTGGTTCTCTGAACTACTCAAAATTTCCACTACCGGTTCTCCAGAACCTGTTGAATTTCACCCCTGTTCCAATGCGGTGCTCTCAAAAGTCAAAGCTCATTCTAATCCAGCTCCACTACCAGTAACTACTGCTGTATAATTCTTTTAATTGATTTTAAATTTTGTATTGGTATGTTTTTATCTTTGGCTGTGCACCGCCCTGAGTCCAATAGGAGAAGGGCGGTATATAAATTGAATAAATAAATAAATAAATAAATAATAAACTACATGGACTACATAACCTTCTTCAGCCTATCCTTTGCCCCTGGGTTCTCCGATTGTCTTCTAGCTCGCATCAACCAGCTTAGCAATCACTGAAGGTCAGATGGAGCCCTTTTTCTTTGGTTCCCACCTAATGCTTTCCACCCTTGGATAAAACATCTGATTCATTTGGCCTTAAACCAGGAGCCACAAACTTTACCTACTTGCCAAACCAGAAGACGTTTCTGGAGAGGGTGCACTTTGTGACGAGGCTCTCTCCGTTCGCGGGATGGAGACGGAGGTGATTTTGTCATGCCCTTTGATGATTATCTCTGGTTTGTTTCCTATGCCCTGTTACGAAGGAAAAGAAGGAGCTTTTGAGTATTTCTAAATTAGGGTCTCTGTAAGAAATACATTTTTTTTTCCAAATATTTAGCACAGTAACACAGACACACACACGCTCACATTCAGAAGGGTGTGCATAAAACAAGGACATCCACAACAAGGACATCCACAAAATGTGAGAGAACTCCCCCCCCCATACACACATCAGGGGTGGGCTTTAGATCCTTTAGCAACGGGTAACCCATGACGTTTTTTCCTGTCCCCAGCCTCCAGAGACTCCTAGAGAGGCTCCTAGAGACTCCTAGAGAGGCTCCTAGAGACTCCTAGAGAGGTTCTGGAGGCTGGGGACAGCAAAAAATGTCACTTCCTGTCCCACTGAGAGTTGGGAAACGGTTCAGCCTCCGTAGGGCCTCCAAGGGAGTGGGAAAGGCTGTTTTCGCCCTTCCCAGATACACAGAGAGGATCTGGAACCAGGTAAGAAAGAAAAACGGGCCTACCAGGCCATCATGTGCCAGGAGCGGGGGCGGGGAGGGGATTGCGCACGCATGCGCGTGGGCACGTGCGTGCACGACCCTCCCCCGCCCCCCCTCTCCTGGCACGCGATGGCAAAAAGGTTAGCCATCACTGACATACATGTTAAGTGCAAATGAACAAAGGGATTCAAGCTTGGGCACAGCGTGAATGAACTCATAAACCTGAAACTGAATAAGAGGAAGAGACACTCCACCCACTGCAAAAGTACAAGCCCAGTCATTACAGGAAATTGTGTGGTTTTTTTTTTTGGTTTGTTTGCTGAAAAGCCAGCAGTGATGGTAGCTAGAATAGCTCCACGAACGTGCCTGTATGCAACAGGGACCATCTGGGAAAACGTATATTTATGATCTTACAAAAACAGCAGAACAGGTGAATTTAAGCACAGTGGTTGGTATTTAATATTAAAGAAATGAATTTAAATGCTCCCGCTTTTGCAAATTGCTCTTCTGAAATTGGAATGCGTTAGCGGAGTTGTCAAAGATAGCCAGGTAGACAATTCCGCTCTAATTATCACTCCCTCCGCCAGTGAATAGCTGTCCGCACACCTTTACCTCCAAAGTAGAGAATTATAGTATCTGAAAAACAATTAAAGAAGGTGCAGGGACATCTCTGGATGCAATCTAATAACTTCACACCAAACACTGACCAATTTCACATGACATATTACTCCTGGAAGTAAGCGCCCTAAATATAGGACGAGTGACTTGTTATTCTTGACATTTTAAGGTCAAACCAATTCACACCAATATTTTATACTGCTTGCAAACTGAAAGTGCGTAAGGAAGCCGTTCACCCCACGGTAAATTCTTCCGAACTCATCAGTGGGACTTAACTTCCAAGTAGTTCTTAGGAGAACTGCAAGGCAAAATCTTTTTTAATATTGGTTTGCACAAATATTCCTTGTAAGAGAGAGCAGTGTTTCTTTACCTTTGCAGAGTAAACAAACTGATCGATGAACTTTCCGTTCCCAGCTGCATTCTGAAGAGCAAAAACTTGTTCGATTTTAACAACCGGAGACATGTTACATTTTTGAAGGTCCAGGGTTCCCTTGTGCATGGTGATTGACGCTGGGAGGGATTTTCTGGCCGCAGCGGTTTTCCACTGGATTTTCACAGGAGGGGATTCTTCATCTGCACTGGACTGTCTCCTCTGGCTATACCTCCGGATCTCCGTTTTGGGTGGTGGAGAAGGCGCGGCCAAAACATCGTTGGTCTGTTCCGGCGGAGAGCTTGGCGGTGATTTGCTTTTGCGGATCTTTTTAGCCTCGATCTTAGGCATGACAATCCGTTTGGCTTTTGAGGACACCTCTTCTGGCTCTTTATCTACGTAGATGAAAGTGTACTGCTCTATCCTCTCTTCCAGACTCATTTTTAGCGCTTTCTCAGCATGGGCAATGCCAATATCCCACTGTGCCCGTTCTCTTTGCGGCCTCGGTTTGCGAATCTGAGGAGAGAAGAAGAAAAAAAAAAAAGATGTGGCATTCATTCAGCCCCCACTTAACTTACAAAATGTGCCCAAATGAAAACAGGTTTGGCTTCAGGTGGCGTGTCAAAGTATTTCCAGAGAGGCGGCCCTGTCAGATGCCGTCTGTGGCAAAATGAATGAGTTAGTAATATGTCAGTTTAAAGCCGATTCTTATTTAAAGCATCCCTCTCATCTTAAGATCTGACTGTGGGATGGATTCTGAAGTTCTCCTGACTGTCAACACGGTCGGACTACTTCATGGAGGAAAAAAAAGATGCAAGACGTTAACAAAAAAAAGGATCGGCAGAGTTCAAAATGTTTTGCAAGCTAACCCTAGCTGGCATGAAGTGCTAAGGCAGGGACACAACTCAAGGACCGAGGGTCGCATCTGGCCCGCGGGATGCTTAAATATCAAAGGACTGGCCCGCATGCCTCTGCCGGCCAAAAGGGGCCATGTATGGCCCTCCCTGTGGCCCATTTTCGGCCGCCCGGGCCTCCATGTGGCCTGTTTTTGGTCTGCAGAGTGCTGCTGGAGGCCATGTGTTGTGGTCCGCAAGCAGCCTGTGGACCTGGCAGCGGAGCTGGATAGTGAGGAGGCTGGGGAGGACAATGGGCCAGTCCTGGAGTCAGGGGAAGGCCCGGATGAGGGCTCTGCGTCGGAGGTAGAGATGAGGCCAGGGCCATCTGGGAGCGATGCGTGGACTCCGGAGCCTCCAGAGGTGGATAGCAGAGAGGGAGAGGAACAGGAGGAGTCTGTTCCTAGTGCGCGCATGCGCAGAGCTGCCAGAAGGCAAGAACAGTTGAAACAAAAGGGACGACTCAGGAGTAAGGCTAGAAGATGATTAGCCACTCCCATAAGGCTTAAAAGAGCAGCAACAGCTCTTGGGCTCTTTGTAGGAAAGCAACGTTGCTACATTTGTTTCTTGTCGGCATCTCTTGTTTCTGAACTTCATGGGGCTTTGCCAAGAAAGGCCTTTGGCAGAGTGCCAAAGAAGATAAAGGTTGGTGATAAGGCTGAAGGACTGATTATTAAGAATTTTGTTTTGGACTAAGCTGAGAATGAATTAATTCTCAGATGTTTTAATAAAATAAGTTTGTTGAGGACTGAATTATATTTGGTAATCACTACTTGGGCTTTAATCACAACACCATGGAAGGCAAAAACGAAGTGCACGGGGGCCGAGCATGTCCTCCCCCCCCCCCCCCCGCTGGCCCGTGGAGTACTACAATGCTGATCCGGCTCTCGAAGAAATCCAGTTTGACACCCCTGTGCTAAGGCTACCTGAAGTTTATTGTACTTCCTTATAGTACTTGACAATTCAAATGATCTGAACAGTTACATAATTCATCTTTGATATAACTACAGTAGACTTGAATAACTATAGAGGCACATTATTTAAGAGAAGTATAATCAGCAATGTTGATGAATAAGTAAGTAGCTTAAATTTTCAAACCAAAATTTTTTTTGGCCTTCAGCATTTTCCTCCATGCTATTGAACAAGATATGTTGTATTTTTTAAAACATTAACCCTATCAAAATCTGACTATAATTTCCCCTTAGATGATACGCCATCATTGTTCAATAGACGGCTTTCAAATTATAGCAGCATGATTCTACGTGTTCTACAGAAGCTACGAGCTGCTCACTTCTGCTCCAGACTCAAGCATGTACTTTTCAACAAGCTCATAATAAAAGCAGAAAGATCAGGCCAGTTGTACATCTAATCTAGCATTCTATATCACACAAACATCTTCCAAGTTCCAACATTGAGAAAAGTGGACAATCGGCAGCACAGATCTGCCTAATCCTCATTGGTGGCCTTTATCACTTCTGATGGCCAAAGTCCATATTTTAACTATGAATTACCATATTTTTCGGAGTATAAGATGCACCTTTTTCCCCCAAAAAAGAGGGTAAAAATCTGGGTGCGTCTTATACTCCAAATGTAGCCCTGCCCAGCTTCACAAAAGGAGATTTCAGAGGCTGAAAAAAGCCTCTGAAAGAAGCTTCAGTAAAAAAGCTTCAGAAACAAAGCTTTAGAAAAAAAAAGGCCTCCAAACAGTTTCAGAAAAAACACCTCTGAAAGAAACTTCAGAAAAAAAGCTTCCAAACAGAGCTTCAGAAAAAAAAGCCTCCGAAACAGAGCTTTAGGGAAAAAGCCTTTTTTTCTGAAGCTCTGTTTCGGAGGCTTTCAGAGGCAGGAAAAAAAGTTTTTTCTGAAATGGAGTTTCAGAAGTTTCAGAGGCAAAAGGCTGAAAAAAAAAGCATGGCAAAAGCATAGCAACGAACCTGTTGCTAAAATTCACCTCTGGGAACAGCTGATTGGGGGTATTCCAGAGGCCGATACACCCGCCAATCAGCTTTTTTCTTATTTTCCTCCCAAAAAACTAAAGTGTGTCTTATACTCCGGGGCATCTTATACCCCGAAAAATAAGTAAGTAAAGCCCTGAATCTTGTTGTGTTCAAAGCCAATGGATGGCATATTTTTCCAGCACCAGCCATGATGTTATACATCTATATCACATCATCCCTTATCCATCTCTGCTGTAAGAAGGGGCAAACTGTAATAATAACACATCGTATTTCTATTTCTACAACACTGATTTGGAACAACGGCTGATGACTTCTTTCTATTGGTCCATCTTTCTATTGGTGCAGAAAATTTTATATGTTTATGCAGACGTTTTGCAAGGCTAGGACCATTATCACATGAGGTTTTACCTTAAGAGCTGATGGCATTACCTGTCTATTTTCAAATCCAAACAGTAATTTGCTACCTTGACTGATAAGTTTCTATATAAATACACAAACCCGCCTATAACTCTGAGTTATAACCTGTATTTTTAATTGTGATTTTACTATGATTTTAAACATGTATGTATGTATAAAATAATAAAATCACCATAAAAATACAGGTTATAACTCAAAGACTTATAGGTGGGTTTGTTTAATCATGTTATGTATATAGTTTTATTTGATGTTGTAAGCTGCCCAGAATCGCATTGCATCAAGATGGGTGGCAAACAAATTTAATAATAAAATTTAAAAATATCTGGGTTTGTGGGCACAGTTGTTCTCTTACTTGCTGCTAAAATAAGCTATCATTTCAGACTGTACATACCTTTTGTTTCTCAGAATGGTTGGCCTGCTTAGCAGCCTCTGCCACCAGCTGATCATACTGTTTACGTCCTTTATATTCTCGTACCCGCTTTTCATGTACCCAAGCCCTTTCAGGCTGGTTGCTAAAGAATTGAACATGATATTCTCGTGCACCTGGAAAGAAAATTTGGGGGGGGGGGGGGGATGATATGTAAAGGAAACATTTGGCTAAGAAATTCCATCACACAATTTTTTCATACTCTCACACCTGCGTGAAGTACACAGGCAAACTTAAAACATTCCCCTTAAAACAAAACAAAACAAAACAAAACAAAACAAAACAAAACAAAACAAAACGCAAAAATATTAACCATCCCTTCAATTGTCACCTTTAAAACTTCATCAGGTGTAAGTACCCTGTTTCCCCAAAAATAAGACATCCCCTGATAATAAACCCAATCTGTTCTGCCCCAGCTACGGACCCCAAAGAACGCAGCACACACAAAGTCCGTTCAAACCTTAATTTACTGAATAAACCAGTCTTTTACAACAACGGCTGTTAACTAATTGCATTAACAGCCGCCAAGAATTCATAGAATAATAACTGAAAACTTACTGTGGTTGGCAGAATGCCCAGAAGCAATTTGCAGGAAACTGATAAGATAAGCAAGACAAGACACGAAGGTATGTAAACTAAGTTGTTTCCTGCAAATTGCTTCAGTTGGTGTTCCTCCTTAAATAGGCTAAGGGAGTGGCCAATTAGCCCGAAGCCTTAGTCTCGAGGAGACCTCCTCCTGAGGAGCCGCTCTTGCCTTTTGGCAGCTCTGCGCGCCCGTGCATCGAGAAGAGGCTCCTCCTCTTTGTCCTCTTCACTTAAGGGAGCTTTTGGAGGTTCTGAAGGCCCTGGCTCCTGACTCCAGCCTTCTCATTGTCCGACTTGAGTGCCAGCTGCACAGCACCAACCAGCCTCCTCGCTGTCTGAATCAGCTACTAGCTGCACAGGCTGCGTACGGGCCACAACACAATCGGGCTTTTGAACGCATGCACTAAAACAAGCCTCCCCCCCAAAATAAGCCCTCCCCGAAAATACTTAAACACAGAGCTGGAAATCAGGTAAGACAGCAAGAGGAGCCCCATCTTGCTCCACACTCCCCAAAATAATACCTGCCCAAAAATAAGGCCAAACGCTTATTTTGGGGTTAAAAAAAATATAAGACAGGGTCTTATTTTCGGGAAAACACGATATGCAGATGTATGCTGGTGTAAAGATATGAAAAAAGAATGTAAGGGACTCCAAATGCAATTGTTTTAGACTGTCTATATCATCACTTGGTTTTAATTTAATCAGATCCTTGATCCAATCTGCTCATTTTGAATTATGAGCTAGTTAATAAAATAATTAAACAAGTTAGTTATTCAGAAAGTTTCTGAAATAACAGCTCAGACTCTTTACTGACCTCTCGTGTTAATTTTAGTATGAACTTCGAGTTGAGGATCTCTTGAAACCATACAGGGCCACCAAGGATATGTCCCTACTTTGGACCAGACAAGATCTCCCACTTCAAACTTGCAATCACTTGCCTCTTGCATGGAAAGTGAAGAAGCAACCTGCTGTGCCTATATGAGAATTACACACACACATATAAAAAAAAATTACATCACATGAAAGTGAAAAGCTGTTATTACAAATCAGATATTCTGATGCAGAGCATAAATGTGGCATAGGTTATTGAATGTATGGATGAACGCATAGATGAATTAGTCCATATCCTGCACATGGCATATTATATAAAAATAGATGGAGTTTTTGTCTCCTGTAATTTTTTGCTTGTCCTCCATCTGCCAAGGCAGCTAGGATGCTTCTTACAAGAGTCTCTTCCTAAAAATTTTAGTCCAACAGTCTCCCAATAATTCTGATAATAAAGTTCTTTGTTTTGAAGGCATACCTATTTTAATACCATGTACAATTAAAAAGACAAGAGTACTAACCGGTGTTTCATCCAATGTTGCCATTTCTTCCCTTGGTTTTTCAGACTGGATGCTAAGCCTTTCATTTGGTCTCTGTAAGTTAAAACAAAAAAAAGTAAAAAACTGAATGAAAGAAATGCAGGAATGAAAAAGAAAACATTCCCAGTGTAAGGCCTTGCCTTCTCCAAAGCAGCAAGAGTCCTGATTTCTTCTTCACAAGAAAGCAGGACTCTTGAAACTGAAGTTGTTCCAAAAGAAGATTTCATTGAAAGGCTTGTGATAGCAAAAGGTCTAGGCAGGATCTAAATCTTCTCACTTAAAAAAAAAAAGCAATTTAAAGCAGTGCAAACTAAACCCCTACCGCAGTACAGCAATGCAGGAAACAGAAACCCCTACCACAGCACAGCAATGCAGGAAACAGAAACAGAAACTTCATAAGGAGATCCCTCAAATCCTCCCCCTTCTCACCAGAATGCCAGCGTCCTAACAGAAATATATGGGACCTGACATGCCACCCCCCCACCATAATAGGGAGTGGAACAGAGGTAGTAGCTGGACAAAGGTCAGAGGTGACTGCAGGCTTCAGCAAGCTACAATGGAAAACAGGGTGTGCTTGCCGTAATGACTTAGGGAGTTGCAATTCCACTGTGACAGGTTTAATAATATGAACGATGAGGAAAGGCCCAATGTATTTAGGGCCCAGCTTTTTAGACTGCTGCAAAGATTTTAGAAACTTAGTGGAAAGGTAAACTTTGTCCCCCACTTTGTAAGGTCTAGGTTCTATTCGTTTCTTGTCTGCTTGTGCTTTTTAGGCAGCCTTGGCTTCATCCAAGGCTTTGCAGACCACTGGCCAAATGGTTTGCAAATGACTGCTCCACTGTTTCAATGAGGGGATTTCTGGTTCATGTGAGGGTAACTCAGGCATAGCATTAAATTCTTGCCCTGTGGCCACTCTGAATGAGGGAAAACCTGTGCTAGTGTCAACTGCATTATTATAGGCCACTTCTGCAAAAGGCAATAGCTCGGTCCAGTTGTCCTGCTGATTGTTAATAAAACAATGCAGGTACTGTTCCAGAACTGAGTTGGTTCATTCCGTGGCCCCGTTTGTTTGTGAATGATGACCAGAATTAAGTCCCTGTTTGGTTCCGAGTAGGTCCAAAAAGACTTTCCAGAACTTGGATGTGAATTGGACCCCTCTGTCCGAAATAATATGTTGTGGGGCCCATGCAAGCGGTATGCGTGAACCGAAAACAGCTTAGCCAAGGCTTTGGCCATAGGGATCTTTGGCATAAGACGAAGTGAACCTGCCTTGAGAAAGAGTCTGCGATAACCCAGATCACTGTGTTTCCAGAACTCTCAGGCGATTCTACAATGAAATCCATGGAGATCTCTCTCCATGGTGCTGAAGGATTAGCCACTGGCTGCAATAGATCGGGGGTTTTCCCTTGCCAGCGTTTAGCCGCAGCGCAAATGGGGTAGCTTGCTATATAGCTTTCTATGTCTTTTTTAAATGAGGGTCTCACACACACACACACGCTTTATATCCAGGCACATAATGTATTATTATTCTGGATATTAAATCCAATATGCGCAGAAGCTATTTCTAGGGAGAAAAAAAATGACTTAAGGGCTATTGTTTCCCAACATAGTTTTCTAAACAAGGCTATTAATTTTATTCAGTAATATACTAAGTGTTAGTATAGTTAGTTAGCACTAAAAAGTTAATATAGTTAGCATAGTTAGTACTAAATACTAAATCAATATTTTATCTAGCACAGGGGTTAGGACTCACGTCGTCACAGCGGTGTCAAGTGATGTATTGGGACTTTTTTCCCTTTCGCTAAACCAGGAGTGGCCAGTGTATGACCCATCCGGCCGGCAGGATGGGAGTTTGATAGCTCTGATCTAGCACTATCTTTATAAGTCCAGTTCAGTTTGGCCACTCTTGAAGCTCTTTCTACAACTTTAGGAAGTACAAGAAACAAGATCCAGAATTCTTAGTGCTGAGATCCATTAGAACTGTGATGGCAAACCTATGGCACGCGTGACAGAAGTAGCATGCAGTGCCATCTCTCCGGGCATGCGAGCCATCGCCTGTTGCTCTTCCGGGTTCTGGCATGCTGGACAGCTTGTCTTCACACATGCGGGAGCGCCGGAAACTGGAAAAGCAGCTGCCTGAAGCACATGTGTGCACCGGGAAGATAATTTTCTGGTTTCCAGCGCACAGGCCAGCTGGTCTTCGCACACACAAGCATGCCAGAAACCGGAAAACCAGGTGGCCAGTGCACATGTGAACACCAGAAACTGGAATATCATGCACACTGGGTGGTTGCTCTTCTGGTTTCCAGCATGCATGCACATGCTCCCGTTCTGCACTCAGTGCTGAAAAGGTTCCTCAACACTCCATTAGAACCACAGGACAAAAAAGGCTGATCTTCAAGAAAGTCAAACAAGGTCAGGGCTGATTAATTGTTTAATTGGGAGACGATCAAAACTATGGATCACACTGGGATGCTCCCCCACGTCCAAAAACCCATTACAGTATAGGAGAAGGCAATGCTTCTATCTAGCTGCCATGAAAACTGGGTGGACGTGACTATGAAATGATCTAAAGCAGTGGTCCCCATTGTGTACGGCTTGGCGACCCAGCGAGGGAGGGAGAGGGGAACCAGCCTGTTGTTCACACAAGTCAAGCCTGTCACTCGCGCAAGTCAAGCTGTGCACGCACATGCACCAGCCAGCCATTTGTGTGGCCCGGTTCTGAACAGGCCATAGCCTGGTAGTGGGGTTTGGGGACCCCTGATCTAAAGTCAAGATCAACTTGAGATTATTTTTAAACCTTTCATTCAGAATAGAGTCATAGTCAACCTCATTGGGCTATGTGTGATATAAGTTGGTTAGACTAACTTTGGATCAACCTAAACCATTTAGGTTTTAGGAGATTTGAAAGTATACCAGTGATTTCACTACCGCCAATACATCCCACTGCAATGGACATACATTCATTAATAAATGGACAACTTTGCACTTTTAACAAAAAGGATATTATGAGGGAATCGTCATATTTGAGAAATTGTGGTGCGGTGGCCTAGAGGTGGAGCTCTCGCCTCACAATCAGGAGGCCGTGAGTTCGATCCTAGGTAGAGGCAGATATTTCTCTCTCTGGGCACAATGAGAATATATCTGCTGAACAAAACTCCGCATTGGCGACAGGAAGGCATCTGGCCAGTAAACACTCAGCTCCATTCAGTTGCCCAGACCCCATAATCCGCAAGGTCGTTAAAAGAAGATGATCATATTTCTGAAATAATTTTTTCAATTTCAGCAGCATTTAACATGGCTGCACAGGTTAGTCACTGCCATTTTCCAGAATTCACCACAAGTTTCACTTTGAAGTTTTCTGAGAACTGTTACTATTATTGTAGGAATCCTCTTGCAATCTCTCTCCTTCCTAATATGATAGGCAAGCTGATTCATGTCTTCAACCCTTTTCTTCCCAATAAAGAAACAGAATGCATAACCCAGTGAATTACAATCTTCATCACTGATTCTAAACATATGAGCAGAATCCAGGCAGACAGCCAATTGTGATTGAATTAGAACAGGACCATTTTAAGATGTTTGTTGCATTTGTAGTGTAGAATGAAGGCAGAAGTAGATAAGAATTATTTAACTGTAACAGCATAGGAGGATATAAATTTAGAACCTATGAATAAGTAATTTAAATGTACAAATCGTTCTGGGGACTGCAAGGCAACTTGCCAGCTTTTAAATTTATCTCATTTATGGACAGATATTTTGTGGAAATGTTCTGTCGCTTTCTTTCTGAAGGGCTGTTCCATAGTGGGCCTGTTTTGTTCAGAGGGACATTTGTCTCCTTCCTTCCATTTACTGGTGAAGTTGAGTCACCCATATCATAAACTCATTTGAGAGGGGGGAGGGAGAAAAGGTGTGAGCAGATTATCACCATCAAAGCATTAATTGTTCCAAATGTGCATTTCTCAACGTCTTCTTCATTAGCCTTATAAAATAGGTCCCAATTACAATCTTCACAGAGACAAAAGTAGCTTGCTAAGGCCATTTTTTGAAAGTAAAGGTACTCCTAAACCAGGGGTCAGCAACCCGTGGCTCTGGAGCCACATGTGGCTCTTTCATCCCTCTGTTGCAGCTCTCTGTCGCCGGTCGGTGCCTGTTCTGTCCCCGTCCCACACACGCACCCCCACAGACGGCCCGGAGTTAATAAGCCACACGACAAAACTCTTTGAAGATAAAGCTGGCAGCAACCCAGTGGCTAGCTGCCAATTCAGACTTTACTCACACAAAACAAAGATTAGACTGCAAGCATTCCGATAAAGCAGGCAAAATTTCCGCAATACAAGGATTAGTCCAAATGCAGTCCTACAAGGCAGGCAGAAGTCCAGTAACGCAGAGATCATGGATTATTTCTAGTTTTTGCTCGTCACAAACTGAACCGGCCACCACACCCACATTTATACCCTGTGAGGTGTGGTCCAGTGACTCAGCTAATCTCTGGCATGCCTTCCCCTCTGCTGCGCATGCTTCTCCCTGCGCCTCTGCCGAGGGTCCAGCCAGCACTTATATCCTTCGTCGCTGTCCACCTGTGGCTGCAGGGACGTGCTTGGCTCTGGGCCTATCTCTTGGCCTTCGGTGTCCTCCAGAGGCATTGCCAGAGAGGAGGGTCCTGGAGAGGGAGGCCTTGCCAACTCCTCTCCCTCACTCTCAGAGTCTGCATCTGTCAATAGCCCAGGCTCAGGCAAACATCTATCAGTCTTTTAGAGTTTTCTTTCAACACTAACATTCAAATGAAATTACTTTTCAAATGGAGTGAAAATTTAATTTGGGAGATGGCATGGGGCTGTTCAGTCATACAGCATTACTTGTAAAGGCTATTTTTTAATAACTTGCTTAAGTCTATTAAAAGAAATGTTGGGTGGCCACCAGCATTATGCCACATTTCCTCATAGTTTAACCGCGCCTTCTAAGACAGTTTACATGTATTCTGTCGTCGCATTGGGCAATCTTTCAGCTAGTCTACTGAAGTCTGGATCAATAAAGAGCATTTTTTTTTTGTTTTGCAGAAACAAAGCAAATGCTTGTGCATCATTGTTTCATGAGTATCCCTATTAATGTTTATAGAATTACTACCACGTTTCCCCGAAAATAAGACATCCCCTGATAATAAGCCCAATCGGGCTTTTGAGCGCATGTGCTAAAATAAGCCTTCCCCCGAAAATAAGCCCTCCAAAGAGGAGTCCCATCTTGCTCCACGCACCCCAAAATAATAAGGCCTCCCCAAAAATAAGGCCAAGCGCTCATTTCGGGGTTAAAAAAAAATATAAGACAGCATCTTATTTTCGGGGAAACACGATATATAGAATAGAGTAGAGTAGAGTAGAGTAGAGTAGAGTAGAGTAGAGTAGAGTAGAGTAGAGTAGAGTAGAATAGAATAGAATAGAATAGAATAGAATAGAATAGAATAGAATAGAATAGAATAGAATAGAATAACAGAGTTGGAAAGGACCTTGGATGTCTTCTAGTCCAACCCTCTGCCTAGGCAGGAAACCTTACACAACTTCAGACAAATGGCTATCCAACATCTTCTTAAAAACCTACAGTGTTGGAGCATTCACAACTTCTGGAGGCAAGTTGTTCAACTGATTAATTGTTCTGTCAGGAAATTTCTCCTTAGTTCTAAGTTGCTTCTCTCCTTGATTATAGAATCAGCTACCACTGATTGAAAGAGTCATCTCACAACTTTGTGTACCAAAAGCAAAGGTCTAAAGACAGAACTATGAGACCAATTCCACAAAACAAGTAGTTTATAGTCAATGGAATCATAACAAATGAAATGATGCCAAAATATGATCTGCGTGTACAGACGACAACATAATCAGACAAACCAATATGGTCTGGTGGTTAAGGTGCTGGTTTAGAAACCAGGAGGCTGGGAGATCTAGTCCCGCTTTAGGCATGAAAACCAGCTGGGAGCTTTTGGGCCGGTCACTTTCTCTTAGGCCACCTCACAGGGCTGTTGTTGTGGGGAAAATAGGAGGAGGAAGTACGTGCTGCCTGGAGTTACTTATAAATAAAGTGTTGGATAAAAGTCCAATAAACAAACCAATAAATAAATGTTGCAATTACATACTTATGGTGAACATCAGCTACAAGTACTAAGTCAGTGTGTTTGTGTAAAGTCATCACACATACTTCCTCTTTACCCTTCTGTAGATGTCCATGCATTTAGTGGTTAAGGCTTCAGTCTGAGAATAATCCCCATTGAACTTAATGAACATTATGAATAGCTACGGATACTACTGGATTACACTGAAGATAACATTTGAAACTTCTAAATTACTCTTTTATCTAAAATACCGTGTTTCCTCGAGAATAAGAACCCTGTCTTATATTTTTTTGAACTCTGAAATAAGCGCTTGGCCTTATTACCATGCGCTCAAAAGCCCGATTGGGCTTATTATCAGGGGATGTCTTATTTTGGGGGAAACAGGGTAGTATTTTAACACCTTCAGGCAGATGATTCGATTAGCAAATTATTGCATGAAAATTAGAAATTATCATATGAAACTAAATAAAGTGTAGCCTGTTTTATATGAATTGTTCTCGGCGTTATTGTGATTTCTGCACAAAACAGTTACCCCATTCACACAGGGAGGCTTATAATTTAATACAGAAAAAGAAAAAGAAAAAAAAGAGAGAGAGAGAAAATGCAAAAAGACCAAGAATTGTTAACAGAAAATGTACTGCAAATGATTTTCACTCTCTCTCCCTAATTATACCCCAAAATGAAGCACCGTATAACTTTAATAGCCATCATGTCACTCAGCTGTACTAAAATTACTGAGATAATATTCACCCATCAATAGTATTGTACAATCTAGAAGAATCTAAAGTTTTTTATAAATTATTCTGACAATCTGCATAGTTGGTTGCAAAAGATGGTTTAGGATTTTTTTCTCCTGTGGTAGAGAAAAATCTATATATATTTTTTTTATTAATAAAATGCATTTATACAAACAAACAGTCCAGGACTGAATGCTACTAAGCAATCTTTGGGCACTGATTGGCAATATTCCATAAAAGCCAAGCTGACAAACGGATGAAAAAAATATTAAGAAAAAGACTCAGAAAAGCAATGCTTTGCAGCAACATTAAAAAGAAAAAATAAGAGGAAGAGAAAGAGAAAGAGGAAGAGGAGGAGGAGGAGGAGGAAGAGGAAGAGGAAGAGGAAGAGGAAGAAGAAGAAGAAGAAGAAGAAGAAGAAGAAGAAGAAGAAGAAGAAGAAGAAGAAGAAGAAGAAGAAGAAGAAGAAGAAGAAAAGGAGGAGGAGGAGGAGGAGGAGGAGGAGGAGGAGAAGGAGAAGAAGAAGAAGAGGAGGAGGAGGAGGAGGAGAAGGAGGAGGAGAAAGAGAAGGAGAAGAGGAGGAGGAGGAGGAGGAGGAGGGGGAGGAGGAGGAGGAGGAGAAGGAGGAGGAGGAGGAGAAGGAAGAGGAGGAGGAGGAGGAGGAGAAGGAGAAGGAGAAGGAGAAGGAGAAGGAGAAGGAGAGGAAACTGAATTATTATTTTTTACTCCAACTTACATTTTGCTCCTCCGGCTCGAGTTTGGGAATCTTACGTGACTTGCGCTCTTCTGAATGGGCAGCGTCATGCTTGCTACTTTTTTTCCGTTTCTCCTTCCTCCCTTCGTGTTTGGACTTCGCAAACTCGCTCGCTTGCACTTCGTTTAAAAGATCCCCACACAGCGAGGACTCGAACAATTCCCTGCCGTTCTGGATAGTTTTGGTTATTTTTAGTTTAATTTCTGGTGAGCCTGTCTTCTTTGGAATCACCGTCTGGGAGGCTGAGGGAGGTGGGGGCTGGGGAGGAGAGGGTTTTTCCAGAAGGTCATGTGGCCTTAGGTTAGAGTTCTCCATTTGATAATACTCCGGTGGGCTAAAGTTTCTAACGGTGCCAAAGCCGTTGGCGGAGCCATTGGGATATTGGCTGAAGGGCTGGAATTTGGTCTGGGGCTCGTACATGCCAATTTGGGGAAATCCATTAATGAGGGGCGGAAGGTCCTCCGCTGTTGGCGTGGGATACTGAAAACCTTGCTGCAAGGCAAGGGCAGCTTCATAGGGTGTCTGTCGACCATCTTCCGTGATGTCGCTGTGGGCATCGAAAGCATCCTCTTGGCGGTTGTTCGCCGAATCAATGAGTTGAGGTGGTTGCTGAATTGTGTTTCCCATGATCCCTTGCATGAAAGAGAAGGAGAAATCCATTGTTCTGCTCCAGCATCCTTAGCTTTCCCTTTTTCTCATAGGGCCTAAAATGAGAGAAGGAAAGAGAGAGAGAGAGAGAGAGAGAAAAAAAAAAAAGACGTGATTCTATGGCTTCTCTGGCAAAATTTAGAAAAATCAAGGCGATCGCTACGATTGAACAGGAATTTCCCCCTTTCTGCTAACAAGGTTTCAAAGCAGAGGTGAAATTCAACTTTTTTTTTACTACTCGTTCTGTGGGCGTGGCTTGGTGGGCGTGGTGTGGGAGGATACTGCAAAATCTCCATTTCCACCCCACTCTGGGGCCAGCTAGAAGTGGTATTTGTCGGCTCTCCGAACTACTCAAAATTTCCACTGCCGGTTCTCCAGAACCTGTCAGAACCTGCTGGATTTCACCCTTGTTTCAAAGGCTAGTAACTTTACTACAGCATGAACTCTGGTGTGTTGAGCAAATGTTTTTTATTTGGTACACAAAAGACTTTTCAGCGTTATTGTAAGGCAACAAAAGATCAGGTCCATGTGAAGGTCTAATTAAACTGATTTATTGCTAATCATGCCTATGCACAGGAATCTTCTCAACTAATGGTTAACACCTGCTTGGAGTTAGATGAGCGTTAATGGAATTCAAGGGTGGCTGGATTACTTAGCTTGTAGCTATGTAGGGATTCTAAGGCTGATGTCTTTTTTCAATCCACCCCTGGGTTGGGCCACTCCTTCTCCTGCATCAGGTGAGTCAATTGTGGTCATAAGTTGAGGACTATCTGTATGCAATAAAAAAAATTCTACCTACAATGGATCTTTCTGTAGAGAAATGTTCACATGAGGGCTACATCCCTCTCTCTATTTCTATTCTAAATGGGGAAAAGAGGCTGAAATTGTCTACAGGGCCAATTCTTAATTTGGGGAAACTAAAACTTATCAAAGAGAGTCTAATGGCCTCTACCTTAGACTACGTTTTACACTGCAGTAGCCATAAAACATCCTAATTCAAAGGTTATATTCTCAATAAGGAGGAAAACTCAGTAAGGAGGAAAACTGACTGGATGCTGCATACAAATTTAAACTTCTTTTTTTTTCCTCTTGTAAAAATCCCCTCAACAGCCGGTACTCAAACCTGGTATTTAAACATTTTTATGGAAATATGTAAAGAAATGAAAAAGCTATTCTATTATAGTTTCCAAACCAAAATATTTTCCTTATTAACCACATGATGTATTTGGCTCTCTTCGTTTTCAATTATCAGCACAGTGCAGGGGTTCGTCTTTCTAAAAAAATATATAGTTATAGCCCTTTAATCCTGTAGAATATTTTAAATATATGAATCCTCAATAACAAATTATCTTGTTTTAACTGCATATTAAACTTGGAGCGGAATCAAGGTAATGTTGTACTTAAAAATGCATGGTTTTGAACTCATAATTACTGCTGATGGGACTGTTCAACATGTAGTTCAGTGGCTTTATGACTTATTTGGGCTTCTGATTGATATTTTATCTTACCTTTTTTTTCCCCCAGGAGCTCAGGGCCACAATCTTAGCACTTTCCCTTTCAATTCCCCACCCCCCCCACCAATAACTCCCTTGTCATAGGTTAAGCCTGTGAGATTGTAACAGACCCAGAGGTACATTTGAAAATCGGCCTAGGGATGGGCACCTTGTTGGTAGCTTCCCATCTAGTTAATTAATCTTTAAAAACCCAAGTTAGTCACAGCAAAGATAATAATGGGAGACCAGGATGTGCAGTTTCTTTTTTTTTTTTGACTACATATATTATAAAATATGAAATAAAGAAAGACAGAAGAACATTAAGATGTGCAGTTTCAAAGCAGAAAGATTTGAAGTGTTCCAAGACCACCTCGACACCGAAAAGAGCATTTTGCAATCAGAATAACAACCAATGACGGGGTTAGCGTTTGTTAAGAATAAAAGGAGTGAAAAATGTTTCTTTCGTCTTCAAATCTGTTCTATACTAGGAGAAGAAAAAAAAAGAAAAGAAAAGCCACAGCCATTGACCACTTACTTTCCCCTCTACAAAAACAGAACACAAAAGCAGAAGTAACAGAGTTGGCTGTTGTGGATCTGATATTCCTGTGCATTAAACGAAGAAAAGAGGAAGGAGAAAAATCCTGATTACAATTGAAAGAAGACATTAAAGTCTGGGCAGGCTTGTGCAACTTGAAGTGAGCCAGTATTCGGAGAAACGGAATGGACTTTCTGAGATATTTTAATCGCAAAATATATTTTAGAATGCAGGCACAATCCCATCAGGCCTTACAACGCTTGAAGAATACAAATGAGGTTATTCAAGAAGCTCTGCTGTTAAACCTTCTATCTAATGAGGCCATTTCTTTCTAACACTTATTGTTATGAGTTGAGCCGAAAGAAAAGGACTCGGCCTTACTGGAATGTAACAGGGCTCCCCAGTTTGAGAACTAATTATGCAAAACACAAATAAACAGCTTAGTTTAGCAATTAGTCACAGTAGCTGTAGCTGTGCGGGACATGCTAATTCACATCGTGGTTTGACTTCCTCTAACATGTGAAGATAAAACATAAGTCACTTACTGGTTTTGGGTGCAAGAATACTAACTGTAGCCTGACCTGTTCTTGAACAAGCAGCCCGAAGAATAGACTTTGCATGCTGCTGAGCCCAGTCTGTTAGCTGTTAACCCTTCAAAGCAATGACACAGGATGCACAATTTATTATTATTTTTTTAAAAGGAGCAATATGTAAGCAGGATTTCCATAGCTTAATTTTTTTTTTTTTCATCTTCTGTAGGTGTGTCTTCATGGCTGGTTAGGAAAAAAAATCAGCTTTCCTTTTCCTACATACAGATATCAACTGGGGCAATGCCAGGTTTTTTTTTTTTTTTTTTCCTGGTTGTCTTAAATCAGGGATGAATAATTTGCAAGGCACACCTGAACCAGGAAGTCCTACCACTGAAATTCAGAGTCACAATAACCCATCTTTATGCTACAGTTTTTCCTACGACCATAAGGCTGGGGACGGGAGCAAGAGGCTTCAAGGAGGCAAACCGTTCTTATTTCTAGCTTTAAAATCCCCCAACTCCAGCATAACAACTTAAAATATATTTTGTTGTTAGTTGCAAAGTCGTGTCCGACCCATCGAGACCCCATGGACAATGTTCCTCCAGGCCTTCCTGTCCTCTACCATCCTCTGGAGTCCATTTAAGCTCACGCTGACTGCTTCAGTGACTCTATCCAGCCACCTCGTTCTCTGCCGTTCCCTTCTTCTTTTGCCCTCAATCCTTCCCAGCATTACACTCTTCTCCAGGGAGTCCTTCCTTCTCATTAGGTGGCCAAAGGATTTGAGTTTCACCTTCAGGATCTGGCCTTCTAAAGAGCAGTCTGGGTTGATCTCCTCTAGGACTGACCGGTTGGATCACCTTGCAGTCCAAGGGACTCGCAGGAATCTTCTCCAGCACCAGAGTTCAAAGGCCTCCATTCTCTGACGCTCAGCCTTTCTTATGGTCCAACTTTCACAGCCATCCATTGCAACTGGGAAAACCATAGCCTTGACTATACACACTTTCGTTGGCAAGGTGATGTCTCTGCTTTTTAATATGTTGTCTAGATTTGCCATAGCTTTCCTTCCCAGGAGCAAGTGTCTTTTTTTTTTTTTAATTTGATTTATATGCTGCCCTTCTCCGGAGACTCAGGGCAGCTTACAATGCATTAAGCAATAGCCTTCATACTTTTGTATGTTTTTACAGTCAGCTTATTGCCCCCACAAACTGGATCCTCAATTTACCTACCTTAGAAAGGATGGAAGGCTGAGTCAACCTTGAGCCTGGCAAGATTCGAACTTACTAATTGCAGACAGCTGGAGTTAAATTACAATTCATTAGTCTGCTGAGCTATCCAGGCTCTTTTAATTTCTTGGCTGCAGTCCCCATCTGTGGTTTCTAAAATCCCCCAACTCCAGCATAATAACTTAAAATATGTATCTTGTTTCAAAATTCAGCAACAGATTTCAAATATTTGGGACATTTCAAAGGATGAAAATGGGGCCATCTATCTACCGAAATCACTAAAACCCATTCCCACTCTCAATAGAAAAAAAAGCAAAATGTTGACTTCATTCTTTTTGAGGTGCCACTGTGTTTCAGACAATATCACCTTTATTCTGCACATACTTTTTTTACAAACCTTTGATACAACAACTGTATCTATATATAGAGAGAGGGATAAGGGAACCTTTCTCACTGGCCAGGAGGAAAGAGACTGCTGGGTTCCTGTTGCCATTAATGGCAGGATAATAATTTAATAATTATTTTAATAGCAAAATAATCTGATTCTACCAACCAACCAGATCACTTAATTAGTAGGCCCAGATTGCTTAATTTCCCACTGCTAATGGCAACAAGAAGCCAGTGATCTGCATTAGGTCCCTTGGGAGGGCAGGAGGCAAGAGAAAAGTAGTATGAATCAGGGTGGATCAACTTGATTAAATCATAATTTAAATCATCATTTCAATCACTAGTAAAAAGGCTTGATTTAAATCAACTCGATTTAAATTGTAATCTTTAAAGAGCAACTGTCACCTCTGTCCCGCAGTGGCTCCTCCTAACTCACCGCTGTTGACTCACCGATAGTCCCAGTGTTGCAGAATATACAGCCTCATGCTGCATAACTAAGCTCCATTTCATGCTGAATAAACTAAATTATTAATGTATCTTAAATAGAAAACTATCTTTAGATACAATTTTTACTCCAAAAGCATTTTATTAAAATAAATTTGATAAAAATAAAAAAAAATCCAATTTAAATTTTTTTAAAAAAACAATTTTTTTTAAAATCATCAATTTTTATCCACCCTGGTATGTGTGCATGCATGAATGTTTATTTTTATGAATATAAAGAGAAAGTTTATATTCAGGAGCCTGGATAGCTCAGCAGACTAATGCATTGTAATTTAACTCCAGCTGTCTGCAATTATTAAGTTCGAATCTTGCCAGGCTCAAGGTTGACTCAGCCTTCCATCCTTTCTAAGGTAGGTAAATTGAGGACCCAGTTTGTGGGGGCAATAAGTTGACTTTGTAAAAATATACAAAAGTATGAAGGCTATTGCTTAACACATTGCAAGCCGCCCTGAGTCTCTGGAGAAGGGCGGCATATAAATCAAATTTTTAAAAAAAAGGTTTATAGGGATATGAATGAAAAACTTGTCATTTTATCCTTCTCATCTTTCCTACTACCTTCTCCTATTGGTATCTTACGATTATGATTACATTACTTTGTTGTTTGTATGTACATTGGGAGCGTCTGCATTGGAGACAAATTCCTTTTGTGTCCAACACACTTGGCCAATAAAGAACTATTCCATTTTGTATTGTATTGTATATTCTCTATTTGTTCTGTATTCTCTATTCTACTCTCTATTCCATTCCATTCCATTCCATTCCATTCCATTCTGTATTCTATTCTATTTTCTATATTTAATCTGTATTCTCTATTCTATTATGTATTATTTATTATTATTTGTATTATGTATCTATTCTGTTATGTACTATGTATCTATTCTATTATATATTATTCTATTATGTATTATTCTATTAAGTATTATGTATACCACACGTCTTCTGAATAGTTTTTACCCCAGAGCTATAATTGCACTCAACAATGAACTAAAGGGCCACCATCAGTGAGCTGTTGGACAGCATTACTTGGTCTGTTGTGTGGATGCTTGGGTAGTATAGGGTTGGGGAATTTTTGGTGGGTGGGGATGTGTCTGGGGATTGTCATGTGTGTTGGACCTGGTCTCTGGGTGCTGTGTTAATTTCGTTGTATGGGTATACTGTGTATATACGTACAATGACAATAAACTTTATATATATTCTATTCTCCATTCCATTCCATTCCACTCTAAACTTTCCCCTGTAATGGAAAACTGTGACCTTAGAGATGAAACGCTTGCCAACTTTAGTTTAAGGCATATTCCAGCTAAACAAAGTTTCGACGTTTGCATACCACTTTTAGAATAACTCAAAAAAATGGGTCTGAAACAAACACCCCTCTCCCCGAAATTAACAGACAAAGAATGCTAGCCTTCTTGAAGACGGCTTTCTACTTCTGCAGCTTTTAACCTCCTTGCCACATATGCATTGCTTAAAGAAGCAGAACATGACAGGTGCCGAGAATTTTCTTTTTGGTAGCGCGTTTTTTAAATGTTCACTAAAATGACAGCATACTTCTGCTTTACTCTTTTGATTACAGGAATGCATAAGTGAGTTATGTCAACGTGTGAGGAAACGAAAGACTGGCGTCAGCAAAAACGCAGCCATAAGGGAAATCTTGAGTAAGTTTGCTTTCCCCCACCTCCCTAGGTTTTTCTCTGTTTTTATTAACTTTCTGGCCCAAAACAACCTTAGGCATTTTTAACAGCTCACTATATAACGGGGCCCAATGAAACTCTGACATTACTGAATTCCAACACATCTTTTCAATATCACCTTCTGCAAGCAAACATCCTTTAAACAATCCAAAAATGACCTCAGTTACAGAATCCGGACCAATCAATGAGAGAACGTTATAAAACGGAAATTATTTGCAAAGGTTCTCTGTCACAGGAGTGGAATAGAATAGAATAGAATAGAATAGAATAGAATAGAATAGAATAGAATAGAATAGAATAGAATAGAATAGAATAGAATAGAATAGAATAGAATAGAATAGAATAGAATTCTTTATTGGCCAAGTGTGATTGGACACACAAGGAATTTGTCTTGGTGCATACGCTCTCAGTGTACATAAAAAGATAAGATACATTCGTCAAGAATCATAAGGTACAACACTTAATGATAGTCCTAGGGAAACAGTCAATATAAATCGTAAGGATACCAGCAACAAGGTTACAGTCATACAGTCATAAGTGGGAGGAGATGGGTGATAGGAACAATGAGAAGATTAATAGTAATGCAGACTTAGTGAATAGTTTGACAGTGTTGAGGGAATTATTTGTTTAGCAGAGTGATGGCGTTCGGGAAAAACCTGTTCTTGTGTCTAGTTGTTCTGGTGTGCAGTGCTCTATAACTTCGTTTTGAGGCTAGGAATTGAAACAGTTGATGTCCAGGATGCGAGGGGTCTGTAGATATTTTCACAGCCCTCTTTTTGACTCATGCAGTATACAGGTCCTCAATGGAAGGCAGGTTGGTAGCCATTGTTTTTTCTGCAGTTCTAATTATCCTCTGAAGTCTGTGTCTGTCTTGTTGGGTTGCAGAATCAAACCAGACAGTTATGGAGGTGCAGATGACAGACTCAAAAATTCCTCTGTAGAACTGGATCAGCAGCTCTTTGGGCAGTTTGAGCTTCCCGAGTTGGTGCAGAAAGAACATTCTTTGTTGTGCTTTTTTGATCATGTTTTTGATGTTGGGTGTCCATTTTAGGTCGTGAGATATGGAATGTAGATTAGACCAGGGGTCTCCAACGTTGGCAGCTTTACGACTTGCGGACTTCAAACTCCCAGAACAGCAAAGCTGGCTGAGGAGTTCTGGGAATTGAAGTCCACAAGTCTTAAAGCTGCCAAGGTTGGATTAGAGTAGACCATGGCAACAGCAGTGCCATTTCAAGTTTCATTATTGTGGTATGCTCTGACAAAAGTGAAACACCGATAGATAGCTACCCCTCCAGTTAATTCTTGAATAAGTACAAGTTTAGATGCAAAACAGTGTGGATAAAAATTGATGTTTTTTTTTTAAAAAAAAATGATCGATTTTTTAAAAATTAAATCTGATTTTTTTTGATTTATCAAATTTATTTTAATAAAATGCTTTTGGAGTAAAAGAAATCTATGTAAAGATGGTTTTCTATTTAAGATACATCAATAATTTAGTTTATTCAGCATGGAATGGAGTTTAGCTATGTAGCATTCTGCAATTTTGGGACTATCGGTGAGTCAACAGCAGGTCACAGGAGGAGCTGCTGCGGGACAGAGATGACAGTTGCTCTTTAAAGACTACAATTTAAATCGAGTTGATTTATGGCTGTTTGCAGTGTCACAGGGTCCTGTGGCCGCAATTTCTGACATTTTTTTGCCAGAAATTAGCATTCACTTCTGGTTTTCAGCAAAAAGCACCCCTTAGCGAACAACAGATTCACCTAAAATCTGTGGCTAAAAGAAAGGTGGTAAAACAGGGACTGATCACATGGTGATCCGCTTTACGACCAGGATAAAAATCGATGATTTTTTTTTTAAATCGGATTTTTAAAAATTTAAATCCAATTTTTTTGATTGTTATCAAATTTATTTTAATAAAATGCTTTTGGAGTAAAAAAATCTATCTAAAGATAGTTTTCTATTTAAGATACATTAATAATTTAGTTTATTCAGCATGGAATGGAGCTTAGTTATGAAGCATGAGACTGTATATTCTGCAATATTTATATTTTTGGTAAACTCAATTCAATGAATCCAAGCTCTGCAAGCTGAGATAACATGCACTGCATCGAGGCATTCCACACAATTTTACAATAACCATGAGATAAATCATAAAACAAAGTTCAGGAATATTCCTTTATCCCACTGTTTTGCAAATCTATGCACACTACAAACTGCATGATTCTTTGAAGAGAAATGCATCTGTACCAACAGGCTCTAAGTGTGAGGAGGAAGGGCAAGCAGTAAAAATGAAAGTGAAACCTTCTAAGCAGCGTTAAAATGAATGGGACGGCCGGTGAGTCAAAGGACGGCCGGTGAGTCAACAGCGGGTCAGAGGAGGAGCCACTGTGGGACAGAGATGACAGTTGCTCTTTAAAAATTATGATTTAAATCAAGTTGATTTATTAGTGTTTACTAATGATTTAAATCACTTTTACTAGTGATTTAAATCAACTTAATTTAAATCTAATCCACCCTGTTTATGTCTGTCAGGACTTATGACTAGAACTGTGGGGCTCAATTATGGTCAGAACTCGAGGACTACACTGTACAGCTAAAACACTGAATCCGTGTCCCAACAATTTAAACGAAGGGTCAGGATAGTCACATGCGGTATCCCAAATTCTTTACAGCTCTTCCTGAACTCTTTCACGGGAGAAATCGTGAGGCTGCAATCCAGAACTGAATCTCATCAGAGCTCCAGAAATCACCACTCAGTGAAGTGGAACAAAATAAAATTATTGCATCGATACATCCGTTATCCGTGCCTCCAAATCTGTTCTTGTGGAGTGCAATGCATTTTGTTCTTCCACACGCATATATTTCATACATATAATCACCCCAACTGTTTCATTCATTAAACAGCACGTGAAGTAGCGTTCTTTGAATTTTGCCATCATTTGAGATCATCATGTGCTACTACCTCAGTAAAGTGAAATTATAGGAAACAAATCAACTTTACCTCTGTTTAAAGTTATATCCTGTCTAATCTTTTCCCCCCTCCTGTTCAACCAAGTTCAATTCTTGGAGACTGTCTGGACAAGTCCCTGCAGTTTCTTGGCAAAGTTTTTCAGAAGTGGTTCGCCATTGCCTCCAATTTAAGGCTGAAAGAAAGCGACTGGCCCAGGGGTCTGCAACCTTAAACACTCAAAGAGCCATTTGGACCCATTTCCCACAGAAAAGAAAACCCCGGGAGCCACAAAACCCTTCTTGTGCCTGACTATTTCTTGAGCGGCCACAAAACTAGCATATGTAGTTGAATTAAATGTTCTGCTTTCTTCTGAAACTTTTCTTTTCTTGGATTTATCCATGGTTGGCCTACCGGGGGTTGAAAAGCTCAATAAATCACGTGCTGGTGGGTGTTGCCCATTGGTGGCTGGAGAATTCTGGGGAATTGAAGTCCACAAGTCTTAAAGCTGCCAAGTTTGAAGACCTCTGCATTAATGAATTGCGGAGAGCAACATGCGTTATGGGAAAGTGTTTAGTTTTGAGGCCTGAAGACATTTGCGACATGCTCAAAATGCTATAAAAAGCAATAATGGCAATTCTGTATTTTTCCACGGTTTACTCACGTGCTGGAATTCATTATCAGAGTGGTTCATTCCTGAAAATTAATATTCTACGAGATGACCAGCAGAAAGGAAATTATGATGCACTCAACGTGCAGTCCTCACTGGAACTGCACCTACATGGATGCAGCGGGATAAGTATGCAGTGGGGTACCACAAGGTTTTGTTTTAGGCCCAGTGCTCTTCAACATCTTCATCAATGACTTGGATGAGGGGATAGATGGGGAAATCATCAAATTTGCAGATGACACCAAGCTGGCAGGAATAGCCAACACTCCAGAAGATAGGCTTAAGATACAGAAGGATCCTGACAGACTGGAACATTGGGCGCTATCTAACAAAATGAAGTTCAATGGTGAAAAAAAGTAAGGTTCTACATTTAGACAAGAAAAAAACAAATGCACAGGTATAGTATAGGTCAGTGATGGCTAACCTTTTTGCCGTCGTGTGCCAAAAGTTGGGGGAGCGTGGAGGGGTCATGCTCACGCATACCCACACCCATAATTTAATGCACCCCGCCCCCTGTGCATGCGCGCGCTCCCCCCGCTTTTGGCACGCAATGGCATGGTGGGCCCAGTAGGCCCGTTTTTCACCCTCCCCAGGCTCCAGAGAATTTCTAGGAGCCTGGGGAGGGCAAAAACAGCCTTCCCCATCTTCGGAGGCTCTCTGGAGGTCGGAAACGAGCCTGTTTTTCACTCTCCCCAGGCTCCAGCTTTCACTTGAAGTGTTAATACTACTTTATAATGTCTTGGTAAAATCACACTTGGAATACTGTGTCTAATTTTGGTTGCCATGATGTAAAAAAGAGGTTGAGACCATAGAAAGAGTGCAGAGAAGAGCAACAAAGATGATTAGGGGATTGGAGGCTAAAACATATGAAGAATGATTGCTGGAATTCGATATGTCTAGTAATTTAATGAAAAGGAGGACTAGGGGTGACATGATAGCAGTGTTACAATATCTCAAGGGTTGCCTCAAAGAAGAGGGAGTCAAGCTATTCTCCAAAGCACCTGAGGGTAGAACAAGAAGCAATGGGTGGAAACTAATCAAGGAGAGAAGCAACTTAGAACTAAGGAGAAATTTCCTGACAGTGAGAACAATTAATCAGTGGAACAACTTGCCTCCAGAAATTGTGAATGCTCCAACTGGAAGTTTTTAAGAAGAGACTGGACAAAACGTTTGTCTGAAATGGTATAGGGTTTCCTGCCTGAGCAAGGGGTTGACTAGAAGATCTCCAAGATCCCTTCTAACTCTGTAATTCTGTTCTGTTCTATGTTCATTTCTAGGCAAAAAAATTTTTAAAAAACTTTTAATATTTACTTTTACTGGAGGAATATCAGTAACAAAATAAGATGATGAATTTTTAATCCTGCAACTACGGCCCATTATGTAGCTAAACGTAAGTATGTTTACTTTCCTTGCTGTCTTAACTCTTCTATAAACAGTGTGGTTTGGGAAGTGCTTAGGTTCTAGCGCGGCCTTCGTTCTAACAACAACATGCTTCAAATAAAGTACAACAGTAGTAACAAAAACAATACTTATCTTCTAGTGTAAACGGTGCTTGGAGAAGCAATACAGATTTGGAAATAGAAAGAAACGGTCCTTGAGCCTCAGAAATGCGGAAGAGGGAGGAGTTTCTTATCTTTACCCATTTACCTTTTGTGAAATGGGTGCTTCGCTAAGCTGCCTATAATATAATTCTGTATCTGAAGATGGAAAGTCAGCCTCTGCCCTCTTCACAGCTTCCTGAGGAAGGTCTGTGGGTTTTTTTTTTTTTTCTGTAACAGGCCAAATAGAGCAGACATTTTGTGGTGATCAGTGTGACATTTTCTCAGGTTTCCAAATTTGCCTTCAGGGCCGAAAAGATCAGGCAGCCCAGATGTTCTCTGTGAACCAGCCGTGAGCACGTAGGAAGAGCTCGGTTGGATCAAGCCAAAGGTCCAAGATAGCTCAGGATTTTTCTCCCCAGAGAACAGAACAGTTCCAAGGCCGCACCATCCAGCAATTAGTTGGAGGATTACTGTTACCCAGATGGAACGTAACAATGAGCAAATCTTTGTGGTGTTTATTTAAAAATTCTGTTTTTAACTCCTGTAAATAAAGGGATGTTGTTGAGTTGGATGCCAGGAAAATTGCTTCATTTTTTAAAGGAATTGTGATATTTCAATGCAGAACAGTTCTACCGTGTTTTCCCGAAAATAAGACATCCCCTGATAATAAGCCCAATCGGGCTTTTGAATGCATGCACTGAAATGAGGAGCCTTGGTAGTACAGTGGTTTAAAGTACCCTGTTATTAACACAGCTGCCTGCAATTAAAATAAATTTGATAAAAATAAAAAAAATCCAATTTAAATTTTTTTAAAAAAACGATTTTTTTTTAAAACATCAATTTTTATCCACTCTGGTATGTATGCATGCATGAATGTTTATTTTTATGAATATAAAGAGAAAGTTTATATTCAGGAGCCTGGATAGCTCAGCAGACTAATGCATTGTAATTTAACTCCAGCTGCCTGCAATTAGTAAGTTCGAATCTTACCAGGCTCAAGTTTGACTCAGCCTTCCATCCTTTCTAAGGTAGGTTAAATGAGGACCCAGTTTGTGGGGGCAATAAGCTGACTTTGTATATATATACAAAAGTATGAAGGCTATTGCTTAACGCATTGTAAGCCGCACTGAGTCTCCGGAGAAGGGCGGCATATAAATCAAATTTAAAAAAAAAAAAGCCCTCTCCGAAAATAAGCCCTCCCTGAAAATACCATTTCCTCTGGTTAGGGTTAGGGAGACAGAGCTGGAAATCAGGTAAGACGGCAAAAGGAGCCCCGTCTTGCTCCATGCGTCCCAAAATAATAAGACCTTCCCGAAAATAAGGCCAAGCGCTTATTTTGGGGTTCAAAAAATATAAAACAGGGTCTTATTTTCGGGGAAACACGGTAGCTATACAATTATTCTTCTTAACTGAATGTGGGTGCACACAATAGACACGCAAATGTGTCCAATACCACTCTTATAATTCTTTTTTTCTGACAAACAAGTTTTTTTTAACTAGGAGGCCTTCAAACAATTTGTGAACTATTAACTTAAGAGATCTGTACGACATAGGAACTTTCACCTTTCCCACTCAGTTTATGAATTTGGTGGTTATAGCCTTACTTTGCCCATATTTACCCATCCCCAGATGCAATATTAAAGGGGCATAAACTTTCTCTGGCCAATTTCCAGGCTTGGCCATTCAGTGGTAAGTTGAAGGCAGTGAAAATATTGACTCTGATGTAGCTCATTTTCAATTATTTCTGTAACAGCCATGATTACTCCCACATATTTATTTCCATGTGCTGTTACTTAAATAATAAAATTCAGTGGGAACTCAGAATGATAGGGGGAGACTACATCCTAAGATTTGGGGAACCTCACCTGGGCCTCCAAAATTTGCACACCTGTTTTAAGACTGTTTTTTTGTGTTGTCCTAGGCAGAGAATACACCTGGATCGAACACTTTCACAAGGCAGTGAAAAGATTCTTCGATATATCGGCATTTTTACATGAATGAGATCATTATCATCAGTAATATTCATTTGTTATCTCAACTCCTGGCTGACTAAGGATGCTGCCAAGGTGTATTGTCTCTGCTTGAGGTGTAATGAGACTTGGATGAGACAGAAGAGATCTAAGCTCAACCTTAGTGAGACCTAATGACAATGCCTAGCTGGACCATTTTTTTTTTTTAATTTGATTTATATGCCGCCCTTCTCCATAGACTCAGGGCGGCTTACAGTGCGTTAAGCAATAGCCTTCATCCTTTTGTATATTTATACAAAGTCAGCTTATTGCCCCCACAAACTGGGTCCTCAATTTACCTACCTTAGAAAGGATGGAAGGCTGAGTCAACCTTGAGCCTGGCATTTGAACATAAGGCCTCTATACCTTTAATTCCGAAAGGGGCTATACTTCCTAGGAAGTCTTCCTGGATCCTCAGCTTCTGCTTGAAGAGCAGTTGACAGCTATAGCCAGGAAGGCCTTTGCATGATTTTCTCTCATGTGTATGTCCTTAGACTGAGAGGTCCTACACATTATCACTCAGGCCCTGATAGCAATAGCACTTAGACTTATATACCACTTCACAGTGCTTTTACAGCCCTCTCTAAGCAGTTTACAATCTGGATCCTCATTTTACCGACCATGGAATGATGGAAGGCTGAGTCAACCTTGAGCCAGTCAGGATCGAACTTCCTAGCTGTGGGCAGAGTTAGCCTGCAATACAGCACTTTAACCACTGCACCAACACTTCCTTCCTTCTTTCTCCTTGTTTTCCTTCTTTCTCCTTCCCTCCCTCCCTCCTTCCTTCCTTAGCAATAGCACTTAAGACTTATATGCCACTTCACAGTGCTTTACTCTAAGCAGTTTACAGAGTCAGCCTCTTGCCCCCAACAATTTGGGTCCTCATTTTACCCACCTCGGAAAGAGGGAAACTTGAGTCAACCTTGAGCCTGGTGAGATTTGAACTGGCAAATTGCAGGCAGCAGAAGTGGCCTGCAGTACTGCACTCTAACCACTGCGCCACCGCGGCTCTTGAATCACCTTGAATGTAGACTACTGCTATAATTTCTACATGGGATACCCTTGAAAATCAATTGGAAACTTCAACTGAACCAGATGCAGTTATGGGCATGTACCAATAGGCTTTGTGGGGCAATTCAAGAGCTGATTATTACCTACAAAGGTCCATAATATGGCATAGTAATTTGAGAATCTCTCTCTCTCCCGTTTTATAGGATTTTGCCAATCCTATAAAACAAGACTACAAATCTCATCTATTAAGCGATGTCATTTGATGGGACCTAGGAGATGTGTCTTCTTCGTCATGACAACTGACCTCTGGGACAACATTTCTTCTGAGATTTGGATGACTCTGATCCTGCTGTTGTACCTTGGACATTTATTTATTTATTATTTATTTATTAGTTCGATTTATATGCCGCCCTTCTCCAGAGACTCAGGGCGGCTTACAATGCGTTAAGCAATAGCCTTCATACTTTTGTATGTACCTGCTTAGTAGGGCTTTCGGGCCCCCCAAGCGGTGTTCTTTTTTATACAAAGTCATCTTATTGCCCTCACAATCCAGGTCCTCATTTTACCTACCTCGAAAGGATGGAAGGCTGAGTCAACCTTGAGCCTGGTGAGATTTGAACTTGCAGTAATTGCAGGCAGCTGGTGTTATTTAACAGCACTTTAGTCTGCTGCGCCACCTTGGCTCTTTCCTTAGACTTTATTCTAGGGTAGGAGGGGAGTTCCATCTGTGAAGGGTCTTACGGGTTTTTAGTGGATTCCCGCCTCCCCCCCGAATGACCATTCCTCTTTTCTGTTCTATTTGATAGTTGTAACTTTGGCGCTATTTCTGTACTTTGTCTAGACCCTTGATGGTGAACCTATGGTATGCGTGCCAGAGGTGGCACACAGCACCCTCTCTGTGGGCACGCGAGCTGTCACCCAACTCAGCTCTGCCGCGCATACGTCTCCCACTGGCCAGCTGGTCTTCGGGTCTCTCCTGCACATGCACAGGGGGCGGGGCTCACATGGGGGGGCTGTGAACGCATGCGCGGGGGTGTGGGCGAGCATCCACACATTGCATTTGGAGTGTTCGCGCGCTTTGGGCACTTGGTCCAGAAAAGGTTAGCCATCACTGTTCTAGACTAATTGAGAAGATAGGCAACCTTGTAAATGTGAAATATAAATAGGAAAGAAGGAAGGAAGGAAGGAAGGAAGGAAGGAAGGAAGGAAGATCAGGTGATTTATTACGTTTTGATTATCCCATTGCTGCCTATAGCCTTTTATGATTTTGTTTTCACAATATTACTTGATCATTTCTATACTGGTTGGGAGTACTCATATACAGTAGGACAAGAACTAACAACGTATAGATAGCAATAATCATCAACAGTTATGGGAGGAGATCTTATGGCTGAGCCTTCAATAATAAGCAACAGTGTGTAAATTCTGTTGAAATTTAACGGCATCCCCTTCCAAAGGAGCCTTTCTACAATGTTTGCTTCCCATCCTAACCCCACTTCCACATACACAACGGGATTCGAACTACTTTTCTCATATACATGCATTTATTTTTCATTCAACAAAGCCTGGGAAAATTTCCAGACTAAACTATGTAAATAAAAACTTAGCATGCATATATGCATATATATACATATACATACATACATACATACATACATACATATATGCATATACATATACATACATACATACACACACACACATACATATACATACATACAGCTCAGACTGCTTTGATATTGGCTTTTAAAATATCAGAAAGCGCTTATTTCTCAAACCGATTTTAGCCTTTTAAAGCTAAATACAAAATAATATATAATCTCACTTGGCTGATATTTCTTGTTCCAACACAACGACCTGTCCATGTTCTTCAATCATACAGAAATCATACAGAAATCTAAACAGTGTTCGCCTTGAACTGTAGAACTGTCCTCCAGTTTTTTACCATCATACAATGTGATGAGTCATTTCCAGCTTTTACATACATGTAGCACTTAAGTCGCAACAAATAATTCATTTTTGGGGGAAAAAAATGCCTTATTCCTGGAAAGCATTTTGCAATATAAATTTTCCTTTCCTCAGCTTCTATTTATACGTTCATTAGCATTTATTCTGTCACAGAAACCAAATATTATCACTGTAAGCTGTTCAGGCACACCTTCTGTCATCCATTGATCATCTTTTACTATGACCCACTTAAAGAAAAATAGAAACCAGAAAGAATGACTCCATCGCTAGACACACTGCTGAGACCAACATGAGGATATTCTGAAATATTAATGAAATACTACTATGATAACTACATCCTTGAATCAATCACAACAATAAATTATATTTTATCAGCTGATGAGTTTTTAAAAGACAAAAACAGAACCACTGAGAAGTCTCTGAATAAGTGCATAAAAAAAAGGAACAATCATATAAATATTTCTATTTGGGTTCGAAAACCGAACAACGCAGGATCGAACAATATAAAGTACATCCAAACACATGGTTGTGTCTTATTTACAAGATATTCACACATAATGAATGCTCCAGTTGTCCAAACATATTAATACCCGAGAAACAGAATTAGCATATTTAATATAGTAAAGATATATTCAGTGTATGGAGCTTTTCTCTACTGCACTATGAAACTGAAAAACACTTTCAAACATTATACAAATATACCTACTTCCCACTAATTAAGATACCTGAACAGCAATTTGTTTCACATCCCTGTTGTCTGCTGTACAGGAAATTCAAACAGCACCATTTGCCCAATTCAGTGATGGATTAAAATAGAGAATATACCATAAAACAGACAAGGAAAAAAATAATAATAATTAAGAAACGCCTTAAGAGAAAATCCTTGCCCAGTATTTAAATTTAAAACATAAATAAGTTGGAGTTAGCTGTGCACAAACAAGTGTGCCTTTTGTCAGTAGCTGGGAATGCAATTTCCTTGTTTACTTAAGAAAAATCGTAGAAGACATTTCGGCTCCTTTTTGCCACGCACGAGAGAGGCAGCCCTTCTACCTATTTCTGTTTAATTCTTCATGAAAATGGAGAAGGGGGAGGGGGGGTTGGAAATCGGAATAAGCCTGCTGCAGATTTGTACTGAAAAGGGTTAATTTCTGCACCGCAGTCCCTAGCAGTCCTGGCTGCAGAAAAGAAGGCAGGGAGGAAAGATGCCGCTTCCCCGATTTGTTTATGATAAATCGAAAACAGTGTTAATGATAAAGCAGGGGAGCAAGGATCCCGGAGAAAGAACTGAAGCCCCGTTTGTTAACCCAAAACAGGACTGGTTTCTTTTTGGAGGGAAGGCTGGGGGTGGAGTAGGAAAAGAGATTTACACTGCAGTATCTGGCAGCCAACATGGCTGCCTCTGGCCCTTTAAATCTAAGTGGCCCTCCTCTTCCTCCTCCATCACACAAAACTATTATCTGGTCTGTCCACAATTATCCTTCTCCCCCTTTTCGACAGAGCCAGAGATGCTGCCCCCCCCCTCCCTCCCCCGAAGAGAATATTTCAAATTCTAAGTTCAAACCCCGAGATGTTTGTGCATATTTATATATTGTAGACACTGCAAGCACACATACACAAAAGGCTGTTTCATTACCAGGTCAGCCTAAGACTTCCCAACTCCCAAGAATGTCGCTGTCTCATGACTCTTCTCCATGCCTTCCCACGCAAAATGTCACGCAACAGCAATTAACACCGGGCTGTATAATCCATTCAAAATCCACAGTTCAGACTTCACACCTCTTCGGCACAGATTCTCTCTCTCTGTGCTCTCACACACACTTCTTCTATGACGGTTTCCAATGTACAGATCACACAACATCACGGATTCCTTCGTAATGTCACTCGTTCCACTACAAACACACACACACACATTTACACACATTTCCAAAAACCATCTCTTTCATTTCCTTAAACTATCGGGGTTGAAGTTTAAAATGGAGAAACCATTTACAATTATTTCAGCCGCCCTGCTTTCATCAAGTTCATATAACGCATACTGGATTCTCACTATAACCCTCCACTGCTAATTGATCCGAACCTGATGGCTCACTTGATCATTGATACGAAGTCTTCAGAGGCTGGGTGGTCCTCTCAGAAAGGTTCTAGTAGTAGATCCTGCCCTGTGTTTGGAGGAGATGACTGCTATACAGTGCCTTCCATCACAATGATCAATGGAGCCGGCTCTTTCTTTCAGAATTCTTAGCAATTTCGCTTAATCTTACCCTGCATATCCTCAGAACTCTTCAGAGTCTGAAAAAGTTTGGTGCCCATTTCCGCACACTAATCTCTTCCTCTTTATTGGGTCTCATTTCTGATGCATTTTGATATCACTAGTTCTCTCTCTATATACACATACACATACACATACACATACACATACACATACAGAGAGAGAGAGAGAGAGAGAGAGGGAGAGAGAGAGACTGTTTCCCCCAAAATAAGACATCCCCTGATATTAAGCCCAATCGGGCTTTTGAGCGCATGGCAATAAGGCCAAGCGCTTATTTTAGGGTTCAAAAAAATATAAGACAGGGTCTTATTTTCAGGGGAACATGATAAGTAAGTAAGTAAGCTTTTTATTGCGGTCAGAGACCAAATTAAAATACACATAGAAGGGGAGTATATTTTACAAATATAGGTAGACCATGTGACAGTACACCATCTACTGCCTCAGATACAATCTGTACTGTCAATACTAGTGATCCTCTGCCAGGGGAACATGGTGTGTGTGTGTGTGTGTGTGTGTGTATAGATAGATAGATAGATAGATAGATAGATAGATAGATAGATAGATAGATACACACACACACATATACATATATACTCCCTATTCCTCTTCCCACAACTTAAACAGGTATTAGCAGGGATTGAGCTGTGGTGGAGTAATTAACACTTAGCATTTTAATACCTGAATATTTTTAATTGCTTATCACGGGCGAGTGCTTTTGCTCACTAGCAACCAAACGCGCCAATAACTGTGTTCCTCAAAATTCAAAATCTGTCTCAAAAAGCCATCCTTCCACCATAACTACCAGCTCGCCCCTTTCTACAAATTAATCCTTCAGGATGTGGAGTTGGATTACATCCCTTCACATTCTAGCACACAGCTATTCTTCCGATCATAATAGGGGCTGTAATTTAATGCATCTGAAAGGCAGCAGGTTGGAGAAGGGCTGAACTCAAGAAACCCAACTCCAAATTTAAAATCATAATTGATTTCAGGTCATTTACCCCCTCCCCCCTTTCATCCAGCACCTTGGGCATGAATGTAATACGTATAAGGATCATACGTATTACATTCGTGTCATACATATTACACACAACATTGTGTGTTAGGTAAAGGTTCCCCTCGCACATATGTGCTCGTCGTTCCTGACTCTAGGGGACAGTGCTCATCTCCGTTTCAAAGCCGAAGAGCCAGCGCTGTCCGAAGATGTTTCCGTGGTCATGTGGCCGGCATGACTCAACGCCAAAGGCGCACAGAACGCTGTTAACTTCCCATCAAAGGTGGTCCCTATTTTTCTACTTGCATTTTTTGCATGCTTTCAAACTGCTAGGTTGGCAGAAGCTGGGACAAGTAACAGGAGCTCACCATGTTATGCAGCACTAGGGATTCGAACCGCTGAACTGCCGACCTTTCGATCGACAAGCTCAGCATCTTAGCCACTGAGCCATCACGTAACACCGTGTGTTGCCCTGCCTCAAAAAAAAAAAAAAAAGCTCAAAATATCATAGATCTTTCTTTCCATTTAATTTTTACCCAGTTGCCAAGAAGATAAGATTTAGACAAGCTGAGATTACTAGATAAGATAGAAATAGGGAGCTGATGTTTCCCAGGACTATTTGACTTCACACCACAGTCCATTACCAAATGTTACTTACTTACTAGGCGTTGTTGACATACACGGATACACACTTTGAAACACTGTAATGGATATAACACTGAAACATTGTATCAATGCCACATAAACACACCACCTATAAATATAAATGGCACCTGTAACATAAGACAGTTACAACAGGGTAGCAAGTTGCACCAGCCGCCTCCTTTTCAGCAACCAAGTTATTATTATTTTTTTGTTGCTGTTGAAAAGGAGAAGAGGGAGAAAAGGAAAAGATGTCAATGCAAAGGGAGGGGGGGGGAATAAAATGGAAGAAAGGGGAGAGAAAAAAAACCCAAATTTCCCCCTCCAGATTTTGCAATTCCCCCCCCCAAAAAAATAAATAAATAAATAAAAATCCCAGCAAACTTGCAATTTATTTTATCCAAGAAAAATCTCCGAGCTGCCCCCGGAGATACGAAGGATCCCGGATCTACGCACCTTCCGCCGTGCCCCCAAAAACTTTTCTATTCCAGCAAGCCGGGCTGGCGTAGCTCTTTTAATTGTTCTTAATTCGTTGGTTTTTTTTTTAAAAAAGGGTTTTTTTTCATTAATACGGGCCAAATTTGTTTAATATTACTTTTAAATTGTTTTAAATTTGATATTTTTAAGTTTTTATATTTTTGGCTGTACGCCGCCCTGAGTCCTTCGGGAGAAGGGCGGTATATAAATTAAAATCTCGCCAGGCTCAAGGTTGACTCAGCCTTCCATCCTTTCTAAGGTAGGTAAATTGAGGACCCAGTTTGTGGGGGCAATAAACTGACTTTGTAAAAATATACAAAAGGATGAAGGCTATTGCTTAACCCATTGTAAGCCGCCCTGAGTCTCCGGAGAAGGGTGGCATATAAATTAAAGCTAATAATAATAATAATAATAATAATAATAATAATAATAATAATAATAATAATAATAATGAATTAATAATGATGATAATAAAATAATAATAATAATAATAAAATAATAATAATAATAATAAAAATGAATTAATAATAATAATGAATTAATAATGATAATGATAATAAAATAATAATAAAATAATAAAATAAAATAAAATAAAATAAAATAAAATAATAATAATAATAATAATAATAATAAAAATAAATAAAAAACATGGGCTGCTGCGGCTTCTCCTTCTTTTTTTCCCCCCATCCCCAAACTCAGCATCCATCCAGCCAAAAAACAAAAAACAGAGAGCCAAAGTTCAGCCCTCCCAACCCGAAGAAGCCAAGAAGCACCCTTGAGGACTAGCAACTTGAGCGGCATTGTTTAAAGCTTGCAGCTCCTGCCGCCCGACAGGCTGCCTGGCTAAGCCAGGGTTCTGGCCCCGCCCCCTCCTCCCCAAGCCCCGCCCCCTCCTCCCCCCTCCCTCCCTCCCTCCCTCCTCACCTTCAGTCAGTTCCATTCTAACTCCCCCCGCCGTATCGAACCGATCACCGCCGAGAGTCCCGCCGGGGAAACCCCGAGCCAAGCCGGCTCCGAGCCAGCGGCCCGGCAACGGGGGTTGGTTGGTTGGTTGGCGGGCGGGCCGAGCCCCTCGATATAGGCCGCGTTCGATCCCCGGCCTCAATTTCTGCAAGCTTCCCGCTTCTCCGGCTTCGGTCCCCGCCTCTTTTTTTTTTTTTTTTTTTGCCTCCCTTCCGCCGCACCCCCCCTCCCCCCCCCGCTTCAACGCCGCTTCCCCTCCGGGTGCCGCCGTCCTCGGCCGGCCGAAGAGCCGCAGGGCCTCGAGAGACAGAGAGGGAGAGAGAGAGCCGCCGAGGGCGCGCGGGAAGGGGGGCGGCACCGAGTCGGGGGGAAAGGAAGGGGGCGCTGGCGCTCCGCTCGTCCTCGAACGTCCCGGTCTCGGCCTTGGCTCGTTCCCGCTCCCTCCGCCTCCTCTCCTTTCCTCACGCGCACACACACAAAAAAAGCTCCACACACATAGGCGGCGCCGGGGAAGGGGAAAAAAAAAAAAAAGAAAAAAGACGCGCTCTCATTGGCCGGCGTGAAATTACGCGCCCCGGGGCTTCTTGGGAATTGTAGTTTTCCACGCTTTCCCTCACTTTCCCCTCACAGATCTTGAGGCCTGGACCAAATTTGGGGGGGGGGGGCTGGTGTGTGTGTGTGTATCTGCGATGCTGGCTTGGTTCTTAGTGGCCAGTCATTTGTGGGGGTGGGTGGGGAGGAGGAGGAGGAGGAAGAGGAGGAGGGCAAGGAACGAGGGGCGAAATGTAATTGGCCAGCAGTGCCGGGAGGGGGGGGTGAGGGAATGTGGGTGGGTGGGTGGGTGGGAAGAAATTTATTTATTTTTTTTAATTTTTATTTTTCCTCTCCCAGATGCGGTGATCAGAGTTGCACACACAAGCATAAGCATCATCGTCATCCAGTTTGTCCAGCATAAGGCAACCTTATTGGATGCAAAAAAAAGAAATTAAAAAAAAAATGCAGCTTTTTTTATTTTAAAAAAAGTTTTTTTATTTTTGAATTACAAAGATAAAAACATTCCATCTTCCTGATGCAGTGTATCGTCTGGGTACAAACGTCTCTGTGGTTCTTATGATTCTTGACGAGTGTATCTTTTCTTTTGTGTACTCCGAGAGAGCGTAGGCACCTAAGACAAATTCCTTGTGTGTCCAATTACACTTGGCCATTATTCTATTCTATTCTATTCTATTCTATTCTATTCTATTCTATTCTATTCTATTCTATTCTACTCTACTCTACTCTACTCTACTCTACTCTACTCTACTCTAATTCTATTATTCATCATTCCTCTTTTGTCACATCTTTCACATTCACCTTAACATTAATGTTATAATCAGTGGTGGGATTCAAGTAATTTAACAACCGGTTCTCTGCCCTAATGATTTCTCCCAACAACCAGTGTGCCAAACTGCTCAGAAAGTTAACAACCGGTTCTCCCGAAGTGGTGCGAACTGGCTGAATCCCACCACTGGTTATAATATATACTGCTCAAAAAAATAAAGGGAAGACAAGCAGAAGACATCCGAGATCTGAATGAATGAAATCGCCTTATTAAATACTTTGTTCTTTACATACAGTAGTTTATACACTGCTCAAACAACTAAAGGGAACACAAAACTACTGTATGTAACGAACAAAGTATTTAATAAGGCTATTTCATTCATTCAGATCTCGGATGTCTTCTGCTTGTGTTCCCTTTATTTTTTTGAGCAGTGTATTAAAACATTTTATTTTTTAAAAAATTATTTTTATTGATTTTACAACAACCCAACCCAACCCAACATACAAAACACAAGCACATGATATATGTTTCTTTTTAAATATATTAAACATTTAAATATTGTAAATATATGTAAGCTTTTTTTTTTTTTAATGCATATAGCTTACCTTGAATCTTATTATTATTGCAGGATTGCTTATCGGTCCTGCAGAGACTGGATCTCTCGTACTGTAGTAAAAATGAAGCAAGTAACAGGAATGCCTTAGAGAGGTTGATTAGATACCGGTAGAATTTAGCATTTCTGGAGAAGACAAGTTGAAGGCAATAGGATTTCTGTGGAACTGTCTATCACTCTAGAATAGATCACAGTTGTCCAACCTTTTGACTTGCCTGGACTGCAGTGAATAAAGACGGATTTGTCTTGGGCCACATGTCAAATATATACTATAGTTATTATATATTACCGTGTTTCCCCGAAAATAAGACCGGGTCTTATATTAAAGTTTGCTCCAAAAGATGCATTAGGGCTTATTTTCTGGTTAGGTCTAATTTTGGGAGAAATGGTTCTAAATGCATCCATCTGACTGACAATCTTACCTGGGGCTTATTTTGGGGGTAGGGCTTGTATTACGAGCATCCTGAAAAATCATGCTAGGACTTATTTTCTGGTTGGGTCCTATTTTTGGGGAAACAGGGTAACAAACTTCCTTTATTTAATATTTTTAATTAACTTATGGGGCCTCATTACTAGGTGTCCAGGGCTGCACGTAGCCTATTATATTGTGAATTGGACAAACCTGCTTTAGATGGTTCGCTTGCCTTTGGAAAATTTGGGACTGTAAAATAATAGCTTTGTTTTAACCGAGACAGCAACCGAATGCACATATATTTCCGAAGAAGGTCCAAAGGAATGAGATCTTTAAGGAGATGTACATTCCTACTTTTGCTTTTGACTTTATTTATTCCTGAATTCAACTGAATATTATTGATCCTACACCATTTTTCTGACAACAGATCTGCTCCTATGGACCCTGAGTAAATATGAGGTATCAAACAACTAAGAGCTCTACAAAAAGCTTTCCAAACAGCATCCATTACTTCTCAAAAGTACCCTGTTTCCCCCATAATAAGACATCCCCTGATAATAAACCCAATCGGGCTTTTGAGCGCATGGCAATAAGGCCAAGCGCTTATTTCAGGGTTTAAAAAAATAGAAGACAGGGTCTTATTTTCAGGAAAACACGGTATTTCATGCAGGGAAGGTGCAAATGAACAAAGAGAAGCCACTTTGTGTGTGATTTTAGGGCAGTACAGAAATTGGATAGAAGGAAATTTGGACATCACAGCTGAATTTTGAAACATAGGAATAAGTTATAGCAATATAGTTCCAGCTTAATTCTGGAATAATTTAAATATGTTCCCTAAAAGAACAAACCAGGGATTTAGAAATACCTTAGAAGTTTATAGCTTCTTAATATAACAACTGGTTGTAAATAATTGAGTATATTGCTTTCTGGGGTTTTGAGATTCACACTTTAGCAAGACCAATGCAATTTAAAGAGTGCTGTGCTGTCTTACTCCACTCTTCTTCCAGCTAGATTGATTCAATTCCTTCAAAGTTTTTTTCAGAGCGCTCCATATTTTGACTGATTCTACTGCCCTCACTACAACCCATTTATTTTGTTGAGAAGAGTAGCATTAGGGTTTGACAACTGTATTCCAGGAGAAATCTGGCTAGAAGGATTACAGGGGAACAATTATTTGTACTGGCTTGGAAGCACATTCTGGTGTCTACCATGTTTCCCCAAAATAAGACCTTGTCTTATTTTTTTATTTTTTTTTTTGATCCCTGAAATAAGTGCTTGGCCTTATTGCCATGCGCTCAAAAGCCCAATTGGGTTTATTATCAGGGGATGTCTTATTTGGGGGCAAACAGGGTACCTTGGGATGCATTCCTTTACTGAATCAAGTTGCAGATTTCATATAGATATGGACCATCCTAAAACCTCATTTGTCCTGTGTGGTTCTGACTTGCAAATTTTGATGGATGGGTTGAAAGCATCTGGCCTGTTTGTGGCATTCCCTACTGAGTGCTGGCAATGGAATAAAAGACAGGAAATTCAAGCAGGTGCCAACTTCAAATGCGTATCTCTGTGCATGCATCTCTGAATGGAGGCAGCTGATAACGTTGGGCAAAAATATTTAGCACTGCGCTCATGTGGTTATTTATTACTGGCAGGGAGATTTTTTTTTTTTTACATATGGCATAGGAAAGAAGAATGCTGTAATTTTTCCCCCCCATCCTGGAACCACTTTAAGAAGCTCTTTGTTATCAGCTATGAGGTTTTACAAGGAGGCCACATCTGAATTTAGACCAAGGAGAGATAAAATACAAACAGAAAACAAAAAGGGTTTTATAGCAGAGGTAAAGGTTGGATTGGAAGAAATAACAAAATCTGTTGCCTTCTCATAACATTAGGTTTCTTATATATTGTCTTTATTCTAACTTCCTTAAAGCCCTGGATCTGAGAAATGCAAAATGCTTAAATGAGCTGAACAAAACATTCATGGGTAATGCTCAATGCATATTATTCTGAAACCAAGATTCAAATGGCTGAAGGTATGAATCAGAGTTTTTAATCGTTTCTTTTGTAAGTAAAAAAAAAAACACCCGCCTACTATAAGATAGAGAAGGGCAGGACACAGATAGTCTATCTGTTTACATTCAGTTTAATTTCCAACACATAGAATACACATAACAGTAAGATATAAAAAAGATATCTTTAATTACAAATTAGTTGGTATTCATTGCCTTTACATTGCCCAAAAAGCAAGTATAAAAAGTCTAGTATTTGTCTCAGTTTCTGCTTTTACCTGCTGTGGCTTGGCACTTGGACAAGATAAGTTTTGCAGGGAGAAAAATACAGGAAATTATTATTTGCAATTCAGTCTAGTGTAAGTACCGTAAATGTTTGGAGGATTCAAATCGTTCGCATCAGAGCCAAAAAGAAAAAAAATAATAATAAAGCCAGAAGCAGCAATAGCTTAGTAAATAAATAAATGTGATATGGGTTTGGAGGAGATGTGAAAGCAATCACAATCAGCTAATGATGCAAAATTAGCAGGAAGACAGATATGTTCTGATGAAAGTGAAATAATCTTATCTGTTTTCAACAGTGGCTGAAAACATTTCATTTCCCCCCCTTTTTTTCTACTGGTGAGCCACTAGGATATTTTTTTATCTCTCTAAAATTTGTGGTGAAACCAAACTCTGCCAAGATGCACCTTGAAGCAGTACTTCTATTTAAATTAACTGTTTAGTTACGGAGAAGGATAAGTTACGATGTTCTGGAGGGGGAAAAAAAACTGCTTGATCTCTCTGCTTTTTTGGAATTGTCAAAATGTTTTTGCCTGAGCAAGTGGCTGAACTAATTTGAAGGCAAAAAATTGTGAGAACGGTTCCATTTTATGTTTGAGGAGTCAATCTAATTAAATATAGTTGAACTTCTCATTAAACCTGCGTCAATTTCAGGATCATTTTCCAAGTGCATTTTTTTTCCCTGGTTATATTTTCAAAATGATTTATATAACATACTACACAATCTGGGATCCGGGGGCTCCTTCCTTAACCAGATTTCTCAGTGCCTTCACAACAATAGCAGAGCTTCTAATGTACTTGAAAAGTTCTTAAAAATCCAGAGAGGTATCTGCAGTGGTGGGTTTCAAATTTTTTTTACTACCGGTTCTGTGGGTGTGGCTTGGTGGGTGTGGCAGGGGAAGGATATTGTAAAATCCCCATTTCCTCCCAATCAGCTGGGACTTGGGAGGCAGAGAATAGATGGGGGCGGGGCCAGTCAGAATTTTTACTACCGGTTCGTCGAACTACTCAAAATTTCCGCTACCAGTTCTCCAGAACTGGTCAGAACCTGCTGAAATCCACCTCTGGGTATCTGTCTTAAAAGTAGTCCACGTTGAACTGTACAGCTCGGTCAAACATCAAGAACTGACCACTGGGAATGTTTTATAACATATTTTGCATTATGTCATTAAACGTTTTTAGGAAAAATTTCAGGTCCCAAAACGTTTCATAAAATTGGCCGAATTTCAATCACAGGCAATCCTCAACTTACAACAGTTCATTTAGTGTCCTTTCAAAGTTACAACGGCACTGGAAAAAGTGACTTACGACTGTTTTTCACACTTACGACCATTTGCAGCATCCTCACAATCACATGATCAAAATTCCTCAGCTTGGCAAACCGACTCATATTTATGACGGTCGCCGTATCCCGGAGTCATCTGACTTCTTTTTGCGACCTTCTGACAAGTAAAGTCAACGGCGAAGCCAAATTGAATTAATAACTGTTGCTAACTTAACCACATTCACTCAACAACACTGGCAAAAAAGGTCATAAAGTGGAGCAAAACTGACATTAACAAATGTCTCACTTAGCAACAGAAATTTTGGGCTCAATTATGGTCGTAATTCGAGGACTACCTGTACACGGGAGTCCTGGATCCCAGATTTTGGATGCATTCTGGAAGTTAGGCCATTTGAGATACCTTGGTTGAAAAAGTTTCAGTCTAGGATGCATTGTTTTGCAATTTAGAGGTTGCAGGCACAAGCGTTTTAGCAGTATACAGATGATACTATAAATGTGCGCGGACGTATGCAGGTGTGAATATATTCATCAGATTAATTTTATAGCGCATTTCGCTTTTCTTCCCAGATGACTAGGAAGCTGTTATTTAAAATACAGATCATATTCAAATAGTATGTAAAATTTATATATGCATTATGTACACTATAAAATACGGTTATGTAAAACATGCACAATAAAATAGTAATGATTTATCCCATAGCTTTTAGAATGTTTATTTTAGGTACATATATATATTAGTTTGATAATAGTTTTTCGGTGCCTGCACTGTGATCTTAAACACTTCAACTATGGTTAGAAAAATCTATCTCATTTGATTATCCTGTTTTATTTTATTTATTTATTCATTTTATTGGTTCAATTTATATGCCGCCCTTCTCCGGAGATTCAGGGCGGCTTACAATGCGTTAAGCAATTGCCTTCATACTTTTGTATATACCTGCTTAGTACGGCTTTCGGCCCCACTCCTAAGCGTTATTCTTTTTTATACAAAGTCAGCTTATTACCCCCACAAACCGGGTCCTCATTTTACCTACCTCGGAAGGATGGAAGGCTGAATCAACCTTGAGCCTGGTGAGATTTGAACTTGTAGTAATTGCAGGCAGCTGGTGCTATTTAACAGCACTTTAGTCTGCTGCGCCACCAAGGCTCATTAAACCATTTAGAATCATTTCCAATCAAAGGGCTGTCATTGCATTCCAGCACGTCAGCTGTGATTGACAAGATTCTACCCTCCCCATCAGACGCTTCGGTTCACACTTATCAATGACAAGAGGGAACAGAGGGGGATTGGTTTTAAGAAATGTATGAATTCATAAAAATTTAAAAAGCTTATAAAGCCTCCTTTGTAAAAAGGTTAACCTCATAATGGCGATCCAGTTCAATGTTTCTCCATTGAATGAAGAATTTACAATTATGCACTCCGAGCAGGGTGGATAAAAATCAATGATTTTTTTTAAAAAAAATCAAAAAAATCAGATTTTTTAAAAATTTAAATCGGATTTTTTTGATTTAAATTGGATTTTTTGATTTTTATCGAATTTATTTTAATAAAAAACTTTTGGGGTAAAAATCGATCGTAAGATAGTTTTCTATTTAAGATACCTAAATAATTTAGTTTATTCAGCATGAAATGGAGCTTAGTTATGTAGCATCAGGCTGTATATTCTGCAACACTGGGACTATCGGTGAGTCAACAATGGGTCAAAGGAGTAGCAGAGATGACAGTTGCTCTTTAAAAATTATGATTTAAATCGAGTTGATTTAAATCAAGCCTTTTTACTAGTGATTTAAATCATGACTTAAATTGTGATTTAAATCAACTCGATTTAAATCAAATCCACCCTGACTCCGAGCAATTTGTAAATAGAGATAGTTCTTGACCTATGACCAACAACTGAGCCCAAATTTTCTGTTGTGACGTGAGACCTTTCTAAAAGTGAGTTTTGCCCCCTTTTACGACCTTCCTTGCCACAGTTGTTAAGTGAATCACTGCAGCTGAGAAATTATTAACCTGGTTGTTAAGTGAATCTGGCTTCCCAGCTTGTCATAAGGTTGCAAAAGGAGATCACATATCCCAGGGACGCTGCAAAAGTCATAAATATGAGTCAGTTGCCAAACGTCTGAATTTTGATCACATTACCATGGGGATGCTACCCCTTTTTCAGCGGCGTTGTAACTTTGAGTGGTCACTGAACAAACTGATGAAAGTCAAGGACTACCTGTATAGCGTTTAGTAGGAATCAATAAAAGCCAAACCGTATTTGCGTAGCTCCTGTTGATCATCTTTAAAATAAATATGACTTAACGGTCAGCCTGTTCTCCCTTCCTAGAATTTCAATTACCATTCTAAAAAAAGATACTAAGAAATGCACAATTCTTACATTTATCCCTCTTCCTATTTATGTGTAATCATCAGCCCATCAGCAAAAGGTAAAAAGCAAGTTAATTGTAAGCCAAGAGGAAAAAAAAAATGGGAACAGTCATCACCAGAAGGCTTATCAATTCATATGTCTTTTATCGGCATGACTGGTCAAAATGTATAATTAGATCCCTGCTGCCTTTCAAATGAGCATTAGCGATTCTTTTTAACGTTTTCAATTCAAAATGTTTCAGTATTACATATTTTAAAAATCAAAAACGGTAAAACATACGCCATACACTGCACTGAAGGTTTTGCATATCATTTATACAGTACTAAAAATCACTGTACGGTAGCATATATGCTAATGGGGAAAAAAATCAGAAGAAAAATTAGGGTATGATTATAATTAATTATGGAGGATATATTATTAGCAAGGTCGGGTGTCAGCAACCCGCGGCTCCGGAGCCGCATGTAGCTCTTTGGCCCCTCTGCTGCGGCTCCCTGTCCCATCACTGGCTGGCCCCACCCCTCACCCTCCCTTCCAGGGGTGGGTTCTAAATTTTTTTTACTACCGGTTCTGTGGGCGTGGCTTATTTTGTGGGTGTGGCTTGGAGGTCATGTGACTAGGTGGGCGTGGCTAGCTGGTCAGTCATTTCTGGAAGGTTCTCACACTTATGACCAGTCCTCGCACTTATGACCTGACTCATTTGTTTGCTTTTAACACTGATCAGCTGTAGGACGGCCCTTTGAAGCCCTGCTGCAAGAGTTTAAACAGTTTTTTTCCCTCTAGTCATCAGCTGGGACTCAGGAGGCAGCAATAGATTGGGGGTGGGACCAAATAAAAGGTAAGAATAACGTGGGAGGGTGGGAGGGCAGGGGGGGAGAACCGGTTCGGTGACATCATATCGTCACCGCTACCGGCTCGGCCGAACCGGACCGAACCGGGAGGAACCCACCACTGCTCCCCTCCCAGTCACTCCTCGCCTGGCCTTGGAAATCTGAGAGATACAGAGAGGGGGGAAGAGGGGGAGAGAGAGACATAGATACAGAGAGAGATACAGAGAAAGGGGAGAGAGAGGGGGGGAGAGGGAGAGAGAGAATACAGAGTGGGGGGGAGAGAGACATAGAGAGATACAGAGAGAAGTGGAGAGAGAGAGAGAACAACCGGTTCTCTGCCCTAATAACCGGCTAGGTAGGCGTGGTTAGGGAAGTCATGTGACTGGGTGGGAGTGAGTGATGTGGAATTGGCCACGCCCACCCAGGTTTTGTGGCTCCCGGTGTTTTTTTTTTCCTTTGGGAAAAGGGTCCAAATGGCTCTTTGAGCGCTTAAGGTTGCAGACCTCTGAGCTAGGTGCATACATTTTTCTGAGCAATGTTTTCAGGGTACCAGAGTGGATTAGAGTGTTTGGGGGGGGCAGGGAAAAGGGAGATTATTTCCACATTAGACAAGTAGAAGTGAAACGGTGTTTTCAGTCCCCAGAAGTGCTAAGCAAGCATCAGATTCCTAGAAACAGTTTTCTCGGTTTCTCTCTTACAAATACTTCACAAGTTCAAACAGCCAACTTGGCTTTGTCCGGTTTTGCATATTAACTGAAGCGTATCACTTTCCCAAGCTTTGATGTGTACTACGTCACGGATGCTATGGAAAGATTTTCAGAGTGGGGGAAAAAAAAGTTGATTTTAAAGATCTTAAGCCACTGGTTGCTTGATTTCATATGGCAATCGGTATACAAAACATCACCAGTCATTAGATGAAAACCTAATCGATGGAATGGAAACAGTGGATGGAAACTAATCAAAGAAAGAAGCAACCTGGAATTAAGGAGAAACTTCCTAACCGTGAGGACAATTAACCAGTGGAACAACTCGCTTTCAGAAGTTGTGGGTGCTTCTCAGTGCTGGGTTCCAACCAGCTTTACTACTGGTTCTCTGCGTGCACGCACTTTGCGCGCGATCGTCATGCAAGCGCATTAGGAGTCAGCCCAGCTGAGGTGCGGCAATCCACTCTGCCGCACCTATCAGCTGGGCTAAAAAAGAAGAAATAAAAGGTAGGAATAACACGCGGGTGGGCGGGAGGGCCCAGCTCCTGGACAAAGAGAACCAGTTCGGTGACGTTATATCGTCACCGCTACCGGTTCAGCCGAACCGGACCGAACTGGGAGGAATCCACCACTGGTGCTTCTTCACTGGAGGTTTTTAAGAAGAGACTGGATAGCCATTTGTCTGAAATGGTGTAGGGCCGTGAAGACGAACCATTGACACACGTGCCGGAAGTGGCACACAGAGCCATCTCTCCAGGCACGCGAGCCGTCGCCTGTTGGTCTCCCAGGTTCCACCGCGCCAGCCAGCTGGTCATGCACGCGGGAGCTCTGGAAACCCGGAAGAACAGCTGCCTGGTGAGCATGCGCGCGCTGGGAAGATGATATTCTGGTTTCCGGCGCGCATGGTCTTCTTGCGTGCATATGTGCCAGAAACCGGGAGACCAGGTGGCCAGTGCGCATGCGCGTACCAGAAACTGGAAGATCATCTTCCCGGCATGCGCATTGGCACCGGGCGGCTACTCTTCCAGTTCCCAGCACACGCACGGGCCTGCCCCCATTTCGGCACCCGGTGCCGAAAGGGTTTGCCAACACTGGTATGGGGTCTCCTGCTTGAGCAGGGAGTTGGACTAGAAGACCTCCAAGGTCCCTTCCAGTTTTATTCTAACCAATCTGCATTTGCAGGAAAGCTAGAGCAAAGTTCTAGGGAAAAACGAAGTGTCAAGAAAGGGCAGCCAAACTCTCCAGATTTCTTCAAAATCCTTTTGTTCCAGGACCTCACTGGAAATTTCTTTCTTAACAGCACTATTGTTCTGACCTAGGCTTCCTGAGTCAGTAAAACACACCAGTAGTCCCAAAAACCTGTTTTATTTTAACAGCTATGAATTCTGTTCATTCACAGATGAGTCCCAGATAGTTGTCAAGAGTCCTTCGGGATAAGGCTGATAATCACCACCTTTATCTCCCTTGACACGCTGCCAAAGACCTAATTGACAAAGCCACACGGAGTCCAGAATCAAACAGAGCTTCAGGCTTTAAACTGCACAGAATGAACAATGTTGCTTCCTACAAAGGCCCACGTGTCTTTGCTCCTGTTTTAAGTCTTATGGGAGGGGCCAATCATGGGTAGACCGGGGCCTCCAAGAACAAATGGGTAGACCGGTACGGCTCTGCAAGCAGTTAAAAGCCTGGTAGACCAGTACCTCTGCTAAATCCTAAAGAATTGTCACATGACCATCAAACCACACCCACAAAATAAGCCACGCCCACAGAACCAGTAGTAAAAAAATTTAGAACCCATCCCTGGTCACCACCGTGAGATGATAAATCAAGAGCAGTTAAATAAATATTGCATATGTGCTAGACATAATTTTCCAATTACTTATCCATGCACAATTTCACAGGCTCAGATTTTGTGAATAGCATCTTACACTTCACTGATTTTTTTTAAAAAATACACAAAAGGCACTACTGGAATATTTTTTTAAAAGGCTTCTTATTTTATTTCCACAAAAGAAAACATCGTAGAGAGGCACAGGTGTGTTGACAAATTAAAAAGAAATGGGACAGTTGTAAATTGTATGCATTAAATTACCGGAGCTCCTCAACCTACGACCATTCATCTAATGACCCCTTATGGCAAGACTGACTCACACTTTCAGCTACATTTTTGCTTGCCTCACAGCTCAACAATAACAGGGATTGTAAACTTATAGTAAAGAGAACGCATATTTAATTATTCCTGTATTAACTGCAGCTAGAATTGTATTCGCACAAAATTGGAAAAGTGAAGAAATCCCCACAGATGAGAAGGTGATTAGGAAAATATTAGAATGTGCAGAAATGAACAGATTAACGCTGGCAATTAAGGAGAAAGAACAAACTGAATATTATATGATATGGGAATTATTTTATCCATGGTTACAGAATAAAAATGGAAGTTGGAAATAAAAGGAGATTAGAGTAGAAAATATGTTAAGATAGAGATGTAAACAATATGATAATTGTTAGTATTATGATTAGGATTATTATGCTTAATATTATTATTATATCCTTATTAGAAGACACGTTAAGAGGGAAAAATGAATATGTTTACTATGCTCAATTGTTCAATATACTTTAATTGTAAGATTAGAGAATTAATATCAATGTAGTGATTGATATTAAAAATATAATATCGATATAATGATAATAATTAGTTATGTCCGGAGGCAGCACATAACTCCCAGATGGCCCTGGCTCCCTCTCTGCCTCTGACGCAGAGCCCTCGTCCAAGCCTTCCCCAGACTCCAGGACTGACCCATGTTCCTCCCTAGCCTCCTCAGCCAGCAGGAGAATTCTGGGAATGGAAGTCCACAAGTCTTAAAGCTGCCAAGTTTGAGGACCCCTGATTTACGCCTTAAACTTCTGAAAATGGGTTAAGCAGCGCCCTGCCTCTTAATTGCGACTGGAATCCTTATGATCCATCCCATAGGGTTCCCAAGCTTGACAAGTTTAAGACATGTCTCCCAGAATCCCCCTGCCATAGACAAGTCAACTGCATTTTAGCCTGATGTGAACCCAGCCTATGTGGTTAGACTATGGCCCAGCAATCTTTTCAAAACTGAATTAACTGAGTAAACTCCCATTTTGATTAATCTCTCCTTCGGTCTCAGCCTTTCTCAGTTATCACCGCAATTATATTCTGATTGCAGAACCCAACTCTTTGCTCACATACCTATTTTTGCATGAATGGCATGACTGCATCAGTGTTGGATTTCACATTTTTTTTTACTACCGGTTCTGTGGGCATGGCTTGGTGGGTGTGGCAGGGGAAGGATACTGTAAAATCTCCATTCCCACCACACTCCAAAGGAAGGATACTGCAAAATCCCCATTTCCTCCCGATCAGCTTGGGACTCAGGAGGCAGAGAATCGATGGAGGCGAGGCCAGTCAGGATTTTTACTACCGGTTCTCTGCACATGCACAGGAGAGCTCCGAAGATCAGCTGGGTCTCCGGAATTGCAACCGGAGGCCTGAACACCAGCTGGGGGGGGGTGCACGCACATGTGCAGCTGCAGGTGAGTTGGGCAACAGCTCGTGTGGTTGGAAAGATGGCTCTGCGTGCCACTTCGGGCACGTGTGCCACCTCGGGCATGCGTGCCAGAGGTTCGCCATCCCGGGCATCGTGGAATACCTGATTGAATCTATAGGTTGCAATCTGTAGGTTGCAATCTGGGGCTGCTAACAAATCCAGAATTTTACTGACCTAGCTGGAATGCTCGCTGCACACTCTAATTTCTTTCTAAGATCTCCAAGGCAACTCCCACACTGTACCACAGCAAAAAATGGGAGCATAACCCAGTGGAAGGACATTACTTCCCTCCAGAGACTGCCTTCCCTATAAATGTCAAACATTGTTTCAAGGCAAATTGCAGAATTGTGTTAACCTCTTGCAGCAAAAGCAAATTAATAAAAGAGAGCAAGACAGAAAGGGGGAAAAAAAAAAACCCTGATTCCCACAACACCTAATCAGAGCTCTAATTCTGGCCAAAACTCCATTCCTGGGTCAAAAATAGCCCTTTAGGAATGGAGAGTCTCCACCCACTTTCTTCAAGAAATGATTGACAGGGCTTCGTTATATCATTATTTCTTTCTTACATTTTTATCACTGCCACAGTCAAAAGACTCTCAGCAGCGTTCAAGGCAACACAACCGACAACAATTCAGAGCACAAGAAGATCAAGATAGAAGAAACTTATGGAAGAAGAAGAATTTTGGAAGATAACACCGAGATGTCACAGGGAAGGGATGACTGATGTATTAAATGTTTGTTTGTCTTAAAAAAAAGAAAAACAATTCAGAGCACACATGGTAATTAGCAAAATCAACCACAGCCAGAAAAAAAAAAAGCCTCTCGAGCCACATACAACGGAATTACTCTAACGGGAGCACCAATCTGCTAATTAAAGGAGCTTTCCAAAAGAGCTTTTTTTCATCAGCCTCTGGAAGGTAATTTGGGGCAAACTTTGCCTCTGCAGATCACAGGGGACACAAAGACAACGATTTCTCAGAAGCAATAACCACAACCAACTTTTTATATCCATGTGAGCCAGAATAATTCTAGTCCGGGAGAGCAAGTCTGGCAAATATCCAAACTCCAAGGCCTCCTTGCCCTGTTTCTATTAGCTAGGCCGGCAACACCAACTGCTCCAGACAATGTTTGGTTAGCTGAATTCTTCTATTTCCAGAAGTTGTGGGTGCTTCAGCACTGGAGGTTTATAAGAAGAGATTGGACAGCCAATTTCGTCTGAAATGGTAAAAAGGATCTGGTCCTTGAGCAGGGGGGGGGGTTGGATTAGAAGACCTCCAAGGACCCTTCCCAACTCTGTTATTCTGGTAAAGCCAATATGGATTAAAATCCAGGAGCTGTCCATTGGCCGAACAGAAGAAAGGAGCAAAGCGGAGTGTGTTGGCGCTGCTGCTAGTAAGTAGAAAATTAAAGAATAAAATAGGGACGCTCCATATTCTTCCGTTTTATCTTCTATCAACCTTGGCTCTGGTTCCCCTAAAGAAGGGGTCGCCAACCTTTCGGACCTCAGGGACCACTAAATTCATAATTTTAAATCCCGCGGACGACTAATATGAATCCAGCGCGCCGCTCACTGAAGTGCCTGGACTCCCAATGACGGGATGGGGTCCATCAGGCACTTAGTTTGGCCGCCTGTTTCTGCAACCTTAAACACTCAAAGAGCCATTTGGACTTGTTTCCCACAGAAAAAAAAACACCAGGATCTCTCATCTCTCTCTCCCCTCTCTCTCTTTGTCTCTCTCTCTCTCATCTCTCTTTCTCTCATTTCTCTCTGTAGCTCTCATTTTCTCTCTCCCCGCTCTCTCTCTCCCTCCCTTTCCCTCCCTCCCTCATCTTTCTCTCTCTCTTTCTCATCTCTCTCTCTGTAGCTCTTATTTTCTCTTTCTCTCCCCTCTCTCTCTCCCTTCCTCTCTCATCTCTTTCCCTCTCTCTCTCTCTCATCTCTCTCTCGCTGTAGCTCTCATTTTCTCTCTCTTTCCTCTCCCTCTCCCTCTTTCTCTGCCTCTGTCTCTCATCTCTCTCTCTCATCTACACTGACAGCATATGCACCAAAGACACAAGTGTGATTGTGTGTCCAATCACACTTGGCCAATAAAGAATTCTATTCTATTCTATTCTATTCTATTCTATTCTATTCTATTCTATTCTATTCTATTCTATTCTATTCTATTCTATTCTATTCTCTCTCCCCCGTCAATCTCTCTCCCTCCCTCTCTCATCTCTTTCTCTCTCTATCTCTCTCTCTCATCTCTCTCTCTCTGTAGCTCTCATTTTCTCTCTCTCTTCCCTCTCCCTCTGCCTCTGTCTCTCATCTCTCTCTCTCATCTACACTGACAGCATATGCACCAAAGACACAAGTGTGATTGTGTGTCCAATCACACTTGGCCAATAAAGAATTCCCTTCCCTTCCCTTCCCATTCCCATTCCCATTCCATTCCATTCCATATTTATTATTCTATTCTATTCTATTCTATTCTATTCTATTCTATTCTATTCTATTCTATTCTATTCTATTCTATTCTATTCTATTCTATTCTATTCTCTCTCCCCCGTCAATCTCTCTCTCTCATCTCTCTCATCTCTCTGGCCGGTCCCATATTCCAGAGCTCTAGTCACAGGACTGGCCATTGGTCATCCCGGAGCAGCTCCTCAACTCGGGCGAGCTGCGGACCAACAAAATTTTCTAGCGGACTACCAGTGGTCCGTGGACCACCAGTTGGTGACCTCTGCCCCAAAGTATGACTCTAAAACACTGTTGAACCTCTGTTAGTTGGCCAATCTCTCTCAAGTACATCATACAAGGAATCTTTTTTAAAAAACAAAATTTAAAGCATATAGGACCAAGCGTAAACATACTGCCTTTATCCAAAAGCCAGTCAAAGGCAAATAAAATTTAAAAAAGCGTGTCCTTCGTGGCCCTTCAGCTTAAATGAGCACCCACAACAGGTTTGAACGGATGCCATCACCCTAACCTCAGTATGATCCAAGGGACAAGAAACTTCTGCATTCATTTTAACGTGATGGGCTGACTTGGGAGCTCAGCCTAAACTGAATTCCCCATCCCTGGACCTGCAGTATTAACATTGCAAAGCTGTTACTCACCTCTCTGTCGTTAGAACAGCCTCCAATCGGAAGGTGAAAACGAGAGTTTGACTTGGCAAAAAGTAATTCTCTTCTCAAAGCTGCGTGTATTTCTAGGAGAGAGGCATCCCCCTGCCTGCAACCCAAATTAACCTCTTAAAATTAAGACTAGTGCATTTTAGCTGATGCTAGTAGTGCAGGCTTCAAAAGCCTAAGGCATAACAAATGCTTATGTCTCAAAGGTGCACATATGCTTCCTTCGAGATAATATTTTATTTTTTTATTTTTTATTTTTTTTGTCCTGCTTTGGAGCAAAAAAAAAGAAAGAAACCCAGTCCAAAAAAAAAAAACTCCTGCAAAAGAGCCCCTTCTCTATTATCAATTCAGCTTTCATTTAATAAAGCATTCCACGACCGCCCCGCCCCTCTCCTGTCGCTCCAACTCGAATCCCCGCCCCTGCGCGTTTATTGGCTACCAGCAAAAAGCAAGGGCGCGGACAGAGAAGAGAGAGAGAGAGGCGGGGGGGGGAGGAGAAAAAAAAAAGCCTCGGCGGCTAGAGCGGCTTTCCGGTTGCACTTCCGGAAAGCCGCAGGGGCTGATGGGAATTCCCCCCCCCGCTATCCCGGAAGAAGGTGGAGCTGCAGCTTCACCTGGTGGGGGAGGGGCGGGGGAAGCCGAACTCAGGGCAGCAGGTGAGGAACCAATAATAATAACAATAATAATAAATTTGCAATGTTTACCACGTGCATCTAAATAAGCATGACTTAAATGGTGGGGTGCATGGATGTACCAGGTGGGCACACCTGGGCACAGGTTGCCTATAGACATATGGGTGCAAAATGGAGCAACCATTTTGCATTGGGGGGGGGGGCGAAGGAGGAGGGCCCAGGAGAGACTGGCCAGGGGTGAAGGGGGACCCTGGGGGGGGTGGGGAGATAGAGGGGTGGGGGAGGGTCCTCAGGATGAGATAGAGGGGAGGGGGCTGTGATTTGACAGGTGGGGGGGGTTGCAATCCATAGGAGCCCTGCAAGCTGCCTAGCTCCAAGCTCACCCCACCTTGGCTGATCCCATCTGGGAAACAACAACAACAAAACTGAAGGATAATCCTGGGTTAGTATTGGGATGGGATGTTCTGGGGACTCCCAAGCTAGAGTGGAAATTGGGTGGGTGGGTGGGTGGGTGGGTGAGGAGGAACCAGGGTGGATAAAAATCAATGATTTTTAAAAAAAAAAATCAAAAAAATCAGATTTTTTTAAAATTTAAATCGGATTTTTTTGATTTTTATTTTAATAAAAAACTTTTGGGGTAAAAATCTATCGTAAGGTAGTTTTCTATTTAAGATACATAAATAATTTAGTCTATTCAGCCTGAAATGGAGCTTAGTTATGTAGCAGGAGGCTGTATATTCTCAACTATCAGTGAGTCAACAGCGGGTCAAAGGAGTAGCAGAGATGACAGTTGCTCTTTAAAAATTATGATTTGAATCGCGTTGATTTAAATCAAGCCTTTTTACTAGTGATTTAAATCATGATTTAAATTGTGATTTAAATCAACGCAATTTAAATCAAATCCACCCTGGGAGGAACCTATCCCAGAAGCCGTCGAAGGCGCATGACTACTATAGAATAACTAAAAACAACAACAACAACAACAATAGTACGGGTGTATAGGGTTTTTTTTTCTTTGGAAATTGGAGCTTGACAACTGGCAGTGGGGTAACCGAGTGTTTTTTTGGGGGGGGGTGTTACTCTCGGTGCCAAGGCAGAGTGGGAATGGGGGTAGTTTTGTTACGATGATGATGATGATTATCTCTTTTATTCATTAAACATGACATTCAGTCAACTGGACATTTAAAAATGTGTCACAAATACGATTGACTGGTGTAAGGGTTGATATGGGTTGCTGCCAGTTTCCTAGGTATCAACCAAGTACCTTCTTAAGATGTACGATGTTATTATTATTCTCTTTTATTCATTAAGAATGAAACTCAGTCAACTGGACATTTAAAAACAAGTCACAAATACAATTGACTGGTGCTAATGGCTGATATGGGTTGCTGTCCTAGGTATCAACCAAGTACCTTCTTAAGATGTACGATGTTCCAAGTAGTGCAGTTTTTTGCAGTTCCGCTGGTGCTATTGCAGGAAGCTGCAATTTCTGGATGGATTTTATTAAATTCTTGGACATGGTACCAAGTTACCTGATGACAGTGGGTATCACTGTTACATGTTTCATCCATAGCCGTGTAGTTTTGATGGCCAGTTCACGATATTTTGTGTTTTTTTCCAGTTCTTTTTCTTTAACTGGCATCTCTTTGTACAGTGATATCAATAAACGATACGCTTGGGCCCTCGACAACTGTGATATCTGGCGTGTTATGTTCCAACAACACTATTGTTGTTGTTATTTTACATCTTTGAGGCAGTGTTTGCTCCTGGAAACTTGCCTGGACAGGTTCCTGTAGGTTTTTTTAGCAAGATATTCAAAATAGTTTGCCATTGCTGGTTCTTCCCAGGACTAAGGGAGAGGGCCTGGCCCAAGGTCATCACCCAGCTGGCTTTGTGTCTTAAGGTGGGGAGTAATACTCACAGTCTCTCAGTTTCTAGCCTAACTGCTACACCAAACCGACTCCTGATATTATTTTGCTAATAAATAAATAATAAATATTTTTGTAACAGCTTTGTCCTCTATGCTATCCGTCTGGAAAACTTGCAAGATTCATTTTTCTCGCCATGTACATGTATACATCTGAACTAGACTGTGTTGCTTCTCTGTGTCATATAATATATGTGGGTATATGATTTATTTTATTTATTTAATTAATTAATTAATTTGATTTATCTGTCATGTTTATGTAGTATATATTTGAGAACTGTATGCAACGAAATTTCATTTTAATGTATGTCGATTAGTGTACATTTGAAGCGACAATAAAGTTATTCTAAGTTCTAAGTCTAAGTAAATAAGTGGTTACTTTACTTGCATTCCAGTTCTATATATTTCGTTAATGAAGACTTGATCCATATAAGGGGGACTCCATCGCTTGGAATCCAATTCTTCATGAGTCTAATTCTGTTATAAAAAATTTCCCCTTATAGGGTCTGAGCTAATAGAAAGGATATCCAAACTTTTCAATATTGTAGCTAGATTTGTATTCCATTAATTATAGCATATTGAATAAATCATCATTGGTTAAGTTTTTTTTACTAACCCAAAACTCAAACCACCATATTCTGACTTAGTACGAGGTAAAAAAATATTGTCTATTTACTTAAGGATTCTTAGAATCACACTGCCCATCCCATACTAATACCTTTTGAATGATATTTTAATTGGCGATGTAGAAAAGGTTTTATAGAATTTTATGCTGGAAAAAAAAATCAATTGTCCACTTCCTTATCTAGTGACAAGGGAAAATGGTGGTAATAAGAATATTAAAACTATGTGCTTAAAGTAATTACTTAAACAGCTTTTGGCTCATATCCATATTTCATTTTCTTTTGGGGTACTTAATTACTTACAAGAAATTACTGAATGTTTACATAAGATAGTAGTATGTAATTTTTGCCACACAAACTTCAAGAATCAGGACTGGGAGTTTATCATGATTTTATTATATTAATTTATTCTTTTTTATTAGTTTTATTCTTTTAAACGAGATTTTATATTCTGTAAGCCGCCTTGAGTAGCCATGTACGAATAGGTGGCAATATTAATTAATTAATTAAATAAATAAATAAATAAATAAATAAATAAGACAGATAAAGAATGGACAATTTTGTTATATAATACATCTGAAATAAACCTTAATCCCAGGTGTGTGACTAAAGATTTATAATGGGTAGAAGTTGTATTTACTGATACTTCCTAAATAACTATCTGTAATTAAACATTTCAAAATCATTTCTTTATTTAACTGGCATACGTTTAAATTTTTTACTGGTATATTAGATTTCATCCGATCATAGATGAAGTAAACACATTCCAGGGAAAGCATGGCCATCTACAGCTGTAACATATTCCTTGGAGTAGCTAGGACCAGGTAAGAAATGAAATCTTGATCTCTGTGAAATATATTTTAGATCTTTGACTGTCATCCAAAAAACAGTACTGATGTTAATACAAATTTTCTACCATGAAGGAAGTTCATTGGTTTTTATTTGATTACCAACTTCAGTCAAAATGACATGGCATTGTGTTAAACATTCTATAGACAGTGTAAAACAATTGTATTGATTTCAGTTTAATACCGTGTTTCCCTGAAAATAAGAGCGGGTCTTATATTAATTTTTGCTCCAAAAGATGCATTAGGTCATATTTTCTGGTTAGGACTTATTTTGGGGGAGATACGGTACTAAATGCATCCATCTGGCTGACAATCTTAAGTAGGGCTTATTTTGGGGGTAGGGCTTATATTACGAGCATCTTGAAAAATCATGCTAGGATTTATTTTTCTGTTGGGTCTTATATTCGGGGAAACAGGGTAGAAAAAAAGCAATATCGGGATTATTTTTGTTCAGCATTGGGCGCACTGATAGCATTCACCTGTGTAGTTTTTTTTCTTTTTGTGAAATATAAAAAATGAGATCTGGACTAAATAAACACAAGAGCTCCTACATTACATTGTCTGGTTTGAATAATAAAAAAAAAACTGTAATTTCCTCCATCATCCAGAGCTGAGAAATTATAACCTGTGTCCAGTTGCAAGCGTGGTAAATACAGTAGCTAGGACTGGGGTTAAGAAATAAAATCCTTAAACCAGTGGTGAAATGCAAAACTTTTTCCTACCGGTTCTGTGGGCGTGGCTTGGTGGGGGGTGTCATGTGACTGGGTGGGCGTGGCCAACTTAAAAAAAAACTTTTTAAAGCATTTTTTACTACCTATTCGCCTGAACCGGTAGTAAAAAAATGCTTTAAAAAAGTTTTTAAAAAGGTTCTGACAATCACAGCTGTCCCGTGCAATTGTCAGAACCTTTTTTTTACTTTTTTAAAGCATTTTTTTTACTACCGGTTCGGGCGAATTGGTAGTAAAAAAATGCTTTAAAAAAGTAAAAAAAAAAGTTCCGATGATCGCGCGACACAGCTGTGATCTTCAGAACCTTTTTAAAACTTTCTAAAGCATTTTTTTACTACCGGTTCTCCCTGTAACCGTCTGCCAGCGAAAACGGAGCTTGGGAGGGCCGCACGCCTCACTGGCAGAGGGTTGCAGGAGGCCGTCCCAGCCGAAAACGGAGCTCGAGAGCCCGTTTTCACTGGCAGAGACACCGCGGGCCTGAGGTCAAACTCAACCCTGATGCGGCCCTCCATGAAATCGAGTTTGACACCCCTGATTTAGACCCTTTTCTCTTCCAGAGGATCATCATGCCTACTTGTACACTCCTGTTGTTCCCTGTTCTCCTCGTCAGCTGCACTTGCTCAACTGTTGGATTTCCACCATAACGGAACATTCCTGAAGGACTCCGAAAGCCACCAGCTCCTCTCCAGTTCACCGCAGGGCAACGGTTGGCCTCACTTGCTCATTAGACCGATGCGGATGTTTCGCACGTCAGCTTCTTGGCATCAGGACAAACCTCGCCCTGAGCCAAGTACTGTAAAAACAGACCCTACTCCGGCCAGTCTTCCAGACAAAGCCACAGAGACTGTCAGGAGATCTCTCTGGCAGAGGATCGTAGATGAACTGAGGCATTATTACAACGGATTCCACTTGCTTTGGATCGACACGAAAGTAGCTGTCCGGATGGTCTGGAGACTGTTACACGGCCAAATCCTCACCCGGCGGGAGAGACGAAGGGTGAGCATTGGCTGACCTTGGGGAGCAGCCAGCTTTCTCCTGTTGAATGGACAACATTCAGCAGCGGATTCTTATTCGCTGGACAAAAGCAAAACAAATCTGAAATGAGGTGACTTGATCACTCAGCCGATCGACGGGCTGAATAAGGGAGAGCCAAACATTTTGCTTTGACTGGCTCTACATTCTTGTTCATTTCCCCCCCCCCCTAAGAGCCACGGTGGCGCAGTGGTTAGAATGCGGTACTGCAGGCTACTTCTGCTGCCTGCCAGCTGCCTGCAGTTCAGCAGTTCAAATCTCGCCAGGCTCGAGGTTGACTCAGCCTTCCGTCCTTCCGAGGTCGGTAAAATGAGGACCCAGATTGTCAGGGGACGATGTGCTGACTCTGTAAACTGCTTAGAGAAGGGCTGTAAAGCACTGTGAAGCTATATATAAATCTTAAGGGCTATTGCTATAAGAGCAAAGCAGCTGCTGGATTAGAACATCAGGCCCAGCAGTCAGTTTCCCAGATAATTTCCCCTGGGATTTTGGAGCAAAGTTTCAGCTTGCTTCTCAACCTGAAAGCTCATTCATTGATGCCATACAGGCAGTCCTCAAATTACGGTCGAAGTTATGATGAAATGCCTCCCCCAAAGCTACTGAAAAGCTGTTTTCGAAGTTCTGATGTCACCCTCTCTGTCGGTCACGCAACCACATTTTAGGCGTTTGGCAAGTGGCTCACATTTACAACTCTTTCCATTGGCCTATAGGCATGTGACTGCAATTTATGATGGTTTTTGCTGGAAATTGACATTTATGTCTGGTTTCGGGCAAAACCCACCCCATAGAGGACAGGGAATTCACTTACCGACTGTATTAAGGTGTTCGCTTAATGACTGCTGCGAAAAAGATCATAAAATCAGGTCCAGTTATATGGCATCCCGCTTTATAACTTTCACGGCTTAACGACCGTAGTTGCCAAGCTCAATTATGGTCGTAACTCAAGGACTACCAGTATTTGCTTCCAACTGTGAATTTGGAATCCTTACTTGCTGATAACTCATGTGTCCTCTTCATGTGTGACTTGCTGCATAGTATAAGAGAGTGCGTGCCTCTGTGATAAACTCCCAAATGTTTCTCAAGAACTAATCTGGATCGGTCATCAGGACCATAGGTTCAATCTTCCGAGATTTCGGACTCATGCTGGAGCCCACCCTCAGGGAACTTCTCTCTAACAGACTGTTTTGGGTTATTCTATGCAGAGTATAGAGGGACACGGCGGCTCGGTGGCTAAGACGCTGAGCTTATCGATCAAAAGGTCGGCAGCTCAGCGGTTCGAATCCCTAGTGCCGCGTAACGGGGTGAGCTCCCGTTACTTGTCCCAGCTTCTGCCAACCTAGCAGTTCGAAAGCACGTAAAAAATGCAAATAGAAAAATAGGGACCACCTTTGGTGGGAAGGGAACAGCGTTCCGTGCGCCTTTGGCGTTGAGTCATGCCGGCCACATGACCACGGAGACATCTTCGGACAGCGCTGGCTCTTCGGTTTTGAAACGGAACCTCTGGTTCCCCTAACGGACCCAGATTGGATCCTGCAACATTATCCTGGGACACACGTATAATTTGTCTTCACTCAAATGTTTGATTGCACATAACAGTCAGACCTGAACCCTGAACCCCGCTTCTCATACAAAGCACAGAACAGTTGTTGAATAAAATCGTTTTGACTTATCTCTTAAAGCAAGCAGGGATGCAGCCAGCATTTCTGCAGATTAAATGTTGGCACCTTGAAATTAATTTGACAAAGTGCTTTCTTGGAGCAAGGCTTCTCCCTGGTCTTTTGAGTGGAAAGGAGAGAGAGATTCAGGGGAGGGTTATAAGCCATGATTTGGTTTACTCAGTTTTGGTTTGAGTAACGTTACATGATTCCAGTATCGTGGCTTATTGAAACACGTTTACGATTAACCGTGCCTTAAGGCAATGTATGAACAGCATCATGTTTTGGCTTGTGTTTCTTTTTCTGCAGCTGATGAGAACATCAGCAGATCTTTTTCGGTTGGTTCCTTTCTTGGTGTTCATCATAGTACCTTTCATGGAATTCCTGTTACCTGTATTTCTTAAACTCTTTCCCGAGATGTTGCCTTCAACCTTTGAAACGGAATCGAAAAAGGTCAGTTTTTCCAATTTTGAACAAAGCTCAATCTATCTGTCGAACTGTGACATGACGCCTCTATCTCAGGGATTCTTTGCTGATATAAATCTACCTGTCTGGAAAAATTAATCTCCGCAAGAAGTGGAGGAGGACAAGAACCTAGGATGACCTATGTTCAAACCCTCACTGAGATACAAAGCTCTTGAATAATTTTGATGAAATTTTTCTCCTGCTCAGACAGAGAGGATACAAGGCACATAATAATGCTGTAGGGAGGAAGGGTGAAACGAAAGGATTTACGAGACCACCTTCTGCCACCGATAGCCTCCCATCGACCGGTACGCTCCCACACAGAGGGGCTCCTCCGGGTGCCGTTGGCTAGGCAATGTCGGCTGACGAGCCCCAGGGGGAGAGCATTCTCTGTGGGGGCCCCTATCCTCTGGAATGAGCTGCCCCCGGAGATTCGTAGGATTCCCGACCTTCGTACCTTTCGTCGCGCCCTAAAAACATTATTATTCCAACAAGCAGGGCTGGCCTAACTATTTTAATGGGTTGTTTTATTAGAGTTTTTAGCCAATTTATTTAATTGTTTTAATGGCTTTTAATTTTTATATTGTCATGGTTTTTATTTCTGGCTGTACACCGTCCTGAATCCTTCGGGAGAAGGGCTATATAGAAATTCAATAAAATAAATAAATAAATAAATTAACAAAATAGGCATTCTGGGCTAGCGTCGTCAAAGGAGTAGCATATATCATATTTTTCGTAGTATAAGACGCAACGGAGTATAAAACACACCTTAGTTTTTGGGGAGGAAAATAAGAAAAAAGCTGATTGGCGGGTGGATCGGCCTCCCGGAAAACCCCCAATCAGCTGTTCCCAGAGGTGAATTTTAGCAACAGGTTCCTTGGTTGTGAGCTCTGTGCCTTGCTTTTTTTTTTTCTGCCTCTGAAAATCTTTTTCAGAAAAAACTTTTTTTCCCTGCCTCTGAAAGCCTCCGAAACAGCTTCAGAAAAAAAGCCTCTGAAGCTCTGTTTGGAGGCTTTTTTTCTGAAGCTCTGTTTAGGGGCTTTTTTTCTGAAGCTTCTTTTCTTATGCTTTTTTCAGCCTCTGAAATCTCCGTTTGAGAAGCTGGGCAGAGCTACATTCGGAGTATAAGACGCACCCAGATTTTCATCCTCTTTTTGGGGGGAAACAGGTGCATCTTATACTCCGAAAAATACAGTAGCAGAATTATCTTGCTCTGCCATTTGTAAAGATTTGCATGATATATTCTTCTCTTTTTTCATCTTTCCTACTATCTTCTCCTATTGGTATCTTATGATTTATCACTTGTTTATGATTTATGAGGGGCTGCCACAAAGAAGAGGGGGGGGGTCAATTATTCTCCAAAGCACCAGAGGGCAGGACAAGAAACAGTGGATGGAAACTAACCAAAGAGAGAAGCAACCTGGAATTAAGGATAAACTTCCTAACAGTGAGGACAATTAACTGCTACCTATTCTGCACTTCAGCGGGGACGCGGTGGCTCAGTGGCTAAGACGCTGAGCTTGTCGATTGAAAGGTCGGCAGTTTGAATCCCTGGTGAATCTGTGGATGGGATTGAACTGCAGAATAGTAAAGGTAAAGGTTCCCCTCGCACATATGTGCTAGTCATTCTCAACTCTAGGGGCCGGTGCTCATCTCTGTTTCAAAGCCGAAGAGCCAGCGCTGTCCGAAGACGTCTCCGTGGTCATGTGGCTGGCATGACTCAACGCCAAAGGCGCACGGAACGCTGTTCCCTTCCCACCAGAGGTGGTCCCTATTTTTCTACTTGCATTTTTTACCTGCTTTCGAACTGCTAGGTTGGCAGAAGCTGGGACAAGTCACGGGAGCTCACCCCGTTAACGTGGCGCTAGGGATTCGAACCGCTGAACTGCCGACTTTTCGATAGACAAGCTCAGCGTCTTAGCCACTGAGCCACCGCGTCCCTGTTGAAGTGCAGAATTGGTAGCAGTATATTTTTTTAAAAAAAACATTGTTGGCTCTTTGGCTCTTCCTTTTATCTTTTTCGATACTTTTTTCTCTCTCCCTTTAGAACAGTGTTTCTCAACCTTGGAAGCTTGAAGATGGGTGGACTTCAACTCCCAGAATCCCCCAGCCAGCAACGCTGGCTGGGGGATTCTGGGAGTTGAAGTCCACCCATCTTCAAGCTACCAAGGTTGAGAAACACTGCTTTAGAATATTTTTTTTTATTCATTCCCAGCAAGTGGTGCAATGAAAAGAAAATAGAACTTTACTTTTTGCCAAGAATGGCAAGCAGCTTGTTGGTCTGTGAGATAATTCCTTACCTTTCTCATTATTCTTTGCACCAAGGAAGAAAAGCAGAGGAAGAAACTGAGTGCGAAGTTGGAGCTAGCCAAATTCTTACAGGAGACGATTGCAGAGCTGGCGAGAAGAAACAAAGCCAGCACAGGGGCAGCGACCCAGCTGTTCTCTTCCTACGTTCAGAAGGTAAGCGTCCCTTCAGGGAATAGAAAAGCTGGAGTCCCGGAGCTTCATTGCTTCGTTTAAAAATTGCTGATAAGCTTCAGGCGTCTCCCATAAAATGGAACTGTTTAAATCAAGACCATGCGACCTTGGAAACTTTCAGTCTTTTTGGATTTCAACTCCCAGAACTCCCCAGCCAACATGAAGTCCATGGGTCTTAAAGGAGTGGTGAAATCCAATTTTTTTTACTACCAGTTCTGTGGGCGTGGCTTGGTGGGCGTGGCAGGGGAAGGATACTGCAAAATCCCCATTCCCTCCCACTCCAGGGGAAGAATATTGCAAAATCCCCATTCTTTCCCACTCCAGCGGAAGGATACTGCAAAATCTCCATTCCCTCCCACTCCAGGGGGAAGGATACTGCAAAATCTCCATTCCCTCCCACTCCAGAGGGAAGGATATTGCAAAATATCCATTCTCTCCCCACTCCTGGGGGAACAATACTGCAAAACCTCCATTCCCTCCCCACTCCTGGGGGAAGGATACTGCAAAATCCCCATTCCCTCCCACTCCAGGGGAAGAATATTGCAAAATCCCCATTCTTTCCCACTCCAGCGGAAGGATACTGCAAAATCCCCATTTCCTCCCACTCCAGGGGAAGAATATTGCAAAATCCCCATTCCTTCCCACTCTAGCGGAAGGATACTGCAAAATCCCCATTCCTTCCCACTCCAGCGGAAGGATACTGCAAAATCCCCATTCCTTCCCACTCCAGCGGAAGGATACTGCAAAATCCCCATTCCTTCCCACTCCAGCGGAAGGATAATGCAAAATCCCCATTCCCTCCCACTCCAGGGGAAGGATATTGCAAAATCCCCATTTCCTCCCATTCCAACGGAAGGATACTGCAAAATCCCCATTCCCACCCCACTCCTGGGGAAGGATACTGCAAAATCCCCATTTCCTTCCCACTCCTGGGGAAAGGATACTGCAAAATCCCCATTCCCTCCCCACTCCTGGGGAAGGATACTGCAAAATCTCCATTCCCACCCCACTCTGGGGACAGCCAGAGGTGGTATTTGCCGGTTCTCTGAACTGCTCAAAATTTCCGCTACCGGTTCTCCAGAACCTGTCAGAACCTGCTGGATTTCACCTGTCTTAAACCTTAAACCTTTCCAAGGTTTTACATCCCTGGATTGTATAAAGCAAAATTGAAACATCAGAAATAATCCTCTTAAGGGAAAATGGAAAAAGTGTTACTATACAAATGTACGTTAATGATGGCATATGCATAACCAGCAAAATAGAAAAGAAATTGAAAGAAGAATGTATGTAAATAGAGGATCGGGGTTGCTCGAATACCATCTTGAAAATATATTAAATTGAAAATAAACAACAATCCCGGAGTGGGAATGGAGAGAGGAATAGAGGGACAGATAGGAAGAAGAGGGGAGAAGAGAGGAAAGGAGAGAGGGATAGAAGGAAGGGAAAAGGAGAGGAAGAAAGGGAGGAGAAATAAGAGTAGGAGAAAGGGTTAGAAAGGGAGGAAGAGGGGAGGAGTGGGGGAAAGGAAGGGGAAGGAGAAGGAGAGGAGGAAAAAAGAAAGTGGAAAAGGATAGAAGAAGGGAGGGAAGGGAAAGGGGAGGAGGAGAGGAAAGGTTGTTGTGAAATAAGGGAGATACAGAATGGTAGAAGAGCAACCCTGAGTATACTTTAAATTTTTAGGATGAAGAATGAACTAATGTGAAAGTCAAAAGATAATATGTATGATTAATAATGGCTAAGAGATTGTACATTTATGTATGCAAGTAGAAAAATAGGGACCACTTTGGTGGGAAGGGAACAGCGTTCCATGCTCCTTTGGTGTTTAGTCATGCCGGCCACATGGCCATGGAGACGTCTTCGGACAGCGCTGGCTCTTCGGCTTTGAAACGGAGATGAGCACCGTCCCCTAGAGTCGGGAATGACTAGCACATATGTGCAAGGGGAGCCTTTACCTTTACCTATTATTATAAAGAAAGCTAGCAATTCTGGAGTCCTCATTTATTGTTGTGTGTAGGTTCGACATAGCGGCCAACAACCCAGCACCCAGGAAATTGTGCAGTTTTCCAAACTGTTTGAGGATGAGCTGACGCTGGAACACTTGGAGCGGTCCCAGCTGGTCATCCTTTGCAAACTGCTGGAGTTACAGCCCATTGGCACCAACAATCTCCTCCGCTTCCAGCTTTTGATGAAGCTCAGATCCATTAAGGCTGACGACGAGGTAAGGAGATGCATCCCACCTTTTGCCAAGAGCTTGGGGAAAAAAATTGCTCCTTCAATCTAGTTATTGAATGCGCTTGCAACTGTTCTCAGCGAGTTTAAGGATCTTTCCTTGTGTTAACCCACGATAACAGTGGTGGTGTGGCCGGCTAGCGGAGCTGGCAGCAGATTCAGACAGTGAAGAGATTGGGGAGGAACATAAGCCAATCCTGAAGTCTGGGGAAGGCTCTGATAAGGGCTCTGCGTCGGAGGCAGAGATGGGGCCAGGGCCGCCGACAGTTAATCAGCTACCTTCGGAGTCGGAGATAAGTGGGGCAGAAGAACAGCTGAAGCTGTTCCTGGTGTGCGCATGCACAGAGCTGTCAGGAGAAGGGAACAATTAAGGAATAGGGGTTGACTCAGGAATAAAGCCACAAGGGGACACTGAATGGCCCCTCCCATAGGGAATAAATAGGAGGAAAAGGAGAGTGGTGTTTGCAGGAGACAATTAGTTCGTTTATTAGTGTGAAGATTTGCTTATCTGAGTTAGTGCCTCATTAGGGCTGAAAAAAAGCTTCTAAAACACAGCTGATTGTCAGAAAGAGAAGCAATGAGAAAAGCAGGCAAAGTTCGGGCTTCACCCGCTAGTGCTGAAAAAAAGCTTCTAAAGCACAGCTGAGAGTCAGAGGGAGAAGCAGTGAAAAGCAGGCAAAGCACGGGCTTCACTCGCTAGTGCCTTGTTAGGGCTGAAAAAAAGCTTCTAAAACACAGCTGATTGTCGGAGGGAGAAGCAGTGAGAAAAGCAGGCAAAGCACGGGCTTCACTCACTAGCACCTCGTTAGGGCTGAAAAAAAGCTTCTAAAGCACAGCTGAGAGTCGGAGGGAAAAAGCTATGTTCAGAGTATAAGACGCACCCAAATTTTCAGCCTCTTTTGGGGGGGGGGAGGTGCATCTTATACTCCGAAAAATACGGTAATTGCAACAAGGGGAATCATGAAAAGTACTAAATAGGAAATTTGCTTAACAAATGATATAAAGAAATAAGGTAGGAGAAAGCAGTTTAATATCAAGGCAGATATAGCAAGAGGGAAAATAAAGGCTTTTAAGCTAATTAATTAGCCTGTCTAAGGATTCTCTGAGATTGATTTAGTATTGTTAGGCTGAGTCAGCCAGTGAATTTTGATTGCATTTTCTCCCTTGTCATCTATGACCATAAATGCAGTTTATAAAGTTTTCATTAATTTATTCGATGTGCTTATCTTGAGATGATTGAAACTAGGCTCATAACCAAGCAGGATATTGTTAATCTGTCATCTGCCTTTTAACCAGTTGATTGCTTACAACATGTACAGGACCAAAATATCAGCATATGTGTCTTCTGAGTGTGACTGCAAATGTGCAGATTTAATGAAGCAAAGCTATGTTTTGCAATTTAAAATCTTTGTTGTTCAAAAGAAAGCTATCTTTAAATTCTGGGCAAGCTGGCCAAGAAAATGATGTTGGCTAAATTTTGCATGTTATTGGCAAGAACAGGTTTATTTAGATCCCTTTTAAAATGACAGTAGCCTGAATGAGAGGGGAGCCTTGATTTTGTTAAATGATCTACGTGATATAGCAATAGCACTTAGACTTATATACCGCTTTACAGTGCTTTACTCTAAGCGGTTTACAGAGTCAGCATGTTGCCCCCAACAATCTGGGTCCTCATTTTACCCACCTCAGAAGGATGGAAAGCTGAGTTAACCTTGAGTTGGTCAGGATTGAACTGCTGGCAGTGGGCAGAGTCAGCCTGCAATACTGCATTCTAAGCACTGTGCCACCAGAAAGAAGAATGAAAAAGGGAATAAGGGAGGGAGGGAAGAAGAAAGGAAGGAAGGAAGGAAATCAAGTAAGCAATAGCACTTAAGGTTAAGGTTAAGGTTTATTAAATTTGTATACTGCCCTTCTTCCGAAGGACTCAGGGCAGTGAACAGCCAAGATTAAAATACATACAATATAAAAATTAAAATAAATTAAAAAAACTTAGACTTATATACCACTTCATAGTGCTTTTACAGCCTTCTCTAAGCAGTTTACAGAGTCAGCATATTGCTCCCAACAGTCTGGGTCCTCATTTTACCAACCTTGGAAGGCTGAGTCAACCTTGAGCCTGGTGAGATTCGAACTGCCAAATTGCAGGCAGTCAGCAGAAGTAGCCTGCAGTACTGCATTCTAACCACTGCGCCACAGCGGCTCATAACGATATGATGCTGATTTTTGCTCTTTCTTGCCTGTAGATGATAGCCAAGGAAGGAGTGAATGGCTTGAGCGTGTCTGAGCTCCAGAGTGCATGCAGAGCAAGAGGAATGAGGTCACTGGGCCTTACGGAGGACCAGCTCAAAGAGCAACTGAACCAGGTACGTTAGGGATGAGGGAGGGAAGGGAATTGAGTCAGAGGAGAATATCCAAAGGTATCTGGCTGCTTCATTGTCTGAATGGATGGAAACCACAAATCACATATCGTCGTGGTCCGCCAGCAGCCTGCTGAGCTGGCAGCAGAGTTGGACAGTGAGGAGGCTGGGGAGGAACATGGGCCAATCCTGGAGTCTGGGGAAGGCCCGGACGAGGGCTCTGCGTCGCAGGCAGAGATGGGGCCAGGGCCATCTGGGAGTTATGCGCAGACTCCAGAGCCTCCAGAGTCAGACATCAGAGAGGCAAAGGAACAGGAGGAGCCTGTTCCTAGTGCACGCATGTGCAGAGCTGCCAGAAGGCAAGAACAGTTAAAACAAAAGGGACGACTTGGGAGTAAGGCCTGGAGATGATTGGCCCCTCCCATAAGGCTTAAAAGAGGAGCAAAAGCACGAAAGGAAAGCAACGTCGTTAATTCTGTTCCCAGTCGGCATCTCTGTTTGATTCTGGACTCCGTGTGGCTTTGCCGAGTAGGTCTTTGGTAGAGTGTCAAGGGAGATAAAGGTTGGTGTTTATCCCGAAGGACTTTTTGCAACTAACTGGGACTTAGCTGTGAATGAACGTAATTCACAGCTGTTGCAATAAAAGAGATTTTTGGGACGACTCGTGTGTTTTGATGACTCAGGAAGCCGAGGTCACAACACATATGATGTCTCCCTCCGAGCATCTGTTTGGCTCAGGCCAACCTTTAAAAAAATTTATATTTTGCGAAAGGCCCATGTGGGGGTATTTTAACACCGCCTCTACCGACCTCTGTTGCCTCACCAATAGGCAATCACTTCTTATTCCAAACCAACATCTGCAAAAATGGGAAATGTTCACTGATTCTGAAGAACATCCCATTGGAAAAGGTTGCTGTAAGAGATGGCCGGTCTAATTTTGAGGCTAGATTTTTTTAGTGCTTGTGTGTCGGCCGATTGGTTCAGAACGAGATTCGAAAGTATTCCAATTTTAATTTTACAGACGTAAGCAGTTGTTCCAGCTGAGCTAAGGACACAAATGGGGCAGATAGGAATGAGAGACCGCTTAAGTCGGCGTCATTAGTGGCTTCTCAGCAGGTTCTGAATGCAGCTCCTTAGGATGGAGGATGGAGTGCTGGGCTGCAGGAAGCTCACTTCCCATTCTGAGCCGTTAAATCTCAAGAGTGCAGCACAGGCAATGGCAGTCAGCAGCTTTAGAGTCAGATATGGTCTCAGATATATCTGGGAATGATGGAGGGCAAAAGTAGAAGGGGACAACAGAGAATGAGATGGCTGGATGGAGTCACTGAAGCAGTCGGCGTGACCTTAAATGGACTTAAAAGGATGATGGAGGACAGGAAGGCCTGGAGCAGTGGTTCTCAACCTTCCTAATGCTGCGACCCTTTAATACAGTTCCTCATGTTGTGGTGACCCCCAACAATAAAATTATTCCTAACACCATTGAAAATATGTGTTTTCCAATGGTCTTAGGCGACCCCTGTGAAAGGGTCATTCGACCCCCAAAGGGGTCCCGACCCACAGGTTGAGAACCACTGGCCTGGAGGAACATTGTCCATGGGATTGCGATTGAGAGAATTGAGGCTTTTGAACTCTGGTGCTGGAGAAGACTCCTGCGAGTCCCTTGGACTGCAAGGCCATCAAACCGGTCAGTCCTAGAGGAGACCAACCCTGACTGCTCTTTAGAAAGCCAGATCCTGAAGATGAAACTCAAATATTTTGGCCACCAAATGGGAAGGAAGGACTCACTGGAGAAGAGCCTAATGCTGGGAACGATGGAGGGCAAAAGAAGAAGGGGACGGCAGAGAACGAGAAGGCTGGATGGAGTCACTGAAGCAGTCGGCGTGAGCTTAAATGGACTCCGGGGGATGGTAGAGGACAGGAAGGCCTGGAGGAACGTGGTCCATGGGGTCGTGATGGGTTGAACACAACTTCACAACTAACAACAACAAATGCAGCCAATTCAATCTTTCAGCAAGAGTGTGTGGCTTTCTACGGGGCTTTAACTCCTCTAGCATACCTTATGGTTGGAGTTCTTGCAACCTAAAAGGTAAAGATAAAAGTTTTCACTGTCCAGTCCTATCCGTGTCTAGGGGGTGGTACTCATTTCCGAATCCTAGCCGAGGGAGCCAACGTTATCTGAAGACATTTCCGTGGCCATGTAGCCGGCATGACTATACACGCAGATACAGAGAACACTCTTACTTTCCCACCAGAGTGGTACCTATTTATCTACTTGCATGCTTTCAAACGTCTAACTGGGCAGGAGCTGAGGCAAGTGATGGGAGCTCACCCCATTGCGTAGCACTCGGGTCTCGAACCCGAGCTGTCAGCTTTCCAGCTGGCAAGCTCAGCGTCTTTAACCACTGAGCCATCGCGCCTCCTTGCAACTTAAAGGTAAAGGTTCCCCTTGCACATATGTGCTAGTCGTTCCTGACTCTAGGAGGCGGTGCTCATCTCCGTTTCAAAGCCGAAGAGCCAGCGCTGTCCAAAGACGTCTCCATGGTCATGTGGCCGGCATGACTCAATGCCAAAGGCGCACGGAACGCTGTTCCCTTCCCACCAAAGGTGGTCCCTATTTTTCTACTTGCATTTTTGACGTGCTTTCGAACTGCTAGGTTGGCAGAAGCTGGGACAAGTAATGGGAGCTCACCCCGTTACGTGGCACTAGGAATTCGAACTGCTGAACTCCCGACCTTCTGATTGACGAGCTCAGCATCTTAGCCACTGAGCCACCACATCCCCTTACGTACCCCTTGCAATTTACATCCCACCAATTTCAATCTGAGAAAGACTCCATTCACCTCGATTGTTTTTTTCCAAAGCACCTTTGGGAAGGACCACGAGAACAAAGCATAATCTGCTCTCTCAATGTCAGTGTGTCAGTAATTTTCTGGTCTCACAGGGTGGGTCAAAACACCAAATTGGTGCAAAATATAAAGGAAGTTTCTTGCTAGAGCAAAATGAGTTTTTTTTTCTTTGCAATCCTCACCTGTGGAAGTTTCAGATTTGGCGAAAGTTTTTAATTTCCCAGAAAATTGTTCTGAGCGATTCTTTCTCCCCGTCTCTGCTGTACAGTGGCTGGATTTGAACCTCAAAGAAAAAGTCCCTCCTTCTTTGTTGCTGCTTTCCCGTGCCTTGTACCTGACAGATGTGAGTCCCAAACCGATGATGGTGAACACAACTAAGGTGAGCAGGTTTTGTAGCCACGACTGTCAAACAAACTGGGTCTCTTTTCCTGATGGGAGAGCAAGACTAGGAAGGAAGGGTTATTAGCAGCTTCTCCTTGCTTGGCCTTGGAGGAGCCATGGTGGCGCAGTGGTTAGAATGCAGTATTGCAGGCTGACTCTGCCCACTGCAAGGAGTTCTATTCTGACCAATTCAAGATTGACTCAGCCTTCCATCCTTCCGAGGTGGGTAAAATGAGGACCCAGATTGTTGAGGGCAATAGGCTGACTCTGTAAACTGCTTAGAGAGGGCTGTAACGCCCTGCGAAGCGGTATATAAATCTAAGTGCTATTGCTATTGTCCCTTCCTTCCTTTCTTCCTTCCTTCATTCCTTCCTTCCCTCTGCTGACTGCCAGCAGTTCGATCCTGACTGGCTCAAGGTTGACTCAGCCTTCCATCCTTCCGAGGTCGGTAAAATGAGGACCCAGATTGATGGGGGCAATGTGCTGACTCTGTAAACTGCTTAGAGAGGGGCTGTAAAGCACTGTAAAGCCGTATATAAGTCTTAAGTGCTATTGCTTGGCATCTTGCAGATGTGCTTTTAGTCAGATGTCCCTGGAGGGTACATTCACTGCACTGCAGTGTGATTTATTTATTTATATATATATATATATATATATATATTTTCCCTGAGGACTCAGGGCGGTGAACAGCCAAGTAAAAACATAAACTACAAACATTAAAATACAATTAAAAAGATATATATAAATTTGGCCCCATGATTAAAAACGATAACAGACAATTAAAAACATTTTAAAAAGTGTTAGGCCAGCCCGGCTTGCTGGAAAAAGAAGGTTTTAAGGGCACAGCGGAAGGCACCGAGGTCTTGGATTCTCCTTATCTCTGGGGGCAGCTGATTCCAGAGGGTAGGTGCCCCCACAGAGAAGGCCCTCCCCCTGGGGGTCACCAGCCTGCATTGATTGGCTGATGGCACCCCGAGGAGGCCCTCTCTGTGGGAGCGCACGGGTCGATGGGAGTTGTTTGAGAAGAAAGAAAGAAAAATCTGTTAGAATAACAGATTTCCTTCCTTGACTTTAAACCAGCAGTATATTTCAACCAATTTACACACAGTACACTGCAGTACAACAAATCCCATGAGGCTTTTATGTTTACCATCAGCATGGCAGAAGGTAAATCCAGAAATTTATCCCCGTCCTCCCCCATAAAAGGCTTTGCCCTTGGCGGGGAAAAGGGGGGACATGGAATCATAGGCTCAGGTTTTGCTTTATTGTAACTTTAACTGAGATAATCATAGCAAATTACGGATAGCTTTTTAAAAAACCCTTTTCTTGAACGAACACATTAACTGTATGCACAGTAGAGCTTCTGGGAGCTCTTGTTCTTGCTAAATGTTTAATTACAGCATGTACAGTTTGAGCTTTGTTGATAACTTAAGTAGACTAAAGAAAATGACAATGCTTTCTAACCACATGTGTGTTAGAATAGAATGGAATGGAATGGAATGGAATGGAATGGAATGGAATGGAATGGAATGGAATGGAATGGAATGGAATAGAATAGAATAGAATAGAATAGAATAGAATAGAATAGAATAGAATAGAATAGAATAGAATAGAATAGAATAGAATAGAATTCTTTATTGGCCAAGTGTGATTGGACACACAAGGAATTTGTCTTTGGTGCTTTATATGCTCTCAGTGTACATAAAAAGAGAAGATACATTTGTCAAGTATCATAAGGTACAACACTTAATGATAGTCATAGGGTACAAATAAGCAATCAAATCATACCAGGAAACAGTCAATATAAATCGTAAGGATACAAGCAGCAAAGTTAGAGTCGTGCAGTCATTAATGGGAGGAGATGAGTGATAGGAACGGTGAGAAGACTAATAGTAATAGTACCCTGTTTTCCCCAAAATAAGACATCCCCTGATAATAAGCCCAATCGGGCTTTTGAGCGCATGGCAATAAGGCCAAGCGCTTATTTCAGGGTTCAAAAAAAATATAAGACAGGGTCTTATTTTCAGGGAAACACGGTAATGCAGACTTAGTGAATAGTTTGACAGTGTTGAGGGAATTAGTTGTTTAGCAGAGTGATGGCGTTCGAGGAAAAAACTGTTCTTGTGTCTAGTTGTCTTAGTGTACAGTGCTCTATAGCGTCGTTTTGAGAGTAGGAGTTGAAACAATTTCTGTCCAGGATGCGAGGGGTCTGTAGATATTTTCCCAGCCCTCTTTTTGTCTCGTGCAGTATACAGGTCCTCAATGGAAGGCAGGTTGGTAGCCATGGTTTTTTCTGCAGTTCTAATTATCCCCTGAAATCTGTGTCTGTCTTGTTGGGTTGCAGAGCCAAACCAGACAGACAGTTATATTGTGCTTTTGTGTCATCTAGGTTTGTCTTAACCTAGGCATTTCATTTGTTCTTTAGCCTCTGAAGAGTGAGGATGCCGAAATGGATGACGATGATGAAGAAGAAGAAGAAGGACAGGAGACCTTGTTGGATTCTGCCCCCAACGTGCAAGAAAGGAAGGTGAGAATTGGGGTGTATGTTTTCCAGCTGTGTCTATTTTGAAGTCCTTAGTGTTCTCCGAGCTTGGTTGTTCGCTTGGAAACATTTCATTACCCATCTAGATAGCATCATCAGTGCTAGAGAATGTGATGTTTGTTCCCTAATTATAATAGCTTACCCTGCCAGTGTTGGTGGGAGTGTGTTGTGGCTCAGTTGCCTGAACCTAGGCTATCGACAGAGAGTGAGGGAGAGGAGTTGGCAAGGCCTCCCTCTCCAGGGCCCTCCTCTCTGGCAATGCCTCCGGAGGACACCAAAGGCCAAATGATAGGCTCAGAGCCAAGCATGTCCCCGCAGCCACAGGTGGACAGCGACGAAGAAGATAAGTGCTGGCTGGACCCTCGGCAGAGGCGCAGGGAGAAGCGTGCGCAGCAGAGGGGAAGGCGTGCCAGAGATTAGCTGAGTCATTGGACCACACCCCACAGGGTATAAATGTGGGTGTGGTGGCCGGTTCAGTTTGTGACAAGCAAAAACTGGAAATACTCCATGATCTCTGTGTTACTGGACTTTGCCTGCTTTATAGGACTGCATTTGGATTAATCCTTGTACTGTTGACACTCTGCCTGTTTTATCGGAATGCTGGCAGTCTAATCTTTGTTTTGTGTGAGTAAAGTCTGAATTGGCAGCTAGCCACTGGGTTGCTGCCAGCTTTATCTTCAAAGAGTTTTGTCGTGTGGCTTATTAACTCCGGGCCGTCTGTGGGGGTGCGTGTGGGGTACAGGGACAGAACAGAGAGTGATTTTTTTTTTTCCTAGTAGTTCCTTGATTGTCAGGGCCTAAGAGCCAAGAAAGACACGTCACGTTGCTTCTGAGCAGTTTCTTTGTTGTTCCTCACCTATAGACAGAAATCTTGCCAAACTAAAACAAACTATTTACATCACTACAGATAGACTCTGGGAACAGTTAGGAAGCAGCCTTCTTAACCCTCTTTTTCCCAACCCTACTTTCCATGCTTCATTGACTCTTTGCCCTCCTGAATGCAGCCCCTCCCTCCAGGGAATCCAGACTACATTCCACTTCGATTATGGTATTGTTTTCTGCTTGATAGTTTGCCTGCTTCGTAGTTTCCTTAAGATATTGTTTTCTGCTTGTTTGTTTGTCTGGTGTTATTCCCTGCTTATCTGGGTTTTGGTAGATATAGAGGATGTGTTCTCGTCTTTTGGTTTCCTCCTTAGCTTTTGTCTCTTTTGAAGGGTGTATAAATAGCGTTTATCTCTTATGTGTTTGCTATGGAAGAAGGTGGTCCATCAAGAATTAGGTCATACCCCATAATTCTTCTACCAAATCCTCAATAGTAGTAAATGTGAGAGGGATCTTGGAGTCCTAGTGGACAACCATTTAGATATGAGCCAGCAGTGTGCAGCAGCTGCCAGAAATGCCAACACAGTCCTGGGCTGCATAAACAGAGGGATAGAATCAAGATCACATGAAGTGCTAATACCACTTTATAAGGCCTTGGTAAGGCCACACTTGGAATATTGCATTCAGTTTTGGTCGCCACGATGTAAAAAAGATGTTGAGACTCTAGAAAGAGTGCAGAGAAGAGCAACAAAGATGATTTAGGGGACTGGAGGCTAAAACATATGAAGAACGGTTGCAGGAACTGGATATGTCTAGTCCGATGAAGAGAAGGACTAGGGGAGACATGATAGCAGTCTTCCAATATCTCAGGGGCTGCCCCAAAGAAGAGGGAGTCAAGCTCTTCTCCAAAGCACCTGAGGGTAGAACAAGAAGCAATGGGTGGAAACTAATCAAGGAGAGAAGCAATTTAGAACTAAGGAGAAATTTCCTGACAATGAGAACAATTAATCAGTGGAACAACTTGCCTCCAGAAGTTGTGAATGCTCCAACACTGGAAGTTTTAAAGAAGAGATTGGATAACCATTTGTCTGAAGTGGTGTAGGGTTTCCTGCCTGGGCAGGGGGTTGGATTAGAAGACCTCCAAGGTCCCTTCCAACTCTGCTATTCTATTCTATTCTAAATCCAGATTGTAATAGAAATGAATATCCAAGCTCTGAGGGGTCCTTGCTGCCCTCTTTTGTCTTTGAAGACATTTCATTACCCAAATCACTGCTATTGGTACCACGCTATAGCCAAGCTCTTTCTGATAGCAGAGGAAAGTTGATCTCCTCCTTAATCGTAAGAATGTGGGAATTTGGAATATGGAATAGTTCAGTCAGTTGGTTCTGATTCTGGAATAGCAGTCTGTAGAGTTTGGTTGACGTCGTTTCTTCTTCTTTCCCTCTGCTTTGAAGAATGAAGAATTTATATTGCCTCCAAAAGACAAATTATCAGTTCCTGAAATGTCAGTCAAGCCTCCTGTGGGAGAGGTGAGTTTTATGTTCGGATCCCTAAAACAAAGACCTGCCAGAAGGTCCGTGGGTGGGGGAGAACCTACATCCCTTTCTATCTACTCGAATGCCTTTTGGCCTGGAGAGCAAGCAAATGCCACTGTGTTGCATTCTATAATAGAACATTCATTTAGTGACCATGAAAGCGACAGTTTTCACACGTCCATTGCAGCATCCCCATAGTCACGTGACCAAAATCCGGGTGCTTGGCAACTGGCATGTATTTATGACGGTTGCATTGTCCCGGGGGGTCATGTCATCACCATTTGTGATCTTCTCACCTGCTTTCCGACCAGCAAAATCAGTGGGGGCAGCCAGATTTCTTTTGCTTGGTGGGCGTGGCAGGGGAAGGATACTGCAAAATCCCCATTCCCTCCCCACTCCAGGGGAAGGATACTGCAAAATCCCCATTCCCTCCACACTCCAGGGAAAGGATACTGCAAAATCTCTATTCCCTCCCCACTCCTGGGGGAAGGATACTGCAAAATCTCCATTCCCTCCCCACTCTTGGGGGAAGGATACTGCAAAATCTCCATTCCCTCCCCACTCCTGGGGGAAGGATACTGCAAAATTTCCATTCCCTCCCCACTCCAGGGGAAGGATACTGCAAAATCTCTATTCCCTCCCCACTCCTGGGGGAAGGATACTGCAAAATCTCCATTCCCTCCCCACTCCTGGGGGAAGGATACTGCAAAATCCCCATTCCCTCCCCACTCCTGGGGGAAGGATACTGCAAAATCCCCATTCCCTTCCCACTCCTGGGGGAAGGATACTGCAAAAATCTCCATTCCCTCCACACTCTGGGACCAGACAGAGGTTGTATTTGCCAGTTATCCGAACTACTCAAAATTTCCCCTACCGGTTCTCCAGAACCTGCTGAATTTCACCCCTGGGCGCGACAGGTGTCAGGGCGTGGGAGGCGTGGCTGCAGTGGTCCTAAGTTAAGCGGGTAAGATATCCCCTGAAAATAAGACCTGGTGCTTATTTTGGGACCCAAAAGAAAAGAAAACCGGGTCTCATTTTCGGGGAAACAAGGGTGCATATGAAAAAATAAAAACGCAATAATTTGTCTCTTTTTACCTTCGTGAACTCATATTTGCCCGTTTTTCCTTCCTTTTAAAAGACTAAAATAGAAGCGCCCCGGAGCAGCAAAGCCAGTGCCAATGGCGTCTAACTGGTTTCCCATAAAAGAGCTGGACCCTCAGGGAGGGGGGGAAAAAAACCCGGAAACACTACCTTTGCAACGTGCAAAATATCGGCAGCTTTCATCGCCCATCTCCTTCGCAAACCCAGCCCTGCGAAATCCGGTTCTCCGGACGCGACGACCGTCGATCTCAACCAGGTGAAAAACTCACTTTTGCATCCCAGGGCGAAGATTTGCATCCGTGAGACATCCGTGTAACTTATTTTGTTTTGTAAATATGTACATAATCCGCAGACTGGGGTCTTCAATCTTGTCGACTTTAAGACTTGTGGACTGCAACTCCCAGAATTCCTCAGTCCTTGCTGGCTGAGGAATTCTGGGAGTTGCAGTCCACAAGTCTTAAAGTCGACAAGGTTGGAGACCCCTGGACTAAACCAGTTGTAACTTAATGCAAAACAGTTCCTGTGTAGGTGTACAATTCCTTAAAACGTCTTTCGCGATTAATTTAAATTTTATAAGAAGGGGCCTCCTTACCACCTTGAGCCTTTCTTCCATGAGAAATTTATAGGAAATTGGCCTCCCCTTCCCTTCAGTAGACAAGGCTTGAATTGATTGACGGCCTGATTCTTAAAAAAGACTTACTTAAAAGTAGGTCGCGGAGAAGGCCCGTCCAAAGGGTCTTGCATAAAATTGCACTCCCGCTTCTCAAAGTCAAAACGAGAAGAATGAAAGATGGACAGCATCTTCCTCTTAGTACGCAAATAAAATGGAAACCATCCGTGATCCAGACGGTTTCCTCCTGTCACGCTCATTTTTACCCATTGGTGAAAAGACCGCACACTCCAGTGTGTTTTCCTGTTGTTTCAAAAGGAGCAAATGTTACACAAAACGCAAACAGAATTGGACCATAAACCTATTTAAATAGAGTAAGGATCAATTGAAGTATGGATTAAGTTATCTATAACTCACTCAGGCAGACTCTATCAACAATCCGATTATTTGTAATTTTATTGTCTTTGTTGATTAAATTGTGGGCGTTGAATTAACCTGTAACCAGTGTCTGTCTTAATTGGGGTTCTAAAAAGAAGATTGCGGAAGATCGGGCCGTATTACAAAAACATCGGTAGTTTTTCTGCCATGTTTGCCTATCCTCGGGTGGGGCTTCAGAAATTTTAGCAAAGGGTTCTCTGCCTGGTTGCTGGGTGGGCGTGGCCATGGTGGGCGTGGCCTAATCGGCCTCCTGCACCACAGCGGGAGGGACATTTTTGCCCTCCCCAGGTTTTGGAGGCTTTTCTCGAGCCTCTGGGAGGGCAAAAATGGCCTCCCCAGGCACCGGAGGCCCTCTGGAGGCTGGAAATGGGCCTGAACTTCCAAACTTCTGATAGGCCTGTTTTTCACCCTCCCCAAGCCTCTGGGTGCATCCTGCACTTACCTGCATCCAAAACAAGCCGTGTGGGGACTCCTGGGAGGGGAGGGGAGGGGAGGGGACTGGTGGGCGGAGCCAGCCAGGAGTGGGATTTGGGAGTTTTCCGAACTGCACAGAATCTTAGCTAGAGGTTCTCCCAAACCCCTGTGAACCCCCAGCAGCCCACCCCTGCCTATCCTTAAACACAAGTTTAACATACTAGGACAAAAAAAATGATAATTTTACCATGCTTTGCTAATGCTCTGCATAATATTAGCAGTGAGGCAGCTTCTAGCTAAGAAATAAGTGACTTGAGGATTGCAGTCATAACACAAGACAAACTGTCAGATATATCCCAACAGAGAATCATTTGAATCTTTAACTTCATACATTTGTCCCTGAAATATACCGTGTTTCCCCGAAAATAAGACCCTGTCTTATATTTTTTTTAAACCCCGAAATAAGCACTTGGCCTTATTTTCGGGGAGGTCTTATTATTTTGGGGTGCGTAGAGCAAGATGGGGCTCCTCATGTGTTGTGACCCCGGTCCCGGAGGCTGATTTATCTTCGCGTGCTGAGTCGGAGGATGATACGGAGGAGGAGGAAGCTGTCACGAGCTATGTGCCGGAGGGGCCGTCTTCACTGGCGAGTCAGCAAGAACTGACAGTTGCTGACGTGCCTCTGGACCCCAGCCAAATTGAGGAGGAAACAGAGGTCGGTAACGCCGAGGGGGAGAGCCCCTATTGGATGCAAGAGAGAGACGTAGGAGACGTCGTAGAGAACAGCTATTGCCACGTTCCAAGAGGTGTGGTCAGGAGACGTAGGGCCACACCCTACAAAGTATAAAAGGGGTGTGACTGGGCTGGAAAGGCGTGGTGAACAATTTGTTGGCGTTTTAGATGCAGTGAATTTACAACTGTTGGTTTGGAGTTTTTTGATAAGAGTCTGCATTCCTGCATTAGCCTGCTGGCCGTCTGCCAAGACCTTTGGAACATTGCCCGGTAACTATTAGACTGATATACGCTTTGGAAAAGAACTATTTATTAAAGGGCCAGCATTTGTTACTGCCGGGCTATTTGAGCCTCTGCAAGGCCCCTCGTGGGAGGGGACAGAATCATTTTATTTATTTATTTATTTATTTATTTATTTATTTATTTATTTATTTATTTTTCAATTTATATACCGCCCTTCTCCCTGAGGACTCAGGGCGGTGCACAGCCAGAATTAAAAACATGAAATACAAATATTAAAAACAATTAATATATATATATAAATTTGGCCCAAAAATCATGACATCTTATCTGATTTCCAGCTCTGCATTTAAATATTTTCAGGGAGGGCTTATTTTCGGGGGGGAGGGAGGAGGCTTATTATAGCGCATGCGCTCAAAAGCCCGATTGGGCTTATTATCAGGGGGTGTCTTATTTTTGGAGAAACAGGGTACATTTCTAACAGATTTACAGGTGATCCTCACCTTGCAACAGATCATTTACAACAGGACTGAAAAAAGTGCTTTATGACCATTTTTCACACTTACGACCATTGCACACCATCCCATGGTCACAGGATCAAAATTCAAATTGGCAGCTGACTCAATTTTATGACCGTTGCAGTATCCGGGGTGCATGTCTATGTGTTACACAGGATCCCCTTTTATTGACCTTCTGAGAAGCAAAAGTCAATAGGAAAGCCAGATTCACTTAACAACCCTGTTACTGGCTTAACAACTACAGTGATTCACTTAACGACTGTGGCAAGGAAGGTCGTAAAACGGGACAAAATTCATTTAACAACCGTCTCGCTTAGGAATAGAAAATTTGGGTTGAATTGTCGTACGTCAAGGACTACCTGTCTAAACAACTTTGGGAAAAATCAGAGCTAACTTTCGCCCTTTTCCCGGTCTCTAAAAGCTTTGTTGTTTGCACTGACCGTACCAGAATTTCTAAAAAAAAAAAACTTTCTGAAAAATTTAGTGCAAGATCTGTTTCAACCGTGGGGAGCCTGATACGTGAGCTATATATTCACCCAGCGCACACAGATACATAAACATTACTGAAATGAATGCTGGGATAAAGGAGCCACCGGAGATAGCTTTGAAGATCGAAGCTCAAGGCTTACACGCAGCTAAGCTTCTATCTTAACGTTAACTCGTGGCTTATTTAAATTGCGTAAAAATCCCGACGGTGGAGTTCCTACCACAGGCTGAGCCAAAACAAACAGATGTCGTTTAGTACAAAATAGGAGCCCGGGCGTCAGCTAACGGGAGAAAAAAAGAACTGCAAACGAGGGAAATCTACAGTGTAAAGAAATAAACGTTAACAGAAAAACACAGATTCAATATTAAAAAGCCTAGAGATAAACAGAACGGGAGTGATGGGAATGGAACGATGTACCGTTTCCTTGAAAGTTCCTGGTTTATTTATTTTTATTTCATATTTCTTAATCGCCCACTTCCTTCAGAGAGGGGCTCTGGGCGATGTACGATATAATAAATTGCTTATCTAATGTTAAGTTAAAGGTAAAGGTTCCCCTCGCACATATGTGCTAGTCGTTCCCGACTCTAGGTGGGCGGTGCTCATCTCTGTTTCAAAGCCGAAGAGCCAGCGCTGTCCGAAGACGTCTCCGTGGTCATGTGGCCGGCAAGACTCAACGCCAAAAGCGCACGGAACGCTGTGACCTTCCCACCAAAGGTGGTGCCTATTTTTTCTACTTGCATTTTTTTACCTGCTTTCGAACTGCTAGGTTGGCAGAAGTTGGGACAAGGAACGGGAGCTCATCCCGTTACGCGGCACTAGGGATTCGAACCGCTGAACTGCTGACCTTTCGACAAGCTCAGCATCTTAGCCACTGAGCCACTACTCAGTGTATGTATATATATTATATATACATATATTACATATGTTAATATATCTAATATATATTATTAGATTATTATATTAATTATATTATATTAATTGTAATATATATATATACATACAGATATATATATATATATATATATATATATATATATATATATATATATATATATATATATATATATATATATATATATATATATATATATATATATATATTTGTCTCCTTAACCAACTTATTTATAATGATGCGGGAAAACACCCAAGGTTTTAATTTTTTGCATATATATACATTATATAATATATATTATTTTTCTGTCAGCCGGGTTTTTTCCTACATAAATCAAGATCTTTATACAACCATAGCTCAGTGAAATCCCATACACTAGTTTCTAGCCTTTTTCAGACATCAAACCAACATTTTGCTGTCTTTTGGGAGACTAAAGGAAAGCAGGAAAATGTTGGTTTGATGTCTGAAAAAGGCTAGAAACTAGTGAATGGGATTTCACTGAGCTATGGCTGTATAAAGATCTTGATTTACATAGGAAAAAACCTGGTTGAGAGAAAAATACACATAAAGGCCTACAAGACAAGAATATATATATGTGTGTGTGTATGTGTGTGTGTGTATGTGTATATGTGTGTGTATGTATATATATATATATATATATATGTAAATATATATATTTGTTTTCTGAGGTTTTTGCGAGGTCTTTGGTTATTCGGGTTTTCTCCCGCGTAAAATTGGAGGTGTCTTGGCAACGTTTCGACGAAGTCTCATTCGTCATCTTCAGGCTGGTGTTTTCGGCTTCGTGCTTCTAGGAGCAATGTGTGTGATCACACCAGCCTGAAGATGACGAATGAGACTTTGTCGAAACGTTGCCAAGACACTTCCAATTTTACGTTACAGACTTTCTAAACTAGACTCAGCATCCCAGTCCATCCCAAAACGACTCTTCGTAGCCCTCACTGCGTTCGTGGCAGCTGGGCCCTTTGGGGTTCTCTCCAGGATCCGCCAAGCCAGTCCCACCTATTGATGGAGCTGTCAGATGCCGTACTTGGCTTTTGACCAACAAGCCCAGCTCTTCCCCGACTCTCCAGTGATCAATAGCTGACATAACTATTATTGTGGAACAAGCCTTTTCCAGCGCTCAGTGTGTTATGTATGCATGTCGCTTAAGGCCAGCCTGTGCAGCTTTGATCACTGTTAATTCTTTTGGAAATTTCTGTCAAAACCTACTTCCCCAAGCTTTCCAATTACAACACAGAATCCTTGGCAGTATTATTATTTTTTTTTACATCTTTTTTTTTTTTAATTTGATTTATATGCCGCCCTTCTCCGGAGACTCAGGGCGGCTTACAATACGTTAAGCAATAGCCTTCATACTTTTGTATATTTATACAAAGTCAGCTTATTGCCCCCACAATCTGGGTCCTCATTTCACCTACCTTAGAAAGGATGGAAGGCTGAGTCGACCTTGAGCCTGGTAAGATTCGAACCTGCAGAAATTGCAGGCAGCTGTGTTAATAACAGGGTGCATTAAACCACTGTACTACCAAGGCTCCTTATCTCCTACATCTAATCAAAAGAAGAGCCTGCTTTTTTTTTTTTTTTTTTTAGTGTACAAATTTTTCTAACATGGAACAATTGAAGGCTTCTTAACCATTGCCTTGAGGGACACTTGCTGGAAAGTGAAGTTAAATGCCTAGACTGGTGTTTCTCAACCTTGGTAGCTTGAAGATGGGTGGACTTCAACTCTCTGGGAGTTGAAGTCCACCCATCTTCAAGCTTCCAAGGTTGAGAAACACTGGTCTAGAAACACCCCACCCCACCCTCGATCAATGCTTTGGTACTGATCTGAAGCCTGGAGAACCCAACTCTTAAGTGTACATTTTAGCAACAACCACAACAACAAAGCTCACCCAAGTGGAGAAGCAAACTTTCCATTCCCTGTTGTTAAAAGGCTGTCCATCAGAAACGTTTGCTGATTCACTGAATCCTGCAGAGATCCTTCAGCGGGGGTTAAAGGGTCTGTAGAGATTCTCAGTCATCCCGATCATCGTTGTCCCAAAGGTGCTTTTTTCAGGAGGACTTTTCATGTTTTTTTTCTTTTGAAGACGTTTCACTTCTCATCCAAGAAGCTTCTTCAGTTCTGACAGAATAGTGGGGAATGGAAGGGTTTATATTCCTTGCAGACAGCTGGTCATTTGAGCACCACTCCGGTGACCCTGAGGACACAGATAAACCTCCAAGTGCTTCAAGGACCCTCTAAAAGGATGCAAATGTCCAGATGTCTGCAAGGAGTATCAATCCTTCCATTCCCCACCATCCCGTCAGAGCTGAAGAAGCTTCTTGGATGAGAAGCGAAACCTCTTCAAAAGAAAAAAAAACAGACAGTCCAATTGCTTCCTGAAAAAAAGCACCTTTGGGACTTCCGTGGGGTTCAACTTAGCTTCTACCTGCCCTCGCAGGGATGCAGCCACGAAGAAGATGGCTTCATTGATGCTCACCAGTGGTAAGGATTCCCCTGTCCAGTCATGTCAGGGAGTGGTGCTCATCTCCATTTCCTAACCAAGGAAGCCTGTGTTGTCTGAAGAGGCTTCCGTGAACATGTGGACAGTGTAACAATATACCGAGACACGTGGAATGCTGTTACCTTCCCATTGAAGTGGTACCTATTTATCTACTTACAGGCTTTCGAACTGCTAATGGAGTGGTGCGGTGGCCTAGAGATAGAGCTCTCGCCTCACAATCAGGAGGCTGTGAGTTCGATCCTAGGTAGAGGCAGATATTTCTCTCTCTAGGCACAATGAAGACTATATATCTGCTGGGGGGAAAAAACTCCGCATTGACGACAGGAAGGGCATCCGGCCAGTAAACATTCAGCTCCACTCAATTGCCCAGACTCCACCCCGCAAGGGATTATGAGGTCATTAAAAGAAAATGATGCTTTTGAACTGCTAGGTTGACAGGAGCTGGAGCAAGAACGGGAGCTCATCCCATCGTGCGGCACTTGGGTCTCGAACTGCCAACCTTCTTGGTTGACAAAACCCAATGCCTTAACCACTAGGTACACTGTAGTACACTAATTTTTCTCTGCAAAAACATCCTCCGGAGCTCTTAAACAATATAGGTGGACTCATCTATGGAAGGAAGGCTTCAGAAGATTAGAAACTTGTCTTCTTCAAGCTAGTCTATTCCAGATGTGTTGGACTGCGCTACATGTCATCCCACTAAGTTCAGTCACCAGGCTTCTTGGCTGAGCTCGGATGTTACATTCCAATGAAAAAGAAGAGTAAACACATTTTGTGCGTGTATGTGCTGTCTCCGACGAATTCTTGCCATCACCTGGCAGGACAAAGTCCCAAATAGCGCAGTCTTGGAACGTGCTGGAATTTCTAGCATGTATACACTATCGAAACAGCGACGTCTACGCTGGGCATGTCATGAGAATGGCCGATGGTCAGATTCTGAAAGATCTCCTGTATGGAGAATTAGTGCCTGGGAGTGTGGGAGACCACAGCTGCGATATACGGATATCTGCAAGAGGGACCTAAAGGGAATGGACATTAACGACTGGGAAACCTTGACCTCCGATCGTTCAGCTTGGAGGCTAAAGACGCAGCATGGACTTCTCCAATTCGAAGAGAGACTTGTTCGGCAGGCTGAGGCAAAAGAGCCTTGGTAGTACAGTGGTCTAAAGCACCCTGTTATTAAGACCAGCTGCCTGCAATTACTGCAGGTTCAAATCTCGCCAGGCTCAAGGTTGACTCAGCCTTCCATCCTTTCTAAGGTAGGTAAATTGAGGACCCAGTTTGTGGGGGCAATAAGCTGACTTTGTATAAAATATACAAAAGTATGAAGGCTATTGCTTAACACATTGTAAGCCGCCCTGAGTCTCCCGAGAAGGGTGGCATATAAATCAAATAAATAAAAAAATGCAGTCCAGGAACCAGCGAAATCTGGGGACTGGGCAGGGGACAGAATGTATCTGCCCTCAGGGTGGAAGGGATTGCCACTCTCCAATTGGCCTTTTTAGTCACACCAGATGCTCTTTTAGGACCTCTTTCCAGAGCACGATACCATCGTCTCTTGAGACTGAAGGATGCCAATGATGTATAAAGACAAACAACAGTGCCAGAATGTCAGGAAAACAAAGTACCACACACAGGCACGCATGCACGCACACACAGACAAATTTGTAAAGCAACTTAATTAATCGAACTCCATGCATCCGTGGCTCTGCCTTGTTTATTGATTTATCACAGAATGTAATTGCAGAAAGTCCAGAAAGCAGTTTCAGCTGCTGTTCCTATAAATTCCACCAGGGGGCAGCAGAAGACCAGCAGCCAATTCTTTAAAAAAAAAAAAATGGAAAAAGGTGCTATTTATTTTTTTTGTTTTTTACTTGATGTAAAGATTTGCAACGTGTCACTGGTAGAAATCAAGGGAGGGATATTCGGTCCAAAACAAGACAAGATTATTAAAATACTTTGTAGCTCCTAGGCTCAGCTTGTGGATGATGCACGTCGCATTTGTGTACTTAAGACAATTTTTTTATGCACTTGTACATTATCGACATTGCCGGTGTGACTTTTTTTTTTTTTTGCAAATGTTCTGCTTTCTCTCAAACAACTTCATTTGGACTCTTATTAGAAACGTCTGGCTTGATTTTACTTGTCTCTTAGGAGTTCAGCTGGGCCACTTTTCTGCCCGAAACAGCTGCGATGCAAATGTAAAATACGCTCCAATTTTGAAATCCAATTGCAAAATGTTACTGATGCAAGTGGACATTAAAATGGCTGGTTTTGCACAGTGCTCAGCCAGAAATAAAACCAAAGACATTTTTAACTTTGCTGTCAGACCAATCCAGTCTGCGTAAACAATTTATGATGCATCTCCCAACAACCCCAGAAACTTAAGTAAACTACCATTCTTAACCATAGGCAAGCTGTCTTGCGAATGCAGCTAAAGATTTGAAGAGAGCCTTGGTGGCGCAGCAGACTAAAGATTTAAAAGAGCCTTGGTGGCGCAGCAGACTAAAGCACTGTTAAGTAACACCAGCTGCCTGCAACTACTGCAAGTTCAAATCTCACCAGGCTCAAGGTTGACTCAGCCTTCCATCCTTCCGAGGTAGGTAAAATGAGGATCCGGTTTGTGGGGGCAATAAGCTGACTTTGTATATAAAAAGAACACTGCTTAGGGGGGGCCGAAAGCCCTACTAAGCAGGTATATACAAAAGTATGAAGGCTATTGCTTAACGCATTGTAAGCCGCCCTGCGTCTCCGGAGAAAGGCGGCATATAAATCGAACCAATAAATAAATAAAATAAATAATATCTAAAAATATTTTTTAAGTCTACCCCTATTAAGATCATTAAATTCTGTGCTTAGTCTGCAAAGGATTTAAAGCTCAGTTGGACCCATCGTTACTTAGTGGTTTGTTCACACTGTATTATATAGCACTGTTGATATAGTACCGTGATGGCAAATCTATGGTGGCATGTAGAGCCATATTGGTGGGCACGCGAGCTCAGCTCCGGCGTGCATGTGCGTCAGTGGTGGGTTCCTCCCGGTTCGGTCCAGTTTGGCCGAGCCGGTAGCGGTGACGATATGATGTCACCGAACCGGTTCTCCCCCCCTACCTTCCCACCCCCCACCCCCCATGTTATTCTTACCTTTTATTTGGTCCCACCCCCAATCTATTGCTGCCTCCTGAGTCCCAGCTGATAACTAGAGGGAAAAAAAACTGTTTAAACTCTTGCCGCGGGGCTTCAAAGGGCCGTCCTACAGCTGATCAGTGTTAAAAGCAAACAAATGAGTCGGGTCGTAAGCGCGAGGACCTTCCAGAAATGACTCTGACCAGCTAGCCACGCCCACCTAGTCACATAATCTCCAAGCCACACCCACAAAATAAGCCACGCCCACAGAACCGGTAGTAAAAGAATTTAGAACCCACCCCTGATGTACGTGCTGGCCAGCTGATTTTTTGGCCTTCTGAGCCCACCGGAAATCGGAAAACAGGCTGTTTTCGGCCTCCAGAGGGCCTCCGGGGAAGTGGGGAAGGCCGTTTTCGCCCTCCCCAGGTTCCTAGAAAGCCTCTGGAGTCTAGGGAGGGTGAAAAATGGGCCTACTGGGCCCACGTGCCAAAAGCGGAGGGAGTGCGGGGGAGGGGGTCGCACGCATGCATGGGGGGCAGGGTGCATAGAATTATGCGCGAACCACCCCGCACTCCCCCCGCTTTCGGCACGCGATGGCAAAAAGGTTAGCCATCCCTGATATAGCATCTTACTTGATTCAGCCTGTTGCAAATGAAGACTCCGTCAGCACTAGAGTAAATGCTGCTCTTAGAGTTGACAGACTCTAAGAATAATAGGACACCTACTGAAAAGCGAATAGAATATTTTGCATAAATGAAGAGCAAACCCAAAATAACTTGCCAGTCTACCTTGATGAAACAGGTTCTCATTCTGGCGTGTAACCTCTGTCTCAGGATCACAAACACCTTCATGGAGTCATCCTCAAACATGGGTTTGCTACAATAGTGGCCAAAATTGTGGAAACCTTTTGGGAATAGTGTATTTTCTAAAATTAGCTAATAACACCACTAGTACCATAAAATTATATATCAATGGAAAGATAATTTGACAAGAATGTCATGCAATAACTTTTATGAAGGATTTGCTATTAGAATAGCGGTTAGAGTATAAAGAAGAAAAGTGAAACACGTAGAAAAAACAAGATATACAAAAATTATGGAAAAACGAGATATACAAAAATTATCCCCGTGTCAATTAATCCTTAGTTGGGTAACCTTTAGCATGAATTACGGCCTTACAATGTCTTCCCATGGAGTGAACCAGGGGTGGGTTCTACTTACAGGATCGCAAAGCTGGCTGAGGAATTCTGGGAACTGAGGTCCACAAGCCTTAAAGTTGTCAAGGTTGGAGACCCCTGATCTAGTCCAACTTCCCACCCAATTTAGGGAGCTGTAGTCGGATAGTTTCAAGGTCATGAGAAGTGATAGTACCGCTTTATGCTGCGCTGGTGAGACCATGCTTGGAAAATCATATACAGTTCTGGTTACCACGAGACAAAAAAAGATGTTGAGATCCTAGAAAGAGTGCAGGGAAGAGCAACGAAGATGATCAAAGTGTCTGGAGGCTAAAACTGTTGTGCTCCGCCAGCAGCCTAAGGAGCTGGCAGCGGAGTCGGACAGTGAGGAGGCTGGGAAGAAACATGGGCCAGTCCCAGAGTCAGGGGAAGGCCCAGACAAGGGCTCTGTGTCGGAGGCAGAGATAGGACCAGGGCCATCTGGGAATGATGCACGGACTCCGGAGCCTCCAGATTCGGACAGCAGAGAGGCAGAGGAACAGGAGGAGCCTGTTCCTAGTGCGTGCATGCGCAAAGCTGCCAGAAGGCATGAACAGTTAAAACAAGAGGGACGACTCGGGAGTAAGACCTAGAGATGATTGGCCTCTCCCATAAGGCTTAAAAGAGGAGCAAAGGCACATGGGCACTTTGCAGGAAAGCAACGTTGTTAATTCAGTTCCCAGTCGGCATCTCTGTTTGATTCTGGACTCCGTGTGGCTTTGCCAAGTAGGTCTTTGGCAGAGTGTCAAGGGAGATAAAGGTTGGTGATTACCTCGAATGACTTTTTGCAACTAATTGGGACTCAGCTGTGAATGAACGTAATTCACAGCTGTTGCAATAAAAGAGGTTTTGGGGACTACTTGTGTATTTTAATGACTCAGGAAGCGTAGGTCACGACAAAAACTGTATGATGAATGATTGAGGGAACGAGCCAAGTCTAGCTCAAAGAAGAGAGGGTGACATGATCGCTGTCTTCCAGTACTGGAGGAGCTGTCCCAGAGAAGAGAAGATTTACCTCTCCTCCAAAGCACCTGAGGGCAGGACAAGAAGCGGGCAGCGTGGAAGATCATCAAAGAGAGATCCACCCTAGAAATAAGGAGACATTTCCTGATAACGAGAACAATTAATCAGTGGAACAAGTTGCCTCCAGAAGTTGTGAATGGTCCATCACTGGAGGCTTTCAAGAAGAGATTGGACAGCCATTGGTCCAGAATGATATAGGCTTTCCTGCTTGAGCCAGGGGTTGGACTAGAAGACCTCCAAGGTCCCTTCCAACCCTGTTATTGATTGATTGATTCGATTTATATGCCGCCCTTCTCCGGAGACTCAGGGCGGCTTACAATGCGTTAAGCAATAGCCTTCATACTTTTGTATATACCTGCTTAGTAGGGCTTTCGGCCCCCCACAAGCGGTGTTCTTTTTTATACAAAGTCAGCTTATTGCCCCCACAATCCGGGTCCTCATTTTACCTACCTCGGAAGGATGGAAGGCTGAGTCAACCTTGAGCCTGGTGAGATTTGAACCTGCAGTAATTGCAGGCAGCTGGTGCTACTTAACAGCACTTTAGTCTGCTGCACCACCAAGGCTCCTCTTCTACGTTCTTCCACAAATATATCCGAAAGACGCTACTTTGGAGATGAGGTCAATAGACAAGGATAATCTTAGGGAACCCGCTAGCCTTAAAAAAAAATATATCCAAATCCCTAATTATAATCAGCAACTCTTTTAAGTATAAACATGGGCAAAACTGTTCTCAATTGAAAGGAAAAAAAAGAACACATTGCATCGAGCAACCATTTAAAAGCGACATCCAAAACTTCATCCACCCACCGACTGAGCTTTTTTTTTTTCTTTTTTTAAAATTTTCCTGGAACGGAATCACACTCCAGAATTCAAATCTGCAAAACTAAGCTGATCATTAGCGGGCACGGTAATGAAATGTTTTCTGTCCCAGCAAAACTTCAAACGTTTTCGTCTCCTCTGTATCAGCAGCCTAAGCCGAAAGCTTCAAAGCGTGGACCACGAGCCTGGATCGTTCCAGACATGGCCCAGCCAAATAGAAATTAACAGAGCCTGAACAACAAATCCCCTACTTATCTGCCAGCAAGACTTTTTCAGAAAAAACAACAACAACACAATTCTGGCAGGAGAAAGGTTGCGGAGATGCACATTTCAATGTGCTGCTTGTGCAAAATGCAGCCTTGGGTGTAGGAATTTAACAGGCCAGGATTTAGCCTCGTCTTCCTGATTGCCTGGCTGAGTGAAATGGAAGAGCCAACCTGGCGTTCGGAGCTGGGAAAGATCCGGTGTCCCAATCTCATCCAATTGGATTGTCATGATGACATAGGCCAGTCATGGCTAACCTTTTTGCCGTCGCGTGCCGAAAGCGGGCGCAGTGGAGGGGATTGCGGGCACGTGTGCCCACGTCCATAATTCAATGCGCCCCATCCCCCACGCATGCACACGTGACCCCCACCCCCATTTTTGACACGTGATGGCACAGTGGGCCCGATAGGCCCATTTTTTTTGCCCTCCCCAGGCTCCAGGGGCTTTCTAGGAGCCTGGGGAGGGTGAAAACGGCCTTCCCCACCCCACCCTCTCGGAGGTCCTCCGGAGGCTCAGAAACAGCCTGTTTCCCGACTTCTGGTGGGCCCAGAAGGCCTGAAAATCAGCTGGCCAGTGCGTACATGTGTGCTGGACTGAGGTATGTTCTGTCCCCGTCCCACACACGCACCCAACCAGCCAGCTGAGGGTCAAATAAACTCTTCAAACACTCAATCGTCAGTGATAAGGAACTTGGCAGCAACTCTGTAGCTGCCTGCCAAGAACTTTTACTCCAATAACACAGACAAAGTTTGAATAGTCCAGTTTGTAATTAAATCCACAGCAAATAGGCGTTGTGTCCAAAGGTGCAAAGTGACTCGCCAGAGATTAGCTTTGTCCGTCACAGAGTCCGAATGGCCACCACACTCCCTTTTATAGCCTGTGGGGTGTGGTCCAGTGACTCAGCTTAATCTCTGGCACGTCTCCTTTTCTGCTGCGCACGCTTGTCTCTCCGACGCTGGCGTGGGTCCAACCACAATGTTTCTTCGTCACTATCCAACGGCTCAGAAACACCTGGCTCCTGGCCAATCTCTTCTCCTTCAGGAGACACCTGAGGCATTGCCAGAGAGGAGGGTCCTGGAGAGGGAGGCCTGGCCGTCTCCGCTCCTTCATGTTCGGAGCCTTCTTCCTCCGATAAGATAGGCTCGGAGGACGGAGCCACAACAAGGTAGGGCAACGCTTGTGTGCCCACAGATATGGCTGCGTGTGCCACCTGTGGCACCCATGCCATAGGTTCGCCATCACATACATAGGCCTCATTGACCTGTTCATTCAGAATCAATTCTTGGTTATTTTCCCCATTCATAAAACCTGTCTTTCAACATCTCTCCTTCCGACCCCAATAAGACCAATTCTTGGATACCAAACAAGGAGAATATTCCACAGCAAAGAAGATAGAAAGGAGAGAAGAGTAGAGGCAGGGGTGAAATGCTCCCGGTTCGGACCGGATTGCCTGATCCGGTAGCGATGGAGGCGGGTGGTTCGGAGAACCAGTAGCAAAAATCGTTGCCCCCCCACACACCCCTTCCCTAGCTGAGCCACACAATCATCAGAGGCTTTTTTTTTTTTACTTTTAAAAGCATTTTTTCTACAACCTCTTCAGCCAAAAAATGCTTTTAAAAGGGAAAAAAAAAGCCTCTGATGATCGCGCGGCTCAGCTGGGATCATCAAAGGCTTTTAAAAGAAAAAAAAACCCCTTTTCTTCTTTTAAATGCCTCTGATGATCCAAGCTGAGTTGCCTGATCGGTAGAGGCTTTTTACCGATCAGGCAACTCAGCTGGGATCGTCAGAGCCTTTTGAAAGCATTTTTTTACAACCTCTTCGCCGAAGACGTTGTAGAAAAAATGGTTTTAAAAGTTAAAAAAAAAAATTGGCCACGCCCTTCCAGTCACATTATCCCACCCACCCACCAAGCCACGCCCACCGAACCGGTAGTAACAAATTTTAGATTTCACCACTGAGTAGAGGGTAGGAAGAGGAGAGGGCGAGGAATAGAATAAAAGAAAAAGGAGAGGAAGGAAGGGTAGGGGACAGGAGTAGGAGAGAAGGTGAGAAGGGGGAAAAGAAGAGAGGAGTGGGGGAAAGGAAGGGGAAGTAGGATGAGGTAGGAGAGGAGGAAGGAGAAAGGAGAGGAGAGGAGAGAAGAAAGGGAAAGAGAAGAAGAAGGTGGTGTGTTGCGAAATGAGGGAAGAAAGGATAGAAGAGTAACTCCGAATGTAATTAAAATGCTTTATTTTAATGCTTTCTTTAAGGAAAACATGTATATGTAGGATGATTTATGTATAAGAAAATGTACATTTTATATTATGTGTATAAGAAATACAACTGAAAAAAAAAAAGACTAATTCTCAAGAGCCATAGGAGCTGCGAAACAAAAAGTCCAAGCTCTTACAATATGCTAAATCAATGTTTCTCATCTTTCTTGGCAATTTAAAGATGCGTGGACTTAAAACTCTCAGAATTTCTCCAGCTGGCTGGGGAATTCTGAAAGTCGAAATCCACGCACGTCTCAAAGTTGCCAAGCTTAAGGAACACTGTGCTAAACTGCAAAGTAGCTTGTGCATCGAGACGCTCTGATCCACAACCTGTGGATTATGGCCTAAACCTGCTGTACGGATTCAGTCCATTTAAGTTCCTGCATTCAACACACGCTTGAATAAACGTCTGGGGAGATTCTCGGTCATCCGGGTTACGGCTGTCCCAAAGGGGCTGTTTTAAGCGGCAACTGGACGTGGGCCACGTACAGCCATTGACTGCTTAGTAATACACAAGATTGTAAACTTTTATGTGTGTTTAGATCAGAGGTGGGTTTCAGCAGATTCTGGTGAACCGGTAGCGGAAATTTTGAGTAGTTCAGAGAACCGGTAGTAAAAAGTCTGACTGGCCCTGCCCCCATCTATTCTCTGCCTCCCGAGTCCCAGCTGATCGGGAGGAAATGGGGATTTTGCAGTAACCTTCCCCTGGATTGGGGAGGGAATGGGGATTTTACAATATCCTTCCCCTGGAGTGGGGAGGAAATGGAGATTTTACAGTATCCTTCTCCTGCCATGCCCACCAATCCATGCCACTCCCACCAAACCACACCCACAGAACCGGTAGTAAAAAATTTTGAAACCCATCATTGGTTTAGATACGTTAGACCGTTAATCGTTGATTTACAACCATTTTCTTTAGTCACCAAAGTTAAACAGCACTGAAAAAAACCCGACTTATGACCATTGCGGTATCCCCATGGTCAAGTCATCAAAATTCGGATGCTTGACAAGCGGCTCCTATTTATGACGGTTGCAGTACCCTGGGAGCTGAATCCCACCACTGATTATACTACCACCTATCTTCAAATTGTCAAGTTTGAGAAACACTGGTATAATCAATGGTGGGATTCAGCCAGTTCGCACAGGTTCGGTAGAACTGGTAGCTAACTTTTTGTGCAGTTCGGCGAACTGGCTGAATAGCATGCCTCCCCATGCCTGGCCCCACCTTGCTTTTCCCCTCCCAGCCACTCCTTGCCTTCCTGTCCAGCCGCTCACCTGGCCACCTGGCCAGCTGGGCGGCAAGGCCAGTAGCTGGGCATGACAAGGAGTGGCTGGGAGGGGAGGAGTGAGGCATGGCCAGGTGTGGCGAGGAAAGGCTGGGCGAGGCGAGGTGCCCCTCGATGTGATGTTGAGTTGGCCACGCCCACCCAGTTACATGACCACCCAGACAAGCATACCCAGCCGGTCATTAGTGCAGAGAACTGGTTGTTAAATTATTTGAATCCCACCACTGGGTATAATGCAGGGGTGAAATGCTCCCGGATCAGACCGGATTGCCCGATCCGGTAGTGATTTTTTTCCTGTGGTTCAGCGATCCGGTAGCGATCACCGCTCGGGCACGTGCACTTCCGAACCGGTTTCACCCCTGGTATAATGTATATAAATGCACATCATGATCTTAAAAAGTTTACAACCTTGTGTATTACTAGCTGTCCCAGGGCCACATGTGGCCCATTGACCACAGATTGAACACGCCTTCTCTAGATCTCACCCTAGTATTTGCTGCTGTTGACAAATGGTCCCCCCCCGAATTGAGATAATTGTTTTCAACAGGATTTTTTTTTATTTATAATTTTTATTATAACCCATATATAACATTCACATAACATACAACGTATATATATCTTATCATTTTTAAGCATCGTTTCATCATGGTCTTCCTTCTATTATTTTGTCTTTTCCCCCCTATGTCCTCATTTCATTCCTCTCTTTGCCCCCCCATTGTCCTTTTTTTTCCTTCCTCCCTGTAAAGATCTATATATTTTACTTATATCTTTAATTTTATACATTTCTACATTCTTGTTATATACATTTTTATTTCACTCCATACATTTGTTATATATATATTTTATAGTCATACTCTTCTCTCCTAATAATCTTTATTCTTTATTTCTAGTCTTAAGCCATTCATACCATTTGTTCCATATTCCATAATAATCTGTTTCTTCTTTTTCTTTAATTTCTTTTGTTAATCTGTCCATTTCAGCACATACTAAAAAAATCAAGAAATGGATAGAACAAATAACAGACCAACAAATAGAAAAGAAACCAGAAACATTTTTGTTAGAAATCTTCACAAGACCATATCCCAAAGAAATAAAATATTTGATGCTACACGTCTTAACAGCAGCACGAATAGTATAGGCAAAAAAATTGGAAACAGGAAAGAACTCCAAATGAGGAAGAATTGATAGATAAGATTTTAGAATCTACAGGAATTTTTGCTAGGAGTAGAACCCCCCCAGACAATCGTGGATTGGAATTTGTTTCTTCCCATAACTTTGGAAAAAGATCACATTTTCCAACGTGTGGGCAGAAGTTGTGGCGTTTGCTCTCTCCGTACTTCCTTTGCCATGCTCTGTTGGCTTTCTTCTGCGGTCACCTCTTCACATTCTCAGCCCACATGCAAAAAACATTGTAATCGTTATTTGTTGATGTTGGAAATGCAGAGGTTTTTTTTTTTGCCTCTGTCTGCTAACTCGGTTTTCCAGCCTTGTGTGTGTCAAAAGAACTGCCAAGCAGGTTGGAAACCATATGGATGGAGTTCAGCAAGTTTGTGGGTTGGCTTCCCTCCTTTCACTAACATATTGTACTCGAGGGGAGTAAACTGGGAGATGTTTGTAGTTATAGCTTATAGCTTAGTTTATTGTCATTGCACGTGGTACAACGAAATTAAATGCCGTCTTTAGTGTACATTATAACTATAAAAATAAAAACTTTTATAAAATGTTTTATAGATGGCATTTAGATCCCAAAAAACTAGCCTGTATGTATCCAAATTTACAACCTAAATGTTGGCGATGTGAGTGTGAAGATGCTACGTATTTTCATATTATGGTGGACATGTAAAAAAATTAAGGCTTTTTGGATAAAAATATGGTGGATTATTCAAAATATTTTAAAGAAAAAGATCAAATTTACACCACAGTTTTTTTTTGTTGGGAATAGTTACGGATTGTACTGTGACAGAGACTAAGTTGGTTTTAAATTTAATAACAGCATCCAGGTTACTGGTGGCACAGTATTGGAAGCAAGAAGATCCACCTACTATTGAGGAATGGACACTAAAAGTTGCGCATTTGGCAGAGATGGCGAAAATTTCATCATATCTTAAAGATCACTCAAACGAAAGATATATATCGGAATGGAGAAGATGGATTGATTATATTCAGAACAAGTATCAGACTAAGAAATTTCATATAGCTTATGAATGAAACATTTTTAATCTTTAGTTTATGTTTATAGTGTTTTGAGTTATAAGGAGTTAAAGACCTAGGGAGAATTTGAAGCCAACAAATTGTTAGCATATTTTAGTTTTATGTTTGTGAATGCTATACCCTGTGCTTGTTTTGGGAAGTCTAGGGAGGGGGGTGGGGGGGAAGGGGGAGGGGGAAAGGGTGGGTGGGTGGGGAAGAGGGGGGGAAGGAGGAGAAAGAAAGAAGAAGGAGAAGAAGGTTTGTTGTGAAAACATATTTTTAAACATATTTTTAATTTTTAATTGGTTTAATTTTTAATTGGTTTATTATCTTAAATTGGAGCCAAATTAAAATATATCCTTTTAATTGTTTTTTAATGTTTGTATTGTATGTTTTTATCTGGCTGTACACCACCCTGAGTCCCTCGGGAGAAGGGGCGGTATATAAATTCGAAATAAAATAAAAAAATAAAAAATAAAAAAGAGAGAAAAGAGAGGGTAGAAGAGCAACTCCAAATGTAATTAAAATTTTTATGCTTTCTTATTTTTATGCTTTCATTAGAAAAAAAATTATGTATATATATATATATGATCAATTATGGATAAGAGAATGTACATTTACAATATGTGTAGAAGAAATAAAAAACTTTTTTCAAAAAATAATAATAATAAAGGTGGGATAGAAATAAAAACAAATAAATAAAACCTGTACTTCTTTTCCTCTTCCTTGTTGTGAGCAATAGTTTTAATTTTCCTACTGTGATGGCTTTAATCAATCCAACTTGACATTTTCTAGATTGGTGGGGTTTTGAGGCCCTGTTAGCTGCCATTCATGGGGTTCAGAGTCTACCGCTACGAAGTACACCAACTTGCAGGAGAACGTATCTAGAACGTATCTAGATCTTTAAAAATCCACCCAACGAGACAGACACAGACTTCAGAGGATAATTAGAACTGCAGAAAAAACCATGGCTACCAACCTGCCTTCCATTGAGGACCTGTATACTGCATGAGTCAAAAAGAGGGCTGGGAAAATCTCTACAGACCCCTCGCATCCTGGACATAAACTGTTTCAACTCCTACCCTCAAAACGACGCTATAGGGCACTGCACACTGGAACAATTAGACACAAGGACAGGTTTTTCTCCAAACGCCATCACTCTGCTCAACAAATAATTCCCTCAACACAGTCAAACTAGTTACTAAGTCTGCACTACTATTAATCTTCTCATCGTTCCCATCACCCATCTCCTTCCACTTATGACTGTATGATTGTAACTTTGTTGCTTGTATCCTTACGATTTATATTGATATTGTTTCCTGATTGCTAATTTGTATCCTATGACTATCATTAAGTGTTGTACCTTATGATTCTTGATGAACGTATCTTTTATGTATACCGAGAGCATATGCACCAAAGACAAATTCCTTGTGTGTCCAATCACACTTGGCCAATAAAAAATTCTATTCTAGTCTGTTCAAAAGCATTGTCTACTAAGGCAGCTCCAAACACCAAGTTCCTCTGGAGACATGCAATATGCAAAAATAATGAGCAAAATGGTCCAGGATTTCTAGATTTAAGTCTCCTACCCAGTGATAGGTTTCAAATTTTTTTACCACTGGTTCTGTGGGCGTGGCTTGGTGGGCGTGGCATGGCTTGGTGGGCATGGCAGGGGAAGGATATTATAAAATCTCCATTTCCACCCCACTCCAGGGGAAGGATACTGTAAAATCCCCATTTCCTCCCAATCAGCTGGGACTTGGGAGGCAGAGAATAGATGGGGGCGGGGCCAATCAGAATTTTTACTACCGGTTCTCCGAACTACTCAAAATTTCCGCTACCGGTTCTCCGGAACTGGTCAGAACCTGCTGAAACTCCACCTCTGCTCCTACCTAGGAAACAGCTGGAAAAAAAATCTGCTCGTTCAAAAATCAGGAAATGTTCTGCAACAAAACACTATTTGTTTTTTCAACTAGAGTTTGATGGTTTGGGCTCAGCCTGGCTCGGACCAAACACTCCTTCTGGATCTACACAAAGCTGAAAAAAACACTTATTTGGTTAAACAATAATAACAACAACAACACCACAAACCTGTCTTTAATCCAAGAGCAATTATGAAAGAGCTTTGAAGCTTCATTTGAGAGGCCAAAAAAAAATGTGGAATGTTTATCTAGCCATTCTGTTCCCTTCCATTATCCTGTATTAAAAAAGCTAAGATGTTCTCTTAAGATAGCCTTAAAAAAGAAATCCCAGGGGAGGAGTTTTCACGGGAATTTTATCCCTGTCCAGGAATTAAGGATATTATCTCAGTAATTTTCTACCGTTGTAAAGACACACTTGAAAAACAAGTCCCCACGGTCTGAAATTTAAATCCCAGCTCTCTGGTATTCTTAAAATATCATTTTTTATATCCGAATAACATTACCCTTGTTCAATGGAAGCACTCAGCTCACGAAATAGAGCTCTCCCAGCTGGGAATTGATTGCAAAGTAGCTACTATATTGTGTGACAAAGTGTGGACGGGAAGAGCAGACTAAAATCACGACATTTCTAAACGGTGAGAACTTCACAGTAACTCCTTATCGGTCCTATAATTTGAGCTTCTTCTCTTTTATTGGCAAAAAAAAAGAAAAGAAAAAAGAAAAAGAAAAAAGAAAGAAAGAAAGAATTTTGTAGGTTTTTAAATTCCTTGTATCTCCCATCCTCCTTATGCTGATCTTTGACTAATAAAAGTCCATCGGATTTTTCTGTATCTTTCCAAGCTTCAAAGCCATCTACCAATAAAGGAGAATATTTGTAGCTCAGGATTGAAATGAGGAGTCCTTGATGTTTTTATTTATTTATTTATTGGTTCGATTTACATGCCGCCCTTCTCCGGAGACTCAGGGCGGCTTACAATGTGTTAAGCAATAGCCTTCATCCTTTTGTATATACCTGCTTAGTAGGGCTTTTGGCCCCCCCTAAGCGGTGTTCCTTTTTATACAAAGTCAGCTTATTGCCCCCACAAACCGGGTCCTCATTTTACCTACCTCGGAAGGATGGAAGGCTGAGTCAACCTTGAGCCTGGTGAGGTGAGCTCACCATGGCCAACTCACCGCAAGACAAGAGTTACATTAATATTGAAGAAATAATCAAATAGAATCATTAAAGAAAAGATGCCAAATAAAATGTGAATGACAAAAATTAAAATGTACTACTCTGTACTACCAAGGGAGCCTTGGTAGTACAGTGGACTAAAGCACTGTTATTAACATCTGCTGCTTGCCATTACTGCAAGTTCAAATCTCACCAGGCTCAAGGTTGACTCAGCCTTCCATCCTTTCAAAGGTAGGTAAAATGAGGACCCAGATTGTTGGGGGCAATAAGCTGTATAAATATACAAAAGGATGAAGGCTATTGCTTAACGCATTGTAAGCCGCCCTGAGTCTCCGGAGAATTGACCGTGGTAAATTGGCCATGGTGAGTAGGCCTCCTTCTGTTCCTAGACCAAACACTTAACAACATACCACATTTGGAATGGAGACAATCATCATTCTTTTTTTAACAAATGTAAGTAAGGTCTTCTACTCTTCATAACTGAATTAAGTAATAACATTTCTGGACAGTTCAGTCACGTAATACTGGCAGATTCTAGACTAATAAGCCTATTTCAGTATGTGCATGAAGCAGGACCCTTGGACTGTAGGCGATCCAACTGGTCAATCCTAGAGGAGATCAACCCTGACTGCTCTTTAGGCGGCCAGATCCTGAAGAGGAAACTCAAATACTTTGGCCACCTAATGAGAAGGAAGGACTCCCTGGAGAAGAGCTGGGAAAGATTGAGGGCAAAAGAAGAAGGGGATGACAGAGAACGAGGTGTCTGGATGGAGTCACTGAAGCAGTCGGCATGAGCTTCAATGGACTCCAGAGGATGGTGGAGGACAGGAAGGACTGGGGGAACATTGTCCATGGGGTCATGATGGGTCGGACAGGACTTCACAACTAACAACAACAATAGATAGATAGATAGATAGATAGATAGATAGATAGATAGATAGACAGACAGAGGAAGGCGATCAAACTGGTCAGTCCTAGAGGAGATCAACCCTGACTGCTCTTTAGAAGGCCAGATCCTGAAGATGAAACTCAAATACTTTGGCCATCTAATGAGGAGGAAGGACTCACTGGAGAGGAGCCTAATGCTGGAAACGATTGAGGGCAAAAGAAGAAGGAGACGACAGAGAACGAGGCGACTGAATGGAGTCACTGAAGCAGTCGGTGTGAGCTTCAATGGACTCCAGAGGATGGCAGAGGACAGGAAGGCCTGGAGGAACGTTGTCCATGGGGTCGCGATGGATCGGACACGACTTCGCAACTAACAGCAACACTATTCATAACTGAATTAAGTAATGACATTTCTGGACAGTTCAGTCACATAATACTTGCAGATTCTAAGATTAATAATATTTGCACGGGCTTGTAAATTAAGGTTCTTCGTTTGTACCATGTTAATTGAAACGAACAAATTTGAGTCAGAGCTAATGTATCGGACTTGATTTTGGAACAATGGAACTAGTTAAATACATTTGTATCGGAAACAAACAAGCAAAAGCTCAACAACTTTAAGGATTCTTTTCATTCATTATTGAATGTCACAGTGCAAGGTATTTTTCATGCGTCCTTTAGCAAACTGGTCTTAATGGTTATTAAAAGACATTAGTAGTAGGACGGAACTCATTTAATTTCAGGTCATGCATAATATTCTAGAAGTGGCTAACTGGCCAAGAAACTTTGGTGGTGTGTGTGTGTGTTTTTTTTTTTAATGTTTTCCAAGATAAATTCTAAGCTATTCAGCACAATTTTGAATAACACTTTCTAATTAACAGGGAAAGGAGCCAGAATCCTGACTTAAAGTAGAACAGAATTTTTGAGATCAAAAGACTCTGACTTCCTTTTTTTTGGAGTTTTACCCAAGCAAGGAGACCACGCCAAAGAAAGCAGATTAGATTCTTTTGATCTCAAAAATTCTCTTCTTAAAAGAGAATTTTCGTTCTAAAATTGTACTCTTATTAGGAACACAAGCCGAGTTTTTCCTCTAATTAATTAGGTCAGATTATGCATCCGAATGACTGGAGATTGACTTCTTTGAAACTACGGTCTCTGTGTAAATCCCATTGGGGCCTCTGAAGGAAATCTTTCTCATCCCACAGTTGATACATTTACCTTCTTAGGTGGGATTTGGAAGATCATGCTATCATGTCATCCCTAGTCCTTCTTTTCATTAAACTAGACATACCCAATTCTGCCAATCACCTGTTATTTTACTCCATGGGCATAGCAAAGGCAGCAGCCATGCTCCTTCCTTCCTCCTACTTCCCCAGATTTAGAATAGAATAAACAGAGTTGGAAGGGACCTTGTAGGTCATCTAGTCCAACCCCCTGCTCAAGCAGGAGACCCTACACCATTTCTGACAGACGTCAGTCCAGTCTCTTCTTCAAAGCTTCCAGAGATGAAGCTCCCACAACTTCTGAAGGCAACTTCTGTTCCATGGGTTGATTGTTCTCACTGTCAGAAAAGTCCTCCTTATTTCCAAGTTAAATCTCTCCTTGGTCAGTTTCCATCCATTATTCCTTGTCTGGCCTTCAGGTGCTTTGGAAAATAGCTTGACGCTCTCCTCTCTGTGGCAGCCCCTCAAATATTGGAAGACTTCTATCCTGTCTCCCCTGGTCCTTCTCTTCACTGGATCAGCCGTGCCCAGTTCCTGCAACCGTTCATCGTATGTTTTAGCCTCCAGTCCCCTCATCATCCTGGTTGCTCTTCTCTGCACTCTTTCTAGAGTCTCCACATCTTTTTTAGAGTGTGGTGATCAAAACTGGATGCAGTACTCTAGGTGTGGCCTTACTAAGGCTTTATAGGATGGTCTTAGTACCTCTCGAGTTGCTCGGCTGCTGCAAAAAGCCAGGAGATTAAAGATTAAAAGGCATTTCTATACATCAGGCAGGATGAATCATCTCGCTTGTTTTGCATAGAGCCATTCGTCTTTTGCACGGATACCCCAGAGCCACCGAGTCAGCTTGTAGAATTCCCCTCAGATCTGATCTGAATGCGGCTAATCAACCCTACAGGCTAATATTGATTTTATTGATGTTCCCAGTGGCGAGCGAGACTCTGACTTCTGTTCTGGCGACTCCATAAACCCTTGAGTTATTATCACACAGGCTGTAATTTATAACGATCGGTGTCACCCTTCCCTATTGTTTTCTAACAAAAGGGAGGGGAGAAACTGTCATTGACCTGAGGTTTTTTTTCTAGTCCTCCATCTTCAGCAAAGCCATTCACTACATTACGCTCTCAAAGGGGAGGGTGTGTTTGAAGGCATCATCAAGACTTCAAATTCCTGTCTGAGGAGAGGAAGAGGTAGAACAATGAACCCAAACAGATAACACTATTCCAGTTGAACATACTTAAGGCTTCGTTTCAGTAATGGGATGAAGATTATTATTATTATTATTGTATTATTTATTATTGGTTCGATTTATATGCCGCCCTTCTCCAGAGACTCAAGGTGGCTTACAATGCGTTAAGCCAGTGTTTCTCAACCTTGGTAGCTTGAAGATGGGGTGGACTTCAACTCCCAGAATCTGGGAGTTGAAGTCCCCCCATCTTCAAGCTTCCAAGGTTGAGAAACACTGCTTTAAGCAGTAGCTTTCATACTTTTGTATATATCTGTTCTGTCCCCAAACCACACACACACACACCAACAGATGTTCAAGGGTTAAAGACTAAACCAGCCGACAAAATCCTTTTCCTTATGATAACGGAACTTGGCAACAACCTAGTGGCTGCCTGCCAAGAGTTTATTACTTACGAAGAGGAGAGATAACTTCTCCCCGCTTCTGGTACAGCAAAAGAAACAGCTCAATAATTACAGAGTCAATCAAGTCCAAAAATAATCCAGCAAAGTCTATAGCAAAAAGTCCGGCAATGCAGAATGGCATGGAAGCTTTCAGCTTTGTTCGTCACCAGGTTTGACTGGCCACCACCCTCCCTTTTATAACTTGTGGGGTGTGGTCCAATGACTCAGCCTAATCTCGAGCACGCCTTTTGTTGTGCACGCTTATCTCTGTGACGCTGGCGTGGATCCAGCCAAGACTCATTACTCTCATCACTGTCCACCTGTGGCTGCGTGGACATGCTTGGCCCCGGCCATCTTCCCAATCATTCACCCTTAATCTACTGCTCCAATTCAAAGAATTTCCCCCCTCCCATCCATCTCCTAGGGGACATTATCTCCAGAGGAAATAAGTAGGTGAAAGGCAACCGTCCCGTTGCAGACACCTGCGTTCTCCTCCTTATGTCAGCACTAGGATAAATGCATCTTGATGTGCTGACATTGATGCATTTATCCATCCTCTAGATGGTTTTTCTTTATCACAGTTCCAATACAGGTGTCAAGTTTCCGAAAGATGCCCTAATTAATTCATGAGCCATGATCCAAACTTCAAAGGAAATATATTCATTTTATTAGGAGCACCATTCCGGCAATACTCGGGTGCAGTTAGGACTGATCCTACGTAGAGCTACGTTCCCCTATGACCCTGTCTCTCCCCTCCTCTCTGGCCATGTCATAAAACACATTCTCCAATTAACCACTTTGGCTGGCTGTGAAACCTAACACCCTCCTTCTGATTGCGGTCAGGAAGAATGTATGGAATGCACTTCAGTTAGGGAAATCAATCAGCTCTATCAGTTCTCCCTCCCTCCTGCTCATGGCAACTTGAAAGCTTTGCAAGTTGACAACAGGTATTGCTCAATTGAGCCCCAAATTTCTGTGGTTAAGTGAGACATTTGTTACGCGAGTTAATTGAGGAATTCTGGGAGTTGAAGTCCACAAGTTTTAAAGTTGCCAAGGCTGGAGACCCCTTCCTTAAGGAAATGATGGGGATTCAATGGGCCCTTTTTCCCCCTCTTGAGTGGCAAAGAAATCACCTCACGAAGATGGTTAGGAAGGCAGTTCCAGGCATAAAAAGGAATTTAAAAACAGTTATAATTAGATTTCATATTGCCTTTGACAGTCTTCAAGGTATTGATCAATACCCTTAGTATTTTCTCATCTGGCACAAGTAGATGTGGATTATGTATGGGAACAGCTGAGATTGGGTGGAGGTCTAAAGCCTTAAAACCTTGAACCCCTATGTGCTAACTCCTTGGCTGGGATACCTCACAGCTGCACTCTCCCAAACCGCAGTTCAAACCTCTGCGCTCAACATCTGTCTGTATATGTCTCGTTTCAGGGGTGGATGGATGGGAGATATACCCATATTTTTCGGAGTATAAGACGCATCGGACTCTAAGACGCACCTACCTTTTTTGGTGAGGAAAAGAAGAAAAAGAAATCTCCCTCTGCCTCTGAGCAATTTTGCCTCCTTGCAGCAAACAGCCTGCTTTACTTTCATTTTCGTTTTCAGCATAGCTTGATTGGCACAAGGGGGAAAAAAAATCTGCTCCAGCAATTTACCTCCTTGCAGCAAACAGCAGACCCCTGCGCAAAACAGCTGAGAGCAAAACAGCTGAGAGTCGGGAGACTCATCCAAATCAACTTGTACTAATTAGACTGTGCTGAAGCTGAAAGGAGCTGTTTTTTCTTGCTGTTCGCTTGCAAGGAGGTGAACTGCTGTGAGGCAGAGGCCAAAGGGTGGGAGCCAGTGGGTGGGCAGAGCTACATTCGGTGTATAAGGCGCACCTAAATTTTCACCCCCTTTTAGGGAGGAAAAAGGTGTGTCTTATATTCCGAAAAATACGGTATATATATTTTTTTATCCGACTGCAAAAATGGCTTCAACTAAAAAAAAATAAAATTCTGGAATATTCTAGGCAGTGCTGGCTACATGTTTTCTTTTTAAAACCGGCAAAGATCTGCATGCCAATGAATAGTTAGGAGCCATTTGCCTCTCTCTCGGACAACTGTCAGCACCTGACGATTGTAGAAAACGATGGCCTTCATAACAACATCAAGAGATGCTTTCGCTGCGTCTGACAAGGATTTGGAAGAACATGAAGTTTTGAGCGACATGAGGTTGGATGGAGTGCCAGGTTCCCCTTCATGTCAGTGTGAAAGACAGACTCGGCCTGTGACTCTGGATTTCACCTCACCCTTCCGATGTACTTGTCCTAGCAAGACCCTGTCAGTTAACAGGTCTCCCTACTGAGAAAAAAGGCCAAAGGCTGGGACAGAAGAATTGAATAATAATTTAAAGTTTGGAGACAACGTAGGAGGTGGATGCTGATCATCTTTTTCCTACTAGGAGTTACTACACTTAAATATATATATTACAGGGGTGAAAAGCTCCCGGTTTGGACCGAATCAGGCCAGGGGTGAAATCCAGCAGGTTCTGAGAGAACCGGTAGCCGAAATTTTGAGCAGTTCGGAGAACCGGTGGCGGAAATTGGCCCCAGAGCGAGGTGGGAATGGAGATTTTGCAATATCCTTCCCTCAGGAGTGGGGAGGGAATGGGGATTTTGCAATATCCTTCACCCAGGAGTGGGGAGGGAATGGGGATTTTGCAGTATCCTTCCCCTGGAGTGGGGTGGGAATGGAGATTTTGCAATATCCTTCCCCCAGGAGTGGGGAGGGAATGGGGATTTTGCAGTATCCTTCCCCCAGGTGTGGGGAGGGAATGGAGAGTTTGCAGTATCCTTCCTCTGCCACGCCCACCAAGCCACACCCACCAAGCCACACCCACAGAACCGGTAGTAAAAAAAATTGGATTTCATCACTGGATTGGGTGATGGCAGCGGGTAGTTCGGAGAACCCGTAGCAAAAATCCCTGCCACCCCCGCCCACGCCCACCCAATTGCCCGGTCCCCACTTGCCTACTTGGCAGTTTGCTGCTTCTTTTGGGCTCTGTCTCTTTTCCTGCCTTGCTTTGGCTGCTGCAATCCATTGCATCTGCTAGCAACTTAATCTGCCTGCCTGCAATCAATCCAATCGGTGAGCAACTCAATCTGCCTGCCTTGTGCCTTCAATTTGGTAAGTAACTGGGAGCTTTAAAAAAAAAAAAGTTAATTGGGTTTTTTTTAGGAGTTTTATTTTTTTTTAGACATAGCAATTTAAAGTTAAGTTTTAAATTTAGCTGCTTTTATCTAAAATATAAATAAAATAAAATAATAAAATAAAATATTTGTGCAGTTTTCCGAGATTTGGTGTGTTTCTGTAGTGTTTCACTCTAATTACACAAACACACAAAATCTCACAAAACCAACTTTCACACTTCACACACACAAAATGCCACATATAACTTTATGTGGCATTTTGTGTGTGTGAAGTGTGAAAGTTGGTTTTTGAGGATTTTTTGTGGCTGTGTGAGGGTCCTGCTTGTTGCAGGGGCCATTTTGGGTCAAGTGCAGCTGCTTTTACATTGTGTGTGAGTCAGTTGTGTTGTGTTGTGTTGTGTGTGTGTAAAGTGTGAAAGTTGGTTTTTGAGCTTTTTTTGGCTGTGTGAGGTTCCTGCTTGTTGCAGGGGCCATTTTGGGTGAAGTGTAGCTGCTTTTACATTGTGTGTGAGTCAGTTGTGTTGTGTTGTGTTGTGTTGCGTGTGTGTGTAAAGTATGAAAGTTGATTTTTGAGCTTTTTGTGGCTGTGTGAGGGTCCTGCTTGTTGCAGGCGCCATTTTGGGTCAAGTGCAGCTGCTTTTACATTGTGTGTGAGTCAGTTGTGTTGTGTTGTGTTGTGTGTGTGTAAAATGTGAAAGTTGGTTTTTGAGCTTTTTGTGGCTGTGTGAGGTTCCTGCTTGTTGCAGGGGCCATTTTGGGTCAAGTGCAGCTGCTTTTACATTGTGTGTGAGTCAGTTGTGTTGTGTTATGTTGTATGTGTGTAAAGTGTGAAAGTTGGTTTTTGGTACCTCTTATTGTTTTGTGTACTTTGTTTATTATTTTTATTATTTATTATTATTGGCCACACCCACCCAGTCACCTGACCACCAAGCCACTCCCACCAATTAAGCTACACCCACAGTAAGGTAGGGAAAAATTTTAGATTTCACCCCTGCGTCTGTGTGCTTGTGTATGTATAAAAAGTGTTTATTGGTTTACTTAAAATAGATCTATGCTAGTCTCCCTTTATTTCTTTATCAGCAAATATAAATTTGATAGATATATGTATGTATATATAATGGAATCAATTCAACAGGTGAAACCTGTTTGAAAAGGAGAACTTCCCCCATTCATTAGTGTGTTAGTGTGTTGTGCCAACTCAGCAGGTTTGGCTTGTTAATGGTTCAAGACCGTGTGCAAACTCAGAACATTAATTCAGTCACCTGAATACTTGTGTTATGCAAACATAACAAAAAGAAGCAGTTTAAACATAACACATTGTGATTAAATCAACAAACCCCCATAAGTTTTATTATGCTTTGTAGATGAATTCCTATTCCATCTGCCCATACTTTATCCTGCTGCCAAATAGAATTTTCTAATTTTGTCGCTCTAATCCACCTTGGGTATGAAGCTACCTGGTTGACCTTGAGCCTGTCATTCTCTCTCAGCCCTAGGAAGGAGGCAACGGCAAACCACTTCTGCAATCTTGCCAAGAAAACTGTCCACGTAGTCTCTGAGAACTGGATATAATTGAAGATTTATTTATTTTTTAAAGTTGCAAAATCCAGATGACAGCAGGGAGCAACGGGAAATTCTAATTCTCCCTTGCTATCTAGCATTTAACGTTTTTTTGCAACATAGGTATGATAGTTGTTAAGGATATTGGTGTTGTGTTACCAACCAGCAGAGTGTAGAGCACAGAGAAACGTTGCTGAGAGCAATGAATAAGAGATGTGCAAACTGGTTTATCAAAAGTTTACTTTAGAGTGAAAAAAACAATCTCATAGTCTTTTAAATCAATCCAAGTCTTTGCCAGTTAAATCAGTCCAGTAGTTACAGATATCTTCTTACCAAACAAACATTAGTTGGTTAGAATAACAAACCCACTCTGGTTCACAAACCACAATGGTAGCAGATCCATCAAACCATGATTAGCAGAATGTTAGCCACCCCTCACAATGGCAGCATATCATACTCTGGTAGCATATCACATCAGCTTCATACACAAGGGCAGCATATCATAGCAGCAACCGAACACGTTACAATACCTTGCTTAAATACTCTCACAACCAGTCATTCCTTAATTACAGCATGACTCAGCATTAAAGTCACATAATACGTTTACAGATTAAAGTTGCAGTACACTTATTTAGTTATTTTTAAAGATTGCGAAAGTTGCCCATCTGTGTTTTAAGAGAGATTTATTCTAACCTGAAGCCATTTTATGGTTGTTTTTAGAATTTCTTTAACTTGGTACGTTGTCAGCTACTAAAGTCTTGCAATGATTTACAGTGAAAAAAATAAATAAAATAAAAATAAAGTTGCAGTACACTTATATTGCCTGGACAACTTGTTAGGCTCAAACCATATCCTAACAATAGTCCTACTCTTGATGCCTAACCCTGAGACAAATATGACACCCACTTTCCATGCCTGACTTAATATCTATGGAGATTCTCAGTCCTCCAGATCATGGTTGTCCCAAAGATGCTTTTTCAACATGCACAAAATTAAAAATTATGCTAAAAATTGGAAGACATCACAGATTAGCAGGAATTACTGTCACTGAGAAGCCGATGCTAATTAAGGCAAGCTTAAGAACCCTGTACAAAGGACATCAAACAGTGCAGAATACATAAAGTGGACACACACAATCTATTCTAGAGAAAACCCTGGAGAAGACAGTAATATTGACTTACCTACTATGGCTGTAATGCAAACCGTTTGTAAAGTATGGATGCCCTCAGAATGTGTGGGTAGATCAATACCACCTGTTAGTTCTAGTAAAGAAGGGGGGAAAAAAACACCAGGTGGAACTAGTAAGCAGTTGTTAGATGCTGTGAGATTCAAGGACTTGATCCTGTAAATAATGATTCCAATTTAAGCAAATATCAAACGTTCAATAAATTCCCAGTTGCAATATATATATATATGTATGTATGTATATATATATGTCTTCTTAAGTTTTCGTGGGTGTGCATATGCAAAAAATTTAAATCTCGGGTGTTTTCCTGCGTCATTGTAAATAAGTTGGTTAAAATATTTAAAATCCTGGTTAAAATCCCAGCTTAAAATCTTCTAAAAATCCTTACAGAGCACTCTGCAAGGTCCTTTAAAACCTCAGCTAAAATCCTACCAGTGACTTTAAAAGTTTTAAACTTTAAACTTTAGACTTTAAACGTTGCTATAAGAAAAACTTTTAAAGTCACTGGTAGGATTTTAGCTGAGGTTTTAAAGGACCTTGCAGAGTGCTCAGTAAGGATTTTTAGAAGATTTTAAGCTGGGATTTTAACCATAAATCATAACTTTATGACTTATGGACTTTCAACACGCAGAATTCTTCAGCTAGGGAATTCTGGGAATTGAAGTCCACAAGTCTTAAAATTGCCAAGGTTGGACATCACCCCTGCTGTTGATGAGCTGATGGTACCAAACTGATAAATTCCTTTCATTTTGAAGTATAAACGTATTGGGCTCTAAGGAAAATGTCCTTATGGAGAGTCATACCAGGAGTGAAATCAGTGATGAAATCTATTTTTTTTTTACTACCGGTTTTGTGGGCGTGGCTTGGTGGACGTGGCTTGGTGGACGTGGCAGACACCGATTTTTGCTTATGCAACAGAAAGGGAAATTGGGGCAGCTAAAAACAATCATGGTTTTGACATCCAGAAACATCCTGGACTAAGTTTAGGGGGAAAAAATGGGGACAGAAAAATTAATGAATGTGGTAACTAATTAGCCGAATGTCAAAATGTATAAGAAATAACTTATGTCTTAGTTTTCAGCGCTTGCTGTTATCCTGTTGGATAACTTTCAAGGGTTGTATTTACACTTATTTAATTATTCTAAGTGAAGTGTTCCATTTTTTAAGGCTTCAGATCAAAAGACATTCCCTTGGAATGCATTTATTGAGGCCATCATATAAGTTTCCCTTATTTTTAGTTTTCTATGCTTTTCAGTGGTGAAATTCAGATTTTTTTACTACCGGTTCTGTGGGCGTGGCCTGGTGGACATGGCAGGGGAAGGAAACTGCAAAATCCCCATTCCCTCCTCACTCCAGGGGAAAGATACTGCAAAATCCCCATTCTCCGCCCACTTCAGGGGAAGGGTACTGCAAAATCCCCATTCCCTCCCCGTTCCAGGGGAAGGATATTGCAAAATCTCCATTCCCTTCCGACAAGCAAAGTTGGAATTTACTTAATTTACTTAAGGACTGCATGATTCTGTTAAATACAGTGATTCGCTTAGCAACTGTGGCAAAAAAGGGTCATAAAACCAGGCACAACTCACTTGAAAACGGTCTTGCTTAGCCATGGAAATTCTGTCCCAAAGGTGTTTTTTTTTCTCTCCAAGAGGCAACTGGACATTCTGGTTTTTCTTTGAAGACGTTTTGCTTCTAAGCCAAGAAGCTTCTTCAGCTCTGACGAAGACCAATTCCTTGTGTGTCCAATCACACTTGGCCAATAAAGAATTCTCTTCTCTTCTCTTCTCTTCTCTTCTCTTCTCTTCTCTTCTCTTCTCTTCTCTTCTCTTCTCTTCTCTTCTCTTCTCTTCTCTTCTCTTCCCTTCCCTTCCCTTCCCTTCCCTTCCCTTCCCTTCCCTTCCCTTCCCTTCCCCTCCCTTCCCTTCCCTTCCCTTCCATTCTATTCTATTCATCTTCTATTCTTTCCCCTCTTCTCTTCTCTTCTCTTCTCTTCTCTTCTCTTCTCTTCTCTTCTCTTCTCTTCTCCTCTGCTCTGCTCTCCTCTGCTCTCCTCCCCTCTATCCTCTCCTCTCCTCTCCTCTCCTCTCCTCTCCCCTCCCCTCCCCTCCCTTCCCTTCCCTTCCATTCTATTCTATTCTATTCTATTCTATTCTCCTCTGCTCTGCTCTCCTCTGCTCTCCTCCCCTCTATCCTCTCCTCTCCTCTCCTCTCCTCTCCTCTCCTCTCCTCTCCTCTCCTCTCCTCTCCTCTCCTCTCCTCTCCTCTCCCCTCCCTTCCCTTCCCTTCCCTTCCCTTCTCTTCTCTTCTCTTCTCTTCTCTTCTCTTCTCTTCTCTTCTCTTCTCTTCTCTTCTTTTCTCTTCTCTTCCCTTCCCTTCCCTTCCCTTCCCTTCCCTTCCATTCTATTCTATTCTATTCATCTTCTATTCTTTCCCCTCTTCTCTTCTCTTCTCTTCTCTTCTCTTCTCTTCTCTTCTCTTCTCTTCTCTTCTCTTCTCCTCTGCTCTGCTCTCCTCTGCTCTCCTCCTCTCTATCCTCTCCTCTCCTCTCCTCTCCTCTCCTCTCCCCTCCCCTCCCCTCCCTTCCCTTCCCTTCTATTCTATTCTATTCATCTTCTATTCTTTCCCCTCTTCTCTTCTCTTCTCTTCTCTTCTCCTCTGCTCTGCTCTCCTCCCCTCTATCCTCTCCTCTCCTCTCCTCTCCTCTCCTCTCCTCTCCCCTCCCCTCCCTTCCCTTCCCTTCCATTCCATTCTATTCTATTCTATTCTCTTCTCTTCTCCTCTGCTCTGCTCTCCTCTGCTCTCCTCCTCTCCTCTCCTCTCCTCTCCTCTCCTCTCCTCTCCTCTCCTCTCCCCTCCCTTCCCTTCTATTCTATTCTCTTCTCTCCTCTTCTCTTCTTTTCTCTTCTCTTCCCTTCCCTTCCCTTCCCTTCCATTCTATTCTATTCATCTTCTATTCTTTCCCCTCTTCTCTTCTCTTCTCTTCTCTTCTCTTCTCTTCTCTTCTCTTCTCTTCTCTTCTCTTCTCTTCTCTTCTCTTCTCTTCTCTTCTCTTCTCCTCTGCTCTGCTCTCCTCTGCTCTCCTCCTCTCTATCCTCTCCTCTCCTCTCCTCTCCTCTCCTCTCCTCTCCTCTCCTCTCCCCTCCCCTCCCTTCCCTTCCCTTCCCTTCTATTCTATTCTATTCTATTCATCTTCTATTCTTTCCCCTCTTCTCTTCTCTTCTCTTCTCTTCTCCTCTGCTCTGCTCTCCTCCCCTCTCTCCTCTCCTCTCCTCTCCTCTCCTCTCCTCTCCTCTCCTCTCCTCTCCTCTCCCCTCCCCTCCCCTCCCCTCCCCTCCCCTCCCTTCCCTTCCCTTCCCTTCCCTTCCCTTCCCTTCCCTTCCCTTCCCTTCCCTTCCCTTCCCTTCCATTCTATTCTATTCTATTCTATTCTACTCTATTCTATTCTATTCTATTCTATTCTATTCTATTCTATTCTATTCTATTCAAGGGAAGGATTGATACTCCTTGCAGACAGCTGGTCATTTGCGTTCTTTGAGAGAGTCGTTGAGTCCACTTGGAGGTTTATCTGCATCCTTTCAGCAGTTCCAAGAAGGCTCCACACCCATTTGCACCACTCAGGTGACCCTGAGGATGCAGACAAAACCTCCAAGTGGCCTCAACGACTCTCTCAAAGAACGCAAACGACCACCTGTCTGCAAGGAGTATCAATCCTTCCATACCCCACCATCCAGTCAGAGCTGAAGAAGATTCTTGGCTGAGAAGCAAAACGTCTTAAAAAAAAAAAAGTCCAGTTGCCTGCACCCGGATGACTGAGAATCTCCATCGGCATGGAAATTCTGGTTCCAAGGGTGGTTGTAAGTTAAGGGTGACCTCTTTCCCTACCTACTGTCCCTGGTTAGACAAAATAAGTCGTATGTTGGTTCTGGGTCCAAAACCAGCAAGTGGCTGATGGAGGAAGGTGAGCTGCCAGCCACACAAAGGATACCTTTCCCCAAAAGGTGATTTTGCAGGCAGATGGATGGCTTGGCTTTCCTTCCTCCCATCCACCCCCCAAAGCAGAGCCCACCCTTCGATTGCAAGCCCCACTTCTCCCTTACAATGCCTCCATTGTCAGTGATTATCATCACCTATGAAATCGGCAGCCTTTTTGCATCCCCCCCCCCTTCCTTTTTTTCCTTTCATTCAGGAGCCTTGTGGTCCAAGCCTTGATTGTTCTTGGCCGAATTCTTTCCCAAGCTTGTCGTCTTGCTTTTCGTCCCCAAGGCTTTCCCCCACCCCTCCCCCGCTACATTCAAGGTGGAGGTGAGCGGAGAAGAACATTGCCAAAAAGGCATTAAGAGTTGTTAACCTAACCTTGCGTAGCTTCTTCTCTGGTAATGTTGTACTACTAACTAGAGCATACAAAACATTTGCTGGACCAATTCTTGAATACAGCTCATTCTGTCTGGAACCCGCACTGCATATCGGACATAAATACAATCGAGAGAGTCCAGAGATATTTTACGAGAAGTGTCCTCCATTCCTTTAACCGCAATAAAATACCTTATGACACCAGACTCCAAATTTTGGGCTTAGACAACTTAGAACTACGCCGACTTCGGTCTGGCCTAAGTGTAGTACATAAAATTATCTGCCACAATGTCCTTCCTATCAACGACTACTTCAGCTTCAACCACAACAATACACGAGCAAATAATAGATACAAACTCAAGGTAAACTGCTCCAGACTCGATTGCAGAAAATACGACTTCAGCAACAGAGTGGTCAATGCCTGGAATGCACTACCTGACTCTGTGGTTACAGCCCCAAACCCCCAAAACTTTAACCTTAAACTGTCTACTGTTGACCTCACCCCATTCCTAAGAGGTCTGTAAGGGGCGTGCATAAGTGCACCAGCGTGCCTACCATCCCTGTCCTAATATTCCTTTTTACTTACTCTTTTCATGTATTCAAATTATGTTTATACTTTTACCTGTTATCTTATATATTTATTATTTATTTATTTATTTGTTTATTTATTTATTTATTTATTTATTTATTTATTTATTTATTTATTTATTTATTTATTTATTTATTTTATTAGTCATATTTCTATGCCGCCCACTCTCCGAGGACTCTGGGCGGCTTACACCAAAGACAGTATACTAAATAGCATATTGCCCTCTAACAATCTAGATCCCCATTTTACCCACCTCGGAAGGATGGAAGGCTGAGTCAACCTCTCTACCTCTTCAGCCGAAGAGGTTGCAGAAAAAAATGCTTTTAAAAGCCTCTGACGATCAGGCAACTCAGCTGGGATCGTCAGAGGCTTTTAAAAGCATTTTTTTTCTCTACAACCTCTTTGGCCGAAGAGGTTGTAGAAAAAAATGCTTTTAAAAGCCTCTGACGATCCCAGCTGAGCAGCACGATCATCAGAGGCTTTCTTTTTTTTACTTTTAAAAGCATTTTTTCGGCCGAAGAGGTTGCAGAAAAAAATGCTTTTAAAAGTAAAAAAAAACAGCCTCTGATAATCGCATGGCTCATCTGGGCATGGGGGGGGGCATGGATTTTTGCTACCGGTTCTCCGAACCACCTGCCGCCATCGCTACCGGATCAGGCGATCCGGTCCGAACCAGGAGCATTTCACCCCTGCACATGTCGTATTGGCATGTGCCAATACGAGTTGTATTGGCTATTTGTAGGCTCCTGGATATAACTGTAGGCATGGCCACTTTTAAAGCCTTCACCACACTACAAAAAAGATGTTGAGACTCTATCAAGAGTGCAGAGAAGAGCAACCAAGATGATTAGGGGACTGGAGGATAAAACAGATTATGAACAGTTGCAGGAACTGGGCATGGCTAGTCTAGTGAAGAGAAGGACCAGGGGAGACATCATAGCAGTCTTCCAATACTTGAGGGGCTGCCACAGAGAGGAGGAGCTCAAGCTATTTTCCAAAGCGCTCCGTCCGGGATGAGTAAGCCTCTGGAGCTTGGTGGATTTCAAAACTTCCAGAGAAATGTGAGTCAGCTTCCAAGTGGATGTCGGTGGAAGAGGCAACTTGTCTTGCACAAGAATGCTCTTCTGACTCAAGAACCAGCTCCAGCTGTGCAGTGACAGAAACCATAAAACATTTACCGTATTTTTCGGACTATAAGACGCACCTATCTTTTTTGGTGAGGAAAAGAAGAAAAAAAAAAATCTGCCTCCCAGCAATTTTGCCTCCTTGCAGCAAACAGCCTGCTTTACTTTCATTTTCGTTTTCAGCATAGTTTGATTAGCAGAAGGAAAACAAAAAAAATCTGCTCCCAGCAATTAACCTTCTTGCAGCAAGCTGCGCAAAACAGCTGAGAGTCGGGAGGCTGATCCAATCAACTTGTGCTAATTAGGCTGTGCTGAAGCTGAAAGGAGCTGGTTTTTTTTTTTGCTGTTTGCTGCAAGGAGGTAAACTGCTGGGAGGCAGAGGCCAAAGGGTGGGGGTCCAGTGGGTGGGCGGGGCTACATTCGGTGTATAAGACGCACCTAAATTTTCACCCCCTTTTAGGGGGGAAAAAGGTGCGTCTTATACTCCGAAAAATATGGTATGTGACATCAATACCCAGGAAGAAATGAAATGTGAAGGAACCAGCTGAGATCTGTCTGTTTTTAGCTATCTTTCTGCCCAAGGGATGTGAGCGTACAGCTCTCTGTCCAGGGGCCTATTATGCCTCCTAGTCCAGCAGGAAGGCAATTAAAGTTACACGCTCAATTGGTCACATTTCAGGATGTGACTAGAGCCCAGCTGTCCCTGAAATGAAGCTATTTCATAAGATAAAGGCAACGGCACAGAGCAAATGCCAAAACATCTGGCTCTTGTAGTAGCCCATAGCTATGTGGTATTTTGTTTTGTTTCTTTTTATTTGCTGAAACAACCGGAGAGTTAGAAGTAATCACGCAGCCTCAAATTCTTCTGCAGAACACGATAGTAAGGGTGCACGGATTAGATTGGGCAGCTCTCAGATGGGGATATTGGCTTTTCTGGATGTTTATCTTAATTGGAGGGAATAGAGGTAGTCCTCGACTTACCACCACAATTGAGCCCAGCATTTATGTTGCTAAGTGAAACATTTGTTAAGAGGACTTCGCCCAGTGGTGAAATCCAATTTTTTTTTACTACTGGTTCTGTGGGTGTGGCTTGGTGGGGGTGGTACGGCTTGGTGGGCGTGGCAGGGGAAGGATATTGCAAAATCTCCATTCCCTCCCCACTTCTGGGGGAAGGATATTGCAAAATCTCCATTCCTTCCCCACTTCTGGTGGAAGGATATTGCAAAATCTCCATTCCCTCCCCACTCTGGAGCCAGCCAGAGGTGGTATTTGCCGGTTCTCCAAACTGCTCAAAATTTCCGCTGCTGGTTCTCCAGAACCTGTCAGAGCCTGCTGGATTTCACCCCTGGTTTTAATCAGTTGCTATCCATATTTGCGACACTTATCATTTTTACAGTCTTATTTTTTTTTTTTGTTGCTGTTAGTTGTCTAGAATCATGTACCTGTGAATTCACTTGGGCTCTGACAAATGGGCCGTTTATGTATGTATGTATGTATGTATGTATGTATGTATGTATGTATGTATTGGTTCGATTTATATGCCGCCTTTCTCTGGAGACTCAGGGCGGCTTACAATGCGTTAAGCAATAGCCTTCATACTTTTGTATATACCTGCTTAGTAGGGCTTTCGCCCCCCCCCCCAGCGGTGTTTAATCTTGAGGGAGATGGGTAGTCTAGAAACATGTAAAATAGCTAATCTGGAGCGGTGCTACCTACTTGCAGCTAGATCAGTGGTGGGTTGCCCCCGGTTCGGACCAATTCTATAGAACCGGTAGTAAAACCGGAGGGAGGCTCCACCCATCGACCCCGACGTCATCAGAACGCTTATGCGTATGTGCAGAAGAGTGAGCGTGCGGCCCCATTGTGAACCAGTAGTAAAGGTAAGTAGAACCTACCCCTGAGCTAGATAAACCATGGCAGGTAAGCGGTATACACCTTTAGAAGTAGATCTATTGGCGGGAGCATAAGAACCATTTTGGACCATGGTCTAAATCAGGCTGCGCATGTAGAATTGAATACAGACTGACGGAGTTTGGAAGGGACTTTAGAGGTCTTCTAATCCAATCTCCTTTGTGTGTTGCAAGGGTCTCCTTCAGCCAGAAGCAGTCCTTCCCAATTCACAGAAGAAACGGAGAAAGAATTGGATCTTTTAGGTGATTTTTGAGGCTCTTCTTTTTCTAGTACCATATCCGTCATCGTTGGTGATCACACTGGTGATCCTATTTTTATCAACAGCCGCACGAAAAAGTGCTGCTGAGTTTTGTCCAAACCGGTTCCTTAGATTTTGAAGCCACAATGTTTTTCTTCTGCCTGGACCTCCTTTGCCTTCAATCTTTCCTTGGAGGATTACGTGAAGGATGCCGTATTTTTCCGGGTGTTGAATCATATGGCTGAAATATTCTAACTTTCGCTTTTTTAATGGTTTTGATGATTTCCCTTTGCTTTCCCAGGCAGCTTATCCCCTCCTCATTTGTGATTTTCTCAACCCAACTTTGGGGTTCTGGGAGTTGCAATCGGAAGCTGGATTTAGCCATACTAACATCATTGCCCAGAGGATCATTGGCTGCTCTCTCCCCTCTTTATAGAGGAAGAGCTTTATAGCTCCCGCTGCCTTAAGAAAGTTCAAAACGTTCATAAAGATCCATCTCATCCTGGACACCCTTTTTTAAAAAAACTATTACCATCTGGCAGACGGTACAGGATAATAAAAACAAGGACAAATAGAAGCTGAAAAACAGCTTCTATCCCAGAGCAATAACTATATTGAATTCTATTGTATAGTGCAATATTAATGCAGTATCAGGGGTTTCCAATTCAATTGTGTAGAATGCGAAGGATGTGTGTCTGTGTTTTATTTTTGTGGTTATAATGTACACTGAAGGTGGCATTTAATTTCGTTGTACGGAGTGCAATGACAATAAACTAACTAAACTAGTAGTTGTGCAACTTGTGTGTGCTGCCTTGTGACTTTGATACTTAATTCTTTAACAGCACAACCTGCCTGGCTTAAAGACTTCTGCCTGTTACGTTCTCTGCAATGGGCTGACCGACCTTCCGTGGGACTCATTGCATATCCAAAACAGATCATTAATGTTCTGGAATACTTTCTAAACAAAGACACACCTAGAAAATTCACTTCCATGTCAGCTTTTCAAACTCCTGCGAATTTAACCTGTCAGATCTCTAGGCCAGGCAGCCTGCGGCTCCGGAGCCGTATGCAGCTCTTTGGGCCCTCTGCTGTGGCTCCTTGTCAGGTGATCCCACCATGGGCTGGCCCTGCCCCTAGCCCTCCCATCCCAGTCACTCCTTGCCTGGCCTGAGAAGATGGAGAAGTGGCCAGGGCAGAGAGATACAGAGAGAGGGAGAGAGAGAGACATAAAGAGATACAGAGAGAGGGGGAGAGAGAGACATAGAGAGATATAGAGAGGGGGAGAGAGAGACATAGAGAGATACAGAGAGGGGGAGAGAGAGACATAGAGAGATATAGAGAGGGGGAGAGAGAGACATAGAGAGATATAGAGAGGGGGAGAGAGAGACATAGAGAGATATAGAGAGGGGGAGAGAGAGACATAGAGAGATATAGAGAGGGGGAGAGAGAGACATAGAGAGATACAGAGAGGGGGAGAGAGAGACATAGATACAGAGAGGGGGAGAGAGACATAGAGAGAGGGGGAGAGAGAGACAAAGAGATACAGAGAGAGGGGGAGAGAGAGACATAAAAAGATACACAGAGAGGGGGAGAGACTAGAGAGATACAGAGAGAGAGGGGGAGAGAGAGACATAGATACAGAGAGGGGGAGAGAGACATAGAGACATAGAGAGAGGGGGAGAGAGAGACATAGAGAGATACAGAGAGAGGGGGAGAGAGAGACATAAAAAGATACACAGAGAGGGGGAGAGACTAGAGAGATACAGAGAGAGGGGGAGAGAGAGACTAGAGAGATACAGAGAGAGGGGGAGAGACATAGAGAGATACAGAGAGAGGGAGACATAGAAAGATAGAGGGGGAGAGAGAGACATAAAGAGATACAGAGAGAGGGGGAGAGAGAGAGAGAGAGTGATACAGAGAAGGGGAGAGAGAGTGACATAGAGAGACGAGAGAGGGGGGGAGAGGGAGGGAAGAGAGAGATATATCAAATGGATTTTGTGGTTCCCGGTGTTTTTTAACAACTGGTTCTATGACCTAATGACTGGCTGGGTAGGCGTGGCTAGGGGTGTGTGTCATGTGACTGGTGGAAGTGAGTGACATCCAATTGGCCATGCCCACCCAGGTTTTTGGGCTCCTGGTGTTTTCTTTTCTGTGGGAAACGGGTCCAAAGTATGGACCCGTTGAGTATTTTTAATTTATTTATATGCCACCCTTCTCCGGAGACTCAGGGCGTCTTACAATGCGTTAAGCAATAGCCTTCATACTTTTGTATATTTATACAAAGTCAGCTTATTGCCCCCAAGAATCTGGGTCCTCATTTTACCTACCTTAGAAAGGATGGAAGGCTGAGTCAACCTTGAGCCTGGTGAGATTTGAACTTGCAGTAATTGCAGGCAGCTGATGTTAATAACAGTGCTTTAATCTGCTGCGCCACCAGGACTTATTTAAGGTTGCAAACGCCTGCTGTAGGCTGAAATGTAGGCACTCTAGCCACCGAAGAAAAGATATTGAAGTGGACATAAATGTATGATTTATTCTCCAGTTTGCGATCGATTCTGGAAAAAAGGCACACAAAAGGAGGCAACAAGAGAGTTCCAGGACTCTCAACAATTAAAATTCTTTCCCGTAAAAAATAAATTACAAGACTTCCAAATCTGATACAGAAATGTTTAAAAACGCAATTCATTGGTTCCATACAAAGGCAGGACAAGCTTCCGAGTATAGGATGAATGATGGTGGATTTAGGTTACACAGAAACACGACACCAAATAAATGGGGGTGCAACTCCCAGAATCCTCCAGCACAAAGTTTGCTGGGGAATTCTGGGAGCAGCACGCCCAAAAGATTCGGTGGGTACCAAGGAGTCACGCCTTTACAATGGCAGGAACAGAAGAAAGAATTTGAGAATACAGGTAGTCCTCGATTTACAACCATAATTGAGCCATAAACCTACGTTGTTAAGTGAGGCATTTGTTGCGAAGCTTTGCCCTATTTTACAACTTTTCTTCCCACGGTTGTTAAGAGAATCAATTGCAGTTGTTAACGACCCGGTTGTTAAATGAATCTGGCTTCCCCATTGACTTTGCTTGTCAGAAGGTCGCAAAAGCTGACTTTAAGCTGACTTTGTATAAATATACAAAAGTATGAAGGCTATTGCTTAACGCATTGTAAGCCGCCCTGAGTCTCTGGAGAAGGGCGGCATATAAATCAAATCAAATAAAATAAAATAAAATTAAAAAAAGGTGACCGCGGGACACTGCGACCGTCATAAATATGAACCAGTTGCCAAGGATCCAAATCTTGGGTCCCATCATGTGTCCATGAGGATGTTGCAATGGCCATTAAGTGTGAACAATGATTGTAAGTCACTTTTTTTCAGTGAATTTGTAACTTTGAAGGGTCCCTAAATGAACTGTTGTAAGTCGAGGACTAACTACTAACTATGAGTGTTAGAGTTGACTTACTTTGATTCTGCAGAGGTGGTGTAATTGGACACCAGCATCCACCGAATAGGTCAAAAAAGGACACACCCCAGGAACAAAATATTAGTAGGTGAGTTTAAAGCAAGTAATACCTCACATAGCAAAATTTGTACAGGTTTTGTTACCATATTTCTCGGGATCTTATATTAATTTGTGCTCCAAAATATGCATTAGGGTTTATTTTCCAGTTAGGTCTTATTTATTTATTTATTTTTAATTTGATTTATATGCCGCCCTTCTCCGGAGACTCAGGGTGGCTTACAATGCGTTAAGCAATAGCCTTCATACTTTTTTATATTTATACAAAGTCAGCTTCTTGCCCCCACAAACTGGGTCCTCATTTCACCTACCTTAGAAAGGATGGAAGGCTGAGTCAACCTTGAGCCTTGGCGAGATTCGAACCCTGCAGTAATTGCAGGCAGCTGGTCTTAATAACCAGCTTAATAACAGGGTGCCTTAAACCCCTGTACTACCAAGGCTCTTATTTTTTGAGGAAATACTGTAAATGCGTCCATCTGGCTGATCTTAACTGGGTCTTATTTTTGGGGTAGGGCATATATTACAAGGATCCTGAAAAATCATGCTAGGGCTTATTTTCTGGTTAGCTCTTATTTTGGGGGAAATACGCAGGGGTGAAATGCTCCCAGTTCGGACCGGATCGCCCGATCCGGTAGCGATGGAGGCGAGTGGTTCGGAGAACCGGTAGCAAAAATCCCTCCCCTCCCCACATTGCCCAGCTGAGCCGTGCAATCATCAGAGGCTTTTTAAAAAATTTTAAAAGCATTTTTTTCTACAACCTCTTTGGCCGAAAAAATGCTTTTAAAAGTTAAAAAAAAAAAGCCTCTGATGATCGCGCGGCTCAGCTGGGATCATCAGAGGCTTTTAAAAGCATTTTTTCTACAACCTCTTCAGCCGAAGAGGTTATAGAAAAAATGTTTTTAAAAGGAAAAAAAGCCTCTGCCAATCAGGCAAGTCAGCTGGGATCGTCAGAGCCCTTAAAAGCATTTTTTAAACAACCTCTTCAGCCGAAGAGGTTGTAGAAAAAATGGTGTTAAAAGTAAAAAAAAAAAGTTGGCCACGCCCACTCAGTCATATTACCCCACCCCCACCAAGCCACGCCCACAGAACCAGTAGTAACAAATTTTACATTTCACCACTGGAAATACGGTAGTGGTTGGGATAATGTAGTGGTGTTTGAAGAAAAGGAAGTGAACAACTTTCTCCTAACTTCTCCCATAAGACTTGACTTCTGAAATAAGCCTTCAGGTATTTTTTTTAAAAAAAGACGAAAGGAGAAGAAAGAGAGACAAATCTTTTAGATTTTTTTTCCCTATGCCCAAATACAGGTAGTCCTCGACTTACAATGGTTCATTTAGTGACTGTTCAAAGTTACGACGGCACTGAAAAAAGTGACCGATGACCATTTTTCAAACTTACAACCTTTGTAGCAGCCCCACGACCTTCTGACAAACAGAAGTCAACGGGGAAGCTAGATCCGTTTCACAACCGCGTTGCTAACATAACGGCAATGATTCTCTGAACAACTGGGGCAAAGAAAGGTCGTAAAATGGGGGCAAACCTCACTTAAGTGTCTTGGTTAGCCATTTTGGACTCCGTTGTAGTTGTATGTTGATGACGTCCTGTGCTTATTCAAAGCTGCCAACCTAGCACAATCTGTTGGAGAATTTCCCCATGTGGTTGTCTGGGGAAACCTTGCTCCCTCAGTATAAAACGGGAGATGGGCCATTTCCAGTGGTGGGATCCTCCCGGTTTAACAACCGGTTCGGTGATCACGCGCATTTGCCGCGCGCGTGCGTGCGCAGTTTGAAGAAATCTTCACTTCCTGGTTTCTTCAGAGGAGTAACACAGCTGATTCGTGCGGCAATCCACCCTACCATGCGAATCAGCTGAGAAGATAAAGGTTAGGAAAATAACGCGGGTGGCCGGATCTGATCGTCGGAGCTACCGATTCGCCCGAACCGGTTGAATCCCACCCATGGCAATTTCTATCGGTAAAGAACAGCACCCAGTCTTGTTAGAGTCACTAAGTTAGGAGTCTTCAGGCCTAACAGGATGGCTGGCATCACTCTATCTTAACAGCAAGGGAGTGAGTAAGTAAGGGGATTTATAGAGGGGGACTCTGGGTCTAGAGGGGCCTGTAGTACAGGTGAGCAGGTGCATAACAGGAGATGGGTAAGATTTCAAATCTTCTCCCCTCCAAAGGCTTGGTTACCCACAAACTTGCCGTTTTCATATAATCCCATATAAAATCGAAGCAGCAATTTGTTTTTATTGAAGTACCTAAACTGAAAATAAAAGTTTTAGAACATAATTTAAAAAAAAAATAATAATAATAAAACAAAACAAAGCAAAACCAGCAGAAGTAGCAAAATATATGATTTGTTTGGGGGTTTTCTTTTATAGCAACTGATACCTACCAGTCACTAGTAAACTTACTATCAAGGTGATAATCTCTCTGGTAACCACCATTTAAAAAAAAAAAAAAGACCATGTAAATATATAATTAATATTTATACATTTTTGTGGCAGCTATGTACAAAAGTTTTCTTTAATTTCCTTGGTTTTGTCTGAAAATGTCCAAGCCCTGAATTCCTTGGGGGCTGCCTCCTTTAAATTTTAGACCAGAGCTGTGTATGATATATGATGTGGTAGATCACTTTCACATTTGGTCAACAAAGTACCAATGGACAGTGCGCTCCTAAGACACCTTAGGAACAATGGAGTAGCTTCCTCTGTTCAACTTGCAGAATGCTGTGCTGCCAGAATAGCTCCCAGAATTAGGTGGTTATCGTGGGCGTGGACTTCACTTTTGGATGAGACGGCAACAGATCCTCAAACAGGAGGCGCTAAAAATTTTTCAGAGTAGAGCAGGGGTGTCAAACGCAAGGCCCGTGGGCTGGATCCGGCCTGCAGGGCCACCCTGGAAACAGCGAAGGACCGGCCCACAGTGCCTCTCCCAGTGAAAATGGAGCTCGGGAGGCTGCGACGGCCTCCTGCAACCCTCGGCCAGCGAAAATAGAGCTCGGGAGGGCCGCGTGCAGAGTTTGCTGCCAGAGGGTTGCAGGAGGCCGTCGCAGCCTCCCGAGCGCCGTTTTCGCCGGCAGAGTGCGCGGGCCGCCACAGGCACCCGCGCCACAAGTGACGTCGAGCTGGCCACGCCCACCCGGCCCTCAAGGTCACACACAACCCTGAATGAAATCGAGTTTGACACCCCTGGCGTAGAGAATCTTGATGCCCACAGGTAAGGTAGCCTCGTGCGTGGCAGCTCTGCTTTCTGAGCTCTCACAGGTCGCAGAGCTTCGGATTGATGAATGAGGAAAAAGGAAGGACTTCCACCTTCACGGGAACGTTCTTTACCCCCTACTCCAGAATCTCCTTCTGAAGTAACAACATGCTTCTGCGTAGGAACAGACATCGGGATCTTCCTTTTTGTTGTTCTTGTTTAGACACCGCTTCCCACAAGATTCATATGAGCAGCTCTTCAGAAGGCTTAAGGCTTGCAACAGATGGCAGTGTATCGAAGATGATGAGGATGAGTAGGCTTGGTTGCTTGGAATGGACTTTTTCGCAGTTCCTTAACGGCTGCCCCTCCGGTGGTCCGCCCTCCAGCCCAGCTGGACGGAGACTGTGCACACAGACGCACACCCATTCATTCACTGACACACACGCTCCACACTCGTATGCACAGAAGGGTCCCCCAGATGTTGCGGCATCAGCGCCTTTTGAGTCCACCGTTGGCAAGGTGAGGTGGATGCTTGGGAAGACAAGGTTCGTCAGGGAGGGGATCGTGGGAAAAAACGGAGTCCTCTCCAGACGAGCAGGTGGAACTGCGAGTGTCTGGAAAACTGGGAGAATACTGGTCCAATGGTAGAGAGAGGTCCAGGTATTCCTAAAAAGAGAACGAGAAGGTCGTGAGAACAATGTCTAATGCTCTTCTCAAGTTGGCAGGAGAAAAATAGAGAAATGGGGAATTGGAAGCAAAAATTGTGTTTGCTCTGGTGGATCCCCCACTTACAAGCTCCCGTTACTTGTCCCAGCTTCTGCCAACCTAGCAGTTTGAAAGCACGTAAAAAATGCAAGTAGAAAAATAGGGACCACCTTTGGTGGGAAGGGAACAGCGTTTCGTGTGCCTTTGGCGTTGAGTCATGCCGGCCACATGACCACAGAGATGTCTTCGGACAGCGCTGGCTCCTCGGCTTTGAAACGGAGATGAGCACCGTCCCCTAGAGTTGGGAATGACTAGCACATATGTGCGAGGGGAACCTTTACCTTTACCTTGATATATGGACTGAAATCTCTTCTTCTCCATTCAAGAACTGAGTATAAAGTACCCCCAACAGTGACCAAGCTGGAACTGATTATCCAGTTTTGATAAGCTATTTAATCCAGAATTGGGGCCTGGTGGCACAGCTGGCTAATAGCCTGTTATTAACATTCAGCTGCCTGCAATTACTGCAAGTTCGAATCTCTCCAAGGCTCAAGGTTGACTCAGCCTTCCATCCTTTCTAAGGTAGGTAAAATGAGGACCCAGATTGTGGGGGCAATAAGCTGACTTTGTATAAATATACAAAAGTATGAAGGCTATTGCTTAACACATTGTAAGCCGCCCTGAGTCTCCGGAGAAGGGCGGCATATAAATCAAATTAAAAAAAAAAAATTAGCCTAACTGCAAATATCAGGCAACTGTTTTAGCCCCAGGCCCCTCTTGTCTTTATTGTCAAAAACCAGTAGATAATTTCCTTCTACTCGAGACAAAAATAATCAAAACACTTAAATTTTTACCCTACAGTGGTCGTAACTTAATTTAAAACAATAGAGCAACCTTCCTAACATCTCGGATAATTTGCCCCTCCTGCTTATAATTTTCCACTGTCCTACCTACTTGCCTATCTATCCACCCACTTCCCATAAGAAAACAGTAAAGACTTCCCAGCAGTCTAATTAGGGCAAAATGGACTTCGGGGAGGGGGGGAGAGGGAGGGGGGTCTTTTACCTGGTTGGAGGTCATGGCCACGATCCTATCTAAGTCTTCGACCAGCTGCTTAAACGTCGGCCGTTGGGATGGAACAGCGTGCCAGCAATCCCGCATCATCATGTACCTGGGAAGAGAGAACAATTAACGTGCCTGCATCTAAGCTGTGGAAAACCACAGAGGAATGGGACATCTCGCACCACGGCCATCTTGCTGCAGCCAACTCGCTGCGGCTATTTTGCCACCGCCAATTATTATTATTATTATAATTTTATTTCTATACCGCCCTTCTCCTGCGGGACTCAGGGCGGTGTACAGCCAAGATAAAACATTGCATATAAAATTTAAAAACAATTTAAAAAACAATTAAATAATTTCGGCCCAAGATATTAAAAACAACCCAATTAAAACTAAATTCAATTAAAACTGAGAGGATGGGATCAAGCCAGCCCAGCTAGATGGAATAGGTGTGTTTTCAGGGCCCGACGAAAAGTCCGGAGGTCTGATATCATGCGTATCTCAGGGGGTAGGTCATTCCAGAGGGCGGGTGCTGCCACAGAGAAGGCTCTCCCCCTGGGGGTCGCCAGCCGACACTGTCTGGCCGACGGCACCCTGATGAGGCCCTCTCTGTGTGAGCGAACCGGTCGGTGGGAGGCTATTGGCGGCAGAAGGCGGTCTCGCAGATAACCCGGCCCTAACCCTGTGCCACGAGACAGCTCATAGTGGCCAAGTCGCCGTGGGACCATTCCACGTGGTATAACTTAACGCGGTAAGTGTTATCCACTGCTGTTTCTTCATTATTTCCATTGACAAAAACAGAAATAATGCTGGAGAAAACAGTGGCGAATAACATTTATCACGTTGAGTTATCCCCCGTGGAATTGTCACACAGCAAGTTATCCTAGACCAGTGATGGCTAACCTTTTTGCCATCGCGTGCCAAAAGCGGGGGTCGCGGGGGGGGGGGGGTCGCGTGTGCCCACATCCATAATTCAATGCGCCCCGCCTTCCCGCACATGTGCATGTGACCCTCCCAAACTTCTCCGTGCTTTTGGCACGCGATGGCCCGGTGGGCCCAGTAGGCCCGTTTTTTTCCCCTCTCCAGGCTCCAGAGGCTTTCTAGGAGCCTGGGGAGGGCAAAAACAGCCTTCCCCATCCCCCTGGAGGCCAGAAACAGCCAGTTTCCCGACTTCCGGTGGGACTGGAAGGCCTGAAAATCAATTGGCTGGTGCGCGCATGCGTGCTGGAGCTGAGCTAGGGCAACACTCGCGTGCCCACCAATATGGCTCCGCGTGCCACCTGTGGCACCCGTGCCATAGGTTCGCCATCACGGTCCTAGACCAAGGTGTCAAACTCAATGGCCATGGGCCGAATCCGGCTCGCGGGGTGCTTAGATCTGGCCTGTGGGGCCACCCTGGAAACAGCGAAGGACCAGCCCGCGGTGGCTCTGCCAGGAAAAATGAAGCTCAGGAGGGCTGCGTGTGGCCCTCCTGGGTTCAGTTTTTGGCCACGACGGCCTCCTGCAGCCCTCTGCCAGGGAAAACAGAGCTCGGGAGGGCCACAACTTCTGGAGGCAATTCGTTCCACTGATTCATTGTTCTCACTGTCAGGAAATTTCTTCCTCTCCTAATCAAGGAGAGAACCAACCTTAATTCCTTGATTAGTTTCCATCCATTGAAGCAGTAAAAAGAGACCTCTGAGCCAAGGAGCAGTGAAAAATTGATTTTCATTTTCATAAACATTTTTAAAAATATCTTTTTTTTTTGGTCTTTTCAGGGTCAGGGCATTACGAGAAGCCGAGAATAGTTTGTGGAGCTACAAATACTCTTTTGCTAAATGCCAGGGCTAGTGAGTGCGCTTTGCAAAGCTGGGCATGCAGCTTGCCATCCTTATCCATCACCCACTTAACTAGAGGCGAGGTGGCTCAGTAGCTTAGAGACACTGGGACAAAGTCTGTACTCCGGCAGTTCGAGCCCCAGTATCGCATGGCAGAATGAGCTCCCGTCACTTGCCTCAGCTCCTGGCTAACGTAACAGTTTCAAAGCATGCTACATGCGAGTAGATAAATAGGTACCACTTTGGTGGGAAAACAATGGCGTTTTGTATGGTACTGCTGGACCTTCCCCACTGCAACGCCCGAGGCTGAGGCAGCATCGGTGGATGGAGAAAGTCCTGGATGACACTGCAAAATGCTGTTGAACCTCCCAGGTTGACCCCTGTGGAGTACGAGCGTGAACCGAATGGACTAGCAATTATCAGAAGGCAAACAACTACTTTGTACATATAGTATAGTCTTATGGCTAATGTAATATCGCCATACGCTAAATAAAGGTAAAAGTTTTCCCTGCCCTGTCGTGACCGATTCTAGGGGATGGTGTTCATCTCTGTTATCCAAAGATGTTTCCATGGCCATGCGGCCAGCATGACTATATACTGAGGCGCTCAGAGTGCTGTTACCTTCCCACCAAAATGGTACCTATTTATCTACTTGCATTTGCATCCTTTCAAACTGCTAGGTGGGCAGGAGCTGGGGCAAATGACGGGAGCTCATCCCCTCCGCAGCGCTCAGGTCTCGAACCTGGCCTGTCAGCTTTCCAGTTGACAAGCTCAGCGTTTTTAACCGCTGTAGAAAAGCTTAAAAGAAGTAATGCAAAATCAGAAGACCTGGCCCACAGAATCCGTTAAGAGTTGGGTATAACTGAATGGATATCATCATCACCATCACCATCATCATACTAAATAGATAAATCACCCACGCAACTGGGCACTCACAGTTCATTGGTGCAATTACTGGGTTTGTCCATCCGATGCCCCTCTTTCAGCAGTTTGAACAGCTCCTCCACTGGCACTCCCGGGTACGGAGAGCCCCCCAGGGTGAAGATCTCCCACAAGAGGACACCGAAGGACCACCTGGTTAGCACATAAGATACACCATGTCTTAACACTGTAGCAGTTACAAGCAAGATATTACTTAGTGGTAGACGGTCTATGGACGTATGGGGCTTTGGTAGGGGTTTTGTGCGTAAAGGAACACACCAAAAGGAAGAGGCCCTCAAACTGGCAACCAGAGGAAAGCCAAGAGCAGATTTTACACCAGCCAACTCTTGCTGCCAAGTAATGCAGACTGAAAATACTGTTTCTTGCCTATAGAAATTAGCATTTCATTAAACGGAGATGAATCACATCTGCTGTAGTCCACCTTTGGGAATAATTCCCAGCCTAACAGCCTTAATTGAAAAACGGTAAGAAAATTTAAGGGAGCTGTGATCTGTGACCAAATTAAATTTGGGAGGGAAGGGGGGGGAGGGATGTTAGGAGGGAAGGGTTAGAAGGCTGATTCTAATTAAACAGGCAGGACTAGAAGCTTCAAAGAGAAGCGTAGGCAGGGGTGGGCTTCACAAACTTTAGCATTTCTGCCCTCCCTGGGCTCCGGAGGCTTTCCTCGAGCCTCCGGGAGGGCATAAATGGCCTCCCCAGGCTCCGGAGGCCCTCCGGAGGCCTTCAAACTTCCGGTAGGCCCATTTTTCGCTCTCCCCGGGCCTCCGTACATGCAAAACAGGCCACGTGGGGACTCCTGAGAGGGGAGGGGTAGGCGGGGCCAGCCAGGAGTGGGATTTGGGGATTCTCTGAACTGCAGAGAATCTTAGCTAGTGGTTCTCCCGAACCCCTACGAACCTCCGTAAGCATAATGAGACGTAAGTAAACACAGTGAGAGCATAATGGCTGAATCAGTTGAGGCAGGAAAGTGAAGACCGGAGCGATAGCTTTCATCCATCCATCCCTTCCATCCTATCCAAACTTCCTGTCTAGAGCCAGAGCCTCTGAAGGTGGAGTAGATGGGCAGTGAGAACAGAAAACTCACCATTTCTTGCCCCAAAAGGCGCCACTGCCCGAGGAGCCTGAGTGGCGCAGCAGACTAATGCTGCTGTTAAAAGTAGTATTTAGCTTCCAGCTGTCTGCAATTACTGCGAGTTCAATTCTCACCAGGCTCAAGGTTGACTCAGCCTTCCATCCTTTCTAAGGTAGGTAAAATGAGGACCCGGTTTGTGGGGGCAATAAGCTGACTTTGTATAAAATATACAAAAGTATGAAGGCTATTGCTTTACGCCTTGTAAGCCGCTCTGAGACTCCGGAGAAGGGCAGTATATAAATCAATTTTTTTTTAAAAAAAGTGCTTTTTTCAAGAGGCAACTGGACTTCTTTGTTTTTTCTCTGATGACGTTTCGCTTCTCATCCAAGAAGCGTCTTCAGCTCTGACTGGGATGGTGGGGAAATGGAAGGATTGATGCTTTATGGAATGGAAGGATTTACAGGATTTAATCCTTCCATTTCCCCACCGTCCAGTCAGAGCTGAAGAAGCTTCTTGGATGAGAAGCGAAACGTCTTCGAAAGAAAAACAAAAGGTGCCTCTTGGAAAAAAAGCACTTTTGGGACAACCATGACTGAGGATCTCCATAGACATAATTTCTTGCACTTATTTGGCATGCAGGTAATTCTACCTGCCACTTGTGGCTTTGCAGCTTGGAAAAGGATATCCAAGGAGCAAGGGTGGTGAAATGATGTAACAGAGACGTTTGCTACTCTCAAGCAGAAGCTATCAAATGCACAAGTGTAGGGTTCAAGCCAAATACTTTATTAAGGTAAAGGTTCCCCTTGCACATATGTGCTAGTCGTTCCTGACTCTAGGGGGCGGTGCTCATCTCCGTTTCAAAGCCAAAGAGCCAGCGCTGTCCAAAGACGTCTCTGTGGTCATGTGGCCGGCATGACTCAATGCCAAAGGCGCACGGAACACTGTTACCTTCCCACCAAAGGTGGTCCCTATTTTTTCTACTTGCATTTTTTACCTACTTTCGAACTGCTAGGTTGGCAGAAGCTGGGGCAAATCACGGGAGCTCACCCCGTTACGCGGCACTAGGGATTTGAACCGCTGAACTGCCAGCCTTTTGATCGATTTGTGAGCTGCCCGGAGTCTTCGGAGAGGGGCGGCATATAAATTGAATTAAACTGAAATTGAATTGCCAAGCTCAGCGTCTTAGCCACTGAGCCACCCGCGTCCCTTAAGTACTTTATTACATTCTGCCTATTATACAGGAATCTCTCCAGACTGCCAGCCTGAACAGATAGATAAGGCTCTATGGAGCTTAAGGAGGAGGTCAGTTCTGCATCCTTAAACGGGGGACGGGGGGTTAATTTTGGACCTCTTATGGCTACGCAAGGATTTGAAGCTAATTCTGCATTTGAGATCTTCCCGCTGCCAGGCTGGGCATTTCCCAATAGCTATCCATTGTGAGAGAGTACGAGGTGCAGAGAATCAACAGGCTCAGTTGAAAATCTTTTCTAATATTGTACTTTAAGGAGTTACAGAGAAATACTCACACGTCACTCTGGTGGGTGTATATTCTATCAAACAAGGCTTCTGGGGCCATCCATTTCACTGGAAGACGACCCTAGAAAGCAGAAAAGAGGCCGTATTAATCCAGATCCACGGGGAAGAGAGGGTTCTGACTTAAGCTTCTCCAGCAGCACGAAGCCAAGTCCTCGTCCCGATAAACCCCTTTTATTTAATTTACAATGAATTCCTCTCCAGAAAAGTCTTTCCTCTCCCACAGTCTTTCAAGATACTTCACAATTACCGACCTTTTATCAGGCTTGGAGATCGGCCAAGCCGATATCTTTCAGACTCCCGCAATACTTGGCAAGAATGCAGGAATGAACTAATTGTCTCCTGCAAACTCCACTCCCCTTTCGCTCCTCTTTTATTCCCTCTGGGAGGAGCCATTCATCGTCCACCTGTGGCCTTACTCCCTAGTCGACCCTTGTTCTTCAGCTGTTCCCTTTGTCTGGCAACTCTGCACATGCGTACACTGGGAAGAGGCTCCAGCTGTTCTTCTGCCTCACTGATGTCCGACTCCGAAGGCAGCTGACAACTGTCAGACGGCCCTGGTCCCATCTCTGCCTCCGACGCAGAGCCCTCATCAGAGCCTTCCCCAGACTCCAGGACTGGCCCATGTTCCTCCCCAACCTCCTCACTGTCCGAATCTCCTGTCAGATCCGCTGGCTGCTGGCAGGCCACAACAGAGAGAATGCAAGAGGGAAATATGCTGGGCCACCAGGGATCACCCAGGCTTAATTCAGCAGCTAGCCCAACACTGAACCTCTAGTACAACTTGCCCCACTCACTGATCTGTATCAGAAAACATAGATTGCAATTAGGACCAATGTAAGCAACACTTTTCTTAGCTACCAATGATATTCAAATATCTATCTATCTATCTATCTATCTATCTATCTATCTATCTATCTATCTATCTATCTATCTATCTATCTATCTATCTAAGTTTAAACAGGAAGCTTGATATTGGAACCCATCTATTTGCAGAAATTATTTTGGGATCCACAAAGGCCTCACTGGGATAGTATACAGCCCCCTTCCTTCCTTCCTTCCTTCTGTCAGGTTTTGAGGTCGTCTCAAATAAATTGCATTTCAAACAAAGTCTTTGATGAAAAACTCCCATTTTATTAAGCACGACATTCTAGCTCCGACTCATCACAGCCAACACTGACTTCCAGACCCAAAACCCTCCCTTTCCATTCCCCACTCCCCTGCACTCATTGGCCATCTTCCAAATCACCCTACCCCTAATCTACTGCTCCAGCTCAAAGGAATTTCCCCCCTCCCATCCCATCTCCTAGGGGATATTATCTCCAGGGAAAATAAGTAGGTGAAAAGTCAAACGTCCCTTTTCAGACGCCTCCACTTCTCCTTCTTATGTCAGCACTAGAGTAAATGCAGCTTGAAGTGCTGACACCTTCCTTCCTTCCTTCCTTCCTTCCTTCCTTCCTTCCTTCCTTCCTTCCTTCCTTCCTTCCTTCCCTCCCTCCCTCCCTCCCTCCCTCCCTCCCTCCCTTCTTTCCTTCCTTCCCTCCCTCATCTTTTCTTTTAAGAAATTTCTAGGTCTCGGTCAGTGAAGTTTTCTCCAAATTTCCACATGCCTTCTTTACCGTTTCCTACTGAGCTTTTCTGCAATGCTTGACAATGGAATAATTTGAGCTCCCTTCGAGAGATGCCACTCACGTTGGTTGTCTTTTTGTAATAGTCTATGTGGTGAATGTCTCGAGCAAGGCCAAAATCAGCAATCTTCATCACAATGTCTTCCGTTACCAGCACATTCCTGGCAGCCAAATCTCGGTGAATACACTAAAGAGAAAAACACAGACCATAACAGGACTTCCTACAATGCAGCAGCTCTGGAAGGCAGAGACAAAGCTTTCGGGACTGAAGATCGGTAAATCCATTGGATTCTTTCAAAGCACATTTGATTTGTTTTATTTGTATGCTGCCTTTTTTAGAAATATCGTATTTTTCAGAGTATAAGACGCACCTTTCCCCCCCCTAAAAGAGGCTGAAAATTTGGGTGTGTCTTGATTGTTTTCTTGTAGACCTTTCATTGCCCACACTAGGTAACATCATCAGTGCTAGGACTGAGAAGAAGGAAAAGCATTTATGATATTACCTAGTTTGGGCAATGAAACGTTTGCAAGAAAACAACCAAGCTCAGAGAGCACCAAAGGCCCCTCAAGAGCCTTGGTAGTACAGGGGTTTAAGGCACCCTGTTATTAAGCTTATTAAGACCAGCTGCCTGCAATTACTGCAGGGTTCGAATCTCGCCAAGGCTCAAGGTTGACTCAGCCTTCCATCCTTTCTAAGGTAGGTGAAATGAGGACCCAGATTGTTGGGGCAATAAGCTGACTTTGTATAAATATACAAAAGGATGAAGGCTATTGCTGAGCACATTGTAAGCCGCCCTGAGTCTTCGGAGAAGGGCGGCATATAAATCAAATTAAAAAAAAAAAATATCAACCCCGAGCTACGAATATTCTCCTTTATTAAAATCCCACCTTTTTTTTCTTGAGACATCTTCACCTCTGCTGTTTTGCATCCTAACTTACTTCTCTGGGGCTCTCGAACCTCACAAGCCGCTAGTCCTCTGCCCACCTCTGTTCAAAGTCTTATCATTCCTTCCCTTTTTTCCAATTACTCACCTTTTTGGATGCAAGGTATTCCATGCCCCTGGCCACTTGGTATGCGCAGGATACCAGGTCTTTGAAAGAGAGTTGTTCTTCTGGGACGTGGGTGGGGTTATAGCAATATTCCATGCCAGGAGGACGGCGAGCTTGTAGGTATTCCCTTAAATTCCCTTTGGACGCATACTCAACTATCACATAGAGCGGGCCTGGCATAGAGGAAGACAAGAAGCTTTAATGGCTTAGGACCTGGTTATCTATGGGACCGCCTACTACCACCAATAGCCTCCCACCGGCCAGTACGCTCTCATAGAGAGGGACTCCTCCGGGTGCCGTCAGCCAAACAGTGTCGGCTGGCAGCCCCTAGGGGGAGAGCCTTCTCTGTGGGGGCACCCACTATCTGGAACGAGCTCCCCCCGGAGATACGGAGGATCCCGGATCTGCGCACCTTCCGCCGCGCTGTGAAGACCTTTTTATTCCATCAAGCAGGCTTGGCCTAATCTCCTCCCTCTTTTAATATGTAAATTTTAATCTGTTTTTAAATTATTGGGGTGTTTTAATCTGTCTGGGCCAAAGTGATTTAATTTGATTTTATCTGGTTTTAAATTTTGTGTATTTATGTATTTTATTGCTTGGCTGTTCACCGTCCTGAGTCCTTTGGGAGTAGGGCCGTCTGTCAGCCCTCAGATGGAGAGTCACCAGCCTCCAGGTCTGGAGGTGGCTGATGAAGAAGAGGAGGAACAGCTGGATCTGGTGCCTGACACACAAATGTGCAGAAGGCAGAGGAGAGGAGAGCAGTGGAAATCTATGGGCCGGTCCTTGGGACGGAAGAGACATTGCTGCTAACGAAGTTCCACCCTAGCTCTGGGGATAAAAGGCAGGGGTCGGAGATGAATAGATGTGGCGGACAACTATTCATCTCCCTGCTGGACAGACTTGTTAGCCTGCAGTGAGAGAGAAACTTTTTGCCAGGCTGCTGGCGCTCCTATTAAAGGAATCATTGATTTAAATACAGAGGGTTTGTCCTGTTTGGGGAGCTGGGTCAGAACATTTAAGCAGAGACAGTGGTATATACAATCACGATCCCAGTTCAATTCATGTGACATTTCTGACATCTAGCAGGCCATCTGAGGTGGTGGCCAGTTGAAGATGCCGAGGAATGAACTTTCCTGCAAAGTTGGACTTCTGTCATGGAGCTGCTGCCTTCCCCCTTAGAAGCACTTACCGTCCTGAGTACACGCTCCAAGGAGATTGATGATGTTCTTGTGTTTTCCAATCATCTTCATCATCTCCATCTCTGAGATCAGGTCAGACAGGTCTTTTTCAGTGGCATCAGCTAGGGAGGAAAAAGATACTAAGCCCTGATTGAGTCAAAGATACACTGAAGGGAGGTTAAGATACTGGAAGTGTCCGGTTGAAATAAAACTCCTATTAATAGCAATAGCACTTAGACTTATATACCCATTCATAGTCCTTTCCAGTCCTCTCTAAGCGGTCTGCAGAGTCAGCCTATTGCCCCAATCAATCTGGGTCCTCAGTTTACCCACCTCGGAAGGATGGAAGGCTGAGTCAACCTTGAACCGATCAGGATCAAACTCCTGGCAGTGGGCAGAGTTAGCCTGCAATACTGCATTCTAACCACTGCACCACCAGAAAGAAGAATGAGAAAGGGAAGAAGAGAGGGAGGGAGGGAGGGAGGGAAGGAAGGAAGGAAGGAAGGAAGGAAGGAAGGAAGGAAGGAAGGAAGGAAGGATAGCAATAGCACTTAGACTTATATACCGCTTCATAATGCTTTATAGCTCTCTCTAAGCAGTTTATAGTCAGCATATTGCCCTCAACAATCTGGATCCTCATTTTACCAACCTCGGAAGGATGGAAGGCTGAGGAGTCAACCTTGAATCGGTCAGGATCGAACTGCTGAACTGCTGGCAGTCGTCAGCCTGCAATATTGCATTCTAACCACTACGCCACCACGGCTCTTCATATAGGAGCCTGAGTGGCGTAGGAGGCTAATGCCTCCTACTAAGGCAGCATTTAACATCCAGCTGCCTGCAATTACTGCGAGTTCAATTCTCACCAGGCTCAAGGTCGACTCAGCCTTCCATCCTTTCTAAGGTGGGTAAAATGAGGACCCGGTTTGTGGGGGCAATAAGCTGACTTTGTATAAATATACAAAAGTATGAAGGCTATTGCTTAACGCATTGTAAGCCGCCCTGAGTCTCCGGAGAAGGCCGGCATATAAATCAAATTATATATAAATATATATGAAATCTGCATTTCTATGAACTCCAAATCATCCTTGGTGTTTATGTGTGTCTGTATTCCTGACACAGCCCCAAACATATCTGCACACACATATTAAAGGAGGTTTGAAGTTCACCCAAAACTGCAGTCACCGGTTGATGTGAAAGAATAGGTATGCCCAGAAGTGGGTTTCAGCAGGTTCTGACCGGTTCTGGAGAACCGGTAGCACAAATTTTGAGTAGATCAGAGAACCGGTAGTAAAAATTCTGACTGGCCCCGCCCCCATCTATTCTCTGCCTCCCAAGTCCCAGTTGATCAGGAGGAAATGGGGATTTTGCAGTAACTTTCCCCTGGAGTGGGGACGGAATGGAGATTTTACAGTATCCTTCCCCTGTCATGCCGACCAAGCCACACCCACAGAACCGGTAGTAAAAAAAATTTGAAACCCACCACTGGGTACGCCCATGTACAGGTTAAAACAAGTTCAAATATTAAAAGACTCCGAAGGCCCCTAACCGAACAAGATGGGTCTCATCAGGAGCTTTATGCAAAAAGAAAGACAAGGTTTTTTTTGTGGAAACTTAGAAATAAAACTGTAACCTTACTTACATTTTAGCATTTTGACCGCCACTTTAGTAACTCGGTTTGGCTTGTCTTTATCCAAGCCTATTGCTTCAGCCAGGACCACTTGCCCAAAACAACCTTCTCCCAGAGGTTTTCCTAGAATCAGCCTGGAATAAAAGCAAAAAAACAGAATTATTTAGCAAGGTGTTGGTAATCTCCGCAGGGAATTCACTGGAGCTTCAGCCGATAGGGTTGAACTGTGGGTCTAAATAGCCTTTTTTTTTTTTTTGGCTTTCTGTTCCGTGATACTGCCTGTATTATTTATTTTATTTTATTTATTTATTTATTATCATATTTATATACCGCCCTACTCCCAGGGGACTCAGGGCGGTGAACAGCCAAGATAAAAATACAAATAACATACAAAAGTTAAAAGCAATTAAAAATAGATTAAATAATTTGGGCTCAAAAACAAATTTAAAAACATCCAATTTATGTAAAACATTTAAAAGCCAATTTAAAAGGGAGAGTTAGGCCAGACCAGCCTGTTGGAATAAAAACGTTTTTAGGGCGCGGCGGAAAGTGCGTAAATCTTGGCTCCTCCGTATCTCTGGGGGGAGCTCGTTCCAGATGGCAGGTGCCCCCACAGAGAAGGTTCTCCCCCTGGGGGCCACCAGTTGACATTGTTTGGCCGATGGCACCCTGAGGATCCCCTCTCTATGGGAGCGAACTGGTCAGTGGGAGGCTATTGGTGGCAGAAGGCAGTCTCGTAAGTACCCTGGTCCTGAGCCATGGAGCGGTCTAAAGGTGGTAACCAAAACCTTGAAGCGCACCTGGAAGACCATTGGGAGCCAGTGCAGCTCGCGCAGGAGGGGGGTCACATGGGAGTGCCACGTCGCTCCCATCACCACCCGCGCGGCCGCATTCTGGACCAGTTATCCAAGAAATATATCACTATTCTTCTCAGACACTTTGTAGAACAGGGGTGTCAAACTCGATTTCATTGAGGGCTGCATCAGGGTTGTGTTTGACCTTGGGGGGCTGAGTGGGTCAACCCTGGGAGCATTTTTGCTCCCAGGAGGCTGCAGGGAGCGCTACTAGGCCCAAAACGGGGCATTGGGGAAGCATGGGATGCGCATACGCGGGGGGCAGGGAGAGCGCAGGGGGTGCGTGTGCATGTGCAGGGGTGTGAGGTGTTTAGGAGGGTTGCACGCCCATTTGCATTATGGGTGCAAGCACGCACACGCCCTGTCACACGCCCGTGTCTGTGCTTTCGGCATGCGACAACAAAAAGGATAGCCATCCCTGACTTAAAGGGTCTCCCTCACTTCATGCTAAAAACAATCCTCTAATTGATGGCTCAGAAATGTTATCCTCAAAGTTGGCTATGCATTATTTATTTATTTATTTATTTATTTTTAAAAAAACTTGTTATGGAAAAGAGCATAATGTTTCTGGAATTTTTCTGCCTCTGCCTTTTCAATTTATAATTGTGAGTACTCCGCTCGAGCACTTTCCCCGTTGACGCAGCTGTTTAACAAACATTAGACATGCCTCTTTCGCTGAGCCCTTCCAAAATTAAGAGGAGAATTTGGTACCTGTCCCTGGGCAGCTCCCAGCGAGGGTCTTCTGGCAACTCGTATTCAGAGACCCCGGTCAGCATTGGGGTCCCACTGGAGGAGAGCCTTGAGGGACGCACAAGCATCACACCAGAGTTCATGGAGGAACTGGAATCAGCTGAGACCTGCATCAGAAGAAGGGAGACAGTGGAGGTTACCTTTGTCAAAGTCTTCTTGAGAATAGGTTAAGTTGGAGTTTGGTAGGGGAAGAATCGCCTGCCCTCCAACAAATCATATCACCTTTTTACTAGAAATGGGTGCCCTTGCTGCTGTAAAGATACTTTAAATCTTTGGAGAAAGCTCCTATATCAATGGTTGACCATGGCTTTGTAAGCAGAAGGTTCTACATTCAATCCCATGAATGGAAAAAAAACCAGGAAACCTTCTGCTTGGTAATTCTGGAAAACTACCGTTAGCAAGTTTATATAGTAGAGCCGTTGTGGTGCAGTGGTTAGAGTGCAGTACTGCAGGCTACTTCTGCTGCCTGCCGGCTGCCAGGAATTTGGCAGTTCAAATCTCACCAGGCTCAAGATTGACTCAGTCTTCCATCCTTCCGAGGTGGGTAAAATGAGGACCCAGATTGTTGGGGCCAATAGGCTGACTCTGTAAACCGCTTAGAGAGGGGCTGTAAAGCACTGTGAAGTGGTATATAAGTCTAAGTACTACTAAGTACTATTATAGTACTTATCCTTAGACCAGGCATCTCCAAACCTGGAAATTTTAAGACCTGTGGACTTCAACTGCAAGAATTCCTCAGCCAGCTGTGCTACAATACCATGCTAAGTATTGTGTAAACTTGCCGATGGCTATGTTGGCTAGGGAATTCTGGGAATTGAAGTCCACAAGTCTTAAAGTTGCCAAGTTTGGAGACCTTTGCCTTAGACCAACTAATTTGGAATAAAATGGCTTCTTGAACTCTAGTCTCTCCAGAAGTTGGAGCATATAAGCATTCTATAGCTCTTAAAAAGGATTTCAGTATCTTCCTCCCTCTCCATCAAAGTATGCCAGCACACTTATTGCTTGCTAGGGTTGTGAAACCATCTGAAGGGATGCTTCATGGTGTGCTGTCAACAAAGCGTCCCTGTTTGAAACCATTCTGGGAAGCTTCTGGGAAGCCCAGCATGGCTGTTTCAAGACATTTTGAGACCATCTCCATGTCTCTCTCTGTGTGTGCGAATATCACTTCAACAATAATCCTAACAAAAGCACCATCTGTGTAGGTAACCTGAGAGAGCTTTTAAACCATTTTGTACATTAATTCCTGCTTTAGTGTAAGAGGAGCAAGCTAGCTCTGAATCAGAAGACGCGGAGAACTTCTGGATCAGTCCTTTAGCAAATTAGACTCCCGGTGTCAACAAGCAGAGCTGCAGGGTGGACTGCATAGATGAAAATTGCAACAATACAAGATCAAAACAAGCCACTTCCTCCTTCCTATTCTTTGCAAGCCTCCATGGCAGATTAGGGTGGACTGTTTCGTGCTTCCAAAGTGAGCCGCCTTGATTGCATGATGGCTGGAAGAAGAGAGCTAGCAAGTGTTGTGGCCCGCCAGTGGCCAGCAGAGCTGGTGGCAGACTCAGACAGTGAGGAGATTGGGGAGGAACATGGGCCAGTCCTGGAGTCTGAGGAAGGCTCTGATGAGTGCTCTGTGTCGGAGGCAGAGAGGGAGCCAGGGCGGTCTGACAGTTGTCAGCTGCCTTCAGAGTGGGGCAGAAGAACAGCTGAAGCCTGTTCCCAGTGTGCGCATGCACAGAGTTGCCAGATGAAGGGAACAGCTAAGGAACAAGGGTCGACTCAGGAGTAAAGTCACAGGTGGACGATGAATGGCCCCTCCCAGAGGGAATAAAAGAGGAGCGAAAGGGGAATGGAGTTTGCAGGAGATAATTAATTCGCTTAATTGGTTCGTGACTCTCCGAGACTCCTTGCCAAATTTTGAAGATATCGGCCTGGCAGCTCCCCAAGCCAGATAAGGTCTGTGGGTGTAAATTCACCCTTGAAAGACTTTGCTGGATGTGAATGAGAGGAATTCACAGTAACTTAATAAAAAGGGGTTTTTGTTGGGACAAGGGAGTCTGCTTCATGCTCTTGGGAAGCCTAGGTCAGAACAGGAAGAGACAAGGACATCCTTAACATGGCTCCCCTCTGCGTGCGTATCTAAACTTGTTCATAATGTCAGGCTCCGATTCTTCCAAGCACAGAGCCTCTTTAAGGAAGAATTTTCGAGAAGAGGTTATAAAAATCCCAGCAACTGAACTCTTTCCCATGTCCAACCAACATATCCCCAAGCTACGGTCGGGCAGAAACTTTTTTTCCAAGTTGTTTTTCTAACTTGCTTCTCATGAAGCTTTGCAGCTGGCTGTTTTATGTAAGGACCTTTAGAATTTTATCAGTCTGGGAACCGACTCTTCACAATCACCGCGGAGGCCTTCCAGTTTATAAGAGATCCATCGGAAGCCAGGGGGTTTCAGGGCCAGAACCTTGAATACATTAATATAAAACGGCCAACTAAATGAGAAAAATACAAAGCAAGGGGTTCTTGCTGTGGAAAGGGTGGCTCACACATCAGCCCCAGGCTTAAATCCCAGAGGATGTAAGGAGGTTTTTGCATCCTCATTTTGGCGGGCAGCCACCAATTAATTTAAGTGGCTCGGTGTAGTGTACAATAAAAATCTTTAATTAGCCATGCCATGCGGAGGATCTGAATGGCTTTTGTTGCCAACTCAAGAAGGGATCCTGGTGCAGAATTCCCAAGACACGCCGGAAAGCTGGCAAACAACCAAAACCCGCCGATTTCTTGCAGCCCGAGACGAGATATTTGCACAGAAGCATTTTGCAAGGTGAGAATTGTTCCACGACGGGACTGCCTTTTTTTCCTCAACAAATTTTGGTTGAATGGACGCTTGTCGTTGCCTTCAAAGAGTTTATTTCAGGGCTGATCGCTTTGAACCCCTCTGTGAGAAAGAGGGGTACCCAAAACTACAAATGAAATAACCTGGAATAATAAACCCGGATGTTTAAAATGGAGACCCTTGTGCAGTAGCTGTTGTAACGTGACACCCCTCTTGAAGATTCACAAACTGTGCAAGCTCTACTTTGGCATCATATGGATAGTCATGATCACTGACAGTGTTCCACCTCTGAGGCTTTCTCCTTCCTTCTCAGGTGAGGCCCAAAATGTCATTAATGAGACTTCCGCATTTCTGCAATATTTTAGGTGGTTTTAAAACAAAACTGTCTAAATTGAGGGGAGAAAGAAGAATTCCGAGAGCCACCAGCCGCTCTCAATACCCACAGATGCGACATATCCTGTTTCAGGGGTGAAATGTTCCTGGTTCGGACCGGATCACCCGATCCGGTAGCGATGGAGGCGGGTGGTTCGGAGAACCGGTAGCAAAAATCCCTGCCCCGCCCCCTCATGCCCAGCTGAGCCACACGATTATCAGAGGCTTTTTTAATTTTATTTTTAAAAGCATTTTTTCTACAACATCTTTGGCCGAAAAAATGGGAATGGGGATTTTGCAGTATCCTTCCCCTGGAGTGGGGAGGGAATGGGGATTTTGCAGTATCCTTCCCCTGGAGTGGGGAGGGAATGGGGATTTTGCAGTATCCTTCCCCTGGAGTGGGGAGGGAATGGGGATTTTACAGTATCCTTCCCCTGGAGTGGGGAGGGAATGGGGATTTTGCAGTATCCTTCCCCTGGAGTGTGGTGGGAATGGGGATTTTGCAGTATCCTTCCCCTGCCATGCCCACCAAGCCATGCCCACCAAGCCACAGAATCGGTGGTAAAAAAAAATTGCATTTCACCACCGTTGGTGAGACTAAAAAGATAAAAAAACCCTACAGAGCCGGCTCTATAGCGGAGGTGTCAAAATTGGCAGCCCACGGGCTGGATGTGTCACATGTAGGCCACGCCTACCCCAATTCTGTGAAGGGGGAAAATGTCACAAAACGTCACGACAACGTGACATGGGAAGTTTGACACCCATGTTCTATAATATTTTTTCCCCCAACCCAGAGAACATCTGCTATTGGTCATTTATCCGATAAGGAACGGAGCTTAAGAATGAAGCTGTCAGCAACATTCTGAGCTACTGCCCAACTGCCTCTCCCATGCTAATGGATGGGGGCATTTTTATCTACAGCTTCTTGCCAGATGGAGCTCATTTTCAAACTTCATGTTCCTTTGGGTAACTTCTTCCTCCACACCGCTTTTGTTCCTGTTCTATTCAGATGTTATCCTGCTAGTGGACAAAGTATTGGAACTCTACCTAGTATCTTCTTAACTTTCTGTTGAGTTGGAAAGAGCAACAGGTGCCTCTGATTGAGATGTGGCCTGCTTTGCTGCAGTCCCAAAGGGGAGGGGGAATCATAGGTTTCCATCAAACCCCCTATCTACTTTCTGTTACCTGTCTGCGCAAGGGGATGCTCTTGGCCAGCTTATGGACGGCCAACTGGCTGTTGAAATCGGTCTTCTTGGTGGTGCTCTTCATCTTGTAAATGAGGGCGGTCACAATCATGCAGGAGATGAGGAAGCCCCCCGTGCAGTAAATGATGATCTCCAAGTACAAAGGAGAGGTCATCAGAGCTGGTTTGTCTTCTATAGCTGAATCAGTATAAAGAAAGCATTAGCACAAAAGATCTTCCATTAGGGCAGCTAGAAAAATCAGTAGGGTCAAAAGAACAGCTCATACCCCAAGCCTACCAGGTTGGTCCTGGCATGATATGTTTGTGAGTCTTGAGCAACCACTGCTCTGGTTTAGTATAATACTTCAATCAGGGCATGAGTGATTGGTCAAGAAGTTATAATTTAAAATAGCTGGCTTAGTACAGTATTTGTAGGGGAGAATATGAAGCTGGGGTGTTTCTGTAAGCCTCGCATGCCCTTGAAATAGAAGAGGGAGAGGTGATATCAAAGACTTTTCACCTCTCAAACTCAACCAGCATCACAAATTCAATTTCCAGAATGAAATCTTGTATGATATACTGGAATCCCTTCGTTTAGACCAGTAACTTCACATGTAGCTACTGAGTCTAAAGAAAGTCCATTTATGTTTGATGTTACGGCAGTGCCAGTTTCAAAGGAGGCTTCCTTTGAGCTTGGCCCGTGGAGCAGGATGTTGGAGGCAGATGGAAGTCCTCTCTTTTATAGGCTTCCCTCCCAAATGCCCATTAATAATAAAGGTATGACAAAGATTTCCAGCTCATTCATTTTGTTCTACTTTGAAAAAGTTCGCTGACTTGGGGACCTCGTCATGCTGCCAAAGCAAACTTTCCAGAATGATACAAACCATGGTTGGCACAACACATACATCAAGGAGGCCAAATGGTGCCACTTTTTCCTGTTGCACCAAACTGGAAAAGGTTTTGCTCAGAAATATTCTCAGCAGCAAAACAGTCTCTGAGATGGCAGTGTCACCTTACCTGGCTTTTTCTAACTGGTGCCACTGCAGTAACAGCTTTAAAGTTAAATATATACATCATATAGCTATAATAAAGGTAAAGATAAAGGTAAAGGTTTGCCTCGCACATATGTGCTAGTCATTCCCGACTCTAGGGGGCGGTGCTCATCTCCGTTTCAAAGCCGAAGAGCCAGCGCTGTCTGAAGACATCTCCGTGGTCTTGTGGCCGGCATGACTCAACGCCAAAGGTGCACGGAACGCTGTTCCCTTCCCACCAAAGGTGGTCCCTATTTTTCTACTTGCATTTTTTATGTGCTTTCGAACTGCTAGGTTGGCAGAAGCTGGGACAAGTAACGGGAGCTCACCCCGTTACGCGGCACTAGGGATTCGAACCGCTGAACTGCCGACCTTTCGATCGACAAGCTCAACGTCAGAGCCACCGAGCCACCGCGTCCCTATAATACCAGCAAGGAAAAAACTGCTGGCATTATAACAATATTCTGAATGTAGAGATCTTTAAAAGGGGATGAAGCAAGAAATAAAAGTTCCAACTTTCCTTTCCCCAAAAAATAGTAATAAACAGAGAATGGCAGTGGGGGTGGGAGGAGGGCAGAGGAGATGTGATGAAAGAAAATTAACAGCCCTGTTATCATCTTTCTCATCAAAGATGGCAGGGCACTGAATGGGTGGAGATGAGACAAGGAGAGAGATAGTAAACCCTCATAACAGAGCAGATTTTGGAAGGGGGCATGAGTACAATCTACAGCAATAGTTCATGCCTTTCTCCCCAATCAGTTATTAGTTATTATTATTATCAGTTATGCTGGCCACCTTCTGATGGCTGGCAAAAAGAAGCCATCATCAACCCAGCAGACCTGTCTATCAAGAGAAACTCATGCAGAGCCTTCTAGGCCCACAGAGAATGCAAGATTCCAATCTACCAAGGCAACATTCCATTCTCATTCAAGGACATGTAGGAATAAGTCTTATTTTGGGGTCTTGGGGATCTTCATTTTGGTAATCCGCTCTTTCGGGAGGGATCTAGGAGCCACTAGGTTCCATCTTCTCCCGTGTCTCTTGCCATGAGATAAACTGGAGAAGGGAAAAATGGATCTCCAGCTCCTCCAAGAAGAAGGGGACAATCTGCCATGGCCGTTTCACCATGGCCAACCTACCGCAGCCAACTCGCCAACAGGGGCCAACTCATCCATGCACAATTCTACGCGAGATAACTCAATGCAATAGTTATCCGCCACCGTTTCTTCGACATTATTTCCATTCTTGTCAATGGAAATAATGTCCAAGAAACGGTGGTGGATAGCGTTTATCACATTGAGTTATCCCACATGAAACTGTCTGTGACTACGGCAAGATGGCTGCAGCACGTTGTGATAGACCCCTCCCCCTCCAAGTTTCATACATATATTGTTGTATCCTTTGGAGTGAGTTTGTTCATGTGGATGTATATGTCAGACCTGGAAGCCATATTTTGCGTTGGGCCTCCAGGCCTGCCACATTTACTGCTGTGGGAAATTGGGAAGGGGGGATTGTATGGAGCATGGGTGATATGTAGTCATAACAACATTCCTTTCTCAGAGAGTCAAGGACATCTTGCCCTGCACCTGGAAGGCTGGAACTGGGAGGCATCTCCAGTTGGGACAGTGCTTTGATTGGATCATGTAATGGACTTGTGGGTGTTAAACTTTTCTTTGGGTGGGGAAAACCTGGAAACTTTCAGATTCGGGTTTCCCCAGATGTGCCAATATGTCATCTCTAATAAAATGTAACTTTGAGGAAATTCAAGCCTGGGAGTTTTCTTTCTTTGAGGGCGTTACTTGGAACCCTGACAGTATATATGCAATGGTGAACAATTGTTGTGCTGTTGTGTTGACTTCTAAGTTGATGTGTTTGAATATGTGGATCGCAGCTGGATAAAAGGGCAGCCAGTGCCTCCTTAAGTTTACAACTGGCATTTTACTGCGATGAAGGTGGGCAGAGCTTGATACTCCCAAGGATGAGAAAGGCAGCTTGTTAGATGTTCTTACTTGTACACACAGAACATAATACAAGCATTCAGCACTGCAGCCTTGATAAATACAATGATTTCATGGTAGGGACTGGGGCTCATTTGCTGTCTTTTGACGCTTCTTTTTAGAAAGCAATACAGTTTGGGTAAAGGTGAATTTTCAAAGAGGCACCTGAGCATTGACAGATGTGTCTCCAATTTGGAAAAAGTTGAGAATTCAAAGGATCTCAAGTGTTGCCCCTGTTTCTATCCTGTATTGCATGAGCCGCGGTGGCGCAGTGGTTAGAGTGCGGTACTGCAGGCTACTTCTGCTGCCTGCCGGCTGCCTGCAATTTGACAGTTTGAATCTCACCAGGCTTAAGGTTGACTCAGCCTTCCATCCTTCCGAGGTCGGTAAAAGGAGGAGCCAGATGGTTGGGGGCAATAGGCTGACTCTGTAAACTCCTTAGAAAGGGCTGTCAAAGCACTGTGAAGCGATATATAAGTCTAAGTGCTATTGCTATTTGGCTGGCCTCCTATCAAGCCCAAGTCCATCTCATATATCTCTTGGCTTTGAACCTTTGGGGCCCTGTGTGTGCCAGCTCTGTCTTTTCCTCTGCCAAAGACAAAGCGAAGCACAGAAAGGGTGACAGCCTTCCTTGAAAGAATGGAATTGGCCTATGAAAAACTTGGATCTAGCCTCTAGTTGAGTTGTAACTCAAATCAGAAATGAACAAGACCTTGGCCTGCAAGAGCCATTGATGGTGCTGTGGGTCATCCCAATTTAGCAGACGAGGAAATAGGACCAAATGGGAGGCTTACCTGCAGGATGATAGGAACTTCCTATCTTGGACAGGGGTTGGCAGACACATTTTGATTAACCATCCCATCCATAAGAGGAAGCCAATTGATGGAGGCCCTCTACCACTCTTTCTCCTCCTCCTCCTCCCCTACCTCCAAGGAGCCCGGCTCTTGCAAACCATGGCAAACTACTTCCCAAAGCTAGTCAAAGAGACAGCAAGGAGACAGAGAAAGGAACAGAACCGATATATACCTTCTAGAACCGTCAACCATGCAGAGTGATGGGAGATCCCAATAGAGTTACCCGCCAAACAAGTATACTGCCCAGCGTCCTCAAAGGAGACATTCCTTAAGTGAAGGACTTCCATTTCTTTGTCAGTTGTGTTAACACCAGCTGTCTAGAAAGGGGGGAAACAAAATGGAAGCAAAACAAAACAAAACAAAAAAAAGGAAAATAGGACGAGCAAATGTAAGACAAGCTGAAGGAAGAGGAAGGAGATAACATGCGTCTCCTGAAGAACATAGAGACACCACTGTAGCCTAATGACAAGACAGCCTTGGGGCAACCACCAGTCCAGGCTGGCTTAAAGCGGGCAGTGTTAAAAACAAACGATAAAACAACCCTTCACCATATTGAATTTTCCTGCCCATCGACATGCTGGGGGATGGGCCACATGGAAAAATGGACCTTGGGAAGGCGAAGACCAGCTTAGTTTCACAGTGTGGGACAGGCCAAGGGATAGGTGGAAATGGAAGGGGCAGAGAAGAGAAGCTGACAGGCTCTTGAAAGGCAAGAGGGAGCAGGTTGCTCCCAACAGGAAGAGGAGAGCCGCCATTTTGTTTTGGCTGTGAAAAGTGAAGATAGTAGCAGAATTCAAAATTAGGCCTACTTAAAGGAAGGGCTTGCATCATCAACAGCCAGGTTAAAAGCAATGGGGCGAACAGTGCAACACTCAGAAAAAAGGTGCACTTCGTTTAAAGGAGGTATTGATTTTGCTGCCTCAAGAGGAGATCTAGGTTGAGACAGTGATACTGAAATATTTTTAATAATTCTGGAAGAAATGAGATCCTTATCAGTATTCTTCTGACCAGCTTATAAGAGGGCCCCAATGGAGGGGAAACACCCCCCCCCAATTTGATGTTCAAGCAGAAGATTTTTAGGAATAGTTTCTCACTTCTAGTTTAGTTCATTATGGAAGAGGATTAGAAGTAGAGTAGAGTAGAATGTGGAGTGGAGTGGAGCGGAACGGAACAGAACGGAGCGGAGCGGAGCGGAGCGGAGCAAAGCAGAGCAGAATAGAATAGAATGTGGAGTAGAGTAGAGTAGAATAGAATGTGGAGTGGAGTGGAGTGGAGTGGAGTGGAGTGGAGTGGAGTGGAGTAGAGTAGAGTAGAGTAGAGTAGAGTAGAGTAGAGTAGAATGTGGAGTGGAGTGGAGTGGAGTGGAGTGGAGTGGAGTGGAGTGGAGTAGAGTAGAATGCGGAGCGGAGCGGAGCGGAGCGGAACAGAGCAGAACAGAACAGATAAGAACAGAACAGAACAGAACAGAATGTGGAGTGGAGTGGAGTGGAGTGAAGTGAAGTGGAGTGGAGTGGAGTGGAGTAGGGTAGGGTAGGGTAGAGTAGAGTAGACTAGAATAGAGTAGAATAGGAGTTGGAAGGGACCTTGGAGGTCTTCTAGTCCAACCCCCCGCTCAGGATGAATGAAACGACACACTGTTAGGAAGAGGAAGAGAAGAGGAGCATGAAACGTAACCGATCCGCCGTTCCGAGGATTTTTCCATGGCTTTATGGCACCAGAAACAGAGGAGGAAACAGGAGAGCCACAAAAGTTTGGTTTCTTCCACCGCTAAGAATCGCCCAAAGTGGCATTCTTCCCGTTTACCTTCAGCCACGGGTCTGGTGACGGTCAGCCACGCAGACTGGTTAGCCTCACCAATATAATTGGAAACCTTACAAACATACTCCCCGCTTTCAGCCTCTGTCACATTATAGAGGGTCAGCACTTCCGCATCAGAGCTATTTATTCCCGAGTGCTAGAACAAGACCAACAACACAGGAGTCACTGGGCAGCCAGGGATGGGCTTTGCAGCTCTGAGACAACACCCACAATCACTTTACCGCCTCCCCTTGCCGCAATCCAAAACAAGGAGTGGAACATTCCCTGTTCGCCTCACCCCCACCCTTTGCTGGCATCTCTCATTTCAGAGAAAGCTCTAGGGCAAGAGTTTGCCAGCCTTGGCAATTTTAAGATGCGTGGACAGGGGTGGGCTGCTGGGGGTTCACGATGGTTCAGGAGAACCTCTAGCTAAGATTCTGTGCAGTTCGGAGAACCCCCAAATCCCACTCCTGTCTGGCCCTGGCCACCCCGCCATGCCCCTTCCCAGGAGTCCTCACACGGCCCGTTTTGGATGCAGGTAAGTGCATGTTGTGGCTCCGATCCCCGAGCCCATTTTATTGGAGGAAGAAGGCTCCGAACATGAAGGAGAGGAGCCGGCCAGGCCTCCCTCTCCAGGCCCCTCCTCTCTGGCAATGCCTCAGGTGTCTGCCGAGGGAGAGGAGATTGACCAGGAGCCAGGTGTCTCCGATGACAGCGATGTGGGTGATAAGTCGTTCCTGGATCCACGCCAACGAAGGCGAGATAAACGTTTGCAGCAGATGAGGAGGCGTGCCAGGGATTAAGCTGAGTCACTGGACCACACCCCACAGGCTATGTAAGAGAGTGTGGTGGCCATTTAGACTCTGTGACGGACAAAGCTAACTTCTGGCTAGTCACTTTGTACAACGCCTGAATCTGCTGAAGGTTTCTGTTTGAGCTGGACTGTTTTTGAAAACTGTGTGTATTTGTTGGTGATTATCTGGTGGAGGAAAACTCCCTCTTCTTGAAGTAAAGCACTTGGCAGACGGTTATCGTATTGCTGCCAAGTTCCTGATAATGAACCTTGTGTGTGTCGAGTACTTCTTTAACCCCCGGCTGGCTGTTTGTGTGTTCTGTGGGGACGGGGACAGAACAGTGCAGGGCAGGCGCGGAAGCTTGGGGAGGGCGAAAAACGGGCCTACCGGAAATTCAGGAAGGTTGGAAATGGGCCAGTTTCCGGCCTCCAGAGGGCCTCTGGAGCCTGGGGAGGCTGTTTTTGCCCTCCCGGAGGCTCGAGGAAAGCCTCCGGAGCCCGGGGAGGGCAAAAACGCCCTCCCGCTGTGGTGCAGGAGGCCGATTAGGCCAAGCCCACCATGGCCATGCCCACCCAGCAACCGGGCAGAGAACCCCTTGCTAAAATTTTTGAAGCCCACTCCTGTGCATGAAGTTCAACTCAGTGTGAGTGAGAGTGTGAGGCCCACCAGTCTTAAAATTGCCACGGCTGGGAAAGCCCTCTTTAAGGACACAACCTATATCATTCCCATGTCTTGCTTAAAATATATCTTTTATCAGTAATAATAGGAACCTCATGGACAGCAGTTTTATTCCTAAACATAGCCTTGGTGCGTCTAAAGAATAACACTTTCAAACGGATTCCCTGTCCCTTTTAAAATTTCCCTCTATGTTTACTTTTCGAAACACTTCAGTAGAAATCCGACATTTTGCATTGCACAGCAATGGTCCCAGATCATCTTCATTTATCAAAAGTCTTTGAGGCCCTCTAGGGATATCAAGAACATTCCGGGCAACGAGTTTGACTTTTGATAAGCAAGTAGTTGTTTGCCTGTGATAGCCATTTTATTTATTTATTTATTACATTTCTATGCCGCTTTTGTCAATGGTGAAGCCCTCAGTGGCAGCCATTTTGTGAATGCATCGGCTACATGCTTCCAAAATTCCACCCGGGACCTCAGCTTAAAGGCTGCCTCCCTAACTAACATATGCTAAAGGAGCAAGTGTGTTCATTTTACAGCTCTGTGGCCCAGTTCGGTTCCACAGAGGCAGCCTTACCAGAAGATACTGGAAAACTACATGAAATTTGTCTTGGCATACCAGGATATTTAAAGCAATCTGATAAGGAGAGCCTCCAATAAAAGAAGTCCCTGGCCATTTCAGAGTCCTCAACAATGTGCAATGTGATGGTTGCCTTTGATTCTATTCATGATCATAGACATGAACCATGTCATATGAGCTTCATCCAAGCAGATCTCCTCCAGAACATGCTTCCCTTTCCTAGATTTTGCCAGAATTGCCAAGTTCCAAACTTAGATGAGTTGGCATAGTCTGTCTGATTGACTGGACCCATATTACTTCTCCAATCCAAGCTACACGGCCATGTTTCTCACATGTATCATAAGCTTCCCCTCCTAAGATTTTAAGAAAAAAGCCCCAGATTAACTAAGCGGTCCCATCACCCAAGTTGAAAGACCTTACCTTCAAGACTTGAACAAAAGGCAAGTTATTTGGTCCAATCTTGCTTCCATTGACTTCAATGTGCTTCAGCCACTGGATGTGGGGTTGAGGGTCACTATAGACCTTGCAAACAAATTCCACATTGCTACCTAATGAGACTGTCTTGTTAGCTGGGAGCCCAGCTTGTAGGATAGGCCGGTGAGGAGATCTTTCTAGAAAAGACATAGGAGAAAAAGAGTTTCAAGCAACTTGACAAACGGAAGAGAAGAAGAAATGGTGAGAGAGTCCATATCACTCTGCCAATTTATTTTGGTGTCGCCTGTCAGCCAGGAGAATTCACTCCAGAAAGAAAGAAAAAACAAATATTACCAACTAGAAGATTAGCAAACAAAAAAGTAGACTGCAATAAATGTGACGACTTAAAAAAGAACTTAAGCGAGCAACCGCTTTTACCTAGATCCGGGATGGCGAACCTGTGGCACGCATGTCAGAGGTGGCACGCAAAGCCCTTTCTGTGGGCATGTGTGCCATCGTCAGTTGCTCTTCTGGTTTCTGAAAAATGGCCTGAAAATGGCTGGAAAATGCCTCAAAAAGCAGCCTGAAAATGTCCCCAAAAACGGTCTGTAAATGGCCCGAAAAAAGGCAAAAAAGCAGGCCATTTTCAGGCCCAAAATAGCCGAAAGACTTCCTAAAAAATGGCCTGAAAAAGGCCTGAAAAATGGCCTGAAAACGGCTGGAAAATGCCTCAAAAAGCAGCCTGAAAATGTCCCCCAAAACGGTCTGTAAATGGCCCGAAAAAAGGCAAAAAAGCAGGCCATTTTCAGGCCCAAAACAGCCGAAAGACTGCCTAAAAAATGGCCTGAAAAATGGCCTGAAAACGGCTGGAAAATGCCTCAAAAAGCAGCCTGAAAATGTCCCCAAAAATGGTCTGTAAATGGCCTGAAAAAAGGCAAAAAAGCAGGCCATTTTCAGGCCCAAAATAGCCGAAAGACTGCCTAAAAATGGCCTGAAAAAGGCCCGAAAAATGGCCTGAAAAAGGCCCGAAAAATAACCTGAAAACAGCCCGATAAACAGCCTGAAAATGGCCCCAAAACAGCCTGAAAATGGCCCCAAAACAGCCTGAAAATGGCCCAAAAAATGCCCAAAAATCCAGGCATGCGTGAGCTGACCAGCTGGTCTTTGGGTTTCCGGTGCTCCAGCATGCACACACGTTCTGGTTTGGGCACCTTTTGTGCCGAAAAGGTTCGCCATCACTGACCTAGACCAAACAAAATATAACATCTATATCAGTTAAATCTCTGTGTCAGGTTTCGAGGTCGTCTCAAATAAATTGCATTTCAAACAAAGTCTTTGAAGAAAAACTCCTATTTATTAAGCACGACATTCTAAACCCGACTCCATCGAAGACAACACTGACTTCCAGACCCAAAACCCTCCCTTTCCGTTCCCCACTCCCCTGCACTCATTGGCCATCTTCCAAGTCACTCTACCCCTAATCTACTGCTCCAGCTCAAAGGAATTTCCCCCCTCCCATCCCATCTCCTAGGGGATATTATCTCCAGGGAAAATAAATAGGTGAAAAGTCAAACGTCCCTTTCCAGACGCCTCTGCCTCTCCTTCTTATGTCAGCACTAGAATAAATGCAGCTTGAAGTGCTGACACTCTGAAGGAAATAATTCCACTCAGGATACAAAATCTCCATTTCTGGTTAATTTGTTGAATTTGATTTTTCGCGATCGTGGCCTACTCAAGATGTGCATTTGGTACACGCTTTTAGAAATGGATATTCTTCTTCGGAAACAATTTCTCAGGTTTTTGGAGGGACACATACTAATTTTTGTGTGGATTTTGCTTTATTTTTCACTTTTCAAAAGTGGTGCATTATATATAGTGCACTAGAAGACAGTTAAAGTAAAGCTGTGAACCAATTAATACATAGATTAGGAGTGGAGGAAAGCATATACTGGGTAACAGCTAAAGCTAAACTGTGAACTAGCCAAAAAATATAAAGTTAGGAGTGGAGGAGACTATACCTGGGGAACAATTGAAATATAGTTGTGAACCAGTTAAAAATAAAGGTGGGAGCGGAGGAAAGCACTGCTGGAAAACAACTATTTAAGTTGCAAACCAGTTATAAAATAAATATAGGATGAGTAAAGGCGATAAGGTTGGTGGGTGTAGTTAAAATCATACTGTGAACCAGCCAAAATAATTTAAGGTTAGGAGTGGAGGTAAGCCTTGCTGGAAAGCAGCAAATCAAGATGTGAACCAGCTAAAAAATAAAATTAGGAGGAAGTGGAAGAAACTTTACAGGAGAATAATAATATAACTGTGAACCAGTTAAATAATCAGATTGGAGTTATATAAACTACTAAGAGAAAAGGGAAATAAATTTTTGATAAGTTTTGGATATTAGTTGTGATCAAGAAGAGGTGAAATATAGATTTGGTGTAACGGGTCTTAAATTGAGAAATGTATATGAAATATTGATTGTTAAAATAATATGAGATTTAGAATGGTGTTTATAGTCTAGAATGTTGGGTGAAATAATTGAATGATAAATGTTTAGAATAAGATTTTTTTTCTTTCTTTTTTCTTTTCTTTTTTTTTTTAAAAAGATGTAATTGGATAAAAATGGCAACAAAATTGATTGTGGGAATCTTAATAATTGTACTTATTATATGACGGAACAAGCACCTGCTCTAAAAAGATATATTTTTTGTTTTGTGTTTTGAAAAATTTAAAAAAAATTGGGGGAAAAAAAAAAGTGGTGCATTATAAAATTCTGAAAACTCTAGTGAATAACAGCAGAGGGCTTCTCGGTGTCAGTCTGGCAAGTTATTACTTATTTATCTCTTCCTGAATTCCAGAAAAAGGAAGCACTATTAAGATGGTCCATTGCCTAATTCAGATTTTCCTAAATATTGTTTTATCTTCTCTTCATATATTGTCTCTTGTTTATAGTCTCTCATAGTAATTTTGAATTATTTTTTTTCCTTTTCTTCATTTCTATAACATATAGTTCCTTTCTCATCCATTAATGGATTAATTTTCCCCCTCTCTTTTTTCATTTTATATGCCAACCATCTGCCTGGCTTGTTTCCATTTTCAAAAAAAAGTTCCGTTTAGAGGCCTTTATTTTACCTGCCAGGTCCCCTTTTTCAATTAAATTCATTTCATGTTTTTTTCAGTTTCATTTGTTTTTTCATCCTTTTATTTTGTGTATCTTTTTGTAGTTCCTTCTCTAACTTCTTATACTCCTCTTCCAGCTTTTTTTGTGTTTGCCTTTTCTCTTTGTTTTTTTTTAATCCAGATATGTCATTGCCAGCCCTCTAATATATGCTTTCGCTGTGTGTCTCTTTCTCTGCATTTTTCTCTGCTCCATATCAGAATGCTAGAATACCGGTTTAAAGAAGGGGATTTCTACCACCCAACTAATGGCTGAAGAAAAGTAGAGATTTTGGAGATCTTTGAGATACCAGAGGTGACTCTGGATATCATCTCAACTGTTGAGGGAGAGGTCCCTCAAAGATTCCTGAGGCAATCTGAACTCATTTATGGATATTAACAACACCTACACCAATATCCCCTTTGTTCCCAAAAAGGGGGTGGGGGAGAGAATCCCCTCCTCTTTGACATCTTCCTCACATCAACAGTGATTCTCTTCTAAGATGAATTTCAGATAATTCTTTTTTAGCACAATTTATTGAGATTTATTCCTCTCCATGTCATACCAATGTGCACCAAAGTTCATTAGAATTGGAGCCTTCCTTCCTTCTCTTTCTTCCCTCCCTCCCTCCTTTCTTTCTCTTTCTTTCTTTCTTCCCTCCCTCCCTCCTTTTTTCTTTCTTCCTTCTCTTCCTTCCCTCCCTCCCTCCTTTCTCTCTTTTCTTCCTTCCTTCCTTCCCTTTCTCCCCTCCCTCCCTCCCTTTCTTTTTCTTTCTTTCTTTCTTTCTTTCTTTCTTTCTTTCTTTCTTTCTTTTCTTCCTTCCCTCCCTCCCTCCTTTCTTTCTTTCTTTCTTCCTTCCTTCCCTTCCTTCCCTCCCTTTCTTTCTCTCTTTTTCTCTTCCTTCCTTCCCTCCCTTTCTCTTTTTCTTTCTTTCTTCCTTCCCTTTCTTCCCTCCCTCCCTTTCTTTCTCTCTTTTTCTCTTTTTCTTTCTTTCTCTCTCTCTCTCTCTTTCTCTCTCTGCCTCTCTGAGAACTTGTGAGCTTGGATTCTTTCCCTCGATAAAGGACCTTGAAGGTGGCTCTTTACATAACCTTCTCACGAATCCCTTATTTGTCCAGGCAACCATTTTTAAGTTTTATTCCTCCAAGCAGGTGAGAAAACCATGCTGTAGCTTTTATGACGTTGAAGGTAAAGATGCTCTCTTTAATAGGCTTGGTCCTTGGCGATTCTATGGAAGCATCAATATTTTCTTGGCAATTCAGAGCAGTGGGTGCCCTTGCCCTTTTCCATTTATTTTTTTTAAAAAAATCTTTTCAGCCTATCTTACAGCTCCAGTATTCTTTCATTGTCTCCCATTCAAATGCTAACTAGGATGAATCCTGCCATCTTAACAAAAAAAGGTCAGCTAGGTAGGGCTACCTGCTGAGACTCTACAATACCTCGGCCTTAAATAAGCTCTATACTCTCCTTTGTGCATGTTGGACCGCAGGGGCAAATTTTGATTATGCCTGCCGGGTTGTGTTGCAGAAGAGGGAGATTCCCGAAGCTGCCAATTCGATGGCAGAGGAGGTCACATGTGGGTCCCTTCCATACTTTAGGAGAAGTGCAGTTTTTGAATTGCCTGACCAGAAAGGCTCTAAAGCAGTTGAGTGAACCCCCGCCTGCAGCTACTCAGATGCAGATCAGAAGTGGACTGTGGAACTTCTTAGAAACAAAAGAGAATTACAACAGCTGGCTCAGAAAAGTATAGCTTCCCATTTGTCTGCCTTCTTCACATCTTCCCTTCTGATGTGACAAAGCAGGGATTAGGAAAAATGTTTTCCCCCTTAATTACAAGAAGCCGGAGCCAAGATTCCTATTATTATTATTATTATTATTATTATTATTATTATTATTATTATTATTATTATTATTGGTTAATCTTTAGTGAGATTCACAGCCTTTGAGGCTGGTTAATAGCTCAGCAGCTCGAGTCCTAACCAAGGACCTAGGAACTGTTAAGGTATCGTCGGAGGATGTAAGCTGTTCCGAGTAAGGTGGTTTTTTGTAGAGTCAAAATGTTCAAGTCCGGCAAATTTAGAATTTCTAAATAATAATAATAATAATAATAATAATAATAATTTAATCTTTAGTGAGATTCACAGCCTTTGAGTTAATAGCTCAGCAGCTCAAGTCCTAACCAAGGACCTAGGAACTGTTAAGGTATCGTCGGAGGATGTTCCGAGTAAGGTGGTTTTTTGTAGAGTCAAAATGTTCAAGTCCGGCAAATTTAGAATTTCTAAATAGCGGGGTAGCCCTTTAGGTATTGCTCCAAGGGCTCCAATTACAATCGGGACAACATACGATTTCTTTTTCCACAGTCGCTCAACTTCAATTTGTAAGTCCCGGTACTTTGTGATTTTTTCTTGCTGCTTATCTTCAATTCGTGCATCACCAGGTATTGCAATGTCAATGAACCATATTATTAATATGATTATGATGATTATGATTATGATTATTATAGCTTGACACTTATTAAAAATATGAAGGGAATATGTCCTTGTTGCTGCTTGTTAAGAGTTCGTAGTGAATGTCCCCATTATGTATTCTACAGTCAAATTCCACTTCGAGAAGGAAGTATCACAAGACCAGTTTTTTCTCTGCCAAAAGTTTTGGATTAAAACTTCTGCAAAACTTCACTTGTCCGTAAGGAATAAATAGCCCATGTTTTCAATCTCTACCCCCAGCTGGGTTGCTATCAGCTTCATTAGAGGGACCAAGCTGGGGTCTCTTAGCTCTTGCATGAAGAAAGCCAGCGTGAAGCCTTCATGCTAGTCCTTGCTTCGAAAAACACCCCCCCTCCCCAATGAAATAATACTTGGATTAATCCAGGGGTGAAATGCTACCGGTTCAGGCGGAACCGGTAGTGATAAAAACTACAGGTTTGGGTGAACCGCTAGTAAAAAAAAAAGCTACCAGTTCGGTTGAATTGGTAGTTTAAAAAAGCTACCGGTTCCTCTGACGTGGTATTTCCGACGATCAGCTATGCCGCATGGTTTAGCTTTGCTAGAAAGCAGGAAATCCTGCTTTCTAACGAAGCTAAATCACGCAGCACAGCTGATTCCCCCCCCTCGCTGTTCTACTTACCCAGACCTCCTTTTGACGTGTACTGTGCATGCACACACGGCCAGCAAACCAGTAGGAAACTGGTTCAGATTTCACCACTGGATTAATCTATTTCCTAAAAGCAATAATGAATTAACCCTAATATCCCAGAGTTCATTGTCTATGGAACATGCCACATAACAGGAAGCAATTAAAAAGAATAACAAAAAAACAAAAAACAAAAAACCCCTCCATTGGGAAAAACGAACAGGTTAGAGCAGAAGTTCCAACAAATATTTAATTTCTATCTGTGGATTTGTAGTAATAAAAAAACAAGGTCATGACTAGATAAATACGAAGGATATCGGATCTCCGGGTTTTTCGCCGTGCCCTAAAAACTTTTTTTTTCCATCAAGCAGGGCTGGCGTGAAACCCCCCTCTCCTTTTTAGTTTTTAGCTTTTTAAATTGTCAAAGGGGTTTTAGTTTCAATGTTTTAAATTTTGGGGCCACAGTTATTTAATTCTTTTAATAATTTTAAATTTTGTATTGATAACGTGTTTTAGTTCTGGCTGTGCACCGCCCTGAGTCCACTTGGAGAAGGGCGGGATATAAATTGAATAAAATAAATTAAATTAAATAAATAAATCAGTCTGGTACAAGTGGTGAAGTGAAGAATTCCCCCCCCCCGTTTTCTTCTCTGAAGCTATCTATTCTATATTCATTTCTCACTCCCTTTTTCCCCCACTATGGATGTCAGTGAACACAACAGGGCCTGAGACATTCATTTTGTGGAACTGGGGTTGGGCTTCGAGCGGGCAGGGAAGGTAACAAATATGGCTACCTCTTCACTGGAAGTCAAAGGTCAAACAAATCTAACAAGGCCCTAGCTGATTAACAAAGAACCAGACACCATAGTGAGTGAGCATTAACCAGCTCCTTTGTTCCCCCTTGCAAACTATTTCCTTTAGTTTGCTCAGTGTAATCAAATTAAATTGCATTCTTAATGGTTCATTTAGTGGCATTTAGAGCAACTCCACAAATGACTGAGATCAGCGAGCCTAGGTTGGGAATCAAGGCTAATAAGGAAATTAATTGGGGAGGCTGATGAGAAAAAAAGTTCTTGCATAGCCTCCGAAATTACCATAAATGTGACATGCAAGATGAGACAAAGCCTTGTGTTTGAGTGGTGGAGCCAGTCTTCTGAATCCACCCAGTGAAGAGCTAGTAAGGGTGAAAATTTAAGAAGTGAACTCTTTGGAACAGCCTCTCTTTGGATACAGAAGCAATCCCAAGCCAAAATGCAGCATTCATTTCTTCTGTCTCCTCCAGAAATGCTTAGATGTTTAGGGAGAACTTCTGCCTATACATTCTAAGGCAGGGGGGTGTCCAACCTTGGCAAGTTTTAAGACTTGTGGACTTCCAAGTCCCAGAATTTCCCAGCCAGCCATTTCTGGGAGTTGAAATCCATAAGTCACAAAGGACTTTCCAAAAACCAAAGGAAAAAAAAAACACAATACACTGTAGAAGAGCAGACAGAGCTGGTGGGTGGAGTTAAATGTATCATAAGCTTAGAATCATTACACGACCACAAATGGTCTGAGAGATTAATGTCAGGTGCAAAGGAGCAGGACCATACACGAAGTTGAAGTTCAGAAGATTTACTGCCCAAGGCTATACACAATCTAGTCAACTACAATTCAGTGCTACATTGGCACCGGATAAGGGTCAATGGAATTCAAAGAGGGTTGGACTTCAGACTGTTTGTGGGAACGTCGTGACTCTAAGCCTGTGATGGAAAACCTATGGCACATGTGCCACAGGTGGCACACGGAGCCATATCTGTGGGCACACAAGCTTTGCCCTAACTCAGCTCCAGCGTGCATGTGTGCAATGGCCAGCTGATTTTCGGGCCTTTTGGGCCCACCGGAAGCCAGGAAACAGGCCATTTCCGGCCTCTGGAGGGCCTCCAGGGGGGTGGGAAAGGCCGTTTTTGCCCTCCCCAGGCTCCAAAAAAGCCTCTGGAGCCTGGGGAGGGCAAAAAATGGGCCTACCGGGCCCACTGTGACATCATGTGCCAAAAGCGGGGGGGAGTATTGGGGGGGTCACGTGCGCATGTGCGGGGGGGTGCATTAAATTATGAATGTGGGCACGCGCACACCTAACCCCCCCGCATTCCCCCTGCTTTTGGCACGCGACGGCAAAAAGTTTAGCCCTCACTGCTCTAAGCTACTGATGCGCTTAACTCCGGCCACCAGCACTGTTTGCTCTTCTCTTCTCTTCCCTAAACCACTCTATTACAAGGAGTTAAGAATCAACTTGAATTATCACAGTGATGAATAAAAAGGAGATAATACAGAGAGAGCTATTGGAAAAAGAACTTTCCAGGCCTCCATCCTGCATTTCAATTCTTTTCAATTCAAAGCAGGAGATATTGTGGCTGCATCATCAAGGCAAAGATCTCATTGTCCAGAGAGCTGTGAAGCTTCCAATATCTCTTACATCAACATTTTCCTCTTCATATACAAATATAAACAAACACAGACTTTTAGACCGGAACATTACTGGTGCCAATATATATATATATATATATATATATATATATATCGGTTGCAGAACTAATCGTTACATTATTTCACAGCCATTTTGCAGGAAAACCACAACAATCAGCTATGAGCAGTCCAATCATGGATGGAGCTGTCCATGGTTTAGATAGGAAATCAAATTTACCAGAAATATTAGCTGCGTCCTGTCAGCCAGAGATAAAGTCCAGGTTTGCTCTTAGCTTGCTTAGCACGATGTGCCGAATGAACCACAAACCAAGGATCAGGGTTTAAGTAACATCCCCAACTAAAGATTAGAATGCAGAACTGCAGACTACTTCTGCTGACTGCTGGCTGCCTGCAATTTGGCAGTTCGAATCTCACCAGGGTCAAAGTTGACTCAGCCTTCCATCCTACCGAGGTGGGTAAAATGAGGACCCAGGTTGATGGGGATAATATGCTGACTCTGTAAACCGCTTAGAGAGGGCAGTAAAAGCACTGTAAAGCGGTATATAAGTCTAAATGCTATTGCTATTGATTCAACCTTCCATCTTTCCGAGGTCAGTAAAATGAGGACCCAAATTATTGGGGACGATATGCTGGCTCTGTAAACTGCTTAGAGAGGGCTGTAAAGCACTGTGAAGCAGTATATAAGTCTAAGTGCTATTGCTATCTGTCACTAGTCAGTCAAGTCCACTTAAAAGATGAGCCAGATGTCATAAACTATCTGTCAACTTGCAAAGCTTTCAAGTTGCCATGAGCAGGAGGGAGGGAGAACTGAAGTGAATTCCATACATTCTTTCTGACCGCAATCAGAAAGAGGGTGTTAGGTTTCACAGCCAGCCAAAGTGGTTAATTGGAGAATGTGATTTATGACATGGCCAGAGAGGAGGGGAGAGACAGGGTCATAGGGGAACGTAAATCTACGTAGGATGAGTCCTAACTGCATCCCAGTATTGCCGGAATGTTGCTCCTAATAAATGACTATATTTCCTCTGAAGTTTGGATCATGGCTCATGAATTAATTAGGGCATCTTTCGGAAACTTGACACTATCATAGATTGCACAAATTGCCCTAGTGAGTCCTCCCCCTTCTGAAGCTTCCCATTTCTTACCAACAACATCAAGGTGGTAGGTGTGATTGATGGCTCCGTATTTATTCTCCACAATGCAAGTGTAGTTGCCTTTATCCGATGGCACCACAGAGTCCATGATGATGCTCCAAGTTGCATGGCGAACCTGTTGAAAGAGGATGAAATGACTCAGGGAGGCTACCTGTTGACTAAGGGTTGGGACTCAAGCACAAAAGGAGATAGTGGATGTGACTGCCCTTTTTGCCTTTTCACCCTTGAGCAAGACCAAAGGTCTCTTCCAGATCCTCTATTGCTTGGTTTAGGATGCACGTAACATCATTAATTTGTGGTTATGTTTTCCCCTTCGAGCGCACAGGCTCGTAATTGCTGTCAGCTGCAGGGTTGACCACAGAACCATCTACATCTGGAAAGATTATTCTTGAAGAGTGGGATAAAGTTGCTTTGCCAGTACAGGAACCAGACCTGAAAATACTTCCAGTTGTTTTCCTCCCACAAAGGAAGGTTACTTAGTCCCAAGTTTCACCAAGAAACCGCACAGTGCATAGATGTACATTTATTTGCAGAATCTCCAAATCTGGAATCTGAATGTGTGTGCCACCTGTTCTTTCACTGTGACTGTTTATCGGGTCCATCCTATTCCACCTTGCAAGTTGCACAATCTCGCCAAGCAACTTAGGAAGCTTAGCAAAGGCAATGCTTCAAGAGAAGTAACACGCTGTAAGCTACAACCTGTGTAAAAAGGAGGTGTTAAAATCGAATCCCTGGTGCCGCGTAACGGGGTGAGCTCCTGTTACTTGTCCCAGCTTCTGCCAACCTAGCAGTTCGAAAGCAGGTAAAAAATGCAAGTAGAAAAATAGGGACCACCGTTGGTGGGAAGGCAACAGCGTTCCGTGCGCTTTTGGCGTTGAGTCATGCCGGCCACATGACCACGGAGACGTCTTCGGACAGCGCCGGCTCTTCGGCTTTGAAACGGAGATGAGCACCGCCCCCTAGAGTCGGGAACGATTAGCATGCATGTCCTTTAAAATATAACCTCCTAAAACCTTGCAATTTTATTAAAAATCAAGGAGATTTTTTTTTTAAAAAAAAAAATGCCGTGGAAAAGTTAAAGCAACAATACAAATGTCAAAACTGGGCCTTTGTTTGAGAATCTACAGATGGTGGCCAGGGATGCTTTGAAAAATACACAGAAATACAGAGAAAATATTACGAAAGACAGACTGTTCCTCCCTGTTTTATTACAAAAGAGCCATGGTGGCACAGTGGTTAGAATGCAGTATTGCAGGCTAACTCTGCCCACTGCCAAGAGTTCGATCCTGACCGGCTCAAGGTGGACTCAGCCTTCCATCCTTCCGAGATCAATGAAATGTGGACCCAGATTGTTAGGGGCAAGATGCTGATGTTGTAAACTGCTTAGAGATAGCTGTAAAGCACTATGAAGCAGTATATAAGTCTAAATGCTATTGCTAAATGGAAGGATTTCCATACCGGGGGATTTATTTTAATTTTTGTCATTCACATTTCAGTTTGTCCCTCTTTTAGCATCTTTTCTTTGATGATTCTATTCCACCATTTCTTTGGCTCCTGAACTTGGAGTTAATGCTGAATCTGGTCTACAAGTATGCTTTTTTGTGGAAGGAAGCACTAAGATACAAAACTTCGACCCTGTTTTTTTAAAAAATGGGAAAAAAATGACCCCATTCGCACCACAAGTTTTCACTGAAATCGCACAAATTCGCAATTCTGTGGGCTTGTTTCCATTTTCAGCCAGACACAGTCCCACCCAAGAAAGAGTGAGATCAACAGAACTATGACATAATTTCCAGCATCTCCTGGGATTTTGATGAAAAATTGCCAATTTTGGGAGGTAATCCACCTACGCAAACTTCCTTCCTGCTACACAACAGCCTTTGTGGTCACTGGACAAGAGATGCAGAAGTTGCCGATCCCCTTCAGATCTTTAGGGAAGAGGTAACTCATGCGATGGAAGCTGCCCTCTACCTGGATGAAGCTCTTGTTCTGTCCCAAAAACAGAAGTTTCCTTCCTGCAAAATTCGCCAACTTCAACAGCTCCTCCAAGAGAGAAAACTAGGTCTCTCTCTCTCTCTCTCTCCCTCCCTCCCTCCCTCTCTCTCTCTCTCTCAGTCCACCTCACAGGATTGTTGTTGTGGGGAAAATAGGAGAAGGAAGATGGGTTGGACATGTTTGCCACCTTGAGTTATTTGTAAAAATGATAATGGCAGAATAGGAAGGAAAGAAAAGAAGGAAGAAGGAAGGAGAGATAAGAGGGAGGGAAGGTGGGAGGGAGGAATGAAGGAAGGGAGGAGAGATAAGAGGGAGGGAGGGAGGGAGGAAGGAACGAAGGAAGGAAGGAGAGATAAGAGGGAGGGAGGAAGGAGAGATAACAGGGAGGGAGGGTGGGAGGGAGGAACAAAGGAAGGAAGGAGAGATAAGAGGGAGAGAGGGAGGGAGGGAGGAAGGAGAGATAAGAGCATGGGACGAAGGAAGGAAGGAGAGATAAGAGGAAGGGAGGGAGGGAGGGAGGAAGGAAGGAGAGATAAGAGGGAGAGAGGGAGGGAGGGAGGAAGGAAGGAAGGGAGGAGAGATAAGAGGGAGGGAGGGAGGGAGGAAGGAAGGAACGAAGGAAGGAAGGAGAGATAAGAGGGAGGGAGGGAGGAGAGATAAGAGGGAGAGAGGGAGGGAGGAAGGAGAGATAAGAGCATGGGACGAAGGAAGGAAGGAGAGATAAGAGGGAGGGAGGAAGGAAGGAAGGAAGGAAGGAAGGAAGGAAGGAAGGAAGGAAGGAAGGAGAGATAAGAGGGAGAGAGGGAGGGAGGAGAGATAAAAGGGGGGGAGGGAGGAAGGAAGGAAGGAAGGAGATAAGAGGGAGGACGGAAAGAAGGAAGGAAGGAAGAAGGAAAGAAGAAGGAAGAAAGGAAGGAAGGAGGGAAGGAGGAGAGGAAGGGAGGGAGGGATATATCACCAGTGATGGGAAAAGGATCCAGAATGGAGTGGATGACCTACGTTGCAACACCTCTCTTTATCCCCATTTCCCATATCTATGCTCTCTTAAACAACGATTTCTATAGGATCAACCACAATAATAAACTTTTAGAGCCCTGAGATCTGAGCCTTTTTTTTTTACTTTCAACCTAATGCGGGGCACAGTTTTCAGCAAACTGCTTTTCTCTTCGCCAAGCTGCAAGCACGACTCTTCCCGGAAAAGAAGTTCCGTGTCTTCGTGCAAGTGACCAAGAGCTCAGCTAATCCAGCACAGAACGAAGGAAAAACAAAACAAAAACACAACACAACCGCCGGCGGCTGTGGATTCATCAAAGCTGCTATTGATTCTATGGGTGAAACTTCTTCAATCAGCCATGAAGATTAAAAAAAGAAAAAAGGAAAACACAAAACAGGATGCCATTTGTCTGTCACCATGGCTGGTGCTCAAAGGAGTTTTATTATTAACCCAGGAGCCTGGCCTGCATTTGCAGTGGGAGGCACGGAGTGACCAGGCAGGGTGATTTAGTCACTCCGGATGGAAATAAATTGTGCAACGGAGAGACAAAAAGGATGAGACATCCGAAGCAAGTAGCAAACCTGTTGCCAAAGGCCAGAATAACTCCTCAATGTCAGCTAAATGCCTTCGCTTGGCTTGAAAGAGATATTAGGGTAGTGGTGGGTTGCCCCCGGTTCAGACCGGTTCGCAAGAACCGGTAGTAAATTTGGCAGGAGGCTCCGCCCACCGCCCCGGATGTCGTCATCGGCTATCTGCGCATGTGCAGAAGCTTCTTGTTGCAATCTTGTTGCGAACTGGTACTAAAGTTAAGTAGAACCCACCCTGCTCCATTTGTGAAATGAAGTAAGTAAGGCCACACTTGGAAAACTGCATCCAGTTTTGGTCGCCACGATGTCAAAAAGATGTGGAGACTCTAGAAAGAGCGCAGAGAAGAGCAACCAAGATGATTAGGGGACTGGAGGCTAAAACATACGAAGAACGGTTGCAGGAACTGGGTATGTCTAGTCTGATGAAAAGAAGGACTAGGGGAGACATGATAGCAGTCTTCCGATATCTCAGGGGTTGCCCCAACAGGGCTACATTCAGAGTATAAGACGCACCCAGATTTTCACCTTCTTTTTGGGGGGTAAAAGGTGCGTCTTATACTCCAAAAAATACGGTATTTTAAAAGCAAGCCAAACACAACAGGGCTTTATTATTTTACCTTGTATCCACCAATGCGATGATCAGGTCTGAATTCCTTGCCGTTCTTCAGCCAACGGAGTGAAGGGGTGGGTGTCCCACTAGAGGGACATTTAAACTTCACAGTTTTTGCAGCAGGAACTGCATGGAGTTTCTTCTCCATTTTGTCTGGGTAGGTCCAGTAAGGTGGGATGGCTTCTACAAGAGAACCAACAAATAGGTTGCACGTTAGCAGTGGTGAAATTCAATTTTTTTTTACTACCGGTTCTGTGGGTGTGGCTTGGTGGGCGTGGCAGGGGAAGGATACTGCAAAATCCCCATTCCCTCCCCACTCCAGAGGAAGGATATTGCAAAATCCCCATTCCCTCCCCACTCCAGAGGAAGGATACTGCAAAATCTCCATTCTTATCCCACTCTGGGACCAGCCAGAGGTGGTATTTGCCGGTTCTCCGAACTACTCAAAATTTCCGTTACCGGTTCGCTGAACTACTCAAAATTTCTGCTACCGGTTCTCCGAACTACTCAAAATTTCCGCTACCAGTTCGCTGAACTACTCAAAACACGTTAGTTTTCTATTTAAGATACATTAACAATTTAGTTTATTCAGCATGAAATGGAGCTCCGTTATGTAGCATGAGGCTGTATATTCTGCAGTGTTTACATTTTGGGTAAACTCATTCCATGAATCCAAGATCTTCAAGCTAAACAGGAAACTTTCATTTTGTTTGCAAATAATAATATTAAAGAGTCTAACGACCAGAAAGGATGAGTCTTTACATTTAAAGAGCACCTGTCATTTTAGAGCCATCCTGGCAGCGCCTGTTAGCGGGCATCCACTTACCTGCTGCCCGCTATGTCCCTCACCTTGTTGTGTCACTGTTGCATCACCAGCCGTCCCATTAAAGTAAACGGGACTGTCGGTGTGTCAACAGAGCTGAGGTGGCGCAGTGGTTAGAGTGCTGTACTGCGGCTACTTCAGCTGACTGCTAGTTCAGCAGATCAGCGGATCAAATCTCACCGGCTCAAGGTTGACTCAGCCTTCCATCCTTCCGAGGTGGGTAAAATGAGGACCCAGATTGTTGGGGGGCAATATGCTAATGCAATATGCTAATATGCAATATGCTAACTTTGTAAACCGCTTAGAAAGGGCTGGAAAGCACTATGAAGCGGTATAGAAGTCTAAATAAAAATAAATAAAATAAATAAAAAACAACAACCCTGTGAGGTGGGTTGGGCTTAGAGAGAGAGAGGCACAAAATCTCAGCGGATCAAATCTCACCGGCTCAAGGTTGACTCAGCCTTCCATCCTTCCGAGGTGGGTAAAATGAGGACCCAGATTGTTTGGGGGGCAAAATGCTATTTAGTATACTGTCGATTGTTGTAAGCTGCCCAGAGTCCTCGGAGAGTGGGCGGCATAGACATATGATTAATAAAATAACAATAATAATAACAGCGGATCAGAGGAGGAGCCACTGCGGGACAGAGATGACAGTTGCTTTTTAAAAATTATGATTTAAATCGAGTGGATTTAAACCAAGTCTTTTTACTAGTGATTTAAATCACAATTTAAATCAACCCGATTTAAATCAAATCCACCCTGTCCATGGGGGTTAGACGCCTCTAGTTTTAAGTCCCTGCAAAAAGAAAAGAATGTTCTACACAAAATTCGGATTGCTTGGGGAAAAAAAAAAATCTCCCACTGGGGCTCTGCAAGATGTCATGGCTGCTTTTGAACAAGGTAGGAAAAGAGATGCTTACGGTTCGGTTTGGAATTGTCTGCTTCCTTTTCTTCCGAGGAAGAGTCATCATCGTCATCGTCATCTTCTGCAGAGGGGAGAGCATCTAAGGAGGATAGAAATGGTAAATATGAGTTGAGAAAAATGAGCTTTTCCCAATGAGATAAGACAGTATTTCTCAACCTCGGGAACTTTGATATAGCTCAGTGTTTCTCAACCTTGGAAGCTTGAAGACGGGTGGGGGATTCTGGGAGTTGAAGTCCACCCATCTTCAAGCTTCCAAGGTTGAGAAACACTGATATAGGTGGACTCCCAGAATTCTGAGAGTTGAAGTCCACGGAATTCTGGGAGTTGAAGTCCATAGTTCTTCAAGTCCGTAAGATTGAGAAACACTGAATTAAAAAAAAGGACAGAATTGTCTTCTTCTTTTTCTTTTTACTGCCTTATTATAGACAGTCTCGTTTAACGACCGTTCAAAGTTACAACTACCTCCCAAAAGTTACTTATGACCTGTCCTCAAAGTCAAACACACACACACACACACACACACACACACACACACACACACATAGAGAGAGACAACATTTTGGGCAATTGGCAACTGGCCTATATTTAAAACCGGTTTCAGCATCCTGAGGTTAAATGATTATAATTTGTCCCCTTCCTTTGCTGGTTTCTGGCCAAAAATGTCCATTCGGGAGAACGGAGTCACTCAACGACCATGTGATCTAACAACCATGCTTTACCCGTTGTAAAATTAACTGTAGTGATCCGTATAATGACCACCATAATTTATGAGGGAAAATGCAGCCTCAGTTGTGGTTGTTACGTGAGGTAGTCCTCACTTAAGGTAAAGACATTCGTAGGAAATTCTGAGTATTTGAAATACTGATTCTTCATAATGTGATATTATGAGGAATCAGATGTTATGAGCCGTGGTGGCCCAGTGGTTAGAATGAAGTATTACAGGCTAATTCTGCCCACTGCCAGCGGTTCGATTCTCACAGGCTCAAAGTTGACTCAGCCTTCCATCCTTCCGAGGTCAGTAAAATGAGGACCCAGATTGTTGGGGGCAGTAGGCTGACTCTGTAAACCGCTTAGAGAGCGGTAAAGCACTGTAAAGCCGTATATAAGTGCTATTGCTATTATTGCACGGCGTAACAAGAGGTGGGAACGGAAGGGTAGACAAAGTCAATAGGAAGCTAATATTGATTGTTTTGATCAGAAGAATTCGCACGAACATTTGCCACTGGCAAACGTGTTTCCTACAGTGATAAAGTCCAGCCTACAAAAGAGTAGGCAATCTTGCTCATTCCGTGCTGAACATCTGGGATCTTATTGACATATAAGCTTTCTTCAGATTCAGCGAAGCAAGGAAGAGTTCTTGTCCTCAGACAAATGTTGGAGATACCCTGGAGATATGTTTCAGATGTCGCTATTACTATCCCTAGATTTTCTCCTGAGAGAGGCAGAGCTGGTGACAAGCAATCATGTTGGCTGTCTCCGAAAGCAGGACAAAATGCGTGGATGGTTTGTCGTTAAGTCAACCATTTGGCAAGCCTGTAAGGAATACCCTGCCTGCCACTTAGCATGAGTTAGTTCTTCCATCAACAGCTCATCACCAGATAGGGCTGCGCCTGGACCAAAGCATTTCAGAGTGCAGAGGGAGCTACAAACACACAATGAAAAGCTTCTCCATGGGAGAAAAGACAACTAAAACCCCAGGAGGCCTCCTACGTCCTTCTTCTTATCTGAATTACCAGAAGGAGCAGACTCCCTGGAAAGCCTTTTGTCCATTCATAAAGGGTTGACTTGATAGAACCTCAGAATCACAACCAGAGCGGCCAAGAAGTAGCTCTTCCCAGTTGTCCATTAAGGTAGAGGTGGATCGTGAAGTTTGGCAATTAGGCCAATTTAGCAGATTAGGAACTGTTGATGGGGAGACATCAGAAAAGCTTTCCAGGTGCTAATGCTTCCAATTTCAGCTACTGGAAATTTCAGCCATTTAGGTTTTTCAGAATCTTGTTGTCCTTTGAATGAAAATCAACTGTTTCTTCAGTCAGTCCATCCATCCATCCATCCATCCATCCATCCATCCATCCATCCATCCATCCATCCAGTGGTGGGATTCAAATAATTTAACAACCGGTTCTCTGCCCTAATGACCGGCTGGGTGGGCGTGGCCATGGTGGGCATGGCCGGGGACTGTGACAGGCAGCGCTCGGCCTCCTCCACACACCCCCTGGGAGCAGAAATGGGCCGCGGGGTGGGCGCACCTCATTTTGGGCCTAGTAGGCCTCCCTGTACTTACCTGGGAGCCAAAATGGGGCACGTGGGACTCCTGGAAGGGGCAGGGTGGGAAGGGGTGTGGCCAGTCAGCAATTTAACAACCGGTTTGCCCAAACTGGCCTGAACCGGCTAAATCCCACCACTCCATCCATCACATCGTATCATCTCTAACCAAAATGAATTTGTCAGTTTCTATAGGACTTTCAAACTGGGAAAATCAAATCAAATGCAACCTCAATTTTTTTTTTTGGTTCTATCTATGGGTAGCCAAATGAAGTTCAGCGGGCCCATGAAACGGAAGGAGGCCCACCAAAATTATCCATGGCATGGCCTCTTACCTTCATCAAATTGGCATACAATTCCAAAGATAAAATTTAAACCCCTCGCCAATTAAAATTAAAAATAACAGTTCAGAAACAAAAGTTACGTGATAGCTTGCTCCAAATAAAGCAGAACAGCATTTATTTTCTCCCAACAATAAAAAAACACGAAGGAGTACCACCTTACCCATACCACCAGAGCTCACTTCGAACCCTGATCCATTTTTGCCCTAGGGCTAAGCATATGAGGAATCTTTTTAAACATGTGGACAATGTTTTTAATTTTTTTAAAACAAACAGTTGGAGAGAATTTTCTAGTGGTGTCCCCTTGTGCATCACACTATATAGACCAGAGGTGTCAAATTCTATTTCATTGAGGGACGCATCAGGGTTGTGTTTGACCTCGGGGGCTAAGGTGGGCATGGCCAGCTTGACATCACTCACGTCAGGGGCATCCGTGGTGGCCCGAACGCCCTGCCAGCAAAAATGGGCTCCTGAGCTCTGTTTTCAGCTGTGACGGCCTCCTGCCGCCCTCTTGCCAGTGAAAATGGAGCTAAGCGTGCATGTGCCACCCTGAGCTCCATTTTCACTGGCACAGAGTGGCAGGAGGCTGTCGCGGCTGAAAACGGAGCCTGGGAGGGCCGCGCGAAGCCCTTCTGAGCTCCATTTTCATTGGCAGAAGCACCACGGGCCAGTCCTTTGTTGTTTCTAGGGCAGCCCCGCGGGCCAGATCTAAGGACCCCGTGGACCAAATCCAGCCCTGAGGCCTTGAATTTGATACCCCGGTATAGGCTGAATCCTGGTCCCCCATCTTCTGCAACTGGCAGTTAAGGTTGAAAAAAACAACAACGGTAAGGCTGACAACGACAATTCAAAAGTGTCTTTCCCAGCAGCTCTCATTCATCTTGGGTAGGAAGCCTGCTACAAACCTGAGACGTTCACGGAGAAATAGGTGGTCTCGCTTCCTGAGGGGCTGTTGGTCATGCAGGCGTAAAGGCCCGAGTCCTCAGGCACAGCGTCCCTGACCTCTACCTCCTCCCCTGTGATGCGCGTCCGGTTGTTCTCGGATAGCTGCACCCCGTCTCGTACCCAGTTGATGCTCTGAACATCGTCCCGGAGGCGGCAGCGCAACTGGAGGAGGTCGCCAGGGTGAGCCGAGTAAGACTCCACTTCCAGGCTTGTTTGGGGGAGAACTGGAAATGTTAGGGGAGAAAAAAAAACAGAGAGGGAGAGAGAGAGGGGGAAGCAAGGTGGTGAATGCTTTATTGCAGATGCATTCCTCTGGCAGCATGCAAACGTTGGAGAGAGCTTCAGCTGCCATGCGGGTCTCTGCAAGAGCGAGGCAAGCGAGAATCTGCAACAAAGCTTTTCATTTCAATGACCGATCCAGCACTATCAATGAATACACAGCTATTTTTTTATGCAATGTATATGTATATATATATTAAAAAATGTGTTATTAGGAAACCAAGAACAAAGAGGGCTGAAACGAGCAAGATGAGCCAAAAACAAATGGCAAGTCAGGATGGGCAACCCAGCAGGAGACGGCTTTGTGAGAACGTCAGGCACAACAGGTAAGCAGGCTGCCATCCGGCCTTCGGAGCAAGGAAGGACAAAGAGGAGGCAAGGGTTAAAAGCTATGATAGGGGAACGAAACCTCTCTTTCCTCCTTCACTGCATGATCTGTTGTTCTGTAGGACTCCTTTATTAGGCCATCAGTAGAACATTGCTTGTTGACGTAATGGGGAGACACAGGCTCAAGCTCAACCCTTCCAAGACTGAGTGGCTGTGGTTCCCGGCATCCCGATATAGTCAGTTGACTCCATCACTGACTATTGGGGGCGAGTCTTTGGCCCCCTCGGAGAGGGCTCGCAATCTGGGAGTCCTCCTGGATACGCAGCTGTCCTTGGAGGAACATCTGACGGCTGTGGCCAGGGGGACTTTTGGTCAGGTTCGCCTGATCCGCCAGTTGCGGCCCTTTCTTGATCGGGATTCCCTGTGCAGTCACTCATGCCCTCGTCACCTCTCGCCTGGACTACTGCAACGCTCTCTACATGGGGCTCCCCTTGAAGAGCACCCGGAGGCTCCAACTGGTCCAGAATGCGGCCGCGCGGGTAGTCACGGGAGCCACATGGCGCTCCCATACAACACCTCTCCTGCGTGAGCTGCACTGGCTCCTGGTGGTCTTCTGGGTGCGCTTCAAGGTGTTGGTTATCACCTTTAAAGCGCTCCATGGCATAGGGCCTAGCTATCTGCAAGACCGCCTGCTGCTACCGACGACCTCCCATCGACCTGTGCGCTCCCACAGAGAGGGCCTCCTCGGGGTGCCATCAGCCAAACAATGTAGGCTGGTGACCCCCAGGGGGAGGGCCTTCTCTGTGGGGGCTCCCACCCTCTGGAATCAGCTGCCCCCAGAGATAAGGAGAATCCAAGACCTCCGTGCCTTCCGCCGTGCCCTTAAAACCTTCTTTTTTCAGCAAGCCGGGCTGGCTTAATATATTTTTAAATATTTTTAATTGGTTTGTCATTGTTTTTTAATTACGGGGCCCAATTTATATATATCTTTTTCATAGTATTTTAATGTTTGTAGTCTATGTTTTTATTTGGCTGTACACCGCCCTGAGTCCTCAGGGAGAAGGGCGGTATATAAATTTGATATAAAATAAATAAATAAAAATAAAATGACCATGCTCTGAGGAGTCCTTGGTGCTCTCTTGAGCTGGCTTGTTTTCTTGAAGACGTTTAATGACCCAAACTAGGTAACATCATCAGTGCTAGCATGAAGATGATATTACCTAGTTTGGGTATCCCCAAAGAGTAATATCATCATCAGAGTATCAGAGCTGAAGAAGCTTCTTGGATGAGAAGCAAAACGTCTTCGAAGAAAAACCAGAAAGTCCAGTTGCCTCTTGAAAAAAGCACCTTTGGGACAACCATGATCTGGATGACTGAGAATCTCCATAGACATCTAACTTGGGTAATGAAACATCTGCAAGAAAACAACTGAGCTCAGAGACCACCAAGGACCCCTCACGTTAACCCTGAGCTACAAATATTCTCCTTTATTGTGACCACGCTTGAAATTTCTTCTACAAAGCTAACCATCCGTTGAGTGAATCCTTGACCACGCCATGTCAGTATGCCAGTGGAGGGACAGAATGAGCTGGTTTAATTTTTGCTTTTTTTAAAAAAAAAAAAGTGCTTCCACAGGATGGAAAGTAGATCCTGCAGACCTATCCTATCCACTTGCCCTGGAATAGTTCAAGGACAGTATTAACATCTCATCTTCTCTTGAGGGAGAAACATCACTCTGTAAATAAGGAACCCACTAGCATTCCTGTCTAGTTGAGACATCTTCTGTTCCTTAGCAGTTGAAGACATCTAGTTGAGACATCTTCTGTTCCTTAGAAGTTGAGACATCTTCTGTTCCTTAGCTATCAGCAGATGTTTCCTACTTACCATAATCAATAAAGCCCCCCAAGAGAAGTAACCTCAGTTTCTTCCAAATGCCCTTTCGATGGGCTTATCAAATTTTGGCAGGCACGTGGACTAGAAGATTGAGTTTTGAGGAATATTCATTTTCAGAATGTCTACAGAGATTCTCACTCAGTCTTGGTTGTCCCAAAGGTGCTTTTTTTCAAGAGGCAACTGGACTTTCTGGTTTTTCTTGAAGACGTTTCTTCAGTTTCAGAGCTGAAGAAGCCATCTGGATGAGGAATGAAAAGACTTCCAAGAAAAACAAGGAAGTCCAGTTGCTTCTTGGAAAAGCACCGTTGTTGCGACATTCGTTTTCAGAAGGCTAAATGTTTAGAGTTGTTTGGAAATCAGAAATAACACGGGGCGGAGGGGAAAGCATCACACCGGGAGGTCATGTTATCTCATCCTATGCTGAAATCATTGACTCTAGAGACCACTTTGAGAGGGAATGGAGTGAAACTACCATAAGTTGGCTGGGATTCACATCTTGAGCTCAGCAATTCCTACCCAAGTTACCATCCTTGTTCCAAACCATTGACAGAAGTGGTCGGTTGGCTGGGGGGGCCAGTTCACTTTCTCAACTACAGGTAGTTGTTCTGTCCCAGCTACGGAACCCAAAGAACGCAGCACACACAAAGTCTGTACAAAACTTAATTTACTAAAATAACTCAGTCTTTTTCAAACAAAGGCTGTTAATAAACTTTCTTAACAGCCTACAAGAATCCAAAATAATCACAATCTTACTATGGTTGGCAGAAAGCCCAGAAGCAATTAGCAGAGAATCCAGACACTAAGGAGAGTGAACTAAAGTTGTTCCCTACAAATTGCTTCAGTCGGTGTTCCTCCTTAAATAGGCTAGGGGAGTGGCCAATTAGCCCCACGCCTTACTCTCGAGGAGACCTTCTCCTGAGGAGCCACTCCTGCCTTTTGGCAGCTCTGCGCGCCTGTGCATCAAGAAGAGGCTCCTCCTCTTCGTCCTCCTCACTTAAGGGAGCTTCTGGAGTTGAAGTCCACCCATCTTCAAGCTACCAAGGTTGAGAAACACTGACATAGACAGAATTACAATTGTTATTTTTGTGCAGAATTGCAATTCAGGAAGAACTTTGTGAGGGTCCTTCCGGCTTCTAGAAGTTACATGTCTGGCTACAAGTGGAGCATCTCTTACCTAGTTCCTAGCAAGGCAAAGCTGGCTACAATTTAATACAAACGATGAGTTTGGAAGTCACAACATGATTATTCTGAGTCAAGGATTTTCTCCAGAGAACATTTTTGGCAGTGTTGTGATGGTAGGCCCATTTTCTCTCAATGATGTCAGCCTCATGAGGTAGACTAGGCAGGAAACATTACCAAATGAACTTAAGGTCACATTAACAGAATCTTGTAAGTGTGAAAGTCCTTCTCTCCACCACCCACCATTCCCCCTTTACAACCTCAAAACTAGGGAGGGTGTCTCACCTGAGTATCTCTCCCCACTCATATTCCTGACGCAGGCTCAGCTGCCTTTTATATTTTATATATATATTTATATTTTATATATTGTCAGAATGGTCGAACAATTGGCAACTTCAAATCTCAACCAACAAATGCTCTGTCTTACACATTGGCAACAAAAATCAGAACACTAAATACAAGCTGGGCGGATACGACCTTGTAGACGACCCTCACTCTGTCAAGGACCTAGGAGTAAGTCATCTCAAACGATCTAAACCCCAGAGCTCACTGTAACAGCATTGCCAAAAAGGAATTAAGAGTTGTTAACCTAATTTTGCAAAGCTTCGTCTCCAATAACATTGAATTGTTAACTAGGGCATACAAAACCTTTGCTAGACCAATTCTCGAATACAGCTCGTCTGCCTGGAATCCACACTGTATATTGGATATTAATACAATTGAGCGAGTCCAGAGGTATTTCACGAGAAGAGTCCTCCACTCCTCTGCTCACAACAAAATACCTTATGCCACCAGGATTGAAATTTTGGGCTCGGACAATCTTGAACTGCGCCGCCTGCAGTGTTGGCGCATCCACAACTTTTGGAGGCAAGTCATTCCACTGATTAATTGTTCTATCAGGAAACACAGTCAGCTTCTTTTTGAGGTTCTTTACAAAGAAAGGGGATGTGGTGGCTCAGTGGCTAAGACGCTGAGCTTGTCGAACGAAAGGTCGGCAGTTCAGCGGTTCGAATGCCTAGTGCCGCGTAACGGGGTGAGCTCCCGTGACTTGTCCCAGCTTCTGCCAACCTAGCAGTTCGAAAGCACGTAAAAAATGCAAGTAGAAAAATAGGGGCCACTTTTGGTGGGAAGGTAACAGCGTTCCGTGCGCCTTCGGCGTTTAGTCATGCCAGCCACGTGACCACGGAGATGTCTTCGGACAGCGCTGGCTCTTCGGCTTTGAAACGGAGATGAGCACCGCCCCCTAGGGTCAGGAATGACTAGCACATATGTGCGAGGGGAACCTTTACCTTTTACACAGTACTATTTAAGCTCCTTCCCAATGAAAAATGAAAAATAAAATAAAATATGGAAGGAATCTGCCAAGGGTAGTTCCTTTCTTAATCTTTCTTTCCGTCAAAAAGAAGAGAGAGGGCGGAATTTGCAAGAGATCTGTTCCCTTTCATTCCTCAGGCACAGAATCAGACTGAAGTATCTTCTGAATTGTCAACTCTTGCTCCTCCTTTATCCTAGCTGCTGAAACCCAGAATTAGTGTGATTAAACTTGAGAGACCTTCCCACCCTTGAAATCTTTGGGGGGGGGAGAGACTTTTTATTATCTCAGCTGACGAGAAGTCTGCACAATGATGGCCATTCAAAGCCACCCACAGCAGAATTGCAACCGGGAGTAGCAAGCTCTTCAACAAAGAAAAGATTTGATTGCCAGAGACGGTCAGCTTCAAGAAAGCCTCCAGTTATTATTAAAATGCTGTCCGGAGAATCTCAGCCTCAAATATACACTCAGAAAAAGAAAAGAAAAGCAGCTGCCACAAAACCAAACATTTGTTTGGGGAGCACAAAGATCCTTTTCCTTCCTTTTTTGGCTTCTCTGGTTCTCCAATTCGGTGAGCTCCATTTTGCCCTTAATTGGGCAACTTGTTTCTCTAAATCAGAAAGAAAAACAAGCAACGGACAAAGAATCGGCTCGGTGATACTGTTGGGTGTGGATTATAGGGATTGTAGTTCAGCCTGCTTTGCTCACAACTTTAACGTGACACTTATTCCGCGCAGGAAGTTTATTTTTTTATTTTTTTATTTATAAAATTGATTAGTCGCCAACAGGGCAAGTTTCTATTGAGGGTCTAGAAAGTTCAAAAGTTTCTGAATAAGAACAAATTGCTGCTAAATCCCCTGTTCAGTTTCTGTTTTAAAACTCTACCAAATCTTTGCCTTCTCAAGTTCCATCCAAAAGTTTCATCAACCTTGACCAAGTGAAAACTATGATTCTGAATGTTACTAACTTCTCCTCAGTGGCTGGTGTTATGGGATTTGATTAAAGTAGAATAATCAGCGATTGATAAATCACAGATACAACGGAAACGACAAAAATCACAGATACAACAGAAACGACAAAAGCACACACATCACACCAGTAGTGGGTTCCTCCTGGTTCGGCCCGGTTCCACCAGTGGTAGACCGGTGCCTGCAAAAATAAATGAGTAGACCGGTGCCTGCAAAAACAAATGAGTAGACCAGTGCCTGCAAAAACAAATGAGTAGACCAGTGCCTGCAAAAATAAATGGGTAGACTGGTGCCTCCAAAAACAAATGGGTAGACCAGTGCCTGCAAAAATAAATGAGTAGACCGGTACAGCTTTTCAAGCAGTTAAAAGTCTGGTAGACCAGTACCTCCGCTCAATCCTAAAGAATTGTCACATGACCATCAAGCCACGCCCACAAAATAAGCTACGTCCACAGAACAGGTAGTAAAAAATTTTAGAACCCACCTCTGCACCACACATACACAGAAACTTTTTTTAAAAAAATATGGCTACCCTAACATTCTAGAAACAAAACAGATTTTAAAACTGTTAAGACACCTGTAACTTAATAGTGTTGATCTAATGTTATTAAAAGGCGAAGCGTTTGTGATCTGGGTTTTTCAACCTGTCTTCTACAGAACCCAAGTTGTTCATGAGAAGTTGATGGGAGTCCTGTGAGAGATTAAGGGTATAAAAAGAATTCCCTCAAACACAGTAGATTATCTATCGCTAGAGTTGATCAGTTTCTGGGGGCCTTTTAAATAACAAATTCTCCACTTAACCCAAAAAAGTTCTCCTACAAGGTCTGCAACTGAACTAAATAACCCTTACTTTATTGCAATACGTCTGAATTACAACTTCAGATGATGTTTCAATAAACATTAACTCTCAATATATACATTTAAATCCGGGGTGTCCAACTTTGGCAACTTTAAGACTTGTGGACTTCAACTCCCAGAATTCCCCAGCTAGCAAAGTTGGACACCCCTGATTTAAAAGAAACTGTGATAAAGATGATAAAACTGCTTGGACCAAAACAGAAAGAAGCAGCAGCACCGTGGAAACCTTGCAGAGGTAAATCTGTCAATATATCCAATAAGAAATCAAAGTTTTAAAATACTCTCTCCAGACACTATTTGATTCATGCAAAAATAGATGAATGTTCATCTGTGCAAATGTCACTTCCCTAATCAACATGGACAACCATACAAAATGTTTTATAGTGGCCATTCATATAATAAATTTGTTGGATAGACCTCAAGTTTACGTATTTTACAGATACGGCTTAGAGACAAAAATGTTCCGACTTATCTTACTCTAATAATCTCCAGTAGACTGGAAATGTAATAATAATTCTACATTTAGACGTCCCAGATGTAAAGCTAAAATATATCATCATCATAATTGTTATTATCATCATTATGTTAAATTTATTAACTGCCCAATTCAAATGGACTCTTGGACTGACATACAAAACTAGAAAAATCATAAAAGCAACTAAAAATCTAAAATCAGATAGACAGCCTAGATTAAAATAATTTAATCGAGAGCAAAATCAACCAAAATAAAACAATGGGCTGATAAACACTAGTCTTAAATTCCTAATCATTTGTTTCATTCTTCACTCACTGGTCTTATCTGTCTCTCTTTTTTTTTTTTTGATTTTAAAAACAAACTTTATTCAATATAAAGAGATAAAACATTGTACAAAACGTTCTTAACTCTAAAAAAGAAGATACAATTCTAAATTACATATATATATACTAAATATACTAAATATACATATATACTAAAACTGACAAACAGGATTATCTCTCTATATTTAAACATGTAAATACATATATACATTAACCTTGATTCCTTAATGACAGTGTAATTTTGTTATCCTTAATTTCTTACTGTATTTGACTTTAATTTTTTTTCTTTCGACTGATCCATTCATACCATCTGTCCCATATTTTGTAATACTGTGAGTCTTCCTTGTTGTTTAATTTTAAAGTTAATCTATCCATTTCTGCACATGTGAATATTTTTTGAATTATTTGTTGTTCTGTTGGCAACTGTTCTAATTTCCAGGATTGGGCTAGGGTTAGTCTGGCTGCTGTAATTATATGTAGTGTGATGTATTTTATTTCTTTTCTATTACTTTTTTTGAATATGCCTAATAAAAAAATTTCAGGTTTTAGGTCGATCTCTTCTTCTGTTATATCTGTTATCCACTGGTCTTATCTCAATATCACCCCTGGGTACAATGATACTTCAGTACACATCATTAATTGGTTCCGGGAGGTGCAATGAATACCAAAAACAATGAGTACTAAATAATTTTTTCCTGTAAGGAATAATGTAATGAGTCACAAGGTAGCCAACTCCAACCAGTTCTAGCTTGTGCTTTGAGTACTAAACAAACAATGAGTACCACATCAAAATTTCCGCATCAAAACACATTGAGCATCAAATTCAATGAGTTTCAAAGCAGTGGAGTACCAAGGTACCACTGTATAATAAAAGTACCTTAACCTTTATACATGATTGCCTTCCTTCTGATTCAACTTCAATCCTACAAGCTGGCTTTGAACCCAACAACATAAATATTTATTGAGCTCCAAACGGGGTAATTCTTTTTTGCAAGACACACGGATTATTCTCCCTCTCCATGTTGTTACAGAACTGGATTCAGGCAAAATGTTCTTCTTCCAGATTCATATTACAGCTTAAGGCAAATGATCACAGGGATGGATATGAGAACCAATGTGATGCAGGGATGAAGCTACAAGACTAGAAGTGGAGAGATCCAGATTCAAGTGCTCCCTTAGGCATGGAAGCTTGTTGATTGAATTCGGGCCAGTATGTTTCTCTCAGCCCAAGAACCAGCGTGATCCAACAAGTGAAAGCATTAGATTAGCAATGGGGAGACCCATGTTCTTATTTTTCAAGAGCTGTATCGTGGCATTTTCCTTGTGTATACTTTTGAAAAATTGCTTAGCGCATTGTAAGCCGCCCTGAGTCTCCGGAGAAGGGCGGCATATAAATCAAATAAAAAAAATAAAATAAAAAAATAAATAAAAATAAAACTGGAATACATCTTCTAATTAAACTCATATTTATTGTAAAGAAGAAAATAAAACATCTTACTATCTAAAATAATTAAACTGTTACATTTTTGCAAAGTTCCTACCGGCTACTTCTCAGCAGCCGGACTTCTCTGACAAAGAAAAGTGAAGAAGCAAGTGAAAGAAAGGAGTGAAGGAATGTGGATATACGTAGTATCAGTTACTGATAAGACCTTGGCAAGCTATGGAAAGTCTGACAGTCCAGAAATATGAGCTCAGCTGGTAAATACAAAAAAATGCAGTGACAACGACCTCTACAAAAGTCTCTCCACTTCACAGAAGTTTCTTGGGTGACTTGGGCCGGCCACTCTGGCTTAGACAAGCCCACATCACAGGAGGCGTAAATATCAGGCGCAAGAAATCAGGATCCAGAATAGAGTTCAAAAGTACTGGAAGTTTATTTCATACTATCTGTACATAAGAATTCAGATCTACTAACGGTCAAGGCAAATTGGTGCCAGATAAGAATCAACGGACAAGAGACTTCAAGGGGGACTGGATTTAGGTCTCTTTTGGGGGCTTAGGGGCTCCAGACTGATGATGCATTTGACCCTGCCCTTGGAGTCAACCAAGGTGTCAGCCATCTTTTACCTTTGGGCCTTCAGGCCTGCCACAAATTCTACTGTGGGAAAATGGGAGGGGGGATTGTATGGAGTGAAGATGATATGTAGTCAAAATAACATTCTTTTCTCAGAGAGTCAAGGCTGAGTTGCCCTGCAGCTGTGCTGAGAAGACTGGGGAGCAGTGGTGAAATTCAAATATTTTTACTACCGTTTCTGTGGGCATGGGCGTGGTGTGGCTTGGTGGACGTGGCAGGGGAAGGATACTGCAAAAACTCCATTCCCATCCCACTCCTGGGGGAAGGATATTGCAAAATCTCCATTCCCACCCCACGCTGGGGCCAGCCAGAGGTGGTATTTGCCAGTTCTCCGAACTACTCAAAATTTCCGCTACCGGTTCTCCAGAACCTGTCAGATTTTACCCCTGACAGCAAGAACATCATCGTCATCAAGTAAAGCATGACTGAAAGCAAAAACTGGCACAATCAGAGGTGCCCTGGGATGGAAATATGGAAGGGCAAAGAACCTTTTGTTACTCTGACAGATCCCTATGCTTTATTATCTTATCCAATCGGCACATTCCTTGAAATTTCGGGCCCTGATTTATGTAGATCAAGATTAGGTTATAATCTCCTACTTAATCCAATAATAATTACTTCCAAATGTGTGCACCTAGGATGGCAATTTTAATGTTCTCATAATTGAGCTTAATGGATATCTTTGCATGTATGGAAAAAAAAAAGGAAAAGCTGGGTGGTCTCTGAACCATTATAATCCTGAAATTGGTAAGTGCTCCCTGACTATAAACTTTTGAATTACATTCCGAAACTCAGTTTAGTTCTAAATACCTTTCGACTATTATAGTTGCCACCTATTAGGTATGATTGCTTGGAGATTCAGTAGATTACCATGGAGAAATTAATTAAGAGGCGTTTGTCTTTTCTTGCCATTCAAGATTGTTATGATTTGAAATCGAGTAACTGGTTGCAAATCGTTTCATTCCTGTCCATGCGACACTGTACAATGCGGGAAGCTTGGAGGATTAAGCCGGGGAGATAGAATGCTTAGGAAAACCAATTCCAGACGACAGTCAGTTGCTCCAACAACTGATGCCTCCAGACACATGTGCCCTGTCTCACTAGTTGCCCAAAGGACCTCATCAAGCAGAATGCGCTTCTTAAAGTCTCTCAGAGAGAAAACATTAACGTGTTGGAAGTCTGGAAGAAAAAAGAGAGATGCAGAATAGCAATAGCACTTAGACTTATATACCGCTTCACAGTGCTTTTACAACCCTCTCTAAGTGGTATACAGAGTCAGCCTCTTGCCCCCAACAATCTGGGTCCTCAGATTGAGGGAAGACTGATTCAACCTTGAGCCTGGTGAGATTCGAACGGCCAAATTGCAGGCAGCCGGCAGTCAGCAGAAGTAGCCTGCAGTACTGCATTCTAACCACTGCGCCACCACGGCTCAGAAAGCTGCATAGTTACAGAAGTTGGCATTATTTAAACCAGGGGTCCTCCATCCACAGGCTGCGGACTGGTATTAGTCCACGAACAGGGCCACACAGGTGGAGGTGAGCAGTGGGCGAGAGAAACTGTGGATGCACAGGCTCTAACTTGCACACTTCCTCCTCCCCACTCTGGTCCATGGAAAAATTGTCTTCTACGAAACCAGTCCTTGATGTCAAAAAGGCCAGGGACCTTTGATCTACATGTTGTAAACATGGAGTAAATTGGTCCAGCCCAAGATCAAACTTTTCTTCTAAAAATTCCTTTCTTTGTTGATTTCTTCCTCTTTACCGATCTTTATTGAAAAGGGGAAAAAACAGATTACCAGCCACTTTTCAAGTACCTTGATGTTCGAAAAACGATGAAAAACCCTTTCTTTGACCCGAGTTTACAATCTGTGTTGGTTTCACTCTGAAATCGTGGCTGATTCTTCTTTCTTGCCGTGTGTTTAATTTCGATGATGTGCTTTTAGTCGACTTCTGCATTTAAATAAATGTTTCCACTTAGGTATGGCAAGGGAGAGCTTTCCCCCACCCCCCCACCGCCTTCCTATAACATAGCAGATGAATTGCGGAGGAATAAATGAATAAATAAACGTGCATTTCTAGGAGGGTGAAATGATGAAGCTAGTTAGTATTTCAGACTTATGAATCCCAAAAGGCCTTTTGTAAAGCATGGCATGGCAAAGAGGGTGGGAGGATGACCCGGAGCAAAAAAAGAAAAAAATAATAATAATACGTGCTCTGTTTGTTATATGACCGGGGGCAAGAAAAGACACATCCCTTTAGCTCAGCTCAGCTCTTCTATTGTGCAGTCAGCAATTCAAACAGGGGAGCTAAGCTAACAAGAAAGAAGGAAATGAAGGGAAGGGAAGACACAGCGGCAAAGCAGGCAGCAGAGAAGAAAGGAGCAAAAAAAAAAAAAGAAAGGAGCATGGGAGGTGATGAGCAAAGAAAGGGACAGATTAAAATAATCCCCGGGCAATTAAAATGTCAAAACTCAGCTCTGGGGAACACAACAACAACAAGAAAAACAGCCCGGAAGGTGTGAAAGCAACAGGCAGTGACTCAAAAACAGTCGGCTACACCTGATCATCCGTGATACGGAGTTCATATGATATGAATTTAGTTGAATAGATGTTTCATTATGTGGCTTAACAAATGCCAAGATTTCCTGCTGTTACTCAGAATGTGACGCAAGAGCGGTGATGACCGCCTCTCTTTCCTGCATTGTTCTATAAAGAAACCCGAGATGCTGGTTTAACATTTAAAAGGCCATCATCGGGCTGGGGAGACTAGTTCTAGTTCTGTTTTGGGCGCAAACCTGGTTGATTGAGAGTGGGCCAGTCACCACCCCTGGGAAGAAGAGTGCGAGGGCTTCTGTAGGGTAACCTCCGTCAGTCAAGATTGATTCAAAGCTCCTGCCCTCCAACCTCTGTATTATGTTTTTCTTGGTCTGAATGCAGGTCTGAATCAACAAAGAGCCTGACTGGTAAAAAAGAGAAGGAAGGAAGGAAGGAAGGAAGGAAGGAAGGAAGGAAGGAAGGAAGAAGGGAGGGAGGGAGGGAGGGAGGGAAGGGAAGGGAAGGGAAGGGAAGGGAAGGGAAGGGAAGGAAAGAAAGAAAGAAGGAAAGGAAAGGAAAGGAAAAGAAGAAGGAAGGAAGGAAAGAAAGAAAGAAAGGAAAGAAAGAAAGAAGGAAGGAAGGAAGGAAGGAAGGAAGGAAAGGAAGGAAGGAAAGGAAGGGAAGGGAAGGGAAGGGAAGGGAAGGGAAGGAAAGGAAAGGAAAGGAAAGGAAAGGAAAGGAAAGGAAAGGAAAGGAAAGAAGGAAGGAAGGAAGGAAGGAGGGAGGGAGGGAGGAAGGGAGGGAAACGAGCACTCTTTATCTAAATACTGTATTTTAGGTAAAGGTAAAAGTTCCCCTCGCACATATGTGCTAGTTGTTCCTGACTCTAGAGGGCGGTGCTCATCTCCGTTTCAAAGCCGAAGAGCCAGCGCTGTCCAAAGATGTCTCTGTGGTCATGTGGCTGGCATAACTCAACGCCAAAGGCGCACGGAATGCTGTTACCTTCCCACCAAAGGTGGTCCCTATTTTTCTACTTGCATTTTTTACCTGCTTTCGAACTGCTAGGTTGGCAGAAGCTGGGACAAGTAACGGGAGCTCACCCCGTTACGCGGCACTAGGGATTCGAACTGCTGAACTGCCGACCTTTCGATCGACAAGCTCAGTGTCTTAGCCACTGGGTCACCGCATATGTAATCCTAACCCTAACCTTTACCTTTACGGTATTTTATTCCATGCCAATTCCCCAAATATTTGTTCACGTCATTTTTTTAAAAAAATTTTTTAATTTGATTTATATGCCACCCTTCTCCAGAGACTCAGGGCGGCTTACAATGCGTTAAGCAATAGCCTTCATCCTTTTGTATATTCTTACAAAGTCAGCTTATTGCCCCCACAAACTGGGTCCTCAATTTACCTACCTTAGAAAGGATGGAAGGCTGAGTCAACCTTGAGCCTGGTGAGATTTGAACGTCATCCCATCCCATCCCATGTAGTACCTCCTACTACCTCTTTTTCTCTCCATCTATTTCTCTGACCCTTTGTTTTTTTCTTAGTTTTTCATCTTTCTTTTTAAAAATGCAGTTAAGATTGTATGTGTATCTCTCTCTCTCTCTGTATAAATATATGTTTGTGTATGAAACTGAAAGAGGAACTCCCATCCATCATCTAGATTAGGGGTCTCCAACCTTGGCAACTTTAAGATTTGTGGACTTCAACTCACATAATTCCTCAGCCAACAAAGCTGGCTGAGGAATTCTGGGAGTTGAAGTCCACAAGTCTTAAAGTTGGTAAGGTTGGAGACTCCTGATCTAGAGTTTATTCTTATCACCTGGGCTAATTCTTATCACCTTGCTGTTTATAAGATAGGCTACCAAGAGACTTCCTTTATCTCTCATGAGTGCTTTGTCTCCTTCTACCTTTTACAGGATCACCACCACATCTGAGCTGTAAGCCTGAAGTTTCAAGACTGGATGTGGCTCCCCCAAAATTATAACTGAAGATCCAACCTGCCCCCTCCAAAAGTCAGCACCAACCTGGCAATTTTTAATGGACAAAATATTCAACGTTCAACGTGAATACAATCACGATTAAGTCCTGCTTTAGAAAGCCTTAGTAAGACCTCACTTGGAATACTGCATCCAGTTCTGGTCACCACAATACAAAAAATACGTTGAGACTCTGGAAAGAGTGCAGAGAAGAGCAACCAAGATGATTAGGGGACTGGAGGCTAAAACATACGATGAACGGTTGCAGGAACTGGGTATGTCTAGTCTAGTGAAGAGAAGGACTAGGGGAGACATGATAGCAGTCTTCCAATATTTGAGGAACTGCCACAAAGAAGAGGGGGTGCCAACCTATCTTCCAAAGCACAAGAAGCAATGGATGGAAACTAACCAAGGAGAGAAGCAACCTAGAACTAGGGAGAAATTTCCTGAACAGTGATAACAATTAACTGGTGGAACAGCTTGCTTTCAGAAGTTGTGGGTGCTCCAACACTGGAGATTTTTAAGAAGAAGAAATGGACATCCACTTGTCTGGAATGGTATAGGGGCTCCTGCTTGAGGAAGTTTGGCCTACAAGAACTCCAAGGTCCATCCCAATTCTATTATTCTATGTTCTATGATGATGATGTTATCCATTCAGTCATGTCCAAGTCTTTGTCGATTAGGTCTCTCCACATCTCTCAATCCTGCTGTCAGGTTTCGTTGCTATCTTAAATAAACTTCATTCTCAAACGCAAGGTCTCTAATGAATCTTTTTTTTATTTAAGAATAGGAGAACGACATCCCTGAACTCTTTGTGCAGCCAAAATTGGCCCCTCCTTCCAAAACCCTCCCTTTCCGTTCTTCAACCCCAATGTCTCATTGGCCATCGTGCAGATCCATCTCTTCGTCCCAAGCATTTTCTTTTCACAGGAATTTCCCCCCTCCCTCTGTCACCCAGGTAACACTATCTACTGTAGAGCAGGGAACTAGGTAAAAGTTCATCTCAGCATTAAAGCAAAGCTTCTCCCTTCTTATATTCATGTCAGCGCTGGAGGAGAACATAATTTGGAACGCTGACACCTGCATTTTTTTTTTTTGAGTTTTTCTATGCTCTGGCTGGTGACCATCAACTTTGATGGTGTCCAGTCTTTGCGTTCTTAGCCAGCCTGGTTTCCTTTCGCCACTAACTCTCTGAAATGTTAATTGTTTTTGTTAAGAATATTGGTGTGGTGTTACCAACCAGCAGAGTAAATGCACAAGGAAACGTTTGAGCAATGAATAAGAGATATGCAAACTGGTTTATCAAAAGTTTACTGTATAGTGAAAAAACAATCTCATAGTCTTTAAATCAATTCCAAGTCTTTGCCAGTTAAATCAGTCCAGTTCTTCTTACCACACAAACAGTAGTTGGTTAGAATAACAAACTCACTCTGGTTCACAAACCACGATGGTAGCAGATCCATCCAATGATGATAGCACAATGGTTCGCAACTTCACACACTATGGTAGCTTATCATCAACTGAATACTTTACAGTACCTTTCTTAAATACGTTCACAATTAATTACAGCAGGACTCAGCATTACAATGAATCAGCAGTAAAACTTTAAAGTCACACAATACATATTCATATTAAAGTTACAGAACACATATATTGCCTGGACAACTTGTTAGGCTCAAACCATATCCTAACAGCTTTCTCCAATGAATTCTCCCACACGACATGATCAAAATAAGTGAGATGAATACTGTGCACTCATACAGGAAGCCAACATTAACGGCAATGCAACTGCGAATGCAATGCAACCAATTTTAATTTGTGATCCATTTCTCCTTCTGCTCTTGTCTTCTGGAATGTCGCGCCCAGCACACAACTCAAAAAGAGCCTTGATGGTACAGTGGTCTACGCACCCTGTTATTAACACAGCTGCCTGCAATTTACTGCTGGTTCGAATCTCTCCAAGGCTCAAGGTTGACTCAGCCTTCCATCCTTTCTAAGGTAGGTGAAATGAGGACCCAGATTGTGGGGGCAATAAGCTGACTTTGTATAAATATACAAAAGTATGAAGGCTATTGCTTAATGCATTGTAAGCCGCCCTGAGTCTCCGGAGAAGGGTGGCATATAAATCAATTTTTTTTTTAAAAAAAAGGGAGATTGGACGTCCCTCTTCTAAGCTAATGCTCTGGGGGCTCCCCACTGCCACTTTAATTAGGTGGGCTCTCTCTCACCTTCCCCCATCCTTGCAAGCCTTCTATTTGCTCTGGGTCCCTGGGAGGGAGGGAGGGAGGAAGCATTTTTTAGACGTCAGCTCAAAGCACATGGCCCAGGTCATCTCATTTCAAAGTCAATAAAAGCTCCCATTCCCGGCACTGTTCTGCATTAAATTGCCATGACCAATGGGATCTCCGAGGGCAGAGATGCTTTTCTTCCCGTGATAGACAAGCTTTCCCTCCCAGCCCCAGCTGATGAGAGAAGGGAGTCAGAGGGCAAAGACAGGTTGATGGCCATTGGTCACCCGGAGCACAAGTTGGTAAATAGGCCTGGTGGGAACGCCGAGCGATGCCATTCACAGGCTAATGACCATATCGAGCTTCATTAGCTTTTCCAGGAAAGGGGAGACAGCCCCATGCTAGCTAAAGGATGGAGCATGGCCTCAACGTGTCTTCCAATGATAAGTGGTGTCCCCCACCCTCAAAAAAACATAACATCATTGTCCTAGCTGCAAGGAGTCACAAAACGGAGCCTGGATAGCTCAACAGACAGAAGCACTGTAATTTAACACCAGCTGTCTGCAATTAAAGTAAGATCGAATCTCGCCAAGGCTCAAGGTTGACTCAGCCTTCCATCCTTTCTAAGGTAGGTAAATTGAGGACCCAGTTTGTGGGGGCAATAAGCTGACTTTGTATAAATATACAAAAGTATGAAGGCTATTGCTTAACGCACTGTAAGCCGCCCTGAGTCTCCGGAGAAGGGCGGCATATAAATCAAATTAAAAAAAAAAACAACCCTTGGCTATGTAGATACAAACAAAGTACCTTATTTTTCGGAGTATAACACACACTTCCCCCCTCAAAAAAGAGGGTGGAAATGTTCGTACATCTTTTTATTATTTATTTATTTATTTATTTGTTTGTTTGTTTGTTTGTTTGTTTGTTTGTTTGTGCTTATATGCCGCCCTATCTCCAACGGACTCAGGGCAGCTCACAACAATAAAACCACACTCCATAATGCAAGTTAAAATGCCTAATTAAATCAGATACAATTAAAAACCCATAAAAAAACCCCATCAGTCCAGGCCAGGGGACTCAAATAACCAAGTTTTTAATTCGTGGCGAAAGGTGCGAAGGTCAGGGGTGAAGGTCCTCCAAATACTCCATTTATACTGTACAAATGGCTGTATACTCCAAATACAGCCATTTTTGGCCTCCCGAAACCCTGCCCCGCGCGTCCAGTTTTTGCCAAAAACATGCCAATTTTTCGCAGAAACGGGATGCGCAGAGGGTTTGGGAGGCCTGCAGAGTGCTCCTGGGGGCTGGGGAGGGCAAAAAACGCAACGCGTGGGGCAGGGGTGAAATCCAGCAGGTTTTGACAGGTTCTGGAGAACCAGTAGCGGAAATTTTGAGCAGTTCGGAGAACGGGCAAATACCACCTCTGGCTGGCCCCCAAGTGGGATGGGAATGGAGATTTTGCAATATCCTTCCCCTGCCACACCCACCAAGCCACGCCCACTAAGCCACACCACACCCACCTAGCCATGCCCACAGAACCGGTAGTAAAAAAAATTGGATTTCACCACTGGGGGGTTTGGGAGGCCCAAAACAGGCCTGTTTTTCGCAAAAACGGAATGCGCAGAGGGTTTGGGAGGCCTGCAGAGTGCTCCTGGGGCCTGGGGAGGGCAAAACCCTTTTTTCCCCTTGTTTACCTCTTCAAAATCTTGGTGCGTCTTATACTCCGGAGTGTTTTATAATCCAAAAAATATGGGTAATTATAGTTTTCCCCTCCTTTTATTACATCAAGGGGTCCCCAACCCCTGGCCCATAGGCCGGGACCGGTCCATGGCCTGTTAGAAACCAGGCTGCCCAAACGACGCTTCATCTGTGCATATGCAGGATTTAAGTTGGGTGTGAAACCATCCCCCCTCCCCTTTCGGTCCACGAAAGACCATTTTTCTTCTGCAACCGGTCCCTGGTGCCAGAAAGCTTGGCGGCGGCTGCATTACGTCACTGGGAGTTAAAGCACATCCACTGATTAAAAAGCAAGGCACGGACGAAGCAGCCTTTTCAGGTGCTTTGGTTGTGTTTTATACCCCCAAAGGAAGCTGCTGGATGACAGCTACCATAACTCATTTCTCCCAACGAGCCTGGATTTTGAAGGGAAGCTATTTAGATCTCCTTTCCAAGCTTGGAGAATCTTCCCATCTCCTGCTGGGGTAGCACCCTTTCCAGGCACCTGGTGATCTCCCAATCTCCTAAGAGTTCCACTGGATTACCAGTCAGGGATCAACCCAATTGTAATCCATTTTTGAGACTTCTTTGAGATTCTAAGGTGGCAGGGAAGGGAGTCGGCTGTTGCAGGCACCATATAGCTAGACTCCCTTGCGGCTGCATTCCCTTCACTAAAGAGAGCTTTATACAAGTTTTAGTAATGTAATTATAAGCTGTCAGGCTAACGTGGATTTCTGAATGCCAAATCGTCTTGAGAGAGAACTGCTTTAGAGAACGTCCCCAATTCCCGGCTTCAAATCTAAAGATTTGAAGGTAAAGATGTTAATTGGGTTTTTAAAAATGGGATTTTAAATTTGGGGTTTTAAATTGAGCCTATCATTTAATTATTTTAATTATTTTTAAATTTTGTCTGCCTTTGTGCTTTTAATCAGGCTGTACACCGCCCTGAGCCCTTCGGGAGAAGGGCGATATAGAAATAAAATTAATAAAAATAAATAAATAATAAATAAATCTACATTACGAAAGAGGGGAACCCCTCCCCAACCTTTCTTTAAAAGGGCCAAAGTTCCCCTCGCACATATGTGCTAGTCGTTCCTGACTCTAGGGGGCGGTGCTCATCTCCGTTTCAAAGCCGAAGAGCCAGCACTGCCCGAAGACGTCTCCGTGGTCATGTGGCTGGCATGACTCAACGCCAAAGGTGCATGGAACACTGTTACCTTCCCACCAAAGGTGGTCCCTATTTTTCTACTTGCATTTTTTACGTGCTTTCGAACTGCTAGGTTGGTAGAAGCTGGGACAAGTCACGGGAGCTCACCCCATTACGCGTCACTAGGGATTCGAACCGCTGAATTGCCGACCTTTCGATCGACAATCTCAGCGCCTTAGCCACTGAGCCATCGCATCCGCAAGACCTCTCTTTAGCACCCTTTTAACAGGCAGAAAGCCAACAGAGGAAAACCTTATGAATGAAGGCAAATATATGTGTCCCAGGATGGTACACCTTCTGGTAGGAGAGAAGGGCTCCTCCAGCACGAGTCTGAAAGCTCAGAAGGCCAAACCTCTGGTCCCAGTGACTGATCCCAAGATTGGATCCCAAGAAAACTTTCCCCAACACTAGTTTGAACCCTGGGGACAGCCACACCTATTAAAATTTGGTTTTGTTGGAACAATGTTTTTTTGTTTTAAATGTAAGGCTGCTGCACTTTTTGACATCTGTAAAAATCAGAATTCCTAACAAGCTTTTTTTTTTCTTTTGCCTCCCTATAAAGAAATGGCTGGGAATAGCAAAAACGGCAAAAAATTTTTGCAAATACGCAAGGGAAGGTCAAAATATGAACAAAAGGAACACCGATGATGCAATGTTGGGCCGAGAGGATTTGCATTGCTTTTTCACCAATCTTGGACCTACTCTGCACCTGTGTTCTGATTCGCCTTCCCATGATTCCTACTGCATTGTCCCAGTATGTTAAGGAATTCGCAGAGTAACTCTTGAGTAGCAAGGGTGTGCGCATGAAAAGCGATTGAGAGTAGTTAGGAAATAACACAGCCAACACAGAGATACACTGAGTTGTGTTTACTTTCAGGAAATAGTAGTAAGGCACAGTCCAATAAACAGTCCAGGTCATACACAGATAAAGCAGTAGACAGTAAACAATAGTCCAAAGATAGTCCAATAACAAAGTCTTTTTACCAGTTGTTGTAGTCATACACAATAACAGTTCTTCTTCTATATTTGCAAACAGTAGCAAACACACCAAAGATATCAGCAAAGAGAGCAAAGAGAAACAAACCAGGTTTCTAGCTCTCTCTTAAGGACATTGGCTACAGAGCTAACCAATCAGGACACAGTATGATGCAATAGAGCAACACAGCAATCTTAAAGCAATATTGATGGTTTATATATTGCCAACCCAACAAGTTAGGTAAAATCATTTCCTAACACAGTAGGAACTTTCTGTCTTTGGGGGTGTGGGGTGTGATGAGACAGTCAACTCACTGCGGCCAACTCACTGTGGCCAACTTCTCGCAGCCAACTCACCAATAGTGGAGGACAACTCATCACGGCCAACTGAGCGCAAGACAACTCGTCAGGGGACAATTTAACAATTCTATTTAATTATTTAAAATAAAAAAAAATAATTTTTGCCATTCACATTTCACTCTGTCCTTCCTTTTCCATCCTTTCTTTAATAACTGTATTCCACCGTTTCTTTGATATTAGCGTAACTCTTGAGCTATGGCGAGTTGGCCATGGCGAATTGTCATGGACCCCCTTTGGAGGAGGGGATGACCTACGAATGATGTTGTCACTTCCTCCTTTGGACATTATAGATAAAAGAGTTATTTGTAGATCAGGGTTGAACTCTGGGGTCCTTGGTACTCTCTGAGCTTGGTAGTTTTCTTGCAGACTTTTCTGACACCCAACTAGGTATCAAAATCTCCTCGCCAGCAATCAACACCCAAATACGCCGAGAATAACACCAAGATTAATGCCAGACCAACAATCATGCACTAAATAATACTCCAATCGAGGAACTACCAACCCAGACAAACAAAGATAACAGTAAAACAGGCCAAACAAGGAACACTAAGTCTACTCCTACTGACAAGGTAACCCATTAGTATATAAAATAAGAGCAAACGCTATTCCCTTACTAGCACTGATGGTGTTGCCTAGTTTGGTAATGAAAGGTCTTCAAAGAAAACAGCCAAGCTCAGAGAGCATCAAGGACACCACAATCTTTTGGACATGCCGAATAAGGAAAGCCCTATTTGACAGCTGGACTCTTTATCAACCTCAAAAGATCCCCGCAGGCCACCATCACTGCTTTTGAAAAAGTCCAGAGGCAACTGTGGTTGGACTGCAGCTCAGCCAACAGATGGGCTGAGATTCCAGAAGGGGATGCACTTAGGGGCAGCTCTTGAAGGCGCCTGACCTCTCTCCCCCACCCCACCCCACCCCGCCTCCCTTTCCCCCCATTCTGAACAAATGTTTTAATAAGCCAGATTATCAGAGTTGTGGCTCTTTGTGTTTGCTCCCATTGTGCAAAGGATGTGATAGTTGCCTGGGGGCAGTTCCAGCTTTGGAAAGAAAAGAGTAATTCCTTAATGGAGCCTCCCATCACCAGGGCCTGCAAATTTCCATAACAGTGGCTCAAATGCAGGACCCCTCCCTCATTCCCAGATTTTTGTTATTTTCTTTTTCTTTTTTTGTCCGAGGAAGTGAGAGAAGGAAGGTTCTCAGTGGTTTTCTTTCTTTCTTTCTTTCTTTCTTTCTTTCTTTCTTTCTTTCTTTCTTTCTTTCTTTCTTTCTTTCTTTCTTTCTCTCTCTCTCTCTTTCATCCTTCCTTCCTTCCTTCCTTCCTTCCTTCCTTCCTTCCTTCCTTCCTTCCTTCCCTTCCCTTCCCTTTCTTCTTTTTTCAAAAGCCATCTGCATGACATCACTGCCACCATTCAGGGCTCATAAGAGGACCAAACCTATTAGCCTGCTGGAAATAATAATTAATGACATTGTCCTTTTATTTGCTCTCTTCTTGTGCATCTCATCTACATAGCTGCCTAGAAGGACACTGTTGTCAGGTATAGGGAGATGCCCAAATGCTTCCTTCCTACTTCTCCCAAATGGTTGTTGTTCTCACATTTGGCTGCTCTTGGAAAAAAACAAAAAGGCATCAGGATTGAATGATATTTAGACAGGAAACAGCTGAAGAATTCCATGTTTCTGGCATAATTGGTAATTCAGCCTTTTCTAAATATTGTTTTATTTTTTTCTTCTGGGATTGTCTCTTGTTTATATCATTTTTCATAATAACCACGAATCATTTTCTTTTTCTCAACTTGCTGGCTGGGGCATTCTGGGAGTTGAAGTCCACAAGTCTTCAAGTTGCCAAGGTTGGAGACCCCTGCCTCTAGAAAGAGTGCAGAGAAGTGCAACAAAGATGATTAGGGATCTGAGAGGGTTAAAGTTAGAGGGTTGCAGGAATTGGCATGTCTGTTCTAATAAAGAGAAGGACTAGAGATGACATGATGGCAGTTTTCCAGTACATGTGGGGTTGTCACCGTGAAGAGGGGATTCACTTATTCTCCAAAGCACCTGAGAGCAGGACAAGAATGGTTAGAAGACTGTTAAAGAGAGATCCAACCTAGACCTAAAGAGAAATTTCCTGACAGTGAGAACAGTTAATCAGTGGTTTGGCTTGTCTTTAGAAATTATGGGTGCTCAATCACTGGAGGAGGAGGAGGAGGAGAAGAAGAAGAAAGAAGAAGAAGAGGAAGAGGAAGAGGAAGAAGAGGAAGAAGAAGAAGGGGAAGAAGAAGAGAAGGAAGAAGAGGAAGAGGAAGAAGAAGAAGAAGAAGAGGAAGAAGAAGAAAGGGAAGAAGAAGAAGAGGAGGAAGAAGAGGAAGAGGAAGAAGAGGAAGAAGAGGAAGAGGAAGAGGAAGAGGAAGAAGAAGAGGAAGAAGAGGAAGAAGAGGAAGAAGAAGAAGAAGGGGAAGAAGAAGAAAGGGAAGAAGACGAGGAGGAGGAGGAGAAGAAAAAGAAGAAGAAGAAGAAGAAGAAGAAGAAGAAGAAGAAGAAGAAGGGGAAGAAGAAGAAGAGGAGGAAGAAGAGGAAGAGGAGGACGAAGAAGAAGAAGGGGAAGAAGAAGAGGAGGAAGAAGAAGAAGAGGAGGAGGAGGAGGAAGAAGGGGAAGAAGAAGAAAAGGAGGAAGAAGAGGAAGAAGAAGAAGAAGAGGAAGAAGAAGAAGAAGGGGAAGAAGAGGAGGAAGAAAAGGAAGAGGAAGAGGAAGAGGAAGAAGAAGAAGAAGAGGAGGAGGAGGAGGAGGAGGAGGAGGAGCAGAAGTGGTAATTCTTCCTTCTGCTTGCCAAAGCCCAGCTCCAGGTGGACACAAGGAGCTGGGCTTTGGAGCAGGAAATCGGGAAGTGGGAGGAGGGGAACAGCAGCTGGATTAACCTTTACTTCTCCAAAATCCCTTCCATCTCTGTTATTCTGAGGAATTAATAAAATGACAACCAATCAAGGCTGACGGAGTAAGGGATTTTGGTTGGTAATCAGGAAACACTGGTATATACCTAGAGCCGTGATGGTGAACCTATGGCACACGTGTCACAGGTGGCATGCAGAGCCATATTGGTGGGCACGCGAGCATGCGCCCGCCGGCCAGCTGATTTTTGGGCCTTCCGGAAGTTGGGAAACAGGCTGTTTCCAGCATCTGGAGGGCCTCCAGGGGGTGGGGAAGGCTGTTTTCGCCCTCCCCAGGCTCCAAGAAAGGCTCTGGTGCCTGGGGAGGGTGAAAAACGGGCCTACTGCGTGCCAAAAGCGGGGGGAGCACACGGGGTGGTGGTGGTGTCACGTGCGCATGTGTGGGAGGTGGGGCGCATTGAATTATGGGTGTGGGCATGTGTGCGCACGACCCCCCACGCTCCCCCCTCTTTTGGCACACGACGGCAAAAAAGTTAGCCATCACTGGCCTAGAGGGTTGTTGTCAGAAACACGACCTTGGACTGAATGGATCTTGAGTTGGCTTTGGATGGCTTAAAAGTATCTTTGCTTTGGTTGCCTTCCAGGGTGGATAAAAATCAATGATTTTAAAAAAAAATATATCAAAAAAATCGGATTTTTTTGGTTTAAATCGGATTTTTTTGATTTTAATCGAATTTATTTTAATAAAAAAACTTTTGGGGTAAAAATCTATCGTAAGATAGTTTTCTATTTAAGATACATAAATAATTTAGTTTATTCAGCATGAAATGGAGCTTAGTTCTGTAGCATGAGGCTGTATATTCTGCAACACTGGGACTATCGGTGAGTCAACAGCGGGTCAAAGGAGCAGCAGAGATGACAGTTGCTCTTTAAAAATTTTGATTTAAATCGAGTCGATTTAAATCAAGTCTTTTTACTAGTGATTTAAATCATGATTTAAATCGACTCGATTTAAATCAAATCCACTCTGTTGCCTTCAGATTAAAATGTCAGAAGATGGAGAAAGGACAATCTTTAACACCCATCACCACAAAAGATCCTGGGAACGCAAGTTTATAAACAAAACTTCAAGAACATTTGTCCTGGGCAAACTGAATATGCATGCTTTGGTGACAGAGCACTGAAAAAAAAAAAAAGATTGATGGCCAACCACAAAAACCTCTGCATGGTGTCCCTCCAGAGATTTGGAAAAGAGTTCTCTAATATTGTGCACTCGCGGCTGTAATCTGAGAATCTTAATCTGGAGTGAGCCAAGGAGGGCGAGGGTGGGGTGGGGGGCGTCCCAGAGCTTTCAGTGCGGAGGAAAAGGAGCTGCTCCTGCCAGGAACATTACATAATGCTTTATGAAACGAGGCTGAACATCGTAAGTGTGATGTAACACCCAAACGTTCTTCGCCACAGTTTGGACGATTGATTTTTTTTAAAATGCAACTTTGAAATGAAATGAAACCCTAAATTTAGGTAGGGAAGGCAAGGACAAAGGGCAAACCTACAGCTTCTTAGATTTGGGGAGGGGGAGGGGAAGGAGGAGGGGGAGGGGAGGAGGAGAAGGAGAAGAAGAAGAAGAGGAAGGAGGAGGCGGAGATGGAGAAGGAGAAGAAGGAGGAGGAGAAGGAGAAGAGGAGGAGGAGGAGGAGGGGGGAGGAGGGGGAAGGGGAGGAAGTGGAAGGAGGAGAAGGAGGAAGAAGAAAAAAAGGGGAAGGTGGAAGAAAAAGAACAGGAGGAGGAGGAGAAGGAAGAAGACCAAGAAGAAAAAGAGAAGGAGAAGAACAAGAAGAGGAAGAAGAGGAAGAAAGGAAGAGGAGGAGGAGGAGGAGGAAGAGAAGAAGGAGAAGAGGAAGAAGAGGAAGAAGAAGAGGAAGAAAGGAAGAGGAAGAGGAGGAGGAGGAGGAGAAGGAGAAGAACAAGAAGAGGAAGAAGAGGAAGAAGAGGAAGAAAGGAAGAGGAGGAGGAGGAGGAGGAGGAGGAAAAGGAGAAGGAGAAGAAGGAGAAGGAGAAGAAGAAGGAGGAGGAAGAGGAGGAGGAGAAGAAGAAGAAGAAGAGGAAGAAGAAAGAGAGGAAGAGGAGGAGGAAAGGAAGAAGAAGAAGAAGAAGAAGAAGAAGAAGAAGAAGAAGAAGAAGAAGAAGAAGAAGAAGAAGAAGAAGAAGAAGAAGAAGAAGAAGAAGAAGAAGAAGAAGAAGAAGAAGAAGCAGTAGTAGTAGTTCTTCCTCCTGCTTGCCAAAACCCAGCTCCAGGTGGACACAGGGAGCTGGGCCTTGAAGCAGGAAATCTGCAAGTGGGAGGAGGGGAACAGCAGCTGGATTAACCTTTACTGCTTGGATGTTCGGAGGGGTCCCTAAATGGAGGGAGGGGAGGTGTTGCATGCAAACAGTCCTGTGCAGGAGGAGTCCCTCTGAATGTTTGCTAGTTTTTTTTTTTTATTAATTGCATTTACATTCAGAGCCTTTCCCCCCAAAGGGCAAATGGTACTTATTGGCCAGCCCTGCAGATGCAGAGCCACAAAAGGAAGCCCAGGACAATAAAAAAACAAAAGAAAACGGAATGCCTGAGATCAGCAGGTCCCCTCTGCGGTTGCCATAGAAACACCACCAGGGCTTACTAAAGGTATTTCCTGAAAAGAGAGAGAGAGAGAGAGAGAGAGGGAGGGAAGGAGGGAGAGAGAGAGAGAATGAATGTATGTGCATTCGTGCGCATGTGCGCATGTACACACCGCCACCTCAGATCCCTTAATCCCAACAGGAAGTGCTTAGTTGGGCCTCTGGGGATCAGTCTCTTTTTATCTGGGGTGGGGGAAGAGGAAGAGGAGGGGGGAAACCCCTTTCTAATTGGCCTTTCTTGAAGGCTGGCGAGGATCAGTTCTGCCGGGGTGGTGCGCCGAAGGTATTAGTCATCGCTTTCTCTCCATCCTGTTACACGGAAGCCGTTTGTGCAAAGTCTGTTTCTTATTTTGGCAAACAGTCTCAGTGGCTGAACTCGGGACCGCTGAGCGGGTGGGAGGGGTACCGGTGGGCAGCAGCTGAAGTTGCTCCTTATTCCTTCTCTAAACGACAACGCTCCCTTCGTTCTCCCAAGCCGGACCCCAAACCCAGTCCGAGTTTTTCCAGCTTATTAAAGCCAAAAGTTAACAAAGATGTTCAATGCCCTCAAAGATACATGGAGGGGCAACCTGTTGTGTTAAGGAATTCGCAGAGTAACCCTTGAGTAGCAAGGGTGTGCACATGAAAGCGATCGAGACTAGTTACGAATAAACACAGGCAACACACAGATACACTGAGTTGTGTTTACTTTCAGGAAATAGTAAGGTACAGTCCGATAAACAGTCCAGGTCATACACATATAAAGCAGGAGATAGCCAAAACGACAGTCCAGGGATAATCCAATAACAAAGTCTTCTTACCAGTCATTGTAGTCATTCACAATAAACAGTTCTTCTGGATTTTAAACAGTAGCATACAGAGATATCAGAGAGCAAGAACAGCATAGAGAACAAACCATGTTTCTTACTCCCTCTTAAGGACATTGGCTACAGAGCTAACCAATCAGGACACAGTATGATGCAATACAGTAGTCTTAAAGCTACATTGATGGTTTATATATTGCCAACCCAACAAGTTAGATAATAGTCATTTCCTCACATGTTGTGTTCACTAGCATCGGAAGGTGGCGATCGCTAGACCAGAATGAAAGCTACAAGCACAGTGGGACGAGTGTGGTTCAGACAGCAATAACAATCGCACTTAAGACTTATACACCATAGTGCTTTACGGCACTCTTTGAGTGGTTTACAAATGTCAGCATATTGCCCCCCCCCAACAATCTGGGTCCTTATTTTACCAACTTCGGAATGCTGAGTCAACCTTGAGCCGGTCAGGATCGAACTCCTGGCAGTGGGCAGAGTCTGCCTGCAATACTGCATTCCGACCACTGTGTCACCCGATGAAGCTAAGTTCTTCCTCAGCATTGCCTCATTTTGGGGATCCTTCCTCTCGCCACTGGTTATAGAGAAACCTCTCTACCATCTTGACTCTGGATGGGTCACGATGGTGCTTCCCGAACTCCCGAATGCATCTGGAGAGCATCAGGTTGCGGAACATGGAAAATCAAAACCTACCACACGCTGCCTTGCACACGTGATCAGAACAGAAGGGGTCCTTTTAAGTGGTGTCTAACACATGACAGTAAGGGAGCTTGTTGATCGAAAGGTCGGCAGTTCAGCGGTTCGAATCCCCAGTGTGCGAGGGGAACCTTTACCTTTACACTTAATAGAAAATTGGGTTGATTAATTAAATTACGGACAACTAGTTAAATTAGCCTTGGATGAGTCCTGCAAAGACAACCTTTTTTGTAATTGGGGGTTTTATTGCAAAACTTTTCCAAGGTACAAATATTCCTGCACAAAGACCTGGTCAAAGATAATTTGAGAAATATTCACTATTTTGTTTTCCCTCCGAAAAGGAATGCCGGCTAAAAGATGATTATATGAACTGAAAGGCAACATCCTTTCTGACTGGAAATCTGAGACTGTGTGGAGCCTGTCAGGCTTCTCAGTGCCAGGGAGCTGATTTTGCTGGGTCTTGTCCCTGGATAACTCAATGTTCCCAAATCTCTCTAATTCTCGCCCACAAATCATTAGAGACGTTGCCGTTTCCAAAACCTGAGGATTACTTATTAAAATAGCATCCTGCTGCTACGCTAAAACTGAAAGTGGACAGGCCATAGCTTAGTTAAAGAACCTACTGGTTTATTTTCCCCTTCTAAATTGGAATTCAGGATGAAGTCTGCATGAAAGCATCCGTATCTCCTGCCTCAAGAAACCTCATATAGATTATAATAATATATTATATTAGAATCTCAGCATATTGAGGGCGGAGAAGAAAACTGTCAGCCCTGCTGGGTTAACCCAGCCAGGAAACGCAGTTAGATGAATGAATTCCACTTCATTGTAAGGCTACATGAACAGAATCTTGCAAGTCTGAAAGTTGTTGTTGTTAGTTGCGAAGTCCTGTCCGACCCATCGAGACCCCATGGACAACGTTCCTCCAGGCCTTCCTGTCCTCTACCATACCCCAGAGTCCATTTAAGCTCATGCCTACTGCTTCAGTGACTCCATCCAGCCACCTCGTTCTCTGTCATCTCCTTCTTCTTTTGCCCTCCATCTTTCCCAGCATTAGGCTCTTCTCCAGGGAGTCCTTCCTTCTCATTAGGTGGCCAAAGCATTTGAGTTTCATCTTCAAGATCTGGCCTTCTAAGGAGCCGTCAGGGTTGATCTCCTCTAGGACTGACCGGTTGGATCGCCTTGCAGTCCAAGGGACTCGCAGGAATCTTCTCCAGCACCAGAGTTCAAAGGCCTCCATTCTTTGGCACTCAGCCTTTCTTAGGGTCCAACTTTCACAGCCAGACATTGCAACTGGGAAAACCGTAGCCTTGACTATACGCACTTTTGTTGGCAGGGTGATGTCTCTGCTTTTTAGTATGCTGTCTAGATTTGCCATAGCTTTCCTCCCCAGGAGCAAGCGTCTTTTAATTTAATATATCTCTCTCTCTCTCTCTCTCTCCCCCTCTCTATCTATGTCTCTCTCCCCCCCCTCTCTCTGTATCTCTCTGTCTCTGCCCTGACTGTTTCTCCATCCCCTGCCATCGCCCTTACCTTCTCAGGCCAGGTGAGGAGTGACTGGGAGGGGAGGGTGAGGGGTGGGGCCAGCCAGTGGTGGGATCATCCAACAGGGAGCCACAGCAGAGGCCCCAAAGAGCCCAAATGCAGCTCCGGAGCCGCAGGTTGCAGACACCTGCTCTAACCATTAGGAATTTTCTCCTTAATTCCAGAAAGCAGGGTGATGGGGATTATGGTAGTGGTAATGATGATGAAGGTGATTGATGTTTTATCCAAGCCCTATGATAGTATCTGCGATTGATTTTTGTTCTTTTCTCCATCGATCAATTTTCCAAAGGGGTTAGGCTTTTTAAGATTATAAACATTTACTGATTTTTCAGCTTCTGTTTGCTAAAGGTGGTTAAAGGGCTGTAATTAAACTACCGGTATATGGAAGCCTATCAAAGCTAGGTATGGAATGATATTGTACACAGTAAATCAGGAGACAAGTACATGCATGTAACAGTAAACTATAATTTAGGATTACATGCATGAGTGGCAACAAACAAAAATGCTAGGTTCGGCCCCAGGATCATTCCTTCCTTCTCTTCTGCAGCAAGGAACAGAAATGTACCACATTTTAGATTCATTTTTAGCAGAATTGAAACTCGTACATAAAATTGAAAACATGGACTTCAAAGCTAATTTTAAAGCACATTTTAGTCAGTTGAAATCATTCAAGCCAAAGAAGATTGGAAGATTGTTTGGGTAAAAATTTAAAGGGAAAAATAGAATAAGATGAAATATATTGTTTATAATTTAAAAAGATAAGAAGAATTGTGTGAAATATACTTGATAAACGGAAGATCAGGGTTGCCTGGACTCCATAGTGGAAAATATTAAATCGAAGATGAATACAGCAATAGAGAGAGATGAGGAGAAGAGAGGTGGAAGGGAAGAGGAAGGAAAGAGAGGGAAGGAAGAGTAGGGAGGAAGGAAGGGAAGGGAAATTAGAGTAGGGGAGAAGGGAAGATAGGGGAGAAGACAGGAGGAGAAGGAGAAGGGGAGGGGAAGAAAGAAATGGAAAGAAAGAAAAGAGGGAGATGGTAGGTTGGAGGAGAAAGATTGCTGTACAATAAAAAAGATGAAATGGAAGAAAGGCAACCCCGAATAAACACAAATATATTAAGATAAAGAATGAATTGTTAAAAAATAAAAGAGAATAAATAGGAATAAGCAGGAAAAATAGAATTTGAGGGCGAATGAAGATGTTGTATATATAAGTAAGCAAAGAAATATTGAGATATGATTAAAAAAAAGGGAAAAAAAGAAAATTGTGGCAAAAATTGAGTAAAATGTATTTGAATTTGATAAATTGTATAAGATAAGATATGGCCAATGTTCAAAAAAGATGTGGGCGAATGTGGGGGGAGGGAGAGACCAATAAAACTTGATTAAAAAAAAAAGAAATCATTCAAGCCACTTCCAAATACTGGATCCTTTTTTTTACCAATTTAGTAAACTAATGTTTACGTATCATGTGTATCTCGATGTCATAAATCGTTCTATAAATCACACTGTAAAGAAAAGAAACTATATCCTAAAAAAAAAAAAATCCAATATCTACAAATTATTCAAACTATCCGTTGTGCTGTTTTGGTTAATATGATTCTAATGAGAAATTTAAGGATGCCAAAGATCTGGAAATGTCTTTATTACGGGTACATATTGTTGTCTATCAAGTGGTACGCATGAATAGTAAATTATTCTCAACTATTCCATTCTTGCCCAACCAAATCCTCTTTTTCCAATGTTGCTATGAACCCAGCTTTTGTTCAGCATTTTTCAGCTAGAGACCTGCAGAACAGCCTGTACTACGCTAACATAACAGTAAATAAAGAATTCCATACAATAAATCAACCAAAAGAACAGGATGAAATGACCATCATACACAGGTCACCATAAATAACAGCCTTTCCAAAGTGGAGGGATTAAGAGTCTCCCATATCAAGTTTTGTTTTGATTTTTTTGTAGTTACGAGGCAATAGAGAAGAAAAGGAGGGGAAAAAAAAAACCTAATAATTTTTCCTCAGTTTGACTGCCGAGCATTTGTTCTGCTGGAAGAGTTGAAATATGGAATGTGTTATATGAGGGGATTTTTTCCCCCTCCTGTCTGTTTGTAAAAAGATAATGGTTCAGAATTCTCAATTTGCCACCATTCATTTAGTGACTGTTCAAAGTTGCAGTGCCAACTGAAAAAAAAAGTGACATAACCAGTGTTGGATTCAAATTTTTTTTTACTACTGGTAAACATACCTATTAGAAAGCAAGAGAACGGTCTTGTCATGTGTTAGGTAAAGGTAAAGGTTCCCCTCGCACATATGTGCTAGTCGTTTCCGACTCTAGGGGGCGGTGCTCATCTCCGTTTCAAAGCCGAAGAGCCAGCGCTGTCCGAAGACGTCTCCGTGGTCATGTGGCCGGCATGACTCAACGCCAAAGACTCACAGAATGCTGTTACCTTCCCACCAAAGGTGGTCCCTATTTTTCTACTTGCATTTTTTACGTGCTTTCGAACTGCTAGGTTGGCAGAAGCTGGGACAAGTCACGGGAGCTCACCCTGTTACGCGGCACTAGGGATTCGAACTGCTGAACTGCCGACCTTTCGATCGACAAGCTCAGCGTCTTAGCCACTGAGCCACCGCATCCCGCCTATAAGTGTATTGCATACCAAATCATCGTAATGCGGAAGTTCAGAATTCAGTGGATAGAAAGAACAGAAGTTGAATGTAAAACCTGTAAATCTTACCCCAAAAAACCACCCCTCCCAAGATCAAAGCTCAGGTGACTTCCTTAATTTTTCAGTAATTGAAGGTTCTGAAAAAGAGTTGTTGCCCTCAGAGAGAGTGTAAGGGAGAGTACCATCTGCTCTCTGGAGTTAAAGTGTATAGGTGTGTATCCAAAAAACCCAGTACAGCTGCAATTCTGAATTCAGTGTCATTTGAGGACACTCCAATGCCCTCTGGATGGGCTGAACAAACCAGGAAGAATGAACTATAGGTAATTATATATAGTGATACCTCAATACTCATTGTTAATTGGTTTTGGGACAAGTGAGCACCAAAAACAATGAGCATCAAACGAATTTCCCCTCTAAGGAATAATGTAGTGAGTCACAAGGCAGCCAACATTGACACATAGCTTGTGCATTGAGTACCAAACAAACAATGAGTACCGGGACAAAATTTTTTGCATCAAAATATGCAGAGTACCAAATTCGATGAGTTTCAAAGCAGTTGAGTACCAAGTAACTACTGTAATCACAAATCCAAGGGATGGGAGGTCTTACAGGTCTTCTTTCTCTCCTTCTCTTTCCTTTTCCCCCCACTCCTCTCTTCTTCTCCCCTTCTAACCTTCTCCTCTACTCCTCTTTCCCCTCCCTTTTCTTCCTCTCCTTTTCCCTTTCTTCTTTCTCCTCTCCTCTCCTCTCCTCTCCCTTCCTCTCTCTCTACTCCTGTTGTTTCCCTTTTCAGTTCAATCTAAAGTGGTATTCGTGCAGCCCCGATTTTCTAATTATCTTTATTCTCATTTCAGTTTCTTGTTCAATTATTATTTATTTTTATTTCATCATTTGTGTACATTTTTATAATATCTCACTTTTTTCCCTTTTAGCCCCCTCCCTCCCCTTTCTCCTTTTACTTGACATCATCTGGGTATCTATTTTTCTAATTGTCTTCTCTCATGTATTCTCTATCTATTTTATTTCTATATCCTTATTCATATTTCTTTTCTAACCAATCATAAATCTTGTCTTGAAAACCTCCAGGGATGAAGTACCCACAACTCTGGGAGGCAACCTGTTCCACTGATTAATTGTTCTCGCTGCCAGGAAATTCCTCCTTAATTCTAGGTTTGTTCTCTCCTCCTCGATTAATTTCCATCTATTGCTTCTTGTCCTGCCCTCAGGTGCTTTGGAGACTAAATTAAATGCCTCTTTTCTGGCATTTAAGTATTGGAAGTATTAAGTATTTTCTGGCCCTTCAAGTATTGGAAGATGCTATCATGCCTCCCTAAGCCTTCTCTGTTGGCCAGATAAATCAGACTCAACATTGGGCCATGAAAAAATTAGACCGCAGCAAAGATGATTTGTTTGAGGTGTGGTTTTGGAGAAAGCTCCTGCAGATTCAGCAAAGGTAGCAATCCAGCAAATATTGGAGCATATAAAGCCAGTTATATCACCTGAAAGTAAAACCCACAAAATTCCACTTTACTTATTTCAGCCATGTTATGCGATCAAACTTACTGGAAAAGTTAATTAGGCTCGGAAGAAATCAGCAGTAAAAAGTGACACCATCAAAGCTCACATCAGCCAGAGGATAGGTAAAGGTAAAGGTTCCCCTCGCACGTATGTGCTAGTCATTCCTGACTCTAGGGGGCGGTACTCATCTCCGTTTCAAAGCCAAAGAGCCAGCGCTGTCCGAAGAAGTCTCTGTGGTCATGTGGCCGACATGACTCAACGCCAAAGGCGCATGGAACGCTGTTACCTTCCCACCAAAGGTGGTCCCTATTTTTCTACTTGCATTTTTTACGTGCTTTCAAACTGCTAGGTTGGAAGAAGCTAGGACAAGTAACGGGAGCTCACCTCGTTACACCGCACTAGGGATTCGAACCGCTGAACTGCCGACCTTTCGATCGACAAGCTCAGCATCTTAGCCACTGAGCCACCGTGTCCCTTAGCCAGAGGATAAAACAACTCAAAGAAGCTGTAAAGATCGGAAAAATGTGGAGAGAAAAATAAGTCCATAGGATCTGGGACAATTGGACACGATTGAATGGATGGCACCCTCATCTTCATCACAGTCCACGGACAGCCAAAAGATTTTCATACACTTATGACTGTATGACTGTAACCTTGTTGCTGGTATCCTTACGATTTATATTGACTGTTTCTTAATATGATTTGATTGCTTATTTGTACCCTATGACTATCATTAAGTGTTGTACCTTATGATTCTTGACAAATGTATCTTTTCTTTTTATGTGCACTGAGAGCATATGCACCAAAGTGTGTCCTTGTGTGTCCAATCACACTTGGCCAATAAAGAATTCTATTCTGTTCTGTTCTGTTCTGTTTTGTTGTTCTGTTCTACTCTCCTCCTCTCCTCTCCTCTCCTCTCCTCTCCTCTCCTCTCCTCTCCTCTCCTCTCCTCTCCTCTCCTCTCCTCTCCACTCCACTCCACTCCACTCCACTGTCTATTCTATTCTATTCTATTCTATTCTATTCTATTCTATTCTATTCTATTCTATTCTATTCTATTCTATTCTATTCTATTCTATTCCATTCCATTCCATTCCATTCTTCCATTCCATTCCATTCCATTCGCCTACACAGATTCTTAATAATGCCTTAAACAAAATTCTCAGCAGAGATGGAGGAAACCTTACCTAGCTAATTGGCTCATTCATTTTCACCTTCATAGGATGCACTCTTTTCTTTTTTTACCTGCATTACCTCTTCCTCCTCATTCCCCCCCCTCCTTCTGTAAGTTGGGCAAAAGTTTGCAATCAATCTTTCTGCAAATTGGATTTTTCAAGCTTAAATCGGTCCTGTTGTCACTCAGGAGTTATTTTTAATGGAGGTGGGGGGAGAGACTACGGCAGAGAGTAGAGGTCTCTCCTTTGTTTGTAAGGCTGGAGTTGGGGGGAGGAAAATGCAATACTTTTGTTTCCCCCCCCCCAGGAAAAGGAGTTGTAAAAACATGCCCCAGCTGCTACGCATGACCTCTGACCTCCTGGTTGTTCAGTAACTGCTTTCTTCTCTTTGCATCTCCCATCTCCCCCAACCACAGCCTAGTAATTAATCACAGCATCAAACAAATCAGTCGGTCACCGATGCTCTCTGGTCCCTTAGCACACCCCTCAGCTGAGCCGAATTCCTCCCATCCTTAGATTTCATGTGCCGCGGCTCAGTTTGCAAAATACCCAAACCGAACAGCAATGTGTCAATGCACACTTGACCCAAAAATCTGCCTAAGACAGACTGGAAAGTGAATCTCTGCCATCGTTTATTTGCATTTAATTTATTCTTTTCCTTTGTCGTATTTCTTACAGCCGCCCATCTCCGAAAAATCTGACTCAGGGTGCTAACACAATAAAAGGGGTTCCATGAAATAAACAAAACCAATTCTACAATAAAAAAAAACATCAGTGGTGTTATCGAAGGGCGTAGTGAGGTGGCCTAGAGGCGAAAGCTCTCGCCTCACAATCAGGAGGCTGTGAGTTTGATCCTAGGTAGAGGCAGATATTTCTCTCTCTGGGCATGATGAGAATTTATCTGCTGAACAAAACTCCGCATTGGTGACAAGAAGGGCATCCGGCCAGTAAACATCGGCTCCATTCCGTTGCCCAGGCTTCACCCAACAAGGGATTATGGGGTAATTAAAAGAAGAGGATGATGATGATGTGTGTTGTTATTGAAAAGACTAGGAGAGAGAATTGGCCACCACTATTTCCTTGAGATTCCCCAGCCTGTTGGCACAAGCATGTTTTGATGGACTTCTAGAAGGATTTCAAGGCTGGGACTCATCCTCAGTCTCTTTCTTTAGCTACCAATAAGACATCCACAGATTTCACACAGGAACAAAAGCAGCTTGTTGACAGTTGCCACATTTGGCCAAAAAGATGCAACATGCTGAAATCAAATGGGACATATTATGGCCCCATGCAGCTTCCCAACAATAAAACTTTTTATGGATCCCAGGTGTTGTACCGCTCACTTTGGGCAACAAATCCACCCTCTTTTGGGGGGTTATGCAATTATTTCAAACTATGTCTCGGCCTCAAAAAGCTGACAAGTGGGTTTGTTATGGCTTTCCGGAGACGATCGTATCTATTTTCCAGTTTTAAAATTCCCACAAGAATTGATGGAAAGAATCAAACCAGACTGCCGACATCATCCAATAGAGGTGTTCAGATCCCAGAGACTGATTTTGGGGATCTCCCCAGAGATCGGTCTGTATCAGTATTTCTCAACCTTGAGCTCTTTATGACGTGTGGACTTCAACACCCAGAATTCTCCAGCCAGCCATGAAGAGAATTCTGGGAGTTGAAGTTTCTGAAAGCTCCCAAGGTTGTTCTGTCCCAGCTACGGACCCCAAAGAACGCAGCACACACAAGTACAATTTTAAATCAGTCTTTTCTGAACAAGGGCTGTTAATTTAACTTCATTAACAGCCGACAAGAATTCAAAGAACAATAACTCAGTTCTCAGTATTTCAGATAACCGTAATCTTACTGTGGTTGGCAGAATGCCCAGAAGCAATTTGCAGGAAAACTGATAAGAGAGAAACAAGAGCCGAATCAAAACGTTTCTCGAATCAAGACGCGAAGGTATTTGAACGAAGTTGTTTCCTGCAAATTGCATCAGTCCTTCCTTAAATAGGCTAGGGGAGTGGCCAATTAGCCCCAAGCCTTACTCTCGAGGAGACCTCTTCCTGAGGAGCCACTCCTGTCTTTTAACAGCTCTGCGCGCTCATGCATTGAGAAGAGGCTCCTCCTCTTCTTCCTCTTCACTTATGGGAGCTTCTGGAGGTTCTGAAGGCCCTGGCTGAATCCCCGCCTCTGGCACCACATCTTCTCCAGCCTCCTCATTGTCTGACTCGAGTGTCAGCTGCACAGGCTGCTGGCGCAGCACCACACCAGCCTCCTCGCTGTCGGAATCAACTACTAGCTGCACAGGCCGCTGGCGGGCCACAACAAAGATTGAGAAACATTGGTCTATTAGGTTCTTGGTGTTCTCTGAGCTTAGTTAGACTGAGTCCAGAGCTTTGCGAATGCCAAGAACCAATAACAGCCACCTCTGAGCTATATATACTTTGTACTGATATGGGGGGGGGGGGGAATAGCCTGATGTGTAAACACTTTAAAAATATTTTTTTCCTGTCTCAGAAATCTAAGCACTATCTAGGCAAACTCAAGTCCCCTGTAAAAACAAAGTCGTTGTACGGGGGTGCTAAGAATATAACAATAAATCAATGCAGTTAAAAAATAACCCTATTGAAAGAGAATATAGTCAGGTTCAAGAATCCAGCTAATACTGGCACAGCACAGAAAAAGCCGAGCCTGCCCTTCAGTCATACCTGTGATTTGAGATATGGGAAAAATAATTGCAGTTTTATTCGGTTTCTAACCTTTGGGCTAATTCCCTTATTAAGCGATGTTAATGGGTGGAAACTTTGTTCAAGAGATCACAATTTTCTGACAATTAATCCATGGGATAACTTGCCTCCCGGAGTTGTGGATGCTCCATTGCTGGAGATTTTCAAAAACAGATTGGATAACTATTTGACTGGTGTAAGGCTCCTTGAACAGGGGGGTTGACTAGAAGACCTCCGAAGTCCCTTCTAACCTAATAATTCTATGTTCTCTGTTATGTTTCCTCAGAGGATCAGCGTGGAAATTTTCACACACCTCTGTAGGCAAGTTTTCACCACTTAAGAGAGCCAGATTGGTGTAGTGGTTAAGGCACTGGGCTAGAAAGGTTGACAGTTCGGCGGTTCGAATCCCTAGTACAGGTCTCCTGCGTGACCAGGGGGTTGGACTAGATGACCTCCAAATTCCCTTCCAACTCTGTTACCGTCATATTAATTCTAGATCCACATTAGGCACAAAGCCAGCTGGGTAATCTTGGGCCTGTCATTTTACCTCAGCTCTTAAGAAAAAGGCAATGGCAAACCACTTCTGAAACCTTGTCAAAAAAAACCTGAAGAACTTGCCAAGGCGTCGCCAGGAGTCAATTCTGATTCAAAGACACAAAACAACAACAATAACAATAAAATAAAGCAAACCCCAAACTTGTGTTCTCTGTGTGTTATACTCTGAAAGTATAAATTACAGTTTAACCAATGAATTCTTCTTTACATCTAAATTTGGGGAGTGTGTCTTGTAAAGGTTTGCATTCAGCTCTAGATTTAATGAGCTTCACTGACTCATTTCTGAGAAACAAGTTGCCAATGAAAAGTACCAAATTTCTCCCAGATTGCTTTACTCCAGAGGTGGGGTTTCAGCAGGTTCTGACCAGTTCTGGAGAACCGGTAGCGGAAATTTTGAGTAGTTCGGAGAACTGGTAGTAAAAATTCTGACTGGCCCCGCCCCCATCTATTCTCTGCCTCCTGAGTCCCAGCTGATTGGGAGGAAATGGGGATTTTGCAGTAACCTTCTCCTGGAGTGGGGTAGGAATGGAGATTTTACAGTATCCTTCCCCTGGAGTGGGGTGGGAATGTAGATTTTACAGTAACCTTCCCCTGGATTGGGGTGAGAATGGAGATTTTACAGTAACCTTCTCCTGGAGTGGGGTAGGAATGGAGATTTTACAGTATCCTTCCCCTGGAGTGGGGTAGGAATGGAGATTTTACAGTAACCTTCTCCTGGATTGGGGTAGGAATGTAGATTTTACAGTAACCTTCTCCTGGAGTGGGGAGGGAAAGGACATTTTACAGTATCCTTCCCCTGGAGTGAGGAGGGAATGGAGATTTTACAGTAACCTTCCCCTGAAGTGAGGTGGGAATGGAGATTTTACAGCATCCTTCCCCTGCCATGCCCACTAAGCCACACCCTCAGAACCAATAGTAAAAATTTTTGCAACCCACCACTGCTTTACTCATCACCTTTATAGCCATCAATAGAATATGAGGATAAACTACTGCTTGTACACCGATGCTATTTGAACTCCTGTTATTTGGAAGTGCTGTTCTACTAGCTCTAATTTCTTTTTTAAAAAGTTCTGATTTGAAGTTTCAATTTTCTTGCAGTTAAAATCCAGATAATCTACACATATTAAAAAAAATAATAATAAATCCATGTTAGTCAAGGTTATGATACATCTGAGAGACCAACAAGATGTTCGTATACTTTCCTAATCTAGAATCTTGGGCTTCTATTCTAAATACGTACACCGTCAATCAAAGGAACTGGTGGATCAATTGATATCTCAGTGACAGGATATATGTGCAATCGTTGGAAACTCTATATAAAATGGTTCCTTTTGTTTTAATGCTTTGGGAATTTGAGCAGCCCAAATACCATTGCACGTAAATGTTTTTTTTCCCCCCTTCATCACTTGGACTAACGGTCTTTATTTTAGGAAGAAATGATCAAGACGGAGAATGGATTCCATAGAGTGCAAATGTTATTAACAGTCTTCTACAACCAAATCCAGATGTCTCGGCTTGCAAATCGTGTCCTCTAGAGTTGACATTCAAAGGTGGACATCAGGACGGATTGGGTGCACCGCAGTGGTGGAATTTTTTTTACTACCGGTTCTGTGGGTGTGGCTTGGTGGGCATGGCAGGGGAAGCATACTGCAAAATCCCCATTCCCTCCCCACTCCTGGGGGAAGGATATTGCAAAATCTTCATTCCCACCCCACTCCTGGGGGAAGGATATTGCAAAATCTTCATTCTCACCCCACTCCAGGGGAAGGATACTGCAAAATCCCCATTCCCTCCCCACTCCTGGGAGAAGGATATTGCAAAATCCCCATTCCCTCCCCACTCCTGGGGGAAGGATATTGCAAATCTCCATTCCCACCCCACTCCTGGGGGAAGGATATTGCAAAATTCCCATTCCCTCTGCACTCCTGGGGGAAGGATATTACAAAATCCCCATTCCCTCCCCACTCCTGGGGGAAGGATATTGCAAAATCTCCATTCCCACCTCATTCGTGGGCCAGCCAGAGGTGGTATTTGCCAGTTCTCTGAACTACTCAAATTTTCCGCTACTGGTTCGCCAGAACCTGTCAGAACCTGCTGAATAGCACCCCTGGTGCGCGGATGCTAAATTCTGTGATCGCCAAAGGCTATCGTAGGCTGTAATAAATCGTGGTTGGGCACTTATATCAAGCTGAGTCAGCGCCTAACGAATTAAAGCACCAGCCACATTCTGTTAGCTCTGCTGGAGGCAAAATTGCAAAGCAGCTAATTTGCCATTTCCATAAAGCTGAAGGTTAACCACAGGAGGTGTCCAAGCTGAGCCTTTAGGGATGAAAGATGCAGCTTTTCCCTCCCTGCCTCTCTGTATTGTTAAGTGTTCACATCCTGAAACCTACCTAAATAGGTCCATCACAGAGTGATGCTAAATGTAGAGAACTTTTATACCCACGATCCAATTAAGATTAGTTTTGGGGTTTTTTTGGTGGAATGACAGTGCTTTTCCTTTCCTTCTGTAACTGAAATAAAGAAAGGGGCCCATTCAGATGTCCCTCTGGGATTGTGCAATCCATCCAGGAAAAAGCAAAACAATTTTGGTTGCCTCCTGTAATTAAAATGTTAGCAGGATCCAGTCTGAGTCGGCCACCAGGACCAAGGGTTTATTCTTCCAAGCTTTGGGGCTTGTGCGGGAACTCATCCTCAAGGAACTTCTTGTTCTGACCTAGGCTTCCCAAGAGCATGAAGCAGACTCCTTGTCCCGACAAAAAACCCTGTTTATTAAGTTACTGTGAATTCCTCTCATTCACATCCAGCAACGTCTTTCAAGGGAGAATTTACAGTCACAGACCTTATCTGGCTTGGAGAGCTGCCAGGCCGATATCTTCAAAACTTGGCAAAGAGTCTAGGAGAGTCACAAACCAATTAAGCGAACTAATTGTCTCCTGTAAACTCCACTCCCCTTTCGCTCCTCTTTATTCCCTAGGGGAGGGGCCATTCACCGTCTATCTGTGGCTTTACTCCTGAGTTGACCCTTGTTCCTTAGCTGTTCCCTTCTCCTGGCAGCTCTGTGCATGCGCACACTGGGAACAGGCTTCAGCTGTTCTTCTGCCTCACTGATGTCCGACTCCGAAGGCAGCTGACAACTGTCAGACGGCCCTGGTCCCATCTCTGCCTCCGACGCAGAGCCTTCCCCAGACTCCAGGACTGGCCCATGTTCCTCCCCAGCCTCCTCACTGTCTGAATCTGCCACCAACTCCGCTGGCCGCTGGCTGGCCACAACACTTCTCTCTCTGTCCAGAATATGTGTGCTGTTCTGTGTGTTTTATTTATATGGATTTCTGACTTGTGTAGTTTTTAGGAGTTGATTAGGGTGTCGATGGCTAGATCCTGCAACATTATCCTGGGACACTTATATTTACCTTCATTCCCGTAAGGTATTAGCCCACAAATCGTATTGTGACCCTGGAAACTAACCGTTGCACATTTAGCAAAATGACAACTTTTCATAAGGGAGTGGTTGATACAAGAAATGGGACGAACTTTCATCTTAAACTTCGTTCTCCTAGTTATCTTTCAATAACTGTTATTGTTGTGCTGTAACTTTCCTATTTCTTTTCCCGCTTTCCGAACATTGCTACCCAATCCAGCGTAGATTACTCTTTCGAAAGCATTAACAGATTGCTTTGGATGATAAGGAGCTCGGCAATTAATCATTCAAAGTCTGCCTTTTTGTTTTGATAAGCTAATGTGGAATGCTGCCTGGGGCTCAAACATGCTTTTTAAGATCCTGAGGTTTGTTTTTAATTTTTGCAGTTGCCATGAGAAAATGTCCTTTTGCAGGTTGGCGGAAAAATGCTGCAGCCAAAAGGGCAGTGCATAAATATTGAGACAGGCCTTAGTATGCTTCAAATAACAGAAAAGAATACAGATGTGTAAGATGGTTCCACATCAGAGTGATATCTTTGAAGTACAAATAAAAGAAACTATTCCTTGTCCTTTTGGCTTGCTTCTGATCGAGCCACCGGCTTCAACTTGAAAGAATATTTATTCTAGTTCATAATTTGCAGCTTTAACCTTCTTCTGGCACCGTGGAATAATTCTCTCTTGTACAATAACAACATCCATCTGTTGCCAGCTTCTGACATAAAATCTTACAGAAACTTGCCCGGGAAGAAAAGCAATTGTTCCAAACCAAAAATGGGACATACAGGGGGGCAAGGCCACAAGTGAAAATTGAGTTGGGTGTTTTGTGGATCAGTAGGTTGTGAGAATGAGCGGCGTGGTGGCCTAGCGTTGAAGCTAATCGCCTCCCGTTCAGAAGGTTGAGAGTTCAATCCTAGGTAGCGGCAGATATTTCTCTCTCCCCAGGCGCAAAGAAAAAAAAAAAATCTGCTGCGAACTCCACCTGGTGTCAGGAAGGGCATCCAGCCAGTAAGTGCTCAGCTCCATCCAGTCGCCCCAACTCTACCCCGAATTACTTAAGTCAGGGGTGTCCAAACTTTGCAACTTTAAGACTTGTGGACTTCAACTCCCAGAATTCCTCAGCCAGCTTTGCTTGTTGAAGTCCACAAGTCTTAAAGTTGCCAAGTTTGGACGCCCCTGACTTAAGGGATGAGAGTTGTAAAAAGGGATTAGATTGTGAGAATGTAGCCATCGTCTTAGCATGCTACATGACTCAGGCCATCACCAAAAGCCTGGGTTATTTGTTTGGATATGGCACTGTATGAATATGTCTTTATTAATTGTGCCATTGGGATGTATTTTTTTGGTGATTCATACACTGTAAACTGGATTTATATTGGATTTACATGTTGTATGGACACAACTAACATGGCTTATATGCTATAACAGCTTAGCTCATTGCCTGAATTCAGACAATTGTGGTCTATTGAATAAGACAAGATTAAACAAACTGTCTGGTGTGAACGACAAGGTCCACTAACTCTAACCCTAACCTGTATATTGTACCAGTCAAAAAGAGGGCTGTGAAAATATCTACAGACCCCTCACATCCTGGACATAAATTGTTTCAACTCCTACCCTCAAAACGACGCTATAGAGCACACCAGAACAACTAGACACAAGAACAGTTTTTCTCCCCCATGCCATCACTCTGCTAAACAATTAATTCCTACAACACTATCAAATTATTTACTAAGACTCTATTACTATTCTTCTTCTCATTCGTACTAGTACCTATCTCTCCTCACTTATGGCTATAACCTTGTTGCTTGTATCTTTATGATTTATATTGTTTTATTCAATTTCCTAATATGACTTGATTGCTTATTTAGTATCCCTGTGACGATCACTAAGTGTTGTATTTTATGATTCTTGATGAATGTATTTTTTATGTACACTGAGAGCATATGCACCGAAGACAAATTCCTTGTGTGTCCAATCACACTTGGCCAATAAAGAATTCCCATCCTATCCCATCTTCTATTCTTTCCCATCTTCTATTCTATTCTATTCTGTTCTGTTCTGTTCCTTATTCTGTCCTGTCCTGTCCTATCCTATTCTGTATCTTCTTCCTTATTCTATTCTAATTCTATTCCATTCTCTATTTTGTAGTCTATTCTCTATTCTATTCTATTCTGTTCTGTTCTATTCTGTTTCTGATTCTGTCCTGTCCTGTCCTGTCCTGTCCTGTATCCTCTTCCTTATTCTATTCTAATTCTATTCCATTCTCTACTTTGTAGTCTGTTCTCTATTCTATTCTGTTCTGTTCTATTCTGTTTCTTATTCTGTCCTGTCCTATCCTATTTCTTATTCTATCCTGCCCTGCCCTGCCCTGCCCTATCCTATTCTGTATCCTCTTCCTTATTCTATTCTAATTCTATTCCATTCTCTATTTTGTAGTCTGTTCTCTATTCTATTCTGTTCTGTTCTATTCTGTTTCTTATTCTGTCCTGTCCTGTCCTGTCCTGTATCCTCTTCCTTATTCTATTCTAATTCTATTCCATTCTCTACTTTGTAGTCTATTCTCTATTCTATTCTATTCTGTTCTGTTCTGTTCTGTTTCTTATTCTGTCCTATCCTGTCCTATCCTATCCTATTCTGTATCCTCTTCCTTATTCTATTCTAATTCTCTTCCATTCTCTATTTTGTAGTCTCTATTCTATCCTATCCTATCCTATCCTATCCTATCCTATCCTATCCTATCCTATCCTATCCTATCCTATCCTATCCTATCCTATCCTCATTATTTTTGATACTTCTCCCCCTAACTCTCTTTCTTCAGTTTGGAGATTTGCAAAGACCGGAAAACCAGGTTGCCTTGTATATCTGACATGGCCAATCCTTCACAGGTCACACAGCCAGTAGAGAACACACAAAGTGGAAACCAGCTTTCTGCCAGCTTTCATGAATAGGAGGAAGAGATTCCTTCCCCATCCCCACCCCTCCTCTCTGTTGAAGAAAATATCTTGGACTGATATACTACGACACACACCCAATAAAATATTTTTCCTGCTGAGAAATTACGACAGTTCCATGCAGTTCTCCTGGGATATATGTTTGGCAGAAAACTAACTCCGGTAAGATTCTTCCCATTAACCAGCATCACGGCTGTCGAACACGTAAGAATGGAAACAAAACGAATGACCATGAATAAGGCAGATGATGCTCCTACCTTGTTCTGGCAAGGTCTGCGCTGGTCTTGCAGTGGACAGCGTGGCTATGACCAGCACAGCCCCCAAAATAAGACACTTCCACGTAAACATCCCACTTCTCCTGCTACTGGTCAGCAACAGAGTTCTCAGAATCCATGAGGGCTTGGATGTTTGCTGGCCAACACAGAATCGTTTCCTTCTTCCTTAAAGTGAAGGTCTTCAGCTAATCTAAAGAGGAGGAGAGGGAGAGAGAGAGAGAGAGAAATAAGTTAAATGCACCAGATTTTTTTTTTTTTTTTAAAAACCAAAATGTAAATACTTCCAATATTTCAATTAGGACCCCTAATTTAAGATCCTTTGTGTCCTGTGTATTGTTAAGGATTAACAGATGTTTTGTAGGCACAACACTAGATACTTAGTGTTAAGGATATTGTTGTTGTGTTACCAACCAGCAGAGTGTAGAGCACAGAGAAATGTTGCTGAGAGCAATGAATAAGAGATGTGCAAACTGGTTTATCAAAAAGTTTACTTTATAGTGAAAAAACAATTTCATAGTCATTAAATCAATCCAAGTCTTTGCCAGTTAAATCAGTCCAGTGATACAAAAATCTTCTTACCACACAAACAGTAGTTGGTTAGAATAACAAGCTCACTCTGGTTCACAAACCACGATGGTAGCAGATCCATCCAACGATGATAGCACAATGGTAGCAACTCCACACACTATGGTAGCATATCATCGTTGGATGGATCTGCTACCATCGTGGTTTTTAATGGTGGACAGGACCACATGGTTTGAGGTCCTGGGGGGAAAAAAGAGCAGAGATGCTGAGAGTGCCTGGGTTTTATGCTCTCTCTGGGATTTTGAATTTGAGCTTGTATTCTGATTGGTTGTGAGACTCCCATGGGGCCATGCAGGGGCAACTCTGTAGGCTGTGTATTTGAGTCCCAAGCTTGGTTGACTCTTGCTGGGTGACGATGTAATGAAAGAGCTTTGGGCAATTCCTACTATGGCTCTGCCTGAAGGAGGTAAATCTTTGTTATGTAGAATAGACTGGCCCAGGCTTTAATGGCCCATTGACAAATGGGGGTGGGGGCTGAGTTTCTGCCTCCCTTTTAGGGGAAATATTCTGCCCTTTTAATATTTCTTAAAATAACTCATTTTCCTAGGAGACGGGTGGGTGCAGGGGTGAAATCCAGTAGGTTATGACAGGTTCTAGAGAACCGGTAGCGGAAATTTTGAGCAGTTTGGAGAACCGGTAGCGGAAATTTTGAGCAGTTCGGAGAACCGGTAGCGGAAATTTTGAGCAGTTCGGAGAACCGGTAGTGGAAATTTTGAGCAGTTCGGAGAACCGGTAGTGGAAATTTTGAGCAGTTCGGAGAACCGGTAGCGGAAATTTTGAGCAGTTCGGAGAACCGGCAAATACCACCTCTGGCTGGCCCCCGAGTGGGGTGGGAATGGAGATTTTGCAATATCCTTCCCCCAGGAATAGAGAGGGAATGGCGATTTTGCAGTATCCTTCCCCTGGAGTGGGGAGGGAATGGAGATTTTTCAATATCCTTCCTCTGCCATGCCAAGCAAGCCACATCACGCCCACCAAGCCACGCCCACAAAACCAGTAGTAAAAAAAATTGGATTTCACCACTGGGTGGGTGCTAACTTCCTATAAAGAGAAAAAGAAAGTTCAGTTGCCTTTTGAAAAAAAACACCTTTGGGACAACCGATGATGCAGAATCTCTACAGACATTTAAAATGGGAACATTTTTAAACTACCTCTGTGTTCATGATGGGAACTTACAGGGATATTGCTTGAATGTGGAATGTTCAACCACGGCTTGGTTTAATGATTCTTCCAAGTATGGAAGAAGTCATCTGATGGCCAAAGTATTACACCGAGCAGAAGTTGCAAAAAAATCGAGGAGCAACCTGCCAAAACAGTGACTTGCAAGATCAAATTTGCCCTTTATTCTCACAATTTTTAACCTACAGAAAACCTGTTAACAATTCACGGAGGAATGAAGACACCTGATTAGTAGAATACAAAAATAAACAACAAAGCCAGCCAATTAAATGCAACTCCATAAACTACTGATTTCAAAAATAGCACTAAAGAATCATATATTTTTTTTAAAAAGGGAAGTGCTCCTTCACTCAGCGTAAAAAAGAGACCATGTTTTCCCGAAAATAAGACCCTGTCTTCTATTTTTTTGAACCCTGAAATAAGCGCTTGGCCTTATTGCCATGCGCTCAAAAGCCCGATTGGGCTTATTATCAGGGGAGGTCTTATTTTCGGGGAAACAGGGTACTACTGCTTGTGCCATGTTGGTAGCTCTGAGAGGACATTACCCTGTTTCCCTGAAAATAAGACATCCCCCGATAATAAGCCCAATCGGGCAGTGGTGGGTTCCTCCTGGTTCGGTCCGGTTTGGCCGAGTCGGTAGCGGTGACGATATGACGCCACCGAACCGGTTCTCCCCCCGCCCTCCCCCCCTACCCACATTATTATTACCTTTTATTTGGTCCCACCCCCAATCTATTGCTGCCTCCTGAGTCCCAGCTGATGACTAGAGGGAAAAAAACTGTTCAAACTCTTGCCGTGGGGCTTCAAAGGGCCGCCCTACAGCTGACCAGTGTTAAAAGCAAACAAATAAGTCGGGTCGTAAGTATGAGGACTGGTCATAAGTGCGAGGACCTTCCAGAAATGACTCTGACCAGCTAGCCACACCCACCTAGTCACATGACCTCCAAGCCACACCCACAAAATAAGCTACGCCCACAGAACCGGTAGTAAAAAAATTTAGAACCCACCCCTGCAATCGGGCTTTTGAGTGGATGCGCTAAAATACCCGCCCCGAAAATAAGCCCTTCCAAAAATAAGACCTCCCTGAAAATATTAAACCACATACGCAGGCGGTCCCCACCATTTCCTCTGGTTAGGGTTAGGGAGACAGAGCTGGAAATTAGGTAAAACGGCAAGAGGAGCCCCGTCTTGCTCCACGTGCCCCAAAATAATAAGACCTCCCTGAAAATAAGGCCAAGTGCTTATTTCGGAGTTCAAAAAAATATAAGACAGGGTCTTATTTTCGGGGAAAACACGGTAATTTCATCCCCTTCAAAATGTTCTGAATGTCCCTTTGCACATTTGAGCGGCTTCCAAAACTCACAAAACTTTGCTGGGAGAAAACACTTCAATAATACAATAAAACATCTGTCCAAAAAAAAAAAAAAAGGCAAGAGGTAAGATTAACCCAACAGTTAGAATCATGCCTGTATTTTAAAAAATAATCACAATCAGGGTGGATAAAAATCAATGATTTTTAAAAAAATTTTTTTTAAAAAATCAGATTTTTTAAAATTTAAATTGGATTTTTTTAATTTTTATCGAATTTATTTTAATAAAAAACTTTGGGGGTAAAAATCTATCGTAAGGTAGTTTTCTATTTAAGATACATAAAGAATTTAGTTTATTCAGCATGAAATGCAGCTTAGTTATTTAGCATGAGGCTGTATATTCTGCAACATTGGGACTATCGGTGAGTCAACAGTGGGTCAAAGGAGTAGCAGAGATGACAGTTGCTCTTTAAAAATTATGATTTAAATCAAGTTGATTTAAATCAAGCCTTTTTACTAGTGATTTAAATCAAGATTTAAATTGTGATTTAAATCAACTCGATTTAAATCAAATCCACCCTGATCACAATCCTTCAAGAAATAACTGGATGGATGGATGGATGGATGGATGGAAGGAAGGAAGGAAGGAAGGAAGGAAAGAAGGAAGCTATATCCAACCCTATAATTCTATGTTCTATGGCAGTGATGGTTAACCTTTTTTGGCACTGAGTGCTGAAAAGGAAGCATGTGTGCCTCTGGGCCAAAACCCGGAAGAGGAGCTGACCAGGGCGCATGTGTGCGCCCAAAAATGAACTTCCGGTTTCAACATACTGAACTTCCGGTTTGAGCCAGCTATTATTCTGGGTTTCTGGTACGCATGCACACCCGACGATCAGCTGGCCGGCGTTCATGTTCACGCAGGAAAATGGAAGACCAGCTTTTCCCGTTTCCGGCATTGCCTCACACAAAAAGCCAGCTGATCCGTCGGGTACGCACGCGCGCCAGAAACCCAGAAGAGGAACAGGTGACGCCGCGTGTGCCAGGGGACACGGCTTCGCGTGCCACTTTGGACCCGCGTGCCATAGGTTCGCCGTCCCAGTTCTGTGGAAAATGGAAAAGCAGCAGCGAGATCCTGAGCAACACATTTGGAGCCTAGTCTTCATAGTTAGGTCAACTATTTCAAAAATGCGTCGTTCAGGCTCTTGCTGTTGTTTTCCGGCCTTCGTGTCTGGTGCCAGTTTTGTTGAAGTGCCCAGCTTTGTTCCATGGCACCAGGGCTTTTGATAAGCAAGTGGAATTTGATCCAGTGAGCCAAGAACGGCTGAAAAGCTGTCAGTATTTTTCAAATGGTTTTGTTTATCCACATACCACTCGAGAGGAGCCAAATTAGGAGAAAGGGGGTTGTTTTGCTCCCTTTTCTTAAAGAAAGCTGGAGAGTGGGACAAAAGAAAAGAAGAGAGAATGTAGAATAATTGTGTTGTAAGGGACCTTGGAGGTCTTCTAGCCCAACCCCCTGCCCATGGCAGGAAACCCTATACCACTCCAGACAAATGGCTCTCCGGTCTCTTCTTGAAAACCTCCAGTGTCTCCAGACCTAAACCCTATAGAGCCGTGGCACAGGTGGCACGTGGAGCCTTATTGGTGGGCACGCGAGCATTGCCCTAGTTCAGCTCCAGCGTGCATGCGCACGCCGGCCAGCTGATTTTCGGGCCTTCCGGATGTCGGAAAACAGGCTGTTTCCGGCCTCCAGAGGGCCTCCGGGGAGTGGTGGTTGGGGAAGGCTGTTTTCGCCCTCCCCAGGCTCCAAGAAAGCCTCTGGAGCTTGGGAGGGCGAAAAACGGGCCTACTAGCCCCATCAGGCCATTGTGTGCCAAAAGCGGGGGGGGCGCATGGGGGTGGTGGTGTCACGTGCGGGGGCAGGGCGCATTGAATTATGGGTGTGGGTGTGGGCATGTACGTGCGCGCTCCCCCCGCGCTCTCCCTGCTTTTGGCACGTGACCGCAAAAAGGTTAGCCATCACTGCTATAGAGCATATGTCGGGCATCCGGAAATGGACGGTGGAGGTGCACAAGGTCTCTAAGATCCACCAGCTCCATGACGTCATCATGGAGGAGTGGAAGAAGACTCCAGTGGCAACCTGTGAAGTTCTGGTGAACTCTATGTCCAAGAGGGTTAAGGCAGAGTTGGAAAACAATGGTGGCCACACAAACAGGAGCCTTGGTGGTGCAGCGGACTAAAGTGCTGTTAAAGTAGTATTTAGCTGCCAGCTGCCTGCAATTACTGCAAGTTCAAATCTCACCAGGCTCAAGGTTGACTCAGCCTTCCATCCTTTCGAGGTAGGTAAAATGAGGACCCGGATTGTGGGGGCAATAAGCTGACTTTTTATAAAAAAGAACACCGCTTGGGGGGGGGGCGAAAGCCCTACTAAGCAGGTATATACAAAAGTATGAAGGCTATTGCTTAACGCATTGTAAGCCGCCCTGAGTCTCCGGAGAAGGGCGGCATATAAATCGAACCAATAAACAATAAATAAATAAATAAAATATTGACACTTTGGGCCCCATTTGGACATTATCACTTAGGTCCCCACAAACTGGGTCCTCAATTTACCTACCTTAGAAAGGATGGAAGGCTGAGTCAACCTTGAGCCTGGCGAGATTCGATCTTACTTTAATTGCAGACAGCTGGTGTTAAATTACAGTGCTTCTGTCTGTTGAGCTATCCAGGCTCCTGGATTTATTTATTTATTGGTTCGATTTATATGCCGCCCTTCTCCAGAGACTCAGGGCGGCTTACAATGCATTAAGCAATAACCTTCATACTTTTGTATATACCTGCTTAGTAGGGCTTTCGGGCCACCACTAAGCGGTGTTCTTTTTTTATACAAAGTCAGCTTATTGCCCCCACAATCCGGGTCCTCATTTTACCTACCTCGGAAGGATGGAAGGCTGAGTCAACCTTGAGCCTGGTGTGATTCGAACTTGCACTTATTTCAGGGAGCTGGTGTTACTTAACAGTGCTTTAGTCTGCTGTGCCACCAAGGCTCTTGGTGTATATCTTGGATATACTGTACCTAGTTCCTTCAACTGTTCATTATATGTTTTAGCCTCCAGTCCCCTTACCATCTTTGTTGCTCCTCTCTGCACTTTTCCTAGGGTCTCAACACCTTTTTATATTGTGGTGACCAGAACTGGATGCAGCATTTCAAGTGTGCTCTCACCAGTGAAAGCCTAAAGCACTGCTGTTATTTCACGCGATTGAGAAAGTCGAAGGAAAACTGTAATGATTTAAAACTGGCTGAAGCCCCTGGATTTTTCTTCCCTGAGACACCTCAAAGTTGGCTCTTTGAAAAGTCATGGGGAAGCCCATCCTGGTTTCATTTGAGTGCCAGCTTCATGGTTCCAGCATGATTCGTAAGGTTGAGTCACATGAAGATGATGTGCTGTCCTTCAGGCGTGGAAAAAAAGAGAGGCCCAGGAGCACGGAAGTGGCGTCAGAAGGAAAACATGCAGTCTGCAGCCAAATTCAACTGCAAGTTTTGGAACAGAAGGAAGAAAAACCACTGTCTCCTTGAAAATTGTGAGTCCAAAAAAAAGCAACAGGTCCCAACTTTTAAATGTAACGAAAAGAGGCTCCTTGTCTCCCCCCAGTCCCAAATCGCAAAGAATCCAAAGTTGTGAACATTGCACGGAAGTAGCAAAACGCATAAAACTAATCCAAGCGCATTAAAGAGAAGAATCAGCCTCAGAGTCTGGGATCACAATTCGCTAAACTATGATGTAATTTGTTTTAATTCTTACTTGCCGTGTTTTGTGAACCGGGATACTGGAGACTATAAATCATGATCTATTTGTATGGTTGTTTCCAGCTGTTGTCTCTAGCTATTATTAATGCTTTCTACCATCCAAACGTGTGTGTGTCTGTATAGAGAGGTACTGCAGATGAAAATGCAGCACAAAGTAATCTGGAGAATAACAATAACGCTAAAGTTTGCAAGGTATCATTTCTGGGTCTCCCTTTGTAAATGTGTGTGTGTGTGTGTGTGTGTGTGTGTGTGTGTGTGTGTGTGTGTAGTTAATATTTCAGGTTTCTTACCGTGTAATTGTGGATATATCCCTAAAAGGGTAGAAGCGACGTTTCAACAGAATCTCATCTGCCATCATCAGGCTTATGTGGGGAGTCTTTTGCAGTAACATAGACAAATATATATATAGTGTTTTTCTATCAAGGCACCTGGTCTACCCCAACATGCTGGAGGGAGCATCCTGCTTCCCTTTCGTCTTTCAGCTCCAATCCAGGAGCCCTCAAGCAGTCGCATTCACGACAAACCATTTCAAACTAAATTTATATTTTACTGATAAAGAAATAAAGGAAGACTAGTATAGATCTATTTCAAGCTATTTAGCTCTCATCAGCTAGCCATACCCTTACTCAGATTCGAGTATATAGGTATAGGTATATATACCCTCTGCTGACTTCTTGTCTCGTCATTTCACAGGAATGTCTCCCCCCTCCTCATTTCCACGACGACCGAGCTTCAAAGGGATTTAGTAGGCAAAAGTTCAGAGCTTATCTTTCCTCTCTATGCCAGCGCTGAGGCGCTGACATCTACTGTATATATAGGTAGTCCTTGACTAATGACCATTTGTATAATGACTGCTCAAAGTTACAATAGCACTGAAAAAAAATGTGACTTATGACCAGTCCTCATACTTACAACAATTGCAGCATTCCTGCGGTCACATGATCAGAATTTGGGCAGTCGGAAATTGCCATTTATGATGGTGGCAGGTCACATGATCGCCATTTGTGACCTTCCTGGGGGGAGCTTCCGACAAGCAAATTCACTTTTATTACGGCATGATTCGTTTAACAACAATGGCAAAAAAGCTGCAAAATCAGGCACGTGCCTGTAGTTGAGGAGAATTTGGACCCCACCCACCCCACACTTTCTTATAAAAGGAAGTGTGACTTCATTCAATAAACATGGAGGACCCTTAAAAGTAAAGGTTCCCCTTGCACATATGTGCTAGTCGTTCCCGACTCTAGGGGGCGGTGCTGATCTCCGTTTCAAAGCCAAAGAGCCAACGTTGTCCAAAGACGTCTCCATGGTCATGTGGCCGGCATGACTCAACGCCAAAGGCACACGGAATGCTGTTCCCTTCCCACCAAAGGTGGCCCCTATTTTTCTACTTGCATTTTTTTTAACGTGCTTTCGAACTGCTAGGTTGGCAGAAGCTGGGACAAGTCACGGGAGCTCACCCCGTTACGCGGCACTCAGGATTCGAACCGCTGAACTGCCGACCGTTCGATCGACAAGCTCAGCATCTTAGCCATTGAGCCACCACATCCCAATGGAGGACCCCTACACATCTATAAATTTAACATATTCATTATTGCCCATCAGGGATTGATAATATGCTACTCAGTGCCCAGTAGAGAGGGCCCCGGGAAGTCCATTGCAGAATTCTGGGCCAGCAGTTATAATCCCATTAACATCTGGGAAAAATCAAAGCTCATACAGGTACTCCTTGACTTACAACAGTCCATTTAGTGACCAATCGAAGTCACTAAAAAAAAGTGACTTATGACCCTTTTTCACTCTTACGACCCTTATGACCTTTACAGCATCCCCATGGTCACCTGATGAAAATTCAGACACTTCACAGCTGATTCATATTTATGACGGTTACAGTGTCCTGGGCTCATGCGATCCCCTTTTTGCCACCTTCTGACAAGTAAATTCAATGGAGGAAACCAGATTCACTTAACAACCGGGTGGCTAACTTAACAACTGCAGGGATTCAGTTAAAACAGCTGTGGCCAGGAAAGTCGTAAAACGGGGCAAAACTCACTAAACAAATGCTTTACTTAGCAACAGGACTTTTGGGTTCAATTGTGGCCGTACATTGAGGACTACCGTATTCCTTATAAAGCAGAGGTGTCAAACTCAAGGATCAGGGGACGGATCCGGCCTGTGGGGTGTTTAGATCTGGCCCACAGGGCTACCTGGAAACAACGAAGGACCAGCCCGGGGTGCCTTTGCAAGTGAAAACGGAGCTGCGTTTTCACTGGCAGAGGATTGCAGGAGGCCATCGCAGCTGAAAACAGAGCTCGGGAGCCCATTTTCACTGGCAGAGCGCTTGGGCCGCCACAGGCGCTCCCAACACGAGTAACATTGAGTTGGCCATGCCCGCTCTGGCGCCCGGAGGTCAAACACAATCCTAATGCCGAGAGCCGAGGTGGCGCAGTGGTTAGAGTGCAGTACTGCAGGCTACTTCAGCTGAATACTAGCTGCAGTTCAGCAGATCGAATCTCACCAGCTCAAGGTTGACTCAAGTCTTCCATCCTTCCGAGGTGGGTAAAATGAGGACCCAGATTTTTGGGGGCAAGAGGCTGACTCTGTAAACCGCTTAGAGAGGGCTATAAAGTACTGTGAAGCGGTATATAAGTCTAAGTGCTATTGTCCTTCCTTCCTTCCTTCCTTCCTTCCTTCCTTCCTTCCTTCCTTCCTTCCTTCCTTCCTTCCCTCTGCCCACTGCTAGCAGTTCGATCCTGACTGGCTCAAGGTTGACTCAGCCTTCCATCCTTCCGAGGTGGGTAAAATGAGGACCCAGATTGTTGGGGGCAAGAGGCTGACTCTGTAAACCGCTTAGAGAGAGGGCTGTTAAAAGCACTGTGAAGTAGTATATAAGTCTAAGTGCTATTGCTAATGCGACCCTCAATGAAATAAGAGTTTGAATCCCTTGCAATAAAAGCAACACAAAAATAAAACCCTTGAGATGTATTTGGAGCGTTTATATCAAGAGCAAGACAGGATCAAACTTTCTCTTTCTCATAAAGGAGGTATTTATGAGAAGGAAGCTGGGCCGCCTTTAAAGATATGATGTCCCTTGACTGGCTGGCGTGCTATAGACGTGGCAGCTTCTTCTCAGGGTACATTTGGACTTAGAAATGATGGATGAATGTGACAATAGACATCACCTTAAAAAGGAATGTTTATTTAAGACGGATCTCTCCATGGGGCTTCTATACCTTAAACCTAAAAAGAGACTAAAATTCCCTGCAGTAAAACTCCTGCTGACGTCACGGAAAACATCCACAAAGTTTGTCTAGCAACATATGGAAGGAATTTGACCTTGTTTTTGGATCGGAGATGTTTTTCAACATTTCAATCTACTCTACTGCCCTGGGATTTCCTGGTCTTATCCAATCCAACGAAAGAGCAGGTCTGATCCTGCTTAGCTTTTTTCAGCCGACTAAGGTTGGCTATAGGGTGGCTCAGTGGCTAAGACGCTGAGCTTGTCGATTGAAAGGTCGGCAGTTCAGCGGTTCGAATCCCTGGTGCCACGTAACGGGGTGAGCTCCCGTTACTTGTCCCAGCTTCTGCCAACCTAGCAGTTCGAAAGCACGTGAAAAAATGCAAGTAGAAAAATAGGGACCACCTTTGGTGGGAAGGGAACAGCGTTCCGTGCGCCTTTGGCGTTGAGTCATGCCGGCCGCATGACCACGGAGACGTTCTTTGGACAGCACTGGCTCTTCGGCTTTGAAACAGAGATGAGCACTGCCCCCTAGAGTCAGGAACAACTAGCACATATGTGTGAGGGGAATCTTTACCTTTAACTTTGGGTAGTTGCTGATGAGGACATTACAATATTGATGCTTAATTAAAATTCCGTCAAATGTTTTCTGCTCTTGATAGTAAGCAGGGACATTATTATGCTTCTACTGGCTCACACTTTCAGACATGATGGATTGCTGCTTCCCAGGTTCCCATCTATCTTTCTCAAGTTGTGTTCCCCAGATGTGTTTAAAACCCAGTCTTCCTGGATGGTGACCAGGAGAATTCTGGGATTAGCAGCCCAACCCATCTGGAAGACAGACACCAATGTGAGGAAAATTCATCTATAACCCAGTGTTTTCAGAATTTGGAGATCATAAGATGTATGGACTTCAACATCTGGAGTCTTCCAGGAGTTGAAGTCCATCCATCTCAAAGTTGCCAAGGTTGGAAAACACTGATCTAACCCATTTGCTGAGGTTATAAGGAAAACTGAGCACTGAAGAACTGATGTTTTCCAATTGTGACGTTGGATAAGACTCTTGAGGGTCCCTTGGATGGCAAGGAGATCAAACCAGTCAAGCCTAAATAAAATCAATCCTGAATGAAATCAGTCCTATTGTTCTTTGGAAGGACAGATACGGAAGCCAAAGTTCAAGTATCTTGGCCACCCAATGAGAAGAAAGGACTCATTGGAAAACACCCTAATGTTGGGAAAGATGGAAGACAAAAGGAGAAGGGGGAATGGCAGAGAAGGAGGTGGTTAGACAGTGTCATCGACACAATGAACATGAATTTGGGAAAATTCAGGACAGAGGGGCCTGGTGTGCTGTACAAATAGTCCTCAACTTACAACAGTTCACTGAAAAAAGTGACTAACGACTATTTTTCACACTTATGCACGCTGTAGCATCTCCATGTTTACATTCAGAAGCTTGACAACTGACTCACATTTATGACAGTTTGCCATGTCCTGGGGTCACACAATCACTTTTTGTGACCTTCTGACATGCAAAATCAATAGGGAAGACAGATTCACTCAACAACCGGGTGACTTAAACTTACCAACTGTGGTGATTGACTTAATATCCATGGCAAGGAAGGTCGTAAACTGGGACAAAACTCACTTAATAAAATTTCTCACTTAGCAACATACATTTTGGGCTCAATTGTGGTCCTAAGTTGAGGACTACCCATAGTCCGTGGGGATGCAAAGAGTCATACACAATTTAGTGACTGAACAACAATAACAACAATATCAATGTTACACACATGGCCAAAGAGGGCTTCAAATAGGAACAGAACTCCCTTATGAGATATTTACTTCTTCCTCACGGAAGAAGTAAATATTGCATTTCCACTTTTTAACTGTGAAGAAGCAATTGAACTCAAAGAACATAAAGACTCAGCTCTTCTTGGTATTTACACAGACGCTATATAAATTTCAACAACCTCCCTCCTCATTGCACAAGGATGGAAAGCAAACAACTGTCGCCCTTCAGTTCCTTCCTTCCTTCCCACCTGCGGGAACTTATTCACCTCTAGTTTGATTCCCCACCCACCTTCATAACATCCTCTGGGGTGTTTATGCTTAAGATTTTAGCACGTCTCCAAATAGTAAGTAAAAATTTACTTGCCATGGATACTACCCACTTTACCACACGGCAAGACAACATTTTTGGGGACCTATTGGTACTGACAGATTTTATTTTCCTGGGCTCCAAGATCACCCCAGGTGGGGACTGCAGCCAAGAAATTAAAAGACGCTTGCTCCTGGGGAGGAAAGCTATGGCGTACAGCATACTAAAAAGCAGAGACATCACCCTGCCAACAAAAGTGCGTATAGTCAAGGCTATGGTTTTCCCAGTTGCTATGTATGGCTGTGAAAGTTGGACCATAAGGAAGGCTGAGCGCCAAAGAATGGAGGCCTTTGAACTCTGGTGCTGGAGAAGATCCTGCGAGTCCCTTGGACTACAAGGCGATCTAACCGGTCAGTCCTAGAGGAGATCAACCCTGACTGCTCTTTAGAAGGCCAGATCCTGAAGAGGAAACTCAAATGCTTTGGCCACCTAATGGGAAGGAAGGACTCCCTGGAGAAGAGCCTAATGCTGGGAACGATTGAGGGCAAAAGAAGAAGGGAACGGCAGAGAACGAGGTGGCTGGATGGAGTCACGGAAGCAGTTGGCGTGAACTTAAATGGATTCAAGAGGATGGTAGAGGACAAAGAAGGCCTGGAAGAACATTTGTCCATGGGGTCGCGATGGGTCGGACACAACTTTGCAACTAATAACAACAATTGGCACATGGAGGCCTACAGGCACATGGGCTCAGGACTGTCACCATCCAGCAGATAACATGAAGTCCAATAAATTGTAGCCGTTCCAGAAAGATCCACAGAGAATACAAGAAACTGCAAGGAAATATTGGTGCCAAAAGACAGAAAGATTTTAAGACACAAAGATTTTCCAAAGCACCAAAAGGCAAGACGAGAAACAACGGAATTGACAATCTTTGTCAATGGACCATCATCTGCAACACAATAGGACCCATCTAGCAACAGAAACTCACCACATGGCACCTGGGAAGATTACATCAGCCAGCAAGGCTAGCTAAGACCCCCACCCGCTAAGACCCGCTGGGAGTCTGACAACCAATCAGGATACTCTTTTGGGGCCCCAGAAAGTTCAAAGCCAGAGAGGGCATAAAACCTGGGGACTCACTGCGTCTCACCCCTTTTTCTGTTCAGGAACTCAAACCATGTGATCCTGTCCACCATTAAACCATCTTTCCAAGCAGTCTCCATGTTTCCAGTGTCTTTTTCCCCACTTGGAGCTGAACCCAGAAGGATATTTCTTCCTACAATAGAACTAGAAGTCGCCCTTCCTCGCCTTCTCACTGCAATGGGAATGATCCCCTGGAGGTACCATCACTTTCCTCAATGAACCCCAGAAACTGTAGTTTGGGGGAATTTCCTGGAATTCAAGATCTTTTCTTCTTGTCCTAGACATAGAACTGCACTTTTCACCGGGGGAAGGGGGTGGAATTGCTAATCAAATTTAATTTCCTATGTGTGCTTCAGATGAGACACTATTGCATTGATAAGAAATGAAACCAACTTCTCTCTGGGTGTCGATTTTCAATGAATGTTCTTTTAGTAAATAACACCGGCCATTTGTATTGCAAAACTATACTGTGTTACTGTGGGAAGTTAGCACCCACCCCTCTCCTAGGAAAATGAGATATTTTAGGAAATATTAAAAGGGTAGAGTATTTCCCCTAAAAGGGAGGCAGAAATTCAGCCCCCACCCCCAGCTTTGTCAATGGGACATTAAGGCCTGGACCAGTCTATTCTACATAACAAAGATCTACCTCCTTCAGGCAGAGCCATAGTAGGAATTGTCCAAAGCCCTTTCATAACATCATCACCCGGCAAAGCTCAACCAAGCCTGGGACACAGACAACCTACAAAGTTACCCCTGCATGGCCCCATGGGAATCTCACAACCAATCAGAACACAAGCTCAAATTCAAAGCCCAACAGAGGGCACCCAGGCACTCTCAGCATCTCTGCTCTCCCCCCCCCCCCAGGATCTCAAGCCGTGTGATCCTGTTCATCAATAAACCTTCTTTCCAAGCAACTTCCGTGAATCCAGTGTCTTTTTCCCCACTTGGAACTGAACCCAGAAGGATATTTCTTCCAACATCGCCCATAAAGAAAATGTAGGCATCATTCTTCCATCTCAACCAGAGACATATACATAAACACCAATTAACTTCACATTTCAATAGGCCAAATATTAAACTGCATGGCTTACATCAAGTTAATTATGTCGTTTCTTCTTTCTCACGCATGAAAAATTATAATGTATCGGCAACTTTGGGGAAGAACTGGTATTTTTACGCTACATCAAAAGGGTTGAAGCTAAAAGAACATATTCTAGAATAGAATAACAAGAGTTAGAGAAGAACTTGGAGGTCTTCTAGTCCAAGGATCTGCAGAGTTCCTCAGCTTTGCTGGCTGAGGAACTCTGGGAGTTGAAGTCCACAAGTCTTAAAGTTGCCAAGGTTGGAGACCCCTGGTCTAGTCCAATCCACATCTCGAGCAGGAGACCCTATACCAGTGATGGCTAACCTTTTTGCCATTGCGTGCCAGGAAGGGGGGGCGGGGGAGGTTCACGCACGCGCGTGCCCACACCCATAATTCTATGCACCCCGCCCTGCGCATGCGCGCCCAACCCCCCCTCGCCCCCTTGCTCCTGGCCAGTTTTTGTTTGTCACCTGGATCCAGATTCTCTTTATGCATCTGGGGAGGGCGAAAACAGCCTTCCCCACCTACCCCCCAGGCCCTCAGGAGGCAGAAAACAGCCTGTTTCCCTATTTCTGGTGGGCCCAAAAGGCCTGAAAATCAGGTGGCCGGCACGCACATGTGCGCCAGAGCTGAGCTGGCGTGCCCACTGATATGGCTAAGCGTATAGGTTCGCCATCACGGCCCTATACCAATGAAATGGCTGTCCAGTCTCCTCTTAAAAGTTGTGCAGCCACAACTTCTGAAGACAAACCATTCCTCTGACTGATTTTTCTCACTGTTAGGAAATTTCTCCTAGTTGTAGGCTGCTTCTCTCCTCCTTTAGTTTCCGTCCATTGTTTCTTGTCTTACCTTCTGGTGCTTTGGAAAATAGGCTGACATCCCCTTTTCTTTATGGCAAGCCCTCAAATATTGAAACACTGCGATCATGTCTCCCCTGGTCCTCCTTTTCACTAGACTAGACAGACATACCCAATCCATACCACCATTCTTCATATGTTTTAGTCTCCAGCCCCCTAATCATCTCTATCAAACTTCTAGGTTAATGGCAGAGGTGAATCCAGTTCATAGCTCATGCTCTTTACCATTATATGTCAAACCAGCTCTCACTGGCAGCAATACAGTGATTCTTACATACCAGAAGAAGTGACTAAGAGCAAATTCTAGTGGTCCTATTTCATTCCTTGAGGCTTGATAATTGAAGCTCTCTAAGTCAGTTATGACAATCTAAATATTAGACCCTTAAAATAAACAATACAGCGCTATTTTAAACACAGGAAATACACAATCCACTGCACCAGGACTCATTGGGCATGAAATCTAATGACTGATTATAACATTATAAAAGTAACTGCAACAAGAATGTATTTTTCTGGGGCAGGGAACATATTTGCATGGTAGCCCGCATTCCAATGTAGGAAAGTGTATCTCAATTTGGCAGCTTCCAAATGGATGGGTGTCAGTTCCCAGAATCACCAGTCAACCGGGCAATTGTTGAGAATTCTGGGAGTTGTTGTATACATTTGTGACTTGCCAAGATTAAGAAACATGATTTAAACCATTACTCACAGATGTGTGAGTAATGTCACGTATTGACTGGCAGATCATATTAACCAACAGATCTTATAACTCAACACATTGTCTCATTCCCAGTAGTTAACCACAGTTAAGTAAAGACCATTAGCACTTTGTTAAAATATTTTTGAAAGAAATCCCCGCCACAGCTGGCTTCGTACTATTAGTTTCTCCTAATCTTGGTGCTTTCACACATAAAATGGAGTGAATAGCTGTCACAGCTTCTTAATAGACATTCATGATAGAATTTTCCCAGAATAGCACATGAAAATCACAACGTAACTAAAAAACGAAATCAAAACTGGCTGTTCCCAATATGGATTTGGGTAGTTTTGCCTTCCAGTTGGAAAGTTGCCAGGTTCAAATCTGTGATGGGGTGGACAAGAGACAGTCTCCAGATGTTATGGAACTCTTAACTCCTATTAGATAATATGTCAATGGTCCATTGATAACATCTGGAAGAAAACCACACTTAACTCATCCCCTAATCTGCAACTGAGTTAAATTTGTACCTAATCCTGATCAAGAATCATAGCTGAAGAAGGTCTTAATGGTCTAAGGCACTGTTTTTCTATCTTGGCCACTTTAAGCTGTGTAGACTACAACTCCCAGAATCCCACATATTGGCTTGGGAATTCTGGGAGTTGAAGTCTACAGAGTTTAGAGTGGCCAAAATTTAGAGGTGCTGGTCTTGATCACATCACTCATAATGTATGTTATTACTGCCCAGAATATCATCGGGCTCCAGTTACCAGCCCTGGACGACATCTTCAAATCTCGCTGTTTGAGGAAGTTGCATAACATTATCAGAGTCCCTTCCCATCCTGCTTACAATCTTTTTGGACTGTTGCCTTCCGGCAGAAGATAAAAGAACAATTAAAACTCGGACCACACGTTTTCTGAATAGTTTTTATCCCAGAGCTATAATTGCACTCAACAAGGAACTCAACAAGGAACTCAACAAGGAACAAGGAACTCAGTGAGCTGTTGGGCAGCATTACTTGGTCTGTTGTGTGGACGTTTGGGTGGATTAGGGGTGGGGAATTTGTGGTGGGTGGGAGTGTGTTTGGGGATTGTTATTGTGTTGGACCTGGTCTTTGAGTGCTAAGTGAATTTCATTGTATGGGTATACTGGGTATACATTTACAATGACAAAGTTGTTGTGTTGTTGTTGTTGTTGTTGTTGTTATTATTATTATTATTATTTAATCTTTAGTGAGATTCACAGCCTTTGAGGCTGGTTAATAGCTCAGCAGCTCGAGTCCTAACCAAGGACCTAGGAACTGTTAAGGTATCGTCGGAGGACGTAAGCTGTTCCGAGTAAGGTGGTTTTTTGTAGAGTCAAAATGTTCAAGTCTGGCAAATTTAGAATTTCTAAATAGCGGGGTAGCCCTTTGGGTATTGCTCCAAGGGCTCCAATTACAATTGGGACAACACACGATTTCTTTTTCCACAGTCGCTCAACTTCAATTTGCAAGTCCCGGTACTTTGTGATTTTTTCTTGCTGCTTATCTTCAATCTGTGCATCACCAGGTATTGCAATGTCATTGAACCATACTACTACTACTACTACTACTACTACTACATTATTATTATTATTATTATTATTATTATTATTATTATTATTATTATTATTATTATTATCTCTTGGAGTTTCTAAAAGCATCTATTTGAAAACAAACAGAATCAATGTACAATGTACAGAATCAAAACAGAGGCTATGATCATGCAGAAAATTCTATAAGCAAATACGAAATTCCTTTGTCTCACTGTATTTTATGTATGTTTACCTGTGCATTTCCACATGGTTCAGATATCTTCTTCAGACCTAGCAAATATGTGCCCTGCCCTCTTTCCATCATTTTAAGCCTTTCTGTAATACCCAGATGATTTTTCCTTATTCCGTCTTCTCCTTGTTATGTCAGGCTGACCGAAAATTATCTAGATTGTAGGCTGTTGATTTTGGGTGCTATTAAAGGGGCAGACTGTTAATTGTTGAACGTAACATTGCTGCCTAGTTACTGCCTGGCAGAAGAGCTGCTGACATATTTTTCTATCCCAGGAGCCAAACTAACACAGCTAGCCAAGGAAGCTTTGTCTTTGGTGAAATAGGATGCTCTTAGGGAACAAAATGCAGGGTGTGAGCTCCACTTATAGCAGTGTTTCTCAACCTTGGAAGCTTGAAGATGGGTGGACTTCAACTCCCAGAATCCCCCAGCCAGCGCTGCTGGCTGGGGGATTCTGGGAGTTGCAGTCCACCCATCTTCAAGCTACCAAGGTTGAGAAACACTGGCTTATAGGGAAGATAGACAACAGCAAAAGGTCTACAGAGGAGATGTAAAACACCGACTACGTACTGAAATGGCATCTTCATAAAAAGCAGAGTTGATCTCCCAGCCCATCTCCACCGCGCATGCACCCGTGCATCCCGCCAGCCAGCTAGTCTTTGGGTCTCTCTGCAATGCATATGCAGGAGGGGGGGGGATATGGGGGATGTGCGCACACATGCACAGGGGGACGGGCACATGTGTGGGTCGGTCACATTGCATTTTGGGGATTTGCACACGTGTGTGTGTGCCCCCCACACCCCGTTTTGGGCCTGGAAGGCCTCCTGCACCAACCTGGAAGTCAAAACGGGGTACAGGGAGGCACATGCATGGGAGACGTGCATGCATGCACGGAAGGGCGGGGTGCATGCATGCAGGCGGGGCGTACGCACGGGGGGGCACTCGCATTGCATTTTGGGGTGTGTGTGCCGCTTTGGGCACTTGGGACCAAAAAGGTTCTCCGTCACTGTTCTAGAACTTCCCTGAAGATGGGCTGTAGCACGAGTCCAAAAGCACAGAAGACAAAGCCTCTGTCCCCGGGGGGACCGAACCGGATTGGATACTACAACACGTATTTTACTTAACACAGCAACTTGAATATATTTTACTTGAAAACATAAGAGGAATTCTGCCTCTTTTTTTTTTCTAGGCTAGGTCTCAACAATTTTCTCGGAGGGAAAGATGCATTTAATTTTTTGAGCCCCCCCCCCGTGCACTCCCCCCCCAAAAAAAGGCATATGTAGTGACTGTTTCAGCTGCTGAGATTAAGTCATCCATTTGCCACAAACATACTCCTGGGAAGCATCAAGCCCAGAGGAAAATTGTAACAGCTCCTATTTCTCTTCCTATATATTTCCTCGGAACCTGGATGTCCTTTATTAGGGGTTCCCAATGGGGGGAGAATCACAGTGGATGGGGTTGATCGAGTAACAACAGATTCCCATCTCCCCCCATTCCGGTTCCACCCTCCCCATCTGTAACCGGATTTTAGATGTTGGCATTAACTTATTCCTATTTTTGTGTGTGTGTGATTGTAAGCCACTCAAGAGTTACCCTGCGGTAAGGTAAGTTTTATAAATAAATTTTATAAATAAGTACATTAGCAAGCTATCCCTTCGTAGCCCTCACAGCTCGTTCACAGCCTATTAGTCTCACATTTTGATAACGCACTAATCTCCTCCTTAACCCCAGCCAGAATTAAGTCTCCTGAAACAGAGGGGGAAAATCTTACAATTTAGATTAGAGGAGAGAGAGTTTGAATCAAGAACTGATAAGACTGAGGAGCTTTTGAGATAAGAAAATTGTTCACTGCCCCCAGGTTAGATTTGCAGGTATAGTTCTCAGGGGATCAAAATAGGATTAGGGAGATCTGAATTTAAATCCCAGTTTGACAAGGGAGGTTAAGTGGGTGATATTAGGAAAAGTTATAACTTCCAAACCTTAGAGCAGGGGTCGGCAACCTTAAACCTTTAAATTTTATATATATGTGTGTGTGTGTGTGTGTGTGTGTGTGTGTGTGTGTGTGTGTGTGTAGGTCTTTGGTTATTCGGGTTTTCTCCCGCGTAAAATTGGAGGTGTCTTGGCAACGTTTCGACGAAGTCTCATTCGTCATCTTCAGGCTGGTGCTTTCAGCTTCGTGCTTCTAGGAGCAATGTGTGTGATCGCAGCTGTTTCTTCCTTTTAACTGCCAGTGGGGGTGTGAACTGATTGGGTGGGAGCTTGGCTGTGTTCTGATTGGGTGGAGGTGTGTTCTGATTGGTTGGGGGTTTGGCTGTGCTCTGATTGGATGGGGGGGTTGGCTGTGCTGTGATTGGCTGGGTGTGTGTTCTGTTTGGGTGGGGGCTTGGTTGTGCTCGGGTTAGTCTGAGTAGCAGGGGGATTTGAGCAGGGGGATATATATATATATATATATTATATGTATATGAAATCTTATTCTGTTCACTGCCCTGAGTCCTTCGGGAGAAGGGCGGTATAGAAATTCAATAAATAAATAAACAAACAAACAAACAAACACTCAAAGACCCACAAAGGTCCTAACCAGAAGCGCCAATTCAATTCTGGAGCCAACTAGAAGTCCGGTTCCCATACCATAGAGTCTCCTCCTAGGATGGCATCCTTTTTCCTCTACCTGTCCTAACTGAAAGCCCTATCAATCGTGGAGCCGACCAGCAACAGGGAGCCGCAGCAGAGGGATGAAAGAGCCACATGCAGCTCCAGAGCTGTGGGTTGCTGACCCCTGCCTTAAGAGTCAGAATAGAGCTGGTAGGGACCTTGGAGGTCTTGTAGCCCAGCTCCCTTCTCAAGCAGGAGATACCATTTCAAACAGGTTGCTGTCCAGTCTCTTCTGAAAAACCTCCAGTGATGGAAGCACCCACAACATCTGGAGGCCAGCTGTTCCACTGGTTAATTGTCTTCACTGTAAGGAAGTTTCTCCTTAATTCCAGGTTGCTTCTGTGCTTGATTAATTTCCATCCTTTATTTTTGGTCCTGTCCTCTGGTGCTTATCCTGCTTCACCAGATTATTATTGTCGGGGGAAGTAAAACTAAGGAAGTATGCATCTCGGATTTTAGAAAGAAAAATAAATAAATCATGTGACAGCCAACAGATCGATAAAATTATCTTGCTTAATTTCAACTAAACTGAATGTTCTGTAGTTGTAGATTTCGTTCTGATGTTTCTTCCTGCACCGTTTCAGGGAGGGAGCTGAAGATAAGGCGGCCGGTTTTTCTATCTCCTCAAAACATCAAATTGGACCCCAAATCCACAGCGTTACCTAGCCATGGACAAGGATCTCAGCGCCCACAATCGCCCCATTAAACATCAAGGTAGATCCAACATGGGAAATGTCATCTATATCAGGGGTCTCCAACCTTGGCAACTTTAAGACTTGTGGACTTCAACAAGCAAAACTGGATGAGGAATTCTGGGAGTCCACAAGTCTTAAAGTTGCCAAGGTTGGAGACCCCTGATCTACATAACTTTTTCAAGTTTGAAGGCCACAAGTCCATTTTAATAGCTCTGAGTAATCCCTTATTCCTACTTTAGCGCAGGCAATTACCAAGTCTGTCAACGAACCCTCAACTGCATTTCCAGTGTTCAAAGCATGTATTTCATTGTCATCGTTATCTCACCTCTAATAAGCAGGTCCATATTCTCATCTCCAGACAGAAAGCCGTGGACAGGGAAGGTTTAGTCTAGGAAAGAACTTAAGGGCTGAGGGCCTCCTAATTACTACGTTCATCATCATACCAAGCCATAGTTTGATTTATCATGATTTAACTCCACCGCAATTGCTGCGATTCACAGAACATGCCGAAACCATACATCATGGTTTGCAAACCACAAGAGCCAAAAGATTCTCCACCAAGCCAAACAAGACAACTTCTAGCTTAGTCGATCACATCAAGAATCAAGTCGGAAACCGAGGTGAGATTTAAACCAAGTATGGAAGCCCACTATATCTTACCTAACTTTATGATGCCCTGAAATATCTCTCATAGTTCCCAGTCAGCTAGCCAACCGGCCATCTTGCTGGGAATTATGGCATTTAGAGTCCAAAACACCTGCCAGTTTTATGTTTAATTATCAGCCTGAAAAGTACAAAGGGAGAGAGAGCAAAGACTCAAAGCCCTACCAGCTGGAAACCATTTTGTAGCCTATCATTGAAAAGTTATAATAATACCAGGAAAATACAACAATTTAAAGCATGGAGTCTGCAAACTTTTATGGCCAATTTCTTAGTCCAAATTCTACCAGACCCTCAGTTATAACCTTATATTAGCAATTAATTAATTAGCAAATTAGCAAGCTCTCTCTGTGTGTGTGTATTTCAGCACACTGTAGCAGTACTCCGCTGGTCTTTTTACAGCTCAGAAGCTAACCAGGCTTGGGTCTAGTTAGTAACTGATGAGAGGCTGGCATAGAAAAGTGGAATTGCAGCATAGATGGGAGGGTTGAAAAAGCTCCCAGAAAGGCAACTGTGGCAATTTCTGTTGCCAAGAAAATGCATGGATGAAATCACCAAACATCAAAGTCAGCTTGGAGATGTTATGTTTTTGGAGGCAACACGAGTGTACAAATGCTGAAAGAAAAGAGCCGAGGTGGCGCAGTGGTTAGAGTGCAGTACTGCAGCTACTTCAGCTGACCGCTAGTTCAACAGATCAGCGGATCAAATCTCACCGGCTCAAGGTTGACTCAGCCTTCCATCCTTCCGAGGTGGGTAAAATGAGGACCCAGATTATTAGGGGGCAATATGCTATTTAGTAAACTGTCTTTGGTGTAAGCCGCCCAGAGTCCTCGGAGAGTGGGTGGCATAGAAATATGATAAATAAATAAATAAATAAATAAATAATAAATAAATAAATAAGGAGGGGGGGAAAAACACCTCACTTCTGCCCGTCAGAGTAGAAACCATTTTCTTAAAAATAGTCCTTCTGATTGCTTTGAGAACAGAGGGGAAAAAAACTGCACCGATCAATTGTTCAAACAGTTTCAGAAGGAAAATCAATATTCAGATATGGAAACGCAGCCAAAAGCTTCCTCTTCTTGTAGGATGTGTACAGGGATCCAACACAATTTTAAAGCCCTGGGGGAACCACCTAGCAGAAACTCTCAAAAAGAAAAATGAGATAAACCAACACCTTCTGAAACAGAAATTACCTGTTCACTGCCACAGAGTTTTTGTCTTTTGCACATCTGGTGACTTCCAGAGAAGTTGGAATTGTGATCTAGTACCAGGGTGGATTTGATTTAAATCAAGTTGATTTAAATCCTGATTTAAATCACTAGTAAAAAGGCTTGATTTAAGTCAACTTGATTTAAATCGTAATCTTTAAACAGTAACTGTCATCTCTGTCCCGCAGCGGCTCCTCCTAACTCACCGCTGTTGACTCACCGACAGTCCCAATATTGCAGAATATACAGCCTCATGCTATATAACTAAGCTCCATTTCATGCTGAATAAACTAAATTATTGATGTATCTTAAATAGAAAACTATCTTTAGTTAGGCGTTTACTCCAAAAGCATTTTATTAAAATAAATTTGATAAAAAAAAAAAATCCAATTTAAATTTTAAAAAATCTGATTTTTTTTTAAAAAATCGATTTTTATCCACCCTGTCTAGTACACCTCTTCAAATGCCCTCACCCAACCAGATCTGCCTTTAAGCCACTCCTTAACTGCACAATGACTGCACAACAACTGCTGTGCCTGGTGGCACAGCAGACTAATAGCCTGTTATTAACATTCAGCTGCCTGCAATTACTGCAAGTTCAAATCTCACCAGGCTCAAGGTTGACTCAGCCTTCCATCTTTTCAAAGATAGGTGAAATGAGGACCCAGATTGTGGGGGCAATAAGCTGACTTTGTATAAATATACAAAAGTATGAAGGCTATTGCTTAACGCATTGTAAGCCGCCCTGAGTCTCCGGAGAAGGGCGGCATATAAATCAAATTAAAAAAAAAAAAAAGATTGTCCTAAAATGGAAATACAATTTATAGAGAGTTGGCTTAGAAAGTGATGTTACCTTTGGCCATAGTCATTTGTCAGCCATAGCTGATGACTTTACATGATGGGTAAACTCAATTCTGCCTTTTTAATATATATCGATATATAGAGAAAGAAAGAAAGAAAGAAAGAAAGAAAGAAAGAAAGAAAGAAAGAAAGAAAGAAAGAAAGAAAGAAAGAAAGAAAGAAAGGGCAAGAGAAAGGAAAGAAAGAAAGAATGAAAGAAAGAGGGAGAGGGAGAGAGAAAGAAAGGAAAGAAAGGAAGAGGGAGAGAGAGAGAGAAAGAAAGAAAGGGAAAGAAAGAGGGAGGGAAGGAGAAAGAAAGAAAGAAAGAAAGAAAGAAAGAAAGAAAGAAAGAAAGAAAGAAAGAAAGAAAGAAAGAAAGAAAGAAAGAAAGAAATTCATCAAGGGAAACGGCTTGATGTTTATCAAACCAAACAGTTCTGCACCATTCTGAGAAGCAAAGCCTAAAATCATGCTAAAGAAACATCAGAGAAACCTATTGCAGATAGTCCTCGATTTACAACCAAAAGGAGATCACATGTCCCCGGGACACTGCAGCTGCCTAAATACATGGCATTTGCAAAAGCATCCAAATTTTGATCAGGTAACTATAGGGATGCTGCAACAGTCATAAGTGTGAAAAACGCTCATCGGTCACTTTATTTTTTTTTTTAGTGCCGTCATAATTTAGAACGGTCATTAAACAAACGGTTGCAAGTCAAGGACTGCCTGTACCGGCCCAGTAACTCCCACCTGAAAGGGCCTCAAAACTAATGCTGGTAAGCCCACATTATACTCTAATGCAGAGGTCTTCAAACATGGCGGCTTTTAAGACTTGTGGACTTCAACTCCCAGAATTCTCTATGCTCTATTCTCTATTCAGCTATGCTGGCTGGAGAATTCTGGGAGTTGAAGTCCACAAGTCTTAAAGCTGCCATGTTTGAAGACCTCTGCCCTAATGCAATGTGTATATATCCAGCTAACTTCCATTTAACTCAGGCTATGTTTACAGCAGGGGTGAACAGGATTGTGGCCTTGTTTGAGAAACGTCTTCTTGAGAGCCTGGTCCGGAAGGACCGCCATGTTAATGGCATTCCACAACAAAGGCATCTTCCTACCCCTTCTGAATCGGACGCTGCAAATATTACTCGAAATGTCTCCCTGACTGAAAAAAGGGGACGACTGCAATTTAGCTTGGGGTCCCCACTTGTTTATTTCCAAAGGAAGGTGTTACCCGAGGGTTGTTCAACCTGAGCAGCAAAAAGCTCCTGAAATCTCCCAGAAATGGGGAAGTCCTCTTCGTCCCCAGTCCTACGTGCCTGCACTTCTTATTATGTTCAGACAAAGACAACTTGCTGTAAGAGACTCTCCCGTTTCTTTCTTTTCCTCCCTCTAGCCAATGTCTCGTTCCCAAGCGGGAGCTTTTTTCCTATTCCAGTCACAGACTGTCTTGATGCTTTTTAATCCACTCCGAAGACGACAATGGAGGGGCTCTGCCAACCACCCCTGAGATTACGGAAGGAAAGAGGTTGTGTGTGCTGGGGAGGAATGGCTGTCTGCCAAAGAAATAACAGTGACAGGCCCCAACAGAGCTGAGCCTTGGAGAGTTCCTCTCTGTGCCGTGATTATTTACACCGAGCAACAACAAAGACTGCAGGAATCCATCTGCTCAACTTTGAATATTCATCTTTAGCCCTCTTCCTTCCCTCCTCCTGATCCTGGGCTGCTTCTGCTATGGCCGCAAGCAAAGTCGAATTTATTGTTATTTATTTAGGGTATCCATCGTAAGTCATGCTCGTTGGCCAAGGGTGACATCTGAAAACAGGAAACTGGTAATAGAACTCCCTGCTCAGTGCAATTCCATTCATTCACTCAACCTTCTTCCTTTAGCAAGATTTCGAACAATCACTACGGATATGAAGATTTTGGAAAGGGAAGAAAAAGAAGGGGGAGAGGAAAAAATTATGCTTCCCCTAAGGGTGGGGTGGGGGGAGGAGAGGAAGATAGTTTCCCCCCTCCTCCCTGGAAATTTGTGGTGATGGTAGTTTCTCCAACCTCAAAAAATTACATTTAGCTTTTAACAGCAAACCTGATCAATAATATCAAATGCTGATATCCAGCAAGTTTGGCAGGATCTTGAATTCCTTTTAAAGACATTATTCTTGGTCTAAAGCAGTGGTGGGGCCATGCCCCACCTAAGCATCTCTAAAATCCTGATTCTCTCCACCCCCACCCCCCAACATATAATTCTTACTTTACTCTAATAGTGAACTCTACTCACGGGGAGGAAGCCTAAAAGGCCATTAACTTGATTTAAACAAGGTTCAAATTGCCCCCCTGTGGGAATCACTGGGGGGACCACTGGTCTAAAGTAATTCTTCAGTCTTAATTTGTAAATAAGGAACTGGGTTTTCTCCTCCTTGTTGTTTTTGAATAACATATTTAAATTTATCTAAATCTGAGGCCCTAGAGAAGTCCTTGATCATGCAAATTTAGGATGAGAAGGGATGACCATATCTAGAAGGCATCAGCAGTTAGAAGAAGCATCATAACTTTCCTTTTTTCTTAACTCTACCAGGCTGGGTGCCAAAACTCACAATCCTCACATTGTTTTCAATGTCTAACTCCTACCTGTTCAGATACGTTAAGGGGGACCAAAGATCTCTAGAAAAACCTTTAAGGAAATGTTTGATTCAGTCAAACAAAACAGAAATGATTTCCCAGTTTTAAAAATAAAAAAAAAAGAAGAGTTTTGAAGAAGCAGGAAATCAATTTGTACAGATCTCAGATGCTTGTTAATGCTTCCAAGGAATGCCACTCTGGAACAGAAAAATTAAGAAAACTTAGCCACTTATTAACATTTGATTTGCTGCCAACGTTCCGAGATCGAAATACCCTTTGTCTTTTGAATTCCACGGCACCTACTTTCAGGCGATATTTTAATCATCAGGGTCAAGTGATATTTTGATAACCGGACAAGGAACTAAGAAAGGAAACAGAGCACTGCAGTCTGATCATAGGAACTCAAGAGAAAATTTTCATTGAGCTCCATAGATCCTCCTTCCAAGTAAATGCATACTAAGTTCTCAAAATTCTCATGGAAGGTCATTTAATTAAAAGTATCAGGGAGCAAGCTGGCAGTAAGAAGTAACTGCCAGCTTGCTCCCTGAAAAATTCCCAGGACCAGTTAGAAAACACAATTCTGAAACAAACAAGAGCATTAACTTGATTCCATGCATGGCCAATTTCTACAGGTCCTACATTTCCACCAGAAGCTCAAGAGGAGTATGATAAAAGCTCTAGCATTCTCACTGGGATGGCTCAATTAGCACAGGAGTTACTATCTTGATGTAAGTCATTAAGCAGCGAAGACGGGAGTGTAAATCAACTACTTGCAAGAGAAGGAAAATGGACTTAAAACATGGATTATATCTTCTGTGAATGGACACACTCTGAACCAACCAGGGAGGAAAACAATCTCAATCTCTCTCTCTCTCTCTCTCTCTCCCCCTCCCTCCCTCCCTCCCTCTCTCTCTCTCACTCACTCACACACCCCAATTTCATGATGTTTAAATACCGTTCCTATATCTTAAGGTCCATTCATTTCTTGGATCCTCTTCACACATGCTAATAGCTTTGGAATAAGCTTGGCTTCGCCATTTTTCACTCCCTGACTCTTAGAAACACTTGGAGATCTGTTGCTTTCACTCCAACTGCTATCAAAACACTAAGAAGACCCCCCCCCCAGGGGCTAACTCATGTTCTTCTCTCCAACAAACAAATGGGAATGTGTCAAAATGGACCCCCTCCCCATCACAGTTGCTGGGTTTGGTGCTTTCTAAAAGAAGAGCCATCCATCATGGCAACATCACCCTACTTTCCAACTTAAAAGAACGGTGCCTGGTGAATGAGTTGTATCCAGCATGGACTTTTAGACTTCAATCAGAATAGAGCTGGAAGGGGCCTTGGAGATCATCTAGGCCAACCCTTCTGCTCAAACAGGAGACCCTGTACCATTTCAGACATGTGGCTATCCAGTCTCTTCTTGAAAACCTCCAGTGATGAAGCCCCTATCTGAAGGCAAAGCTGTTTCACTGGGGGAGCGTGGGGAAGACACCAGGTGAAATCCTGGGAGTTATTCCCACCAACGAGAAGCCATTTTCAGCTGCCAAACTAGACAGAACCAGAAATTTCAGCTGAACTGGAAAGAAATTAACTCAGCTTCCTGAACAAAAACCAAGGTCAAGGGATCACACTGGTGCCAACATGAGTTTGGAGCAGTAGAAATGCCACACATGGAAGCATCCTCAAGAAAAGAATGAAAGGCTTCATACTAATGGAAGACTATAGTACAAGACCTTGGAATTGAATAATAGAAGGTTCTCTAACAATTTTCCTAATCAGCATCGGAAGCAGTTCTGCCTTCTTCTACAATTTATTTGTAGAATCTATCCCCTCCTGTTCCATTATATCCAAAAGTAAAAGACAGAATGCAAATATTTTAATTAAAATAAATCAAAATATAAAAGCAAATCCATTAAAATACATCTCTCTCTCTCTCTCTCTCTCTCTCTCTCTCTCTCTCACACACACACACACACACACACACACACACACACACACAAACAAACAAACACAAACACACAGCATGGCTTTAATGATGGAAGAACAACAAATGGAATTAGTCTACTTGCTCAGCTGGGAATCCTGACATTCTCTGAGAAGGAAGAGATGTGTGTCTTGATCTAGCAAAATGTTCTTTAATTGTCGTAGGACAGGAGGATTGGTGCTAGAAGGTCTATTTTTACATGAAATACACAGAAGTCCCCATGTTTGTTTTTTAAGAGGAGGGAAAACTTTAATCACTAACACGCAACATAGTATCTATGCGATCAGAATCCTCAAACAAGTCCACAGGACTATTGGTGGGAAACAGGTATTGGATTCCATGGTAAGAAAAATAAAATAGCACCATCAGTGTATTCCAGTTAGGAAAGCAAAAAATAATTTAGGAAGGAAGGAAGGAAGGAAGGAAGGAAGGAAGGAAGGAAGGAAGGAAGAGGGAGGGAGGGAGAGAGAGAGAAAGAAAGAAAGAAAGGGGGAGAGAGAGAGGGAGAAAAGGAAGGAAGGAAGGGTAGGGAAAGGAAGGAGAAAAGGAAGGAGGGAGGGAAGGAAGGAAGTTGGTCATGGAAAGAAGGAAGGAAGGAAGGAAGGAAGGAAGGAAGGAAGGAAGGAAGGAAGGAAGGAAGGAAGGAAGGAAGTTGGTCATGGAAAGAAGGGAGGGAGGCAGGGAGGGAGAGAGGTAATGGAAAGAAGGAAGGGTACAGTAGGGTAGGGTAGGGTAGGGTAGGGAAGGGTAGGGAAGGGTAGGGAAGGGAAGGGTAGGGAAGGAGAGAGGGAGGGAGGGAGGGAGGGAGGGAGGGAGGGAAGGAAGGAAGGAAGGAAGGAAGGAAGGAAGGAAGGAAGGAAGGAAGGCTCTGACTTCCAGAAAATTAAAAAAGACATTTCCATACTTTTTATTGGACTGCTGCATGCTAGTAAAACAAGGAACCCTTTGAATTCTCTCAAGAATGTCATCTGGCGACACAAAAAAGCACTGTATAGCAGATTGCTGGTGCACAGAGGACATCAAAACAGCCCCAAAATATAAGCTGGAAAATGCAATATACAGTATCCATACTTACTTTTCTTGCTAAATAGAATGTCAAATTATCACTAAAGCACCTTAAAAGATGGGAGCTCAACCTTCTCTGGGTGTTTATTTGGAATGTCATTGTTCCTTCTTACTTCAAAAGTAGTACTTGAATTTTTAAAAGAAGGAAAGGTCTATTTAATTCATAAACTTAAATCCCTTCACGACCAATATAGAACAGGGCTGCAAGAAGATAATCCAGTAGAAGATGTCATCTATCTTAAAAGTTGTTTATGAGCCTTTTATTGTTCCACACAAGATAAGAACGGAGAATGAGATCTCCGCCTCACCGTTTAGCAAACCGACAATACGATTAAGTGTTCTTAATTCCCCAGATTTAATACTGCAGGATAAAGTGAAGGGGAACTTTATTTTCCTTTTATGATGTGACCAATGTAAGCTCCAGAGAATCTGCATTTTTACTAAATCAGCACTTGAGGAGATGATCTGGAGTTAGCACCCTTTGGCTCCAAGATTTTTAGGGCTGAGAACAATCATCAGCTCTTATTTTAATTCATCTGGTAGACTTTCCATCTCAAAAAGTGGGATCTCTTGAACTGTTTACTCTATTTACTTGCAAAGCCACCCTATCCTTCTCTTCCTTTACTGACACTTTTTACATTTTCTAACAAACCATTGCTTCCCGAACTATGGTTATTGAATAAACCATAATAGGTAGGATTTAGATGTACTAACTCATAAATCATGGTTTAGAAATCAAGTTGGTTGCATTCATGTCACATACCAGTGCAAAACCAAGTACTATTATGATTTAACACCATATAGAGTTCACGCAGTGGCTCAGTGGCTTAAGACGCTGAGCTTGTCAATCAAAAGGTCGGCAGTTCAGCGGTTCGAGTCCCTAGCGCCGTGTAACTGGGTGAGCTCCCGTTACTTGTCCCAGCTTCTGCCAACCTAGCAGTTCGAAAGCAGGTAAAAAATGCAGGTAGAAAAATAGGGACCACCTTTGGTGGGAAGGAAACAGCGTTCCGTGCGCCTTTGGCGTTGAGTCATGCCGGCCACATGACCACGGAGACGTCTTCGGACAGCGCTGGCTCTTCGGCTTTGAAACGGAAATGAGCACCGCCCCCTAGAGTCGGGAACGACTAGCACATATGTGCCAAGGGAACCTTTACCTTTGCAGTTCTAACCCAGGCTGAAAACTGTGCTTTCTGTCCTGCAGCTAACATATTAACCCAACCACCATACAGCCATAATCCAAACAGAAAGATTGTTGAAATTGCACATAATTAAGTCTTTCAAAATATCCTAGATGGAAAAACCCCTTATCTTCAGGTACACTATCACAGTTTCTATTTATTTATTTATTGAAAAATAATTACAGTGCTTTTTGAAGGTGCCTTTTCAATTAATGATGGGGAGAGGAGCTTTTATTTGGAGGAAAGTACTTAAAAGATATTCAATTCTTTTTTTAAAAAAAACTCTTATGTTTTTTCCGATACTGTTGGATATTTAGCTACTGCACACACCAAAGTGAATAGAAGCAGGAGGAATAAGAGAGATTAACTGGCCCCCAAACTATCAAAGGGAGAAACAGTTTGCTTCAAAGTTGATTCTAAATAGCCCTGTCTATCCCTTAAGGCGTGTGTTTTATAAATATCTGTATGCTTATAAATGGGAATATTAAGATATTATTCCCTCCTGAGCTGGCAATTAATCATGAAGAGGCAGCTATGGTCTGGAACATAAGAGAACATAAAAACACCTGCAGGACTCCTGTTCCACAGCACAACATCTGATTTTATAGCTATATTGCAATGACCTTGGTGAACCAATCAAACACTCTTTTGCATCTGTATTTGCACAACGCGTCACTGTACCTAATCTCGGAGTGGAGGCACACACCCATGGGAGCACCTGGTAACCTTTCCCTTATCTTGCATACCTTGGAGCAAGGAGGAGACATGTCACAGGTCTAACCATCTGTCTAAAATGTCCTTGCTCTGGAGGCCTATGGCTTATCTCCTCTCCCAGCAAGCTTATGCAGATGCTCGCGAGGGACGGCATTCAGCACCAGATAGTCCTCGACTTATGACCGCAATGGAGCACAAAATTTATGTTGCCAAGTTGAGTGCTGCAATAGTCAAATCGGTGTGCAAAATGGCCACTTTTTTTCAGTGCCGTTGTAACTTTGGTCACTAAATGAACTGCGGTAAGTCGAGGACTTCCTGTACCAGCTGAGCACTATAGTCCAGGAGTGTCCAACCTTGGCAATTTTTAGACTCGCGGACGTCAACTTTCAGAATTCTGGCTGGGGAATTTTAAGACCTCTGGATTTCAACTTCCTTAGCTGGCTGGCTGGGGAATTCTGGGAGTTGAAGTCCACAGGTCTTAAAGTCGCCAAGGGTGGACACCATTGCTGTAGTCCAGTGTTTCTCAACCTTGGAAGCTTGAAGATGGGTGGACTTCAACTCCCAGAATTCTGGGAGTTGAAGTCCACCCATCTTCAAGCTTCCAAGGTTGAGAAACACTGCTGTAGTCCATGGGAAATGACATCATGGCCCACTCTTAATGATGTCACAGGACTCTGCTCAAACACCAGTGCCTGCCAGCCAACGCAGCAGTCAGCTTGCTAATCCCTTGCTGAAAACCAGCCACGTAAGCGAAGGGACAGATTTAATATTCAACCCCTCCAGAAGAAAAATCAACATAGTGAGAGGCCCCTTCGAGCCAATTTACACATAAATTGCACCGCTGCCTTGTAAACAAGCCTCCTGCCAACTCTTGCCACCTCATCAAATAGATTTCAAACTTTTAACAGGTGGCCAATATGCCCCAAACTCCATTTGTTGGGTCAATACTAACAGAGTACACAGACAGGAGCAGTTTGGCTTGGTGGAGTGAGCCTGGCGATGCATTCGTTTGCCTGGAAGGAGCTCCCAGCAATAAGGGGAAACCTTCTGTCTCTCGTTCCCCTGTTTTTGCTTCTACTTGGCAACCGAGCAGGCAGTTTGGGATTTTGTTTTGCCACTTTTTGTTCACTGAATCACTGCAGTTGTTAAGTTAGTAACACGTTTGTAAGTGAATCTGGTGTCCTCCTTGACTTTGCTTGTCAAAAGGTTGCAAAAGGGGGACCTTCCCAGCTGCTATTTGTAGCCTCAATTCATTCTTGCCGTACGATAAAGACAGCTCGCCCAGTACAGATAGTCCTCGACTTATGACCACACAAAATGTTAAATGAGACATTTGTTTTGCCCCCCCCATTTTACGAGCTGTCTTGCCACAGGTTGTTAAGTGAATCACTGCCACTGATAAACTAGTAACCTGGTTGTTAAGTGAATCTGGCTTTTTCCCCGTTGACTTTGCTTGTCAGAAGGTCGCAAAAGAGGAATCACCGGACACAGCAATGGTCGTAAGGATGAATCAGTTACCGAGCGTCTAAATTTCGATCACATGATCATGGGGAATGCTACAAAGATCACAAGTGTGATCTGGTGATCTGGTGAGATCCGGCCATGAATGGCGTGAATGAGTTTTTAATGTTTTTAATTTTTCAATGTCTTTTTATAATTATTTTTTAAAATGTATTGTGAGCCGCCCTGAGTCTTCGGAGAGGGGCGGCATATAAATTTAATTAATTAAATTAAGTTAAATTAAAGTGTGAAAATGGTGACGTCACTTTTTTCAGCGCCGTCGTAACTTTGAACGGTTCACTAAATGAACTGTTTGTAAGTCGAGGACTACCTGTAACAGATCTCTAAACTACCTGGCTTTCTCAATGAACCAAAAACCATAACTACTTATACAATACCAGCCTTTTCCCGAAGGTGGGGGGTTTTTTTTCTCCAAAAGATAACTGGAGTTTCTTGAAGACTTCCTTTTCAAGCAGCTTCTTCAGAACTGAACCGAAGAGAACCGAGGAAGCTTCTTGGATGAGAAGCAAAACATTTTCAAAAAAAAGAAAGAAACAGGGAAGTCCACTGCCTTCTGGTTTAAAAAGGGACAACCATGACCTGGATGATTGAGACTCTCCATAGACAGTACAACTTTTCCTCCCTTAAGTTCTCCAGCATTGCTGGGCTCCAGAATCCATGCTAGCTGGGAATCCTAAAGTAGCTGCAATCCAGGGAGGGTACCAAATCGAAGGATTTACACAGCTCCATCCATGTACTAGGTGGCTCAGCGGCTAAGACACTGAGCTTCTCAATCAGAAAGGTCAGAAGTGCGGCGGTTCGAATCCCTAGTACAGGTCTCCTGCGTGAGCAGGGGGGTTGGACTAGATGTCCTCCAAGGTCCCTTCCAATTCTATTACGCCATGAAATTCCATCGCAAAACAAAACAAGACTCTTTCCTAAGTCCCCGAGGTGCCCACAATGCACATTTTTGGAAGCGGAGGGAGGGGGGGGGGGTAAAAAAGCAAGGGATCCCAGCCAAGGAAGGAGCAATTGCTACTTTGGGAAGGAGAAAACTTCAAGTAAACCCGTCAAGCTCCACGATAGCTCCAAACCAGTGGTGAAATCCAAATGTTTTTTACTACCGGTTCTGCGGTGCGTGGCTTGCTGGGTATGGTGTGGCTTGGTGGGCATGGCAGGGGAAGGATACTGCAAAATCCCCATTCCCTCCCCATTCCAGGGGAAGGATACTGCAAAATCTCCATTCCCTCCCCATTCCAGGGGAAGGAACATTGCAAAATCTCCATTCTCACCCCATTCTGGGGCCAGCCAGAGGTGGTATTTGCCGGTTCTCTGAACTACTCCAAATTTCCGCTACCGGTTCTCCAGAACCGGTAGATTTCACCTCTGCTCCAAACGTTTGCTGCCTTTAAAATCCGAAGTCGCCTCTGAGATCCCGGGTACATTTTTAACGCCCCCCCCGCTCCCCAGATATATAAGTTAATTAAGGGGTCCTTAAAGTAAAGGAGTATCTCAGAGGACACCCCCCTCCCCCTCCCTTCATTTCAGAGATTTCCCCCACTCGCTCGGAGTCCAGGAGAAGAGAAAGCAAGGAAGGAAAGAGAAATCAAGGCTCTCTCGAGCTTTGGAGCGGCCGGGTTTAGGAAAGCCACCGACCCCCTTTCCTCCCTGGCTTGCAAAACCCCACGCACGTCTGCATGCTTGCAAAACCCCACGCACGTCTGTATGCCCGCTTGTTCCCGTGCGTGCGGGGAGGAAACACGAGCGGCATGCAGCAAACCGAACCGGGATTGCGGCCAACACCCACCCACCCACCTACTCTTCCGTCCGTCCGTCCGTCCGTCTGTCTGTCCGTCTCCCGGGCTCACCCACCGACCCAACCTCTGCAAAACCCCGCGGGCCTTTTCCTCCTGACCTCCCCGCACATCCGCAACCGGTAAGCGGCCCCCCTCCTCCACCCACCCACCCACCCACCCACCATCTCGCACCCTCCGGGAACAGCGGGCCGGGGTTCCCACCGGAGGCTCCCTTCCAGACCCCCCCCCCCACCCACCCTACCCCATCTCCCCCCCCCCCTTACTCCCGGTCCCCAAGCACTTGCACTGCCAGGCGCCAAACGCCGGGGGCGATGGAGAGAACTCCGGGCTCAGCTGAATCCCAGCGGGAACTTTGCCTATTGCCTCCCCCCCAACCCCACCCCCCACGCATTTTTTTTCTCTCCCCCCCTCCCCCCCCGGGGAAAAACTACCCCCTTCCCCCCCCCCCAAAAAAAAACGAGGCTCGGGACCCCTGGAAAGGCCGCGCTTGCAGGGACCCCCTTCCACCCTCCCCAAGTCCAAGGGAAAAGTTTGGAGGAAACTTTTCTCGCTCTCTCCAGCGCACGGGCCAACTTACCGCTCGGAAGGAGGGAGAGACGGGGGGGGGTGGTCCTTCCCGGGCGCAGGCGAGCCTTTCAAGGTGGGGGGGAGGCCCAGGTGTGTCCCCCCCCTCTCCCCGCGGACCCCAAAAAACTCCTCCGCCGCCGCTGCTGGGAAACAATAGGCGAGCCACGCGCGCTCCTCCTCCTCCTCTTCTTCGTCCTCCTCTTCGGCTCAGAGTCCGGGCTCCGTCGGCGGCGAGAGCGCAGGGAAGGGAAGCCCTGCAAGCGGGAGAAGCAGCAGCAGCAGCTGGCGGGAGCTGGAGCTGCAACTCCGCCTTTCCGCAGGGGCCGAAGGAAGGCAGGTGGGCGCGCAGAGAGAGAGAGAGAGCGAGAGCGCGGCGGTGGCGGCTGCTTCTTCCTCGCGCTCCGGGGCTGGAGGCGGCTCGCTCGGGCTCTCTCGCCCAGACCAGCCGGGGGAGTGAGTCACTCTCACCCCGCCCGTCCGTCCGTCCGTCCGCCCTGCCGGCTCCGCCCCACTGCCAGCCCCCTCCTGCTACACAGGGGGGGGGGGTCTTCTTCTTCTTCGGAGCTCCGGCGTTTGCTTAGCCGGCGAGGGAACCGGGCAAAAGGCAAGCGGAGCCCAGCCGAACCGGCGTTGCACTAAACTACGACGCTGATGGAAGAGTTTCTTGGACTTGTGTGTGTGTGTGTGTGTGAAATTCAGCAGGTTCTGACCGGTTCTGCAGAACCGGTAGCGGAAATTTGGAGCATTTTGGGAGAACCGGTAAATGCCACCTCTGGCTGCCCCCCCCAGTGGGGTGGGAATGGGGATTTTGCAGGATCCTTCCCGCCCCCAGTGGGGAGGGAATGGGGATTTTGCAGTAGCCTTCCAGCCCCCAGGAGTAGGGAGGGAATGGGGATTTTGCAGGATCCTTCCCCCCCAGTGGGGAGGGAATGGGGATTTTGCAGTAGCCTTCCAGCCCCCAGGAGTAGGGAGGGAATGGGGATTTTGCAGTAGCCTTACCCCGGGAGTAGGGAGGGAATGGGGATTTTGTGGTATCCTTCCCTCTAGGAGTGGGGAGGGAATGGGGATTTTGCAGTAGCCTTCCCCTGATGTGGGGAGGGAATGGGGATTTTGCAGTATCCTTCCCGCCCCCCAGGAGTAGGGAGGGAATGGGGATTTGGCAATATCCTTCCCCCAGGAGTGGGGAGGGAATGGGGATTTGGCAGTATCCTTCCCCCAGGAGTGGGGAGGGAATGTGGATTTTGCGGTATCCTTCCCGCCCCCCAGGAGTGGGGAGGGAATGGGGATTTTGCAGTAGCCTTCCAGCCCCCAGTAGTAGGGAGGGAATGGGGATTTTGCAGTATCCTTCCCCTGGAATGGGGAGGGAATGGGGATTTTGTGGTATCCTTCTCCCAGGAGGGGGGAAGGAATGGGGAGTTTGCAGTATCCTTCCCGCTCCCAGGAGTGGGGAGGGAATGGAGATTTTGCAGTATCCTTCCCCTGGAGTGGGGAGGGAATAGGGATTTTGCAGTATCCTTCCCCCAGGAGTGGGGAGGGAATGGGGAGTTTGCAGTATCCTTCCCAAGTTATTCATGGGGAGGGAGGTCGCACAACTTCATGTATCCTTGTAGGGAATTAAAGAAGCCAGGATTTGAAATCCTGGCTTCTTTAAACCAGTTTGTCCTTAGGGAGAGTTGTCCTTGCGTCAAACTCTTAAACTACAATGGGGTATGCTTGATTGACTGTATTATGCAGAGACACGGATATGGTTTATTCAACCAGAAACCATAGCTATGAGCCATGACTGAGCAAACTGTGGTTTAAAAGAGTGCATTGATCAGGCATAGTGGCTTAACCCGTCCCTAACCCTAAGCCACAAACTATGCTTTACAAACAGCTGTGAGTCAGTCACATATTGAGCTAAGCGAAACAAGGCATACTTTTGATGGGTCAATCAAGCCAATGAATAGTTCACGTGCAAGTCTTACAATGAATTTCATCAGTGGCTAAGGCACTGAGCTTGTCGATCAGAAAGGTCGGCAGTTCGGCGGTTCGAATCCCTAGTACAGGTCTCTGCGTGAGCAGGGGGTTGGACTAAATGACCTCCAAGGTCCCTTCCAACTTTGTTACTGTTAAAAAATATACTGCTAAACCAGGGGTCCCCAATCCCAGGGCCACAAACCAATATCAGACTGGTCTGTACTGGTCCATGGCCAGTTAAAAACTTCACAGTTGTAGGTGAGCGGCAGGCGAGCAAGCGAAGCTTCATCTGTGCAAGTAGTCCTCGATTTAACGACCACAACTGAGCCCAAAATTTATGTTGTTAAGTGAGACATTTAAGTGAATTTTGCCCCACTTTACAACTTTTCTTGCCACAGTTGTTAAGTGAATCACTGCAGGTGATAAGTTAGTAACCCGGTTGTTAAGTGAATCTGGTTTCCCCATGGACTTGGCTTGTCAGATGGTCACAAAAGGGGATCATATGACCTTGGGACACAGCAACGGTCATAAATGTGAACCAGTGGCCAAGTATCTGAATTTTGATCACATGATCATGGGGATGCTGCAAATCCCCATGATCATAACTTATGAAATCACCATTTCATAAGTGAAAAACATTTATAAGTCATGTTTTCAGTGTCATTGACCAGTGGTCTAAACCAGGGGTCTGCAACCTTAAGCACTCAAAGAGCCATTTGGACCCGTTTCCCACAGAAAAGAAAACACCAGGACCTCTGGTGAAAACCCTTTTGACCTCTCTCTCTCTCTCCCCCTCCCTCCCTCCCCCTCTCTCTGTATCTCTCTGTCTCTCTCTCCCTCTCTCTGTATCTCTCTATGTCTCTCTCTCCCACTCTCTCTGTATCTTTCTATGTCTCTCTCCCTCTCTCTGTATCTCTCTGTTTCTCTCTCTCTCCCTCTCTGTATCTCTCTCTCTCTCCCCCTCTCTCTGTATCTCTGTATCTCTCTCTCCCTCTCTCTCTGTATCTCTCTCTGTCTTTCTTCCTCTCTGTATCTCTTTATGTGTCTCTCTCCCCCTCTCTCTGTATCTTTCTGTCTCTCCCTCCCCCTCTCTCTGTATCTCTCTATGTCTCTCTCTCCCTCTCTCTGTATCTCTCTATGTCTCTCTCCCTCTCTCTGTATCTCTCTATGTTTCTCTCTCTCTCTCCCTCTCTCTGTATCTCTCTCTGTCTTTCTCTCTCTCCCCCTCTCTCTGTATCTCTGTATCTCTCTCTCTCCCTCTCTCTCTGTATCTCTCTCTGTCTCTCTCCCTCTCTGTATCTCTCTATGTCTCTCTCTCCCCTCTCTCTGTATCTCTCTGTCTCTCTCTCCCACTCTCTCTGTATCTCTCTATGTCTCTCTCTCTCCCTCCCTCTCTCTATATCTATGTCTCTCTCTCTCCCCCTCTCTCTGTATCTCTCTGTCTCTGCCCTGGCCGCTTCTCCATCCCCCGTCGCCCTTATCTTCTCAGGCCAGGCGAGGAGTGACTGGGAGGGGAGGGCGAGGGTCGGGACCAGTCAGTGGTGGGATCACCCGACAAGGAGCCACAGCAGAGGGCCCAAAGAGCCGCATGCGGCTCCGAAGCCGCAGGTTGCTGACCCTCGGCCTAAACCATATTTTCAACAATTCATTTTAGATTTTTCAGCAACTCACCTATGCATCTTGGTTTACTCAACCCACAAAATCTTTGCTTTCTTTGGTTTTGGTTAATGCTGTGCAAAACTCAAGTAATTATGGCTTATTCAGCAAAACATGGTTAAGCAAACTGGCGTAGTAATGGGGATGATGAACCAGTCTAACAGGGTTAACTGAACGAGCCACGAATTTGCACTTTAGCTAGTCATAAGGTGGTTATTAAGCTTGGTGTTAATGTGAAGACCAAGGAAGTTAGGAGCAGTTGTTAGCCTAGACAACATGCTCTGGAAGAACATAGAATAATAGACTTGGGATGTCAAGGAATTGCACAGGTGTCCAAATGAAGTTGGAGATGCTGACACGAACTTGTAATTTTTATATAAATATATTTAACTTCTATATTTACAGCAGACAAGATAGGAACATCATGAGGTAAATCACATACAGAGCACACAAGAAAAAAGGCGGGAAAAAGGGAACCTCCCCTTTACACCTACCGCAACCAATCATAGCGTAGATTGCCTCATGCAGGAGCCAGCAGTCTCCCATCAATCAACTACAACCGTGGCCCATTGTGCACTTTACTGTTCCACCTACTAAATTTAAATATCCTAACATTGGAGGTGGCTCAGTGGTTAAGACACTGAGCTTGTCGATCAGAAAGATCGGCAGTTCGGCGGTTCGAATCCCTAGTATAGGCCTCCTGTGTGAGCCGGGGGCTGGACTAGATGACCTCCAAGGTCCCTTCCAACTCTGCTACTGTTACTGTCTTCTAGTCCACCACCACCCCCAGCTCAAGCAGGAGACAAAGGATGTGCTTCAACCATTCTTCTAATTTCTATACCTCTTTGGATCTGCCAACACTTCTCTATCTCTCAAAGTGTTCCAAAGACTTCTCGCACATTGTGCTACACAATAGCTTGTTTTTTAACTAGGGTTTGATGAAACCCTACAGTAATTACTTCAACACCCATGCCACTAAACCACAGAATGGAAGAATCTGTATAATCTGTACAAATCTGGATTCCTAAGTACACGCACCTCAACCAAGCTTCCTAAATTGTGTTGTTATAAGCACACAACTTGGTCTCGTTTTACCGAAAAGAGTTTTTTTAAAAAAGGGTTTTTATTTTTATTTCTCATAAACACATTTACATGTACAATCATTTCCATCATTTTTCATTCATCTTTTCTTTTAACTTTCATTTTTACTTTTTCGGGGATGCTCTTTTACCCTTTACGTTTACTCTTCTTCTCCTCCCCTTCTCTTCCTTCCTCTTTCTCCTCCTACTTCCTTCGTTCTTCCTCTCCTTCTCTTTCCTACTTCCCTTTCTCTTCCCCCACTCCTCTCTTCTTCCCTCCTTCTAACCTTCTCCTCTGCTTCTCTTTCCCCTCCTTTTCTTCCTCTCCTTTTCTCTTTCTTCTTTCTCCTCTCCTCTCCTCTCCTCTCCTCTCCTCTCCTCTCCTCTCCTCTCCCTTCCTTTCTCTCTACTCCTTCCCCTCTCTCCTGTACCGAAAGAGTTTTAAGGACCTTGCAAAGTTGCAGGTGCTCCTGACATCTTTCTTTTCTTCAAAATGCCCTCTAGGGAATGAAAGGACAAACAGGAAGGAAGGAAGAAGCAGGAAAAAAACACTCTGTTAATTGTTGTTTTTCTTAGGAAGCCGAGTTGCACTGAATCTGGGGGCACCCCAGGCAAGAGATCCTGGCCTTTTGCTGCTAAGTGAAACACCTGCCTGAAGTTTAGGATGGAGTTTTCAACAGGGAAAATGACTGTATGGGAACAAATCGGGCAGAGCTCTGAACTCTTGAGAATCACTGCTATTAAGGATGGATTTTTTGTTGTTGTTAGTTGCAAAGTCGTGTCCGACACATCGCGACCCCATGGACAATGTTCCTCCAGGCCTTCCTGTCCTCTACATCCCCGGAGTCCATTTAAGCTCACGCCGACTGCTTCAGTGACTCCATCCAGCCACCTCGTTCTCTGTCATCCCCTTCTTTTGCCCTCAATCTTTTCCAGCTCTTCTCCAGTGAGTCCTTCCTTCTCATCAGGTGGCCAAAGTATTTGAGTTTCATCTTCAGGATCTGGCCTTCTCAAGAGCAGTCAGGGTTGATCTCTAGGACTGCCTGTAGGACTTGTTTTTCTCTAAGACATGGTTCACACATTGCACTAAGGTAGGGCTTGGATAAACAAGGCTTATTAACTAAACCACGGTTGCCAAACTCGCGGCATCAAGTTGTTGTCATGTGACGTTTCGCGACGTTTTTTCCTCATTCGTGGAGCTGGAGTGGGTGTGGCCTGCATGTGACACATCCACCCCGCGGGCCACCAGTTTGACACCGCTGAACTAAACCATAATTAGATGAGCCAGGCCAAAGTGCTAAGGTATAAATCATGGTTTGGAAGCCACTATGCTTAAGTTTCACACTATCAAGCCCACATGATGGCTTACGCTTCGTGAAAGTACAGTCAGTGGTCAAACTTGGTTTTGATTTCAAGGTGTATTGAAACTCCTCACTTCTCCTGTCCCTCTGATGGAATCACTTGAATTTATGCTGGCTATACCGCTGTTAAGACACCACAGAAAGAAAAGCAGCAGGAATGACGTCCTTTCTTTCTCTCATCCAAAAATAGTTTCCCCATTAGGAATTCCTTAGCTGATATCTATCACACTTGACCAATAATTGGGTAAATGGTTAAAAGGGGTTGCTGAGCCAAGACTGCAGTTCTTTTTCTGGCATGCTGTACCGTAGTTCCTTTCTTCCATTTAGAATGTAAAATCAATAGTTGTAAATCAGATGAGCTGGCTATAAAAAGCTGGTTCTGATAATTCCTGTCTTTAAACAGTAAGGATCCATGTGCAGTTTGATTTTCTTTGCTTGTCTAGTGTTCAGTGAATTCTGCAGCCATACTGGGACAAATGCAGGGTTTAATTGTTTTGCTAATTATTTGCTTGGAGGTGGCTCAAAATTGAGATGTCTGTTTCAAGGGAGAATTTATTTATTTATTTATTTATTGGTTCGATTTATATGCCGCCCTTTTCTGGAGACTCAGGGTGGGTTATAATGCGTTAAGCAATAGCCTTCATACTTTTGTATATACCTGTTTAGTAGGGCTTTTACCCCCCCCCCCCAGCGGTGTTCTTTTTTATACAAAGTCAACTTATTACCCACACAAACCAGGTCCTCATTTTACCTACCCCACCAAGCCACGCTCATAGAACTGGTAGTAAAAAAATTTGGATTGCACCATTGTTCAAGACCAACCATTCCCTTCCCTCTAAACCTAGGATAAGTATGTTTCCAAGACTGTAGCCTGGTTGTTACAGAAGGCTTAGATACATACTTTAGTTTTAGCATAATATTTTCTGTGAACTAGCCATTCTAGTCAAGAAATTCTGGAAGCTGAAGTCCACACATCTGACCATTGCCCAGGTTGGGAAGATGTGTTTCTTGTTGTTAGTTGCGAAGTTGTGTTCGACCCATCGCAACCCCATAGACAACGTTCCTCCAGGCCTTCCCGTCCTCTACCATCCTCTGGAGTCCATTTAAGCTCACGCCGACTGCTTCAGTGACTCCATCCAGCCACCTCGTTCTCTGCCGTCCCCTTCTTCTTTTGCCCTCAATTGTTCCCAGCATTAGGCTCTTCTCCAGTGAGTCCTTCCTTCTTATTAGGTGGTCAAAGCATTTGAGTTTCCTCTTCAGGATCTGGCCTTCTAAAGAGGAGTCAGGGTTGATCTCCTCTTGGACTGACTGGTTTGATCATCTTGCAGTCCAAGGGACTCGCAGGAATCTTCTCCAGGACCAGAGTTCAAAGGCCTCAATTCTTTGGCGCTCAGCCTTCCTTATGGTCCAACTTTCAAGATGTGTTTAGTTTATTGCATAAACCCAGTCAATTGCAACATATTGAATAAATCTTGGCTCAACGGACCAAAGTTTAATATAACCTATAAACCTACTCTAAAAGATACTTAGCTCCTGGGAATTAAATGACATTTCTACCTTCCAATCGGGGTGAAATCCAGCAGGTTCTCACAGGTTCTGGAGAACCGGTAGTGAACATTTTGAGCAGTTTGGAGAACCGGCAAATACCACCTCTGGCTGGCTGGTGGGAATGGAGATTTTGAACGGAGCTGGGTGGGAATGGAGATTTTGCAAATATCCTTCCCCCAGGAGTAGGGAGAGAATGGAGATTTTGCAATATCCTTCACCCAGGAGTGGGGAGGGAATGGGGATTTTGCAGTATCCTTCCCCTGGAGTGGGGTAGGAATGGAGATTTTGTAGCATCCTTCCCCTGCCACGCCCACCAAGCCACACCACACCCACAGAACCGGTAGTAAAAAAAAATTGGATTTCACCACTGCTTCCAATCATTTTGGCTGCTGTATAACTAGATAAATCCACCTAACATTTCCACGCTGTAGAAGGGCAGTTGCTTAACAGGGCAAAGAAATACTGGTCAACCCTCCTTGTTCAGAATGGAGGAGGAAGCAGATAAAAGCAAATAACACCGTAAGAGAAGGTTGCAAGAGTAAAACCCAACAATATAAGAGTCTCCCACTCCTAAGAATCAGGATTCTTGCTTAAACTAAACCTGTGGTTTAGCTCATCTGTAGTTTTGGCAGGAACAAAAGCCAAGAGGCTTATATAGTCTTCAGGTAGGGAGAATAATTTTGACTGGCTTGTCTTTTCTTTGGCTCAGAAATACCAGGGGGGAAAAAACCATGATTGGAAGGAGATGAAGCCATCTCCAAAGTGAAGGTGGAGGCAGAAAATGGCAAACTTCCCATCCATTTTGTGTATTTGCAGAGAGACCTTGGCTGAGAGGGAAGGAGGAAGCGGGACAGATACTGATGACCAAGCAGAATCATGCTGAATTCCTATTTGTTTAGCAAGGCTGTTGCTTGTTTAGCAACAGAGCCTTGGTAGTACAGGGGTTTAAGGCACCCTGTTATTAAGCTTATTAAGACCAGCTGCCTGCAATTACTGCAGGGTTCGAATCTCGCCAAGGCTCAAGGTTGACTCAGCCTTCCATCCTTTCTAAGGTAGGTGAAATGAGGACCCAGTTTGTGGGGGCAATAACTCTGACTTTGTATAAATATACAAAAGGATGAAGGCTATTGCTTAACGCACTGTAAGCCGCCCTGAGTCTTCGGAGAAGGGCGGCATATAAATCAAATTAAAAATTAAAAAAAAAAAAAAGGCTGGTGTAGAAAAACATTCCGGGGTTAGTGAAAAAAAAAATATATTGCTTGGATTTTAGACCACAGGTCCTATATTGGTAACTAGGTCGCCATTTTTATAGCTGTTTGGGCCGAAATCAAATCAATAGATGACAAGGGGTTAGCTAGACTTGTGACTTGAATTAGTCTTGTGGTCATTTCCTTTCTCCAAAGAGGCCTAGGAACTCTGCCAAGGGCTCCTGATCAGTGTGAGATGCCCCTCTTTAAGACAATTGTCAGGATTTCAGGATAAGCCATCCTAGAAAGCGAACTATAAACATACAGTAGTGGCCAAAATTGTGGAAACCTTTTGGGAAAAGTGTATTTTCGAAGTTTGATGGCTAATAATCTCACTTTTTTGGGGGGGAGTTTCAAGATAATCATATTAAATTGGGATTTTAATTTGTTTTAAGTTATTGGGATTTTTAATTGTCTTGGGCTAAATTATTTAATTTGGTTTTAATTATGTTTCTAACTTTTGTATTTATGTATTTTATTCTGTGCCTGTTCACCGCCCTGAGTCCTTCGGGATTAAGGCGGTATATAAATTTAATTAAACATAAACATAAACAAACAAACATATTCTGTTGCTGGAATGGCCTGGGAATAGCCCAGACCTTAACCTAATTGAAAATTGATGGAGCTGACTAAAGAAACTTGTTAGTCAGAAGCGACCCAGCAATAAAACCCAGTTAATAGAAGCCATCATTCAATCTTGGCTTCACATGATAACAGCTGCACAACTAAAAGTCTTGGTTCACTCCATGGGAAGACGTTGTAAGGCTGTAATTCATGCTAAAGGTTACTCAACTAGTAACTGATGTGATATTTTTTGTATATCTCATTTTTTCTACATGTTTCACTTTTCTTCTTTATACTGTAACAGCTATTCTAATAGCAAATCCTTCGTAAAAGTTATTGCATTAGATTCTTGATTAAATTATCTTTCCATTGATATATAATTTTATGGTACTACTCAGTGGTGGGTTCCTCCCGGTTCGGTCCGGTTCGGCCAAGCCGGTAGCAGTGACGAGGAGTTGGCCAGGCCTCCCTCTCCAGGATCCTCCTCTCTGGCAGTGCCTCAGGTGTCTCCTGAAGGAGAAGAGATTGGCCAGGAGCCAGGTATCTCCTCGCAGTTGGACAGTGACGGAGATAAGTCTTGGCTGGATCCACGCCGGCGTCAGAGAGACAAGCGCATGCAGCAGAAAAGGAGGCGTGCCAGAGATTAAGCTGAGTCACTGGACCACACCCCACAGGGGATAAAAGGGGCAGAGGTGGCCATTCAGACTCTGTGACGGACAAAACTAACTACTAGCGAGTCACATTGTATCTTTGAAACAACGTTATCTGCCTTGGATTTAATACGGACTGGACTTGACAATTCTTGAACTGTGTGTATCTTGTTTGGGTTTATCTGTTGGAGGAACAACCCCTCCCTCTATGAGTAAAGTTCTTGGCAAACAGCTACTGGGTTGCTGCCAATCCTCTTATCAAAAGAATTTGTTTCTGCCAGTATTATTTAACCCCTGGCTATCTGTTTGTGTGCATGTGTGAGACGGGGACAGAACACTGGGGAGGGCTAAAACGGCCTTCCTCACCCCCACTCCCGAGGCCAGAAACAGCTCATTTCCCGACTTCCGGTGGGCCCAGAAAGCCCGAAAATCAGGTGGCCGGCGTGCACATGTGCGCTGGATCTGAGCTAGGGCAATGCTCACGTGCCCACAGATATGGCTTTGCATGCCACCTGTGGCACGCGTGCCATAAGTTCGCCATCACGGCTATAGGATAAGAAACAGACCTGTAATAATGTTGATGATCACTCCGTTCTGTAGGAAAAGTGCTCATGGAAGTTAGTTGCACACTCCTTGTGCAACCCGAGCCAAAACTAACAGCATATCAAGAAGGGGCAGAGCTGTGGTGTGTAAGCTTTTCCCTTCCAACATGTGCTTTTCCTGGACAGCAGTGGTTTTTTTCAACACTTTGGCAACTGAGGGCAACTTGACCAATTATAATAACACTCAGAAGAAAATGAGAACTTGGAGGCAAGAGGCAGACGTTAAAAACGACTTGATTCCTGCAGTGCATTGAGAGCTGCCTGTTCTCCATAAACATCTTCGAAAAAAACACATTTCCAGTTCTCTGCTGCTGAAGCGCACAAAGACAATTAGTCCCCATTGGAAACCACATAATCACATGAAAAGTCAATTTCCTCCATATAGTTTCCTAGGTGTGAATGCCTACCCTTCTGTGAACCAACAGGAGACCAGCTTAACCACATTTCATCGGAGGAAGAATGCAAGCAGAACTGGTGGATGAGAGAAAGCAATATAATATCGGGGGCTCTCTCTCATGTTTTCTTGGAGACGTTTCATTCCCCCCAAAATAGGTAACACCAACAGAACTTTATCTGGTTATTATTGTTCCAGCCAGTTGAATGTGGACATCTATTTGTCCGAAGTGGTATAGATCAACTCCCTTAACTTTCTTTCTTTCTTTCTTTCTTTTTACTGAAATAGCTTTTAGCAGAATAGGAAGGGACCTTGAAGGTCTTCTAGTCTAACCCCCTCCTGAGGAAACAGGAAACTATATACCAGTGATGGCTAACCTTTTCCAGAATGAGTGCCAATGAGTGACCCCCAAAATTCAATGCATGCATGGCCCCTGCGCATGCGCCCCACCCCCTGCCTGCGTGTGCAGCCCCCTGCACATGTCCTACATCCTGTGCAAGCACAAGTGGCCCCTGCATGCTCCCCAACCCCATGCATGTGTGCATGGCCCCCCACATGCACCCCGTGTATGCGCGCCAGAGATCTGAAGACTAGCTGGCCAGTGGGAGGTGCACGCACATGCGCGGTGGAGCTGAACTGGGGCAATGGCTCACATGTCCACAGAGAAGGCGCTGCGTGCCACCTGTGGCATGCGTACCATAGGTTCGCCATGGCTATATAGCAATAGCACTTAGCCTTATATACTGCTTCACAGTGCTTTTACAGCCCTCTCTAAGACGTTTACAGAGTCAGCCTCTTGCCCCCAATAATTTGGGTCCTCATTTTACCCACCTCGGAAGGATGGAAGGCTGAGTCAACCTTGAGCCAGTCAGGATCGAACTCCTGGCTGTGGGCAGAGTTAGCCTTCAATACTGCCTTCTAACCACTGAGAGAGCGGGAGGGAGGGAGAGAGGGAAAGAAGGAAGGAAAGAAGGAAAATAGCAATAGCACTTATATACCACTTCACAGTGCTTTACAGCCCTCTCTAAGCCGTTTACAGAGTCAGCCTCTTGCCCCCGATAATCTGGGTCCTCATTTTACCGACCTCGGAAGGATGGAGGGCTGAGCCAATCTTGAGCCGGTGAGAATCGAACTGCTGGCAGTCGGCAGAGTTAGCCTACAATACTGCATTCTAATCACTGCGCCACCATGGCTCCATATCCCAGTTTCAAAGACCCAAGAGACTCCTGGTTGCACATTGAGCAGCCCCTCAAGACAAATTAACTAGAAGGCATTTGTTCTGCCCCAGCTACGGATCCCAAAGAACACAGCGCACACAAACTCTGAACAAAACTCAGTTTACTTCAAAACGCAGTCTTTTGCAAAGGCAGGCTGTTAATAAAACGTTCTTAACAACCTGCCAGAAATTTCACAGATAAGATAGAGTCTTACAAGAGTTGGCAGGTAACCCAGAAGCAAAGTTTGCAGAGAAAATCCAAACTCAATGATCAGCGAACGAACGAATGCACGTTGTTTCCTGCAGCTTTTTACAAGCTGTGTGCAAACTTAAACAGGCTAAGGGAGTGGCCAATTAGCCCCAAGCCTTACTCTCAAGGAGACCTCCTCCTGAGTAACCACTCCTGCCTTTTGGCAGCTCTGCGTGTGTCAGGTATGCTTCCTTCAATATCCAGGAAAGGAAAACCCAAACTCAAACATTTTGAAGAGATTAGTACTTTTACTGAATATGAAATGATCGCAACCCAAGTAAAGCTGGAAGTGAGCAAAACGCGCGAAATAGCATCTACTAAGCTTCTCCCCCCCCCCCGTGTCCATTGACCATCATCCAATCCAAAGGTCTCCCAAAGGTCAGGTGGCATCACGTCTGGCAGCGTCATTCATCAGGAATGTAGGGCAGTTGGTCAGCCGTCCCCTTTGAAGATTCACTTTCGTTTCTTGGGATGACACGTCCTACAATGGAAAAAAAACACCTCCTGCATCTTCCCCCCCCCCTTGCCCCCTTAACTAATCCCTCCCCCGTTTCTTATGGCAGCTGAAGCAGGCAAAGCTGAGGCTGACAGCGTGCTCGTGCATTGAGAAGAGGCTCCTCCACTTCATCCTCCTCCTCCTCCTCAAGGAGCCTCTGGAGGTTCTGAAGGCCCTGGCTGAATCCCTGCCTCTGGCACCACATCTTCTTCAGCCTCCTCGCTGTCCGGCTCGAGCACCGGCTGCACAGGCTGCTGGTGCGACACCACACCAGCCTCCTCGTCGTCGGGATCAGCAACAATCCATGCAGGCCACTGGCGGGCCACAACAACATTTTAGAGTACCACATCTCCCCAAAGTGAAAGGCATGGGCTGGTGCAATTGCTATTCAAATGGTCACAAGTTGCAACAATCTCTGGTTCGTATTAACTAGAGTTTGGTTATGAGACTCAAAGGCTGGGGTGCATATGTCATGCTGATCCATTCGAAGGCTTTATTTTGGCTTTGTGGGTGATGTAAACCAAAGCATTGTGGTTTATGAAACCCCACTTTCTGACTTGATGGTGTAAGAGCTCAGTCATTGGCTTATTCCACTTGTCCAGGAGACCTCCCTGTTGGTCGTTCCCAACAAAACCAACTTGCAACTTTTTTCATCTGCGGCAGAAGCTTCCCCGTTTCTCTTAATGATTCTACGAGAGATTGTTCACTGTTTTACCAATCAATCCATAAACACCCCCCCCCCCCTTTGGTTTGTGATCTTGAATCATGACAGCAGAGGAAGAAAAAAAAAAGGAGAAAGAAAAAAAAAAGACGACTTGTAAAATTCTTACAACGAACAGCTGTAACACATCTGTAATGCTGTAATGCAGCCGGAAGTTGTTTGTATTCTTATCATCACCAGCTGGGATGGAAGCAATTCAGAAAGAAAGCAGACTGATATTTCATCTCTGCCAACAGAGTACAGTCATGGCCCAAATTATGGAAACCTTTTGGGAAAAGTGTATTTTTGAGGTTTGATGGCTAATAACACCACTTATTTTTTGGGAAGTTTCAAGATAATCCTATTCCATTGCTGGAATGGCCTGGGAATAGCCCAGATCTTCACCCAATTGAAAATCTATGGAGCCGACTAAAGAAACTTGTTAGTCAGAAGCAACCCAGGAACAAAACCCAGTTAATGGAAGCCATCATTCAATCTTGGTTTCACATGATAACAGCTGCAGAACTAAAAGACTTGGTTCACTCCATGGGAAGACGTTGTAAGGCCGTCATTCATGCTAAAGGTTACCCAACTAAGTATTAACTGACGTGGTGATCATTTTTGTATATCTCGGTTTTTCTACGTGTTTCACTTTTCTTCTTTATACTGTAACTGCTATTCTATTAGCAAATCCTTCATAAAAGTTATTGTGTTACATTCTCGATTAAATTATTTTTCCATTGATATATAATTTTATGGTACTACTCCAAAAAAAAAAAAAAAGTGGTGTTATTAGTTAGTTTTAGAAAATACACTTCTCCCAAAAAGTTTCCACAATTTTGGCCACTACTGTAGGTCTTTCTGCCTAGAATGGAAAGCTGGCCCAAAGACACTCAATACACAGGGGGGAAATCTTGATGGCATTGGCTTCTATTATTTGGATAGAAAAAGAAGCAGAATTGAAGAACGTAGTTGCAGACGAGCAATAGTTAGTTGCATTTTGCTGCCCCAAACTGGGGTTTTGCAAAAATTTTGAAAAAAATGCTGTATCTACATCCAATTAAGATCAATCTACACTGTTAGCAATAGTTTTCCATCTGATTAAGGGTGTGGGTGATGATTTATGGGGAAACTCTGATAATAGATAATACATGTTGGATGGATCTATATAAACAATGTATTTCATTGCTATGAGGATTGTGTTGCTCATAAAACACACAGTGAAGGTCCAAATTGTCTTTGTGAATGATGATGATGATGATGATGATAACAACAACAATAATAACTTTATTGTCATTGTACGTGTATACACAGTATACCCATACAACGAAATTTACTAAACACCCAAAGACCAGGTCCAACACACATAACAATCCCCAAACACACTCCCACCCACCACAAATTCCCCACCCCTAAACCACCCAAACATCCACACAACAGACCAAGTAATACTGTCTAACAGCTCACCGATGGTGGCCCTTTAGTTCATTGTTGAGTGCAATGATAGCTCTGGGATAAAAACTATTCAGAAGATGTGTGGTCCGAGTTTTAATTGTTCTTTTATCTTCTGCCAGAAGGCAACAGTCCAAAAAGATTGTAAGCAGGATGGGAAGAGACTCTGAGAATGTTATGCAACTTCCTCAAACAGCGAGATGGATGGATGGATGGATGGAATAATTCAAATTTTCTCCTTACTTCTTTGGATTGAGAAAATACAGATGCGGTACTGTTAGTTCTGTCTGAAGGTGGAAAGGTTTTCCTATATGTTACATACTGTGTGTAACCAGGGGTTTTCTATCAGCATTAAAAAACAGGTTGGATAGAACAATTTGACGTAAGAAAGCAGTTGTGAAATCGATTGAGAATGGACTAAGTGCTTACGGCAGAAATGGCCATTGCAAATAAGTATCTCTCTGTGTTGTTGTCGGCCTAGGGACATCCACAGGTTGTGTGTATGTGTGTGTAAAAAAGTAAAGATGACAACTGTGACAGCGTAATCAAAGCCACACACCCGTTTAAGTGTGCATTGCATGCAACATATGTCAAAGTAGCAGGTCTTTGATCACAGAGTCTCAGCTGTCCTCTTCACTTTTTTGATCCCTCACAGATGCCTCTGGGCCACAAATTTTGCACACACAAAGGCAGAATGCCAGGGGAACTCGCTTTCAGCCGGCTTAAGACAAAACACAGCATCGGGATTTTCTACGGTTGCTGCTATCAGGAGGAAATATTGATTCAAAATAAGTATGGGCTTAAAAATTAAATTGGCTCAGAGGTACACTCAAATATTACGGATTATGCAAAGCCAAGAAAAATGAATCTCATTAAAATATTATTTTCAAAATTTGGTTTTGCTGGCTGCTTGGGACCCTGAGGGGAGCGCTCACCATTGGAGGCAGTTGATGGTGTAAGACCGTGATGGCGAACCTATGGCACGTGTGCCACAGGTGGCACACATAGCCATATAAGTGGGCACACCAGCTCAGCTCTGGCGCACATGTGCGCGCCGGCCAGCTGATTTTTGGGCCTTCTGGGCCCACCAGAAGTAGGGAAACAAGATGTTTCTTGCCTCCGGAAGGCCTGGGGGTGGGTGGGGAAGGCCCTTTTTTCTTTCTCACCTGGCTCCAGATCCTCTCTATGCATCTGGGGAGGGTGAAAACAGCCTTTGGCTTCTGAAGGGGCGGGGAAGGCTGTTTTCACCCTCCCCAGACGCATAGAGAGGATCTGGAGCCAGGTGAGAGAGAAAAACGGGCCTACTGGGCCAACACGTGCCAGGAGTGGGGTGGGAGGGGGGGTCACGTGTGCATGCGTGGGGCAGGGCGCATAGAATTATGGGCGTGGGCACGTGCATGAACCTCCCCTGCACCCTTTGGCACACGATGGCAAAAAGGTTAGCCATCACTGGTGTAAGAAGTCCTCATCCCTGTCTCATCCATCTCTTAGTTTTTTTGGGTTTTTTAAATAAATGTCTATGGAGATTCTCAGTCATTCAGCTCATGGTTGTCTCAAAGGTACTTTTTCAAAAGGCAACTGGGCTTCCTCTGTTTTTTTCTTGAAGACGTTTTGCTCCTCATCCAAGAAGCTTCATGGGTTCTGTTTTTTGTAGAGTTTAAAATATTTTAAATGTAAATACCTGTAAGAGACACATGACACGACACCGTTAAAAAATGTTTATTGTTATGTAAATTGGAAAAAAAATAAAATATTTAATTTATATCATATTTTAATTATTTTTACAGTTCTCTTTTATCATTTGCAAACTGCCCAGAGTCGCCTTATAGAGGAAGATGGGCAGCGTACAAGTAAATAAAATTCCAGGTGAATTTTGCAGGCTTGAAAAGGAAGAACAACACCTCCGAGTTGGTCTCTGAACAAAAAGCAAGCAGTTTTGAGAAAGGGCAGGTATCAGCTGGGCTGTGCGGGGGATGGAGCTGCCTGCTTGAAGGAGAATGACTAGCCTGCAATTGTCACATACCAAGGAGCTCATTAAGGAAGGTCACATGATGGTTTATTGTCTGCAGACAACAATCAAGCCAGACAGTTGCACAGTGGTGTTTGCAACCAGAGCAATACTTAATGCTTTTCTCTAGTCTGAAGTGCCCAAGAAGGGAGCCACTTATTAGCCTGTTGTTTTCTTCTCCCATGGCAGCGTCAAATGTTCATTATCCCTCATTGCACTCATCAAGAAGGCATCTTGGCTCAGGACAGGGGGTTGATTTAGCCCGCCAACCTACAGTGCTGTGAACTCGATTCACGTCTTCATTTTCCAGACTTCCACATCTGAAATCCTTAGGGAGTCTTCATCCTTCTGGAAAAACAGCAGCTCCTTCAGATTTGGGGAGGATGACAGAGGGAGAAAACATGAACAATGATTCTTAAATAGCCACCAAGACACGTCACCTCTCGCCTGGACTACTGCAACGCTCTATACATGGGGCTCCCCTTGAGGGGCACCCGGAGGCTCCAACTAGTCCAGAATGCGGCCGCGCGGGTAGTTACGGGAGCTGCATGGCGCTCCCATACAACACCTCTCCTGCGTGAGCTGCACTGGCTCCCGGTGGTCTTCCGGGTGCGCTTCAAGGTGTTGGTTATCACCTTTAAAGCGCTCCATGGCATAGGACCTAGATATCTTCGAGACCGCCTGCTGCTACCGACGGCCTCCCATCGACCTGTGCGCTCCCACAGAGAGGGCCTCCTCGGGGTGCCATCAGCCAAACAATGTAGGCTGGTGACCCCCAGGGGGAGGGCCTTCTCTGTGGGGGCACCTACCCTCTGGAACCAACTGCCCCCAGAGATAAGGAGAATCCAAGACCTCGGTGCCTTCCGCCGTGCCCTTAAAACTTTCTTTTTTCAGCAAGCCGGGCTGGCTTAACATTTTTAAATGTTTTTAATTGTTTTGTCATTGTTTTTTAATTACGGGGCCAAATTTATATATATATATATATTTAATAGTATTTTAATGTTTGTAGTCTATGTTTTTATTTGGCTGTACACCGCCCTGAGTCCTCAGGGAGAAGGGCGGTATATAAATTTGATATAAAATAAAATAAATAAATTTTGGCAGCATTTAAGATCGAGACTAAGAAAAGAGAAAGGAGAGAAAAAGCAAGCAAGAGGTGATAAATAAAAGGGGTTAGTTTTGACTCTTATTGGTGATACCTACTTAAAATACATTTTGCAGGCTTTGAACTGCTCCTTAAAGGATAAGGATTTGTCGAGCTTTTGCTCCTAATGTTCCCGGGCATCCATTGTCCCAAATCATTGGAAGGAGAAAAAAAATACAGGTAGTCTTGATTTACAGCCACAATTGAGCCCAACATTTCTGTTGCTAAGCAAGACAGTTCTTAGGTGAGTTCTGCCCCATTTTATAACCTTTCTTGCCACAGTTCTTAAATGAATCACTGTTGAGACTTGAGATGAAGATGTGGAGACTCTAGAAAGAGTGCAGAGAAGAGCAACAAAGATGATTAGGGGACTGGAGGCTAAAACATATGAAGAACGGTTGCAGGAACTGGGTATGTCTAGTCTGATGAAAAGGACTAGGGGAGACATGATAGATGTGTTCCAATATCTCAGGGATTTCCCCAAAGAAGAGGGAGTCAAGCTCTTCTCCAAAGCACCTGAGGGCAGGACAAGAAGCAATGGGTGGAAACTAATGAAGGAGAGAAGCAACTTAGAACAAAGGAGAAATTTCCTGACAGGGAGAACAGTTAACCAGTGGAACAACTTGCCTCCAGTAGTTGTGGATGCTCCAACACTGGAAGTTTTTAAGAGATTGGACAACCATTTGTCTGAGGTTGTGTAGGGTTGGACTAGAAGACCTCCAAGGTCCCTTCCAACTCTTATTCTATTCTATTCTATTCTATTCTATTCTATTCTATTCTATTCTATTCTATTCTATTCTATTCTATTCTATTCTATTCTATTCTACTCTACCCTACCCTACCCTACCCTACCCTACCCTACCCTACCCTACCCTACCCTACTCTACACCCTACCCTACCCTACTCCACCCTACCCTATCCTACCCTACTCTACTACACCCTACCCTACCCTACCCTACCCTACTCTACTCTACTTTACTATTTGTTGTTAAGTTAGGAACACGGTTGTTAAGTGAATCTGGCTTCCCCATTTGATTTAGCTCATCAGAAAGTCACAAAAGGGGAACACATGACCCCAGGACACTGCAACCATCATAAATACCATGCCAATTGCCAAGCATCCAAATTTTGATCACATGACCATGGGGATGCTGCAACGGTCATAAGTACAATAAACGGTCATAAGTCCCTTTTTTTTCCTGTGCCATTGTAACTTTGAACAGTCACTAAACGAATGGTTATAAGACAAGGACTACGGTGTCATGATCGCCAGTTGAATTGTGTGCTCATTTTAACATCGCCTGGTTAAAGTTCTAGCAATTTTCAGAATGCGAAAGACAGAAGGAACCAGCTGAATGGTGTTCCCAGCCTCCTCCTGGCCCTTTTAGAGGTCTTAGAATAGAATAGAGCTGGAAGGGATCTTGGAGGTCTTCTAGTCTAGCCCCCTATATCCGGGATGGCGAACCTATGGCACGCGTGCCACAGGCGGCACGCAGAGCCATGTCGCCTGGCACTCCAGTTCAGCTCCGGTGTGCATGCATCAGAGTCTCTGGAGGCTGGGGACAGCAAAAAAGTCACTTCCTGTCCAACCAGAAGTTGGGAAACGGGCCGTTTCGGGCCTCTGAGAGGGTGGGGAAGGCTGTTTTCGCCCTCCCCAGATGCATAGAGAGGATCTGGAGCCAGGTGAGAAAGAAAAAAGGGCCTACCGGGCCATCATGTGCTAGGAGCGGGGGAGAGGGGGGTTGCATGCGCAGGGCAGGGTGCACGCGAACCTCCGCTGCCTCCCCTTCCTGGCACGCGATGGCAAAAAGTTAGCCATCACTGCGCTATACCATATCAGACAAGTGGCTGTCCAGTCTCTTCTTAAAAACCTCCAGTGATGAAGCACCCACAATTTCTGAAGGCAAAGCTGTTCCACTGGTTAATTGTCCTCACTGTTAGGAAGTTTCTCCTTAATTCTAGGTTTGCTTCTCTCTTCGTTTAGTGTCCATCCATTGCTGCTTCTCCTGCTTTCTGGTGCTTTGGAGAATTATTTGACCCCCCTCTTCTTTGTGGCAGCCTCTCAAATACTGAAATACTGCTATGATTTTATGGTTGATTTTAAATTTTGATATGGATTTTAAATTGATAAATTTTAAACTATGGACCAAATTTAATTATTTTAAATCTATTTTTAATCGTACTTTATGTATAAATGTTTTATTTTGGCTGTTCACCGCCCTGAGTCCGAAAGGAGAAGGGCGGTATAGAAATTTGAATAATAATAATAATAATAATAATAATAATAATAATAATAATAATAATAATAATAATAATAAAAATTTCACAAACTGACTACCTACAATGCCATGACCGTGTTGCTAAGATCATTCACTGGAAATTGTGCCAGAAGTTTGGATTTGAGTACAGCAAAAACCACTGGGAACATCAGGTTGAGAAAGTTTTAGAGAATGAGAAACTCAAGATCTTGTGGGACTTTAGGATTCAGACTGACAGGCACTTGGTCCACAACACACCTGACATAACAATAGTTGAAAAGAAAAAAGTATGGTTCATTGACATTGCAATACCTGGTGATGCACGAATTGAAGATAAGCAGCAAGAAAAAATCACAAAGTACCGGGACTTACAAATTGAAGTTGAGCGACTGTGGAAAAAGAAATCGTGTGTTGTCCCGATTGTAACTGGAGCCCTTGGAGCAATACCCAAAGGGCTACCCCGCTATTTAGAAATTCTAAATTTGCCGGACTTGAACATTTTGACTCTACAAAAAACCACCTTACTCGGAACAGCTTACGTCCTCCGACGATACCTTAACGGTTCCTAGGTCCTTGGTTAGGACTCGAGCTGCTGAGCTATTAACCAGCCTCAAAGGCTGTGAATCTCACTAAAGATTAAATAATAATAATAATAATAATAATAATAATAATAATAATAATAATAATAATGTCACCCCTAATTCTTCTTTTCTTTAGACTAGCCAGACCCAAAACCTGCAGCCGTTCCTCATATGGTTTAGTCTCCAGGCCTTTGATCATCGTATACATACTGTATATATAAGATGGCGGTATATAGCCTCATTACTGTAAGCAGGAATTCAGGAGGCTGAGCCCGTCTCCCTCCAGCCCACAGCTGTGCCGAGCACCCTAGGAATCCATTTAATTTGCTCTGAGGTTAGCAGTGATCACGCAGATACATGCTCTGTGACATCCTTGGGGATAATTATTCACTGCAGTGTACTTTCTGCTTGAGATGAATCTGACTTCTGGCCTCTCATTGATTCACCGAGGTAATTAATTGTGGCACGAACCAGCTTTGATGCCTGGATGGTGTAAGCTCCCTTAACTTCTTATGCATCGTCCCACCTTATTATTTTCTTTTAAGGAGGCAGAGTTTTGCTGAAGGAGCAGCTCACCTTTTGCTGCTCCTGAAATCCTCCTTCCTTGATCCGAAAATGTATAGGCAGCGGAAATTAAGAAGGATTAAAAAGGGAGAGGAAAGAATGAAAGGACAATTGCACTACGGACAGAATGAGAGAAATCGACAGTCTCATTTTTTCGTTCTTTCTTTTTTTTTCACTTTTCTCATTTCCCATCTTTTCCTCTTTCTTATTTTTGTTTTCAGGTTTGGCACTTCTGCAGGACTCTTATTGTATTGCAAAATTCTATTTTATTTTTTTTTAAAAGAAGGAAATATATCGGTAGAGTAATCAGGTGTCTTACTTCAGACTTTTGCTCATATGTGCATCTGAATAAACTGAATGTAAAAAAATAATAATTCCAAATTGAAATTCGCAGTCTGTTTAGGGGCAAGAGAAATTACGTTGACTTTGGAGAATATGCAAGATGCCTGGAGCAGGTTTTTTTCTTTCTTTCTTTTTACTACAAAATTCTCAGAAATATTCATCCTCTTTCACAGGCTTCTGTTTATCTGCAAGTCTTCTTGGAAGAACCAGGGATGAATTGATGTTACCTGTTCCACCAGAATGCCCTGTTTACCCAAAATTCATTAATCATTTGGATAATGCCAGTATCATCAACTGCATTTATGTGGAATGCAATTATTAAGGCAACATTAATCCCCGGTGGCACAGTGGTGAGAATGCAGTATTGCAGGCTAACTCTGCCCACAGCCTGGAGTTCAATCCTGATTGATTCAGCCTTCCATGCTTCCGAGATCGGTAAAATGAGAATCCAGATTGTTTGGGTGCAATATGCTGATTCTGTAAACCACTTAGAGAGGGCTGTAAAACACTATGAAGCGGTATATAAATCTAAGTGCTATTGATATTGATATTGAGGTGTCTTCGCTGCAAAACATATGTTTGTTTCCGAATCATATAAACACATCCAGTCACAAAATTATTTATGCATCTGTGCACTTTTCCATGCTTCGCTATGCTTTGACTAAGTGGTTTTCTTTTTCTTTTTTTCCAATAATACTTTTTCTTACAGGATACTCTAAAAAAAAATCCATATTTTAGGATAGAGATTTCAAAGAAAAAGAAAAAAAGGTTTTGATTTATTTAGTTGCATTTTTATATTGAACCTAAGCAGTCCAGTTGTTGAATTGTATTAAATATTGATATTCTGTACCTTTCCCCCAGCAAAAAAGATCACTCCCACTATATAAAATTCCCAAAATCTCAGGATTAGCCTACAGTTCATTTCCTTTGTCCACTACTATGATTTGTTATTTTGTTAAGTGCCAAGAATGAAATTACTTCAGAGATGGCATCTTGTTTGTAATTCAGGTAATCCTTGTGGTACGACCACAATTGAGGCCAACATTTCTGTTGCTAAGTGAGGCATTTGTTAAGTGAGTTTTGCTCCATTTTACGACTTTTCTTGCCACAATTAAAGGAATCACTGCAGGTGTTAAATTAGTAACCCGGTTGTTAAGTGAACCTGCCTTCCCCATTGACTTTGCCTGGCAGAAGGTCACAAAACGGGGATCATGTGACCCTGGGACACTGCAACCGTCATAAATGTGAATCAGTTGCCAATCTTGCTCAAGAGACCATGGGGATGCTGCAACAGTCGTTAAGTGAGAAAAACATTCATAATTCAGTTTTTTCACTGCTGTTGTAACTTCGAATGGTCACTAAACAAACTGTTGTAAGCCAAGCAGTATCAGTATACCCTTTTTTCCCAATAACCTTTTTTCATGACCTCTTCAGATGGACTTACTCTATTTGACTTTCCTGATTTAAGTGCCGCTGACCTTTAAAATCAGATCACACGGAACCCTGATCATTAATTGTTTTATTTTATTGCTATAATCTCTGTGCAGTTGAATGCTTCAGGAGGATCATCCTAAAAGAGACAGGTGATGTATTTACATAAATATATAATTATGTCGAATCTTTAGCAAAAAGGATAGCGATTTCTAAGCTGCGGGCGCCGTGCTTTAAACATCAAAGCAAACAGGTGCCTTAGAGCATCTGGCGTGCAAATGTTGCCCATTTCTGAAACTCTTTCAACCAAATGCTTCTTTCCTTGGGATTTTCTAGCAGGAGACATCCACACACCACCTCTGGAAAAAGCACAGCTGGTTTAAATTGTTGCAGGTACTTCGTCGGCTCCAAAGCATCTTCAGAATCAGAATAGAGCTGGAAGGGACCTTGGAGGTCTTCTAGTCCAGCCTCCTGCTCAAGCAGGAGATCCTATACCATTTCAGGCAAGAGTTGTGGCCCGTCAGCGGCCTGTGCGGATTGTAGCTGATTCCGACAGCGAGGAGGCTGGTGTGGTGCTGCGCCAGCAGCCTGTGCAGCTGGTGCTCAAGTCGGACAGTGAGGAGGCTGGAGAAGATGTAGTGCCAGAGGCGGGGATTCAGCCAGGGCCTTCAGAACCTCTAGAAACTCCTTTAAGTGAAAGAGGAGGAGCCTCTTCTCGATGCACGGGCGCGCAGAGCGGCCAAAAGGCAGGAGTGGTTCCTCAGGAGGAGGTCTCCTTGAGAGTAAGGCTTGGGGCTAATTGGCCACTCCCTTAGCCTATTTAAGGAGGAACACTGATTGCAGCAAGCTGTAGAGAACAACTTTAGTTCACTCTCCTTCGCAACTGGATTCTCGGCAAAATTGCTTCTGGGCTTTCTGCCAACTCTAGTAAGACTCTGATTACTTTATCTTAGAATGCTTGTAGGCTGTTAAGGAAGTTTATTAACAGCCTTTGGTTGAAAAAGACTGAGTTATTTGAGTAAAATAAGCTTTGTATAGTTTTTGTGTGTGCTGCGTTCTTTGGGGTCCGTAGCTGGGGCAGAACAGCAAGTGACTGTCCAGTCTCTTCTTAAAATCCTCCAGTGATGAAGCACCCACCATTTCTGGAGGCAAGCTGTTCCACTGGTTAATTGTCCTCACTGTTAGGAAGTTTCTCCTTAATTCCAGGTTGCTTCTCTCCTTGATTACTTTCCATCCATTGTTTCTTGATCTTTTTGCCTTCATGCTTAAAGTGCTGCACCAGCCCACCATTTCCCTTGCTTTCCTTTCCTTTCCCCTCCCCATCCCAGCCTTCTCCATACCTCTGCAAAACTTTGCCATATCATTAGGATCAGTGGTGGCATTCAAATAATTTAACAACCAGTTCTCTGCCCTAATGACCAGCTGGGTAGGCGTGGCTCAGTGGTCATGTGACCATGTGGGCATGGCCAACAACATCACTCACTTTGATGGGTGCTTCGTCTTAGCTGTTACAATGTAATAAGGGTTAACCAGAGAGGCAGTTTCTGTAAGTAAGGCAATAAAGATTAGGCTAGAAATACCAGAATGTTTCCTTCCTGCCTTCCTTACAGGATTAGCCCTGTAAAGTGCAAAAAAAATACTGCAAAATCCCCATTCCCTTCCCACTCCAGGGGAAGGATACTGCAAAATCCCCATTCTCTTCCCATTCCAGGGGAAGGATACTGCAAAATCCCCATTCCCTCCCCACTCCTGGGGGAAGGATACTGCAAAATCCCCATTCCCTCCCCACTCCTGGGGGAAGGATACTGCAAAATCCCCATTCCCTCCCCACTCCTGGGGAAAGGATACTGCAAAATCTCAACTCTGCAAAAGTTGGTATTTGCCGGTTCTCTGAAGTACTCAAAATTTCCACTACTGGTTCTCCAGAACCTGTCAAAACCTACTGGATTTCACCCCTGCGTGATAACTATAGGGCTTCGTGGCCTCTTCTGCTACTTTATTGTCCAATCAGAAGATCCATTTAGAGTTTCATCCCTTTTGTAGCTTTCCTATCTTGAATAAATTACCCAGCATTAAATAGCATTCAGGTTCGGAGTAAATATATCCCAACACACTTTTGGGTTCAGTCTGTGTACTTGGTGATGGAATTAACCTATTTTCTCATTTCACACAGCACAGTACTGTAATCCAGCCTTTGAGATAACCAAGGTTAACGTGCTGTACAAATACCAGGTGCAAAGTTTCGAAGTGAGTCTGTTGTGTAAAATATTTGATTTTTTTTCAACCTGCATCGGGGGCTGCAGCCTGCCAAGGAAAATTCTTGGTAACCTCATCTGTGATCTACAGAAGCCAAAGTGCTTTGACTGAACTCCGTTTAGCTCCGTTGAAATCAATGGACTCAGAAATGATTTGGCTGGTATTGCTCATTCCTTTTTCCAGGCATGCTGCCAGGAGCATTAATGGAAAAGGGATACAAATAATAAATATCACTACAATATATATTTATATATATCAGGCAACGATCCAGTGACACATCAGCAATTTCAAAGAATAGGCAGCAAACTCCCATTCTTTCTAGATGGAAGGATAGCTTGACATGAAATCTTTTGTCTGCCTTAAACCAAAGAGACGGAGATGGAGGGTTTTTTTCCCCCCAAACATATATCCATTTTTCAAGCATATATTCATCCGTTTTCCGTTTCTGCACTGCTTTGCAGTTTTGGGAATTGTTTCCCCCCCCCTCCCACCACCAAAAAGCCCATCTGTACTATTACAATCATTTTTGGATGCAATATCCTTCTATACTTCCTTTTTCTTTTTTTGCAAACAGCTCCCACAACTGTATGCAAATAATGTGTGTCTTTTGGGGGGGGGTTGTGCCAAGGAACCTCGTTCAGGAATGAGGTGGAAAGCGGCTTCTGTGACACCTATCTTCTCAAAGTCATTGTGCCATTGAATCTCCATTAATGGGAAGAAAGGCTGATGCTGTTGCAAATTGATGGAGAGGACCGAATTTGTGGGGTTTGGCAATATCAAAGTCATAATGCCCCCAAGTAAATAACAACAATAACAACTCTGGGAAGCTCACAAGAATCTAAGAAATGACAATAAAATCAATAAAAGGTAAAAGCTGGCAAGTGCAATGAAGTGGGGGGGGGGGTTTCCCTCCCCCTCCTGGGCAAACAGCCAGGTGTTCAAGGATCTTCTGAAAAACAGCAGGGGGGTGTCATCCAGATTTTGTGTGTGTGGGGGGGGGAACCCCATTCCGGAGGGAAGGGAATGCTTCAGAGAAGGCAGACTTCCCAGATTCTGAGAGATGACCGTGTTTAATTAAAAGAACAGTACAGGATCAAAACAGCTGGGCAGATGCTATGGTAGGTTGATGGTAATTGAGAATAATAAATTATCCTCCATAAGGGGAAAATGTTTTATATGTTTTATTATCCATTTCATATTTCATATTTCATTTCCATTCTTTCTTGTCTAACCATTGATGATGATAATAATAATAATAATAATAATAATAATAATAATAATAATAATAATAATAATAATTTTATTTCTATACCGCCCTTCTCCCGAAGGACTTAGGGCGGTGTACAGCCTATTTAAAAACAGAATAAACATCAATTTAAAATAATTTAAAAGTATTAAATAAATTTGGCTTAATTTAAAACCCCCAAAATTTAAAACATCCAATTTAAAATTATGTTGCTAACCCAACATAATTTGGGATAAAATAAATCCCATATCAAATAATATTGTTTATCTTCTTGTTCCCCAATTTCAAATGTCAATTTACTCATTTCAGCACCCTCCAAAATTTTCTCGATAACGTCGTCATCCGTGGGTATCTTCTCTCCTTTCCAGTTTTTAGCAAATACAATTCTAGCTGCCGTTAAAACATTCACAATTAAATATCTCATTTCTCTATTGTATATTTCTGGTAAAATCCCTAATAAAAATATCTCTGGTTTAAAGTCAATATGTTTCTTTGTCATTTTTTCCAACCATTTGTGGATTTTAGGACTAGAAATGTTGAATCTGGATTATACGTCTTGCCCAGGACGGTTGAAAGGGCCGCCAGATTTCCTAATTGAGGAAAAAGTTCCCCGTTTTCTAGAATTCAGGTAATTCGAAGCATTTCTACTTTTCTGTTGATGCAAAAAATTCCATTACGTGAGAAGCTGATAATAGCCTTTTCGGTATGCTGTCATTTTGGAGTTTAACTGGTTATTCCTTTCATAGGAGAAAGACTTTAATTACAGGTCTTTGCCCCGAGGCTATGATTTCTCTCTCCCACTGGTAGCAGAGCGAAATGTTTTTGTTTGTTTGTCTTTTAATTTTTCTCTCTCTCTCTCTCTCTTTCTAACCACATATGGGTATTTATAGTGGGAAAACCACAACTCAACAATGCAAACAACTGGAGGATGGCCTTTTCCCTCTGGAGAGTTAGGACAATAAGATGGAGGCTTTTCAGTTCTAGGGACTTTCAGCAGCCTTTCCAGTCGGACCGGCTGAAAATTTCACTGCTGGAGGAAGTGCAACAGGTGACAAAACTATTTCCTTCCTACCAGTGGTGAAATCCAATTTTTTTTTTTTACTACCGGTTCTGTGGGCATGGCTTGGTGGGCATGGTGTGTCTTAGTAGGCATGGCTTGCTGGGCAATCCCATTTCCCTCACCACTCCTGGGAGCGAGAAGGATACTGCAAAATCCCCATTCCCTCACCACATCAGGGGAAGGATACTGCAAAATCTCCATTCCCACCCCACTCCAGGGGAAGGATACTGCAAAATCCCCATTCCCTCACCACTCCTGGGGGGAAGGATACTGCAAAACCCCCATTCCCTCACCACATCAGGGGAAGGATACTGCAAAATCTCCATTCCCACCCCACTCCAGGGGAAGGATACTGCAAAATCCCCATTCCCTCACCACTCCTGGGGGGAAGGATACTGCAAAACCCCCATTCCCTCACCACATCAGGGGAAGGATACTGCAAAATCCCCATTCCCTCCCCACTCCTGGGGGAAGGATATTGCAAATTCTCCATTCCCACCCCACTCTGGGGCCAGCCAGAGGTGGTATTTGCCAGTTCTCTGAACTACTCAAAATGTCCTCTACCGGTTCTCCAGAACCTGTCAGAACCTGCTGGATTGTTATTGGAGCTAAGCAGCCACCATGAGAAAGAGTTGGCCAAACAGCTGGCTCAGTTCAAATTGGATCTGACCGAGAAGGAGGCTTAGCAGAAGCACCTCACTGAGGACTACGAGGACCCCCAGTTGGTGACCTCTGATCTAGTCCAACCCCCTGCTTAGGTAGGAAACCCTACACCACTTCAGATGATCTTCATTTGTGATCTTTCCAGGCAATCTCTGACAAGCAAAATCCATGGGGAAAGACAGATTCATTGGATCTGCAATATCATCCCTTTACATTTCAGAGAATCCGCAGTCAGGATTGTCTTTTTCCCCCCAAGCAGAATTGCTCCTTTAATTAACACCCTTGTATAAATACCACTGAAAGCCAGTTCGGTGAAGAGCTGAAAGTGCTGAATGAGGAACTAGGAGGGGTTCTAATCTTCCCTTAGGCATGACAGTTGGCTGGATGAATTTCAGCCAGTCACTCTCTCTCGGCCCAACTCACTTCGCAAGGTTGCTGTTGTTGTCGAGAAATAAGAATGGGCGGATCACTGTGCGTACTGCATAATGCCGCCTTGAGTTGCACCAAATAAAGGCAGGATATAAATCTTGTAAATAAAATTAGGTCGCAGGAGAAACTAGTGCAGGCAGTCCTTGACTGTGTTGTTGTTAGTTGTGAAGTTGTGTCCAACCCATTGGGACCCCATGGACAACGTTCCTTCAGGCCGTCCTGTCCTCTACCATCCCGGAGACCATTTAAGCTCACGCCGACTGCTTCAGGGACTCCATCCAGCCACCTCGTTCTCTGCCATCCCCTTCTTCTTTTGCCCTCCATCGTTCCCAGCATTAGGCTCTTCTCCAGGGAGTCCTTCCTTCTCATTAGGTGGCCAAAGTATTTGAGTTTCATCTTCAGGATCTGGCCTTCTAAAAAGCAGTCAGGGTTGATCTCCTCTTGGACTGACCGGTTGGATCACCTTGCACTGTCTGTCTGTCTGTCTGTCTGTCTGTCTGTCTGTCTGTCTGTCTATCTGTCTATCTGTCTATCTGTCTATCTGTCTATCTGTCTATCTATCTATCTATCTATCTATCTATCTATCTATCTATCTATCTATCTATCTATCTATCGTTGTTGTTAGTTGCGAAGTTGTGTCCGACCCACCTTGTGTCCGATTGTGTCCAATCACCTTGCACTCTGTCTGTCTGTCTGTCTGTCTGTCTGTCTGTCTGTCTGTCTGTCTGTCTGTCTGTCTATCCATCCATCCATCCATCCATCCATCCATCCATCCATCCATCCATCCATCCATCTATCTATCTATCTATCTATCTATCTATCTATCTATCTATCTATCTATCTATCTGTTGTTGTTGTTAGTTGTGAAGTTGTGTCCGACCCATTGTGATCCCATGGACAATGTTCCTCCAGGCCTTCCTGTCCTCTTCCATCCCCCGGAGTCCATTTAAGCTCATGCCGACTGCTTCAGTGACTCCATCCAGCTTGTTCTCTGCCGTCCCCTTCTTCTTTTGCCCTCCATCGTTCCCAGCATTAGGCTCTTCTCCAGGGAGTCCTTCCTTCCCATTCGGTGGCCAAAGTATTTGAATTTCATCTTCAGGATCTGGCCTTCTAAAGAGCAGTCAGAGTTGATCTCCTTTAGGACTGACCAATTGGGTCGCCTTGCAGTCCAAGTCCTTGATGTCAAGTTTCGAGGTCGTCTCAAATAGCTGCATTTACTCTAGTGCTGACACTTGATTTACAGCAGTTTATTTAGTGACTGTTCGGAGTTACAACAGCACTGGAAAAAGTGACTTATGAATTCACTTTTCACGCTTACAACCATTATAGCATCCCCATGGTCAGGTGAGCAAAATTCAGATGCTTGGCAACTGCCTCATATTTATGATTGCACTATCCCGGGCTCATGTGATCCTCTTTTACGACCTTCTGACAAGCAAAGCCAACGGGGATACCAGATTCACTTAACAACCATGTTATTACAGAGGTCATCTAGTCTAACTCCCTTGCCCAAGCAGGAGACCCTATGCCATTTCTGAGAGATGGCTGCCAGTCTCTTCTTGAAAGCCTCCAGTGATGAAGCTCCCACAACTTCTGAAGGCAACTTCTGTTCCATGGGTTGATTGTTCTCACTGTGAGAAAATTCCTCCTTATTTCCAGGTTGAATCTCTCCTTGATCAGTTTTCATCAATTGTTCCTTGTCTGGCCTTTGGGTGCTTTGGAAAATAGCTTGACCCCCTCCTCTCTGTGGCAGCCCCTCAAATATTGGAAGACTGCTATCATGTCTCCTCTGGTCCTTCTCTTCACTAGACTAGCCAGGCCCAGTTCCTGCAACTGTTCATCTTATGTTTTAGCCTCCAGTCCCCTCATCATCTTGGTTGCTCTTCTCTGCACACTTTCTAGAGTCTCAACACCTTTTTTAATAGTGTGGTGACCAAATTAATTTAACAAGAGCAGAGATTCACTTAAGTACTGTGTCGTAAAATGGGGCAAAATTCACTTAACAAAGGTCTCACTTAGCGACAGAAATTTTGGGCTCAATTGTGGTCGTCGGACTACCTAAACTCCGCACTTAAATGGGGCCTCTTTCCAGAGCTAGCGATGTGAACAAAGCAGCTGTGATCCTTGGAATACAGCTGTGTTCTCTGGAAGGCAGGGGCCAGTCCTTTCTGAGGACTTTCCTTGGGCGATTCTGTGTGTCCTTGCACAGATAACACAATTGCTGGGACTGCAATGTGAATGAAGCAGGTCCGTGTGTGCAAAACAGACACACGACAATCGGGCCACTTGCAAAGACACAACCAGCCACGTGAGGAAGTGGTCTTTTACTCACCCCACTAGGGTTTACCAAACACCATTTTTGAAACGTTGGACCGAGCACTCCGGTGTCACACGGTGGTTGTAAACAAAGCCCATGCAGGATTGCAGCAGGTCACGGAGTTGTAATTAATGCAGAAGTTGGCCAGGGCACTCTATTTCCATTTATCCTTTAAAAAAATAAATAAATCTGGAAACTAAATGCACACTAAGCGTGTGGTTATTCACAGTTGTTTAGATACATGTTAAAAAGAGCCTTTTGGGAGGGGGAGGAGAAACTATGATGGATTTCTTGCCTGACACAAATCCCTCTCCTTGCTCACCCGGCCTCCAGCTCTGATGTCACCAGAGACATTTTTTGCAAAGGAGAAGCTGCCCAACAGGTTCTCCAACATTAAATCACTTCCACTATTGAGAGATCGTGTAGGAGAGATGTATGTTAAACCGGGATAGCAAAAAAAATGGGAAGGAATCTGGTAGCACGGGTTGTTTTAAAAGGCAGGAGCCGTCGTCAGCCATAGTCCCTACATGCGCCCAAAGAAGGGAGCTCCTGCATCACTCAGCAGCTTCTGCCTGTTAATCGAATGTTCTAGGCGAACGAGATGCCAGCAGATGCCTGGCTTTTCATTACCAAGATTTAATTTAATTTAATTTAATTTATTTAAATTTCTATACCGTCCTTCTCCAATATAGGACTCAGGGCGGTGAACAGCCAAAGTAAAAACAAGACATACATACAAAACATACAAAATCTAAAAACTGATTAAAATAATTAAATATTTTGGCCGTAATTAAAACAATTCCAATTTAAAATCAATTTAAAATTTGACTCAAGAGTTGTCACTCTGCCCAATCTCATAGATTTAAATCAGCAATGCTTGGGAATTTCCCCTGAAGAAAATGTGAGAAAGAGTTGCATTATATCATGTAGAAAGTTAGTACCCACCCCTCTTAGAAGAATGAAATATTTTAGGAAATAGTAAAAAGGCAGTTCGAAAGCAGGTTAAAAAATGCAAGTAGAAAAATAGGGACCAACTGGCGCAGAGTGCGGCCGCGCGGGTGGTTATGGGAACGACGTGGAGTTCCCATGTGACACCTCTCCTGCGCGAGCTGCACTGGCTCCCGGTGGTCTTCCGGGTGCGCTTCAAGGTTCTGGTTACCACCTTTAAAGCGCTCCATGGCTTAGGACCTGGTTATCTACGGGACCGCCTACTACCACCAACAGCCTCCCACCGACCAGTACGCTCCCACCGACCAGTAGGGCAGTATAGAAATTCAATAAATAATAATAATAATAATAAATAATAACCACCTTTGGTGGGAAGGTAACAGCATTCCGTGCGCCTTTGGCGTTGAGTCATGCCGGCCACATGACCATGGAGACGTCTTCAGACAGTGCTGGCTCTTCGGCTTTGAAACAGAGATGAGCACCGCCCCCTAGAGTTGGGAACGACTAGCACATATGTGCGAGGGGAACCTTTACCTTTAAAAAGGGAGAATATTATATTTTCCCTAAAGGAGAAACATGTTTCTAAATACAGAAACTCAAGAGCTTCAGTTCCCTGCCCCCAGCAGATATTTGGTGCCCATTGAGAAAGACTGGGCCAGCCTATCTACAAAACAAAAGATCTCCAATTGGAGGAAATGATATTTGAAATGATGGGAAAAGTAATAATATTGAGACCAGAAACTATATTACTGTTGATAATTAAGGAAATAGAACCAACAAAATATGAGAAAGAATTGATTAGAATTATGATTATAATGGGTAGAATTATAATAGCCAGATATTGGAAATTAGATGTGAATTTTAGAATAGAAGAATGGTATTGTGAAATGTGGAAATTAGCTTTAAATGATAAAATGACATGTGATATTAAAATTAGAAATGGTGACTATAAAGAAGACATTTTCTGGAAAATTTGGAAACCATTTGTGGACTATGCGCTGGGAAAATTGGATGCTTCGGTACCTGTACCCCAAGAACGTGGATTTTGGCGATCATGAGGATATATCCGAAGAACCAAATCTTCCTTTCTTATGTATAGCACAGGGTGAAGTATTGTATATGTTGTTTGTAATGTTAGTAATTAAATAAATAAATAAATAAATAAAAACTAAAAAAAACAAAAACAAAAGATCTCCAGCTCCCGGGTGATGGGATTAAGACATGACCCCTCAGGATGTAATAGGATTATCCCTCTAATCATCTAGCAGCAGGGCTCACTGCATTTCAAAATTTCCTAAGGACGTTGCATCACCCAGCATGGTTCAACCAAACTTATCTCAGGCAACCTCAGCTATGACCCCTGCATGGGAGTCTGACAGCAGCCAATAGAATACATATTCTTGCACAGGAACAGGAAGCTCAAGTTCAAAGCCCAAGAGAGGGTATCAATACCTCTCCCTCTTCACTCCATGTGGTCAGCTGCCCAGGACCTCAAACCCATGTGGTCCTGTTCATCAATAAACCATCTTTCCAACCAGCTTCCATGGGTCTTTCTCCTCACTTGGAACTCAACCAGATGGATTTTTCTTCCAACAATCAGGAAAAAATAGACTCAAAGGTACAGCAAATGCTACATGATCAGTATGGTTAATGCTGGGACTGATACCTCAAGCATTACAGGTAGACCCATGGAGTTTACTCGTAAGTACTTCTTGGCATAAACTAAGGAGAAAATAGATTGGCTTAAGAAGCACCATCTAATTTTTTTTTCTCCAAGTTTTTATGCCATTAAACGCAAAAAAAGGAAAGTTTCTGGTTTCATTTGGAACCTTGATCTGATATATGTTGACGGCAGCAAAACTACTGTACGTACAAAAATGGAAGGACATCTCTATGCCCACCATGGACGAATGGCTGCAGAAGCTGATGGAGTTGGCAGAAATGGCTCAATTGGCTATTTTGATTAAAGAAAAGAATATTAGTACCTTTGTGGCCACATGGAAACCGCTTCTGAACTTAGTGTTTCAGGTGGAAAAAGAATGAAACTTTGATTTTGGGTTTTACCGATTAGATTGAGAGGTGTTTGTAGAAATGGCTAGTCTATATTATTATGGAAAAGAAAAAAGTTGTGGTTTGATGTTAATGCTTTATTTCAACTATATACCTTCTCATCCTTCCTATTACCTATCTCCTCCTACTTGTGGCTATAACCTTGTTGCTCGTGTCTTTACGATTTATATTGTTTTATTTAGTTTCCTAGTATGATTTGATTGTTTATTTAGTATCCTATGACTATCACTAAGTGTTGTATCTTATGATTCTTGATGAACGTATTTTTTATGTACACTGAGAGCATATGCACCGAAGACAAATTCCTTGTGTGTCCAATCACACTTGGCCAATAAAGAATATTCTGTTCTATTCTAACTAAATTATTCTATTCTATTCTATTCTATTCTATTCTATTCTATTCTATTCTATTCTATTCTATTCTATTCTATTCTATTGTACTCTACTCTACTCTACTCTACTCTTCTCTACTCTACTCTACTCTACTCTACTCTACTCTACTCTACTCTACTCTACTCTACTCTACTCTACTCTACTCTACTCCATTCCATTCCATTCCATTCCATTCCATTTTTACTGCATCAGAGGGAGTTTTTTGAATGGAATGGGACAAGTTGCCATGACCAACTTGCAGTGGGACAAGTCACTATGGCCAATTTGCTATGGGACAACTCGCTTCAGGACAGTTCAACAAGTCAAACTCTGATGTTATATATGTTGATGGCAGCAAGACGACTCTATGGAAGGTCACCTCCGTCCCCACAATGGATGAATGGCTGCAAAAACTGATGGGAGTTAGCAGAGCTGGCTAAATGGACTGTTTTGATTAAAGAAAAAAAAAACACAAATATCTTTATTTCTACTTGGAAACCACTTCTGGACTTTGTGCTTGTGGTGGAAAAAATAATGAAACTTTGATTTGGGGTTTTACCGATTAGATAGACTTGTTATTATAGAAATGGCTAGTTTATAATATTATGAAAAAAGTAAAAAGTTGAGGGTAGATGTTAATTCTTTATTTTACCGCACTAAAGGAGTCAGAAGTCAATGGCTATTTTTTTCTTTTTCCCTTACTTTCCCCAACTATCCACTTCCCTTTTTCCTTCCCTAATTTCCCTAATATTTACCTTTGTATTCTCTTTGTATGCCATATTACAAATTAATAAAAACTATATTTAAAAAAACAAGTCAATTTCATTATTTAAATTATTTTAATTTTTGTCACTTACATTTTATTTTGTCCCTCCTCCTTTGGCATTTTTTCTTCAATGATTCTGTTCCATCATTTCTTCAATATTAGTGTAACTCTTGTCTCGTGGCAAGTTGTCCTGTGACTTTCAAAAGTCAACATGGTTGCCAGAATAGTGTAACCATTATATATATATATGTGTGTGTGTGTGTGTGTGTGTGTGTGTTTGTGTGTGTATGTATGTATGTATGTATGTATGTATGTATGTATATTAGATTTATGTGCAGACATTCCTGTGAGGAGGGATTGGCGTGCTTTGAACCAATAATGAAGAATTGGCTTACATTTTTAAAATTCCTTTGTAACTGCTCTTCAATAGCTCCATACAGTACTACTCATACTTAGTAAAACAAGAACCTACTAAGGATTGTCCAGAACGGTTACTATGCTTCTGTTTTTATTACTAAGGATCTGTAAAAGAATCTGCTTCTGTTTTGTTTTAATCTGAGTAACTGGAATGTTTTAAGTTCTAAAAATAAATAGATTTAAGGTTTCATTTAACTGGAACCTTTACCCACATACATATCAAATATCACTTCCCACTCAATTTAAGAAACATGTTTGAAATATATGTGTATCCACCACAGGTGGGATTCACTTACCTTCCCTACCGGTTTGCAAATGTGAGCGCGTGAGTTCGCTCGCTTTGCTCACTCGCACATCCTCTGTGCATGCACAGCAGGGGTGGGTTCTACTTACCTTTACTACCGGTTCACAATGGGGCCATGCACACGCTCTTCTGCAAATGCGCAGAAGCATTCTGATGACGTTGGGGCCAGTGGGCGGAGCCTCCCGCTGGTTTTACTACCGGTTCTATAGAACCGATGCGAACCGGGGGCAACCCACCACTGATGCACTGTGCTTGCGCATTATGTCCGGGCAGGTGAGTGGAGCCACTACTGGTTCACCCAATCTGGAGAGAACCGGCTGAATCCCACCACTGGCATGCACTGTATATACATCAGTTATTATACTGGTCTTATTCTAGGACATGATTGCTTCTATACCAATTAGAAAGCAGGGATTACTGTGTCTAAAAACTGATACGTAAAGAGTTGAAAATGAACAAAGCATCAACTTGTGACCAGCAATCCATATGGATACAATCAGGCAAATCCAAGATCTTTCCTGTACACATTTTCATACTGCAAGAAGGAGAAGGAGAAGAAAAAGACTAGAATAGAATTCTTTATTGGCCAAGTGTGATTGGACACACAAGGAATTTGTCTTAGGTGCCTAAGCTCTCAGTGTACATAAGGAGAATAAAATACTGTACATTCATCAAGAATAAAAAGATACAACACTTAGTGATAGTTCAAGGTTACTAATAAGCTATCAAATTGTACTAGGAAACAAATAAAAACAATATAAATTGAAAGATACAAGCATCATGGTTATAGTCATAAGTGGGAAGAGATAGATACTAATAAGGAAGAGAATAATAATAATAGTATTACAGTGTTAGTAAATTATTTGACAGTGTTGTGGGAATTAATTGTTAAGCAGAGTGATGGCATTCGGGGAAAAACTGTTCTTGTGTCTAGTTGTTCTGGTGTGCAGTGCTCTATAGAGTCGGTTTGAGGATAGAAGTTGAAACAATTTATGTCCACGATGCGAGGGGGTCTGTAAATATTTTCATAGCCCTCTTTTTAACTCGTGCAGTATACAGATCCTCAATGGAAGGCAGGTTGGAAGAAGAAGGACAGGAGAAGGAGAAGGAGGAGGAGAAGGAGAAGGAGGACAGGGGGAAGGAGAAGGAGGAGAAGGAAGACAGAGAGAAGGAGAAGGAGTAGGGTGGAACCAGTAAAACAAATCAAGCTTACATCTTACATCCTGTAATGATATCTTCAATACCATCAATATCTGTCTATGTCAACTCTTGGAAACGACTCGATAGGTGGACAAAAATACCAAATCCAGTCTGAGCATCTGGCTGGCTGTGACCAACCATAATAATAATAATAATTTCAAAACATCTGGAACACTACTTGAACTCTATTGGCATCTGCCTGTCCCAAGTTCTTGGAAAGGTCTTGATAGGTAGATAAAATGCCAAATCCAGTCTGAACATCTGACTGTTTAAGCCAGGGGTCCCCAAACTTGGCAGCTTTAAGACTTGTGGACTTCAATTCCAGCTGGCTGGAGAATTCTGGGAATTGAAGTCCACAAGTCTTAAAGCTGCCAAGTTTGAAGACCTCTGGTTTAAGTGATGAACCATAATAATACCAATAGTCAGAGGCACCTTGGGTGCAATCCCAAAACAGCTGGAGTACCACTTGAATTCCATCGGCATTAATAAAATCACCATCAGTCAATTGCAAAAGGCAGTTGGAACTGCTTACATCCTGCAATCATACCTTTAATATTATTGAACAACTTAATTGTTGTTGCCAGTTGAAAGTTAATTTATGTGTTACCTTAGCTATTATTTACAATGGAGTATGCCTGTTGCAGCTGTGTGTGGTTAATTTCACTTTTCCAGTTGACCTGGTTCCCAGATAACCACCAATTTACTCCTCCGCTCCAACCCAGAGAAACAACCAGAGTTCCCATTGCTGCAATTTCTTCTCTTTTCTGAGAAACGGTGACTCAGGCATAGACAAGGTGTTGCCTTCTAAGAGGATGTAGATTTACCATTTCATGTTGATAAAACCAATCCCTTTCCAAGCATTGCAACTGGAGCAATCCTCTAATTTAAACTGGGAGGGGACTGGGAAAAGCCAAATGCTTGCCAATCATACTAGAAGGAAAGGTGCGCTGGCTTTATTTCAAATACCACTCCCTTTGGTGAGATTTCAGGAGAAAAATGATTTCTCCCCACTTCCCTCTTCAACTTGTAGTTCAATTGTGTTGAGGAAGACTTGAGGAACATGGGCTGGGCGGTTTCCTGAGCTTGGATTAAAGATTGCCGTCTCGCCGCTGTTGTGGCAGCAGATGGAGTCTTTGCAAAGAACAGAGGGGAAGAGAAGGCCGTGCAGGATTTTCAGGAAGCTTTTGCTGACAGATTTATAGGGCAAATGCCCTTTTTACTGGAGTTCACTTTGAAAACGATCTTCAGATGTACTCGGCTGGGCCTCTTGGGAAAACTCCCAGATTTACTGGGTCCATCCCTTAGGAAGGAGATGAAAAAATTGGAATGCCAGCTGCAGATGGGGTGGCAAGGGACGAATCTTGCCTGCTTACATCAGAATTGGATGCTTGGAATTGGGTGGCATTGGAACATACCTTTGTTCCAGTGGCGGGATTCAAGCAATTTAACAACCGGTTCTCTGCCCTAATGATTTCTTCCAACCACCAGTTTGCCAAACTGCTCAGAAGGTTAACAATCGGTTCTCCCGAAGTGGTGCGAACCGGCTGAATCCCACCACTGCTTTGTTCTTGTGCTTTAGCAGCTCACTCAGGACAGGCGGATGTCTTTCCTTTGCCATGGAGTATTTATTTGAGGCCTTGGCTTCTAGTAATATCCCCAGAGTCTGCCCACAGAATGGGACAACTCACCTCCGCCAACTTGCCACGGCAAACTCGCTATGGGATAACTGACCACGGGACAATTTAACCATTCAATTTAGTTATTTAAAATAAAAAAAAACACTTATTTTAATTTTTGCCATTCACATTTCATTCCACCCCTCCTTTTGCATCCTTAGTTTAATGGCCTTATTGCACCGTTTCTTTGATATTAATGTAACTCTTGCCTTGCAGTGAGTTGTCCCATGGCGAGTTAGCCATGGTGAGTTGGCCATGGTGAGTTCACTGTGGTGAGTTGGCTATAGTTAGTTGGCCATGATGAGTTGGCTGTAGTTAGTTGGCTGTGGTGAGTTGGCCGTGATGAGTTGACCATGGTTAGTTGGCTATGGTGAGTTGGCCATGGTGAGTTGGCCATAGTGAATTGGCTGTGGTGAGTTGGCCATAGTGAATTGGCTGTGGTGAGTTGGCCATGGTGAATTGGCTGTGGTTAGTTGATTGTGGTGAATTGGCTGTGGTGAGTTAGCCATGGTGAGTTGGCCGTGGTGAGTTGACTATGGTGAATTGGCTGTGGTGAGTTGGCTGTAGTTAGTTGGCCATGGTGAGTTGACTGTGGTGAGTTGGCCGTGGTTAGTTGGCCATGGTGAATTGGCCGTGGTGAGTTGACTATGGTGAGTTGGCTGTGGTGAGTTAACTGTGGTGAGTTGGCCATGGTGAATTGGCCATGGTGAGTTGGCCATGGTTAGTTGGCCGTGGTGAGTTGACCATGGTGAATTGGCTGTGGTGAGTTGGCTGTAGTTAGTTGGCCATGGTGAGTTGACTGTGGTGAGTTGGCCGTGGTTAGTTGGCCATGGTGAGTTGGCCGTGGTAAGTTGACTATGGTGAGTTGGCCGTGGTGAGTTAACTGTGGTGAGTTGGCCATGGTGAGTTGACTGTGGTGAATTGGGTGTGGTGAGTTGGCCATGGTGAATTGGCTGTGGCAAGTTGTCCTGCAGCGAGTTGGCCGTGGTGAGTTGGCTGAAGCAAATTGCCATAGACCCATCTGCCCAGTAGGAGGATGTCCAGTCTGGAGAGACCGGAAATAGAACTCCATACATAACAATAAAAAAATCCAGACCAATGCCAGTGCTTTGAAAAGGGAGGAGAATGATGTAATGGAGAGCAGTTATGGGAAAGGAAGAAGAGGAGAAATATTCAGGGAATAAACAAAGGCACAGAAAGGAAGGGTGATGTTTTCCACAATGGGGATAGAATGTCCTGATCTGAAGAAGACCGAGGACCTCTCACTCAGGCAGACAGCTCAGCAGGGCTATGCCTGCCAACAGTCCCACCACATTTTAGCTTCACATGTTCTGTAAACAGAACCAGTGAGGCTACTTGAGGCTCCAGTGAGAACCAGTGAGGCTACTCAGCGTACTCCAGGCACCAGAACATCGAGTGCATCAAATGAACCAAGCCATGCAAATATAGGCTAAGCTATAAACTGACTACTGGCATCGCTCCATCTCTCTGTGGTTTGTTGTCAATGTGATGCCCAGCGTTGGAGGCTGCCAAGAGCCAATTCGAGTATCTATCAAAGCTGGTCTTCGCTTTGTTTATGATTTCATTCTCTGGCTTCTTCTGGTTATGAAGCATCTTGCATAAGCATCATCCGCTCTTCTGGCACTTTGGATGAAGAGCCAGAGGATGTGAGTGGGCCCATTGTTGACCAACCGCTAAGGTTTAGCGGGACACGCAAAGCTGGTCCATGGCTTTTATCCATCAGGCTCTCTGTTGTTATTTTCCATCTCTTTGTCCTATTTTCTTAACTCTTTATTCAGGCTGCTGTTTTGCTAAATCTACTTTTTTATTATTTATTTATTTATTTATTAATCAAATTTCTATACCGCCCTACTCCCGGAGGACTCAGGGCAGTGAACAGCCAAGATAAAATACAGATAATACAAACATTAAAAGTCCCTTAAAATTATTAAATATTTTGGCCGAAACACAGATTAAAACACCCAATTTATAAAATCAAATGAATTAAAATGTTAAAAAAGGAGAGTTAGGCCAGGCCAGCCTGCTGAAATAAAAAAGTTTTGAGAGCACGACGAAACATGCGCAGATCCGGGATCCTCCGTATCTCTGGGGGGAGCTTGTTCCAGATGGTAGGTGTCCCCACAGAGAAGGCTCTCCCCCTGGGGGCCGCCAGTCGACACTGTTTGGCCGACGGCACCCTGAGGAGCCCCTCTCTATGGGAGCGTACTGATCGGCGAGAGGCTATTGGTAGCAGGAGGCGATCCCGTAAGTACCCCGGTCCAATGTCATGGAGCGCTCTAAAGATGGTAACCAAAACCTTGAAGCGCACCCGGAAGACCACCAGGAGCCAGTGCAGCTCACGCAGGAGGGGGGTCACATGGGAGCACCACGCCGCTCCCATAACTACCCGCGCGGCCGCGTTCTGGACCAGCTGGAGCCTCCGGGTGCTCCTCAAGGGGAGTCCCATGTAGAGAGCATTGCAGTAGTCCAGGCGGGAAGCATTGCAGTAGTCCAGGTTTTAAAACCCAAATCGTTCGGGTTGAGAAAACAGGACTTTTCTCAGTAACTTTGACACTGCAGGATTTTTGGAAGAAACATTAAAATGCAGGTAGTTCTTGACCAGCGGTGAAACGCACTTACCTTCGCTACCAATTCGGAAATGTGAGTATGTGTGTGTGTGCTACACTCACATGTGCCTCCTCTATGCATGCTCAGATAGTCAAAAACAGGATGTAATGACGTCCTGGCGGGTGGGCGGAGCCTCCCGCCACCAGCCCTACCGGCTCGCACGAACCGGATAGATCCAACTGGATTTCACCGCTGTTCTTGACTTATGACTAGAGTTGAGCCCTAAATTTCCACTGCTTAGCAAGACAGTTGTTAGGTGAGGTTTTGCCTCATTTTATGACCTTTCTTGCCACAGTTGTTAAGTGAATCACTGCAGTTGTTAAATTAGTAACCCGGTTGTTAAGTGAATCTGGCTTCCCCATTGACTTGGCTTGTCAGAAGGTCACAAAAGGGGTTCATATGACCTTGGGACACAGCAGTGGTCGTAAGCATGAACCAGTTGCCAAACACCTGGATTCTAATCACATGACGACAGGGATGCTGCAACAGACCTACGTTTTATTAATTTTCTATTGTTTACATTTTGTTAGTGCTTAATAAACATCCTGTTGTCTGGGTTATTTTATTTGCTTAGCAGTACAGATGGCGTTCTTAATCTCCACCCCCTTGTTCTGCCCCAGCTACGGACCCCAAAGAACGCAGCACACACAAAGTCTGTACAAACCTTAGTTTACTGAAATAAAACCAGTTTTTTCTTCAAAGACAGGCTGTTAATTAACTTTCTTAGTAGCCTGTAAGAATCCAAAGAATAAATAATCTTAATCTTACTGTGGTTGGTAGAAAGCCCAGAAGCAATTTGCAAAGAACTAAGATCGAGGCACGAAGGTATGTGAACGAAGTTGTTCCCTGCAAATTGCTTCAGTCGGCATTGTTCCTTAAATAGGCTAAGGGAGTAGCCAATTAGCCCCAAGCCTTACTCTAGAGGAGACCTCCTCCTGAGGAGCCACTCCTGCCTTTTGGCAGCTCTGCGTGCCCGTGCATTGAGAAGAGTCTCCTCCTCTTCGTCCTCTTCACTTATGGGAGCTTCTGGAGGTTCTGAAGGCCCTGGCTGAATCCCTACCTCTGGCACCACATCTTCTCCAGCCTCCTCATTGTCTGACTCGAGTGTCAGCTGCACAGGCTGCTGGCGCAGCACCACACCAGCCTCCTCGCTGTCCGAATCAGCTACTAGCTGCACAGGCCGCGTACGAGCCACAACACCTTTTATTCCAACCACTGGTAGAATAAGTTCCACGTTTGATACTAATCTGTATCTTCTTCCTGTTTAATCTTCAATGTGAGTCTGTCCATTTCTGCACAATCCAATATCTTCCTAATTATCTCTTTGCCTCACGGTATTTCTTCATTTTTCCAATATTGTGCAATATAATCCTCGCTGCAGTTCAGGGGTGAAATCCAGCAGGTTCTGACAGGTTCTGGAGAACCGGTTGTGGAAATTTTAAGCAGTTCGGAAAACCAGTAGCGGAAATTTTGAGTACCAACTCGGGCTGGCCCCAGAGTGGGGTGGGAATGGAGATTTTGCAATATCCTTTCCCTGGAGTAGGGTGGGAATTTTGTAATATCCTTCCCCTGGACTGGGGTGGGAATGGAGATTTTGCAATATCCTTCCCCTGGAGTGGGGTGGGAATGGAGAATTTGCAGTATCCTTCCCTGCCACACCTACCAAGCCATGCCCACCAAGCCACACCACGCCCACCAAGCCGCGCCCACAGAACCAGTAGTAAAAAAAATGGATTTCACCACTGCTGCAGTTAATACATGCAATGTTAAATATATATTTTGTTTATCAATTTTTTTTCTGGTGCTATTTCGAATAAGAAAAAGTTCAGGTTTAAAATCTACATGCTTTCCTATCATTTTTTCTAACCACTTCTATATTTTTGCCCAAATGTTTTTTGCTTTAATGCAAGTCCACCCCCTGTGCCAATATGTGCCAGTTTTTTGGTTACATTTCCAACATTTGCTAGACATATTTTTAAGGATTTTAGCTGACCTAGCAGGTGGTAAGTGCCATCTATAAAACATTTTATGTAAGATTTCTTTATAAGAAGTTGCCATTGTTGATTTATAGTTTCTTTCCCAGTTTCTGGAATAGTTTGATGTGTGATGCAAACACAGGCTGGCAGGATGTCAGTCTCTCCTAGCTCCCAGCTTCTCTTTGGCAGCTTCCTCAAATACACCGCTGATCTTTAATACTGTATTTACCTTTATTATTAATATTGGTAATCTTCTTTTGAATTCAAGTAAACTTCTAATTCAGTAGCTACTGTTTGTTATTACTGGGACCAAGGCCCAAACTTTTTAGGGGTTGCAACCGACTTGCATTTCGGCTCTGAAATGAATTTTGTGCCTGTTCAAATGTATGATGCACATTGGCTCCGAAGAGAAGCATCTGTTGCTCAGCTTCTGTCCTGACTCGGCCTCCGAGAATTAAGAAGCTGGCAGAGATGGAGAACTTGCTGTTTTTCATTTCCTTGCCTGTTTGAGGCACTTGATACGTTCTCCAGAATTCAGGGGTTAAAACATCCCATGAAGGTGGGTTTTTTTTCTTTTCTGGAAGGAAATAAACTCTTAGAAAGTGAGCTTTCTTTCTCCTTCACCAGCTAGTTTTCTATATACAGCTAGTCCTCGACTTACAACAATTCATTTAGTGATCGCCCAATGTGTTGTGGTCCGCCAGCAGCCTGCGGACCTGACAGCGGAGTCAGACAGTGAGGAGGCTGAGGAGGACAATGGGCCAGTCCTGGAGTCAGGGGAAGCCTCAGATGAGGGCTCTGTGTTGGAGGCAGAGATGGGGCCAGGGCCATCTGGGAGTGATGCGTGGACTCCGGAGCCTCCAGAGGTGGATAGCAGAGAGGCAGAGGAACAGGAGGAGCCTGTTCCTAGTGCACGCATGTGAAGAGCTGCCAGAAGGCAAGAGCAGCTGAAGCAAAAAGGACAACTCAGGAGTAAGGCCAGAAGATGATTGACCACTCCCATAAGGCTTAAAAGAGCAGCAATGAGCCGTTGGGTTCTTTGTAGAAAAGCAACGTTGATTCCAGTGCTTCTTGTCAGCGTCTCTCGAACTTTGTGGGGTTTTTGCCAAGAAAAGCCTTTGGCTGGTTGCCAAAGACATCAAAGGTTGGCGATAAGGCTGATGGACTGGTTATTAAGAATTTTGTTTTGGACTAAACTGAGAATGAATTCATTCTCAGCTGTTTTAATAAAATAAGTTTGTTCAGGACTGAATTGTGTTTGGTAATCACTAGTTGGGCCTTGGTCACAACACAATGTTTCGTGCTTACAACCATTACAGCATGGTTGCATTCTAACCATGCAGCACCATAGTGCATTCTAACCACTGCGCCACCACGACTCTTAAGAACATACCGGTAGAACATAGAATAACAGAGTTGGAAAGGGCCTTGGAGGTCTTCTAGTCCAACCCTCAGCTCAAGCAGGAGGCCCTATACCAGGGGTGTCAAACACAAGGCCTGGGTCCATCCCGTGATGTGGTCAGATCTGGCCTGCGGGGCCATCCTGGAAAATGGAAGAGGCCAGCCCGCATTGCTTCGGCCTGGTCTAACCAATGCAAAAAGGAAACATGGCAGCAGTTTGGGGAGTGCGTCAAGCTGGCCAAGTCTACCCAGTCAGCCATGCCCAGTGAGTGGCGTCAAGTTGACCATGCCCACCCAGTTGGCCACACTTACCCAGTTGGCCAAGCCCACCTCCCCCCCTGAGGTCAACCACAGCCCTGATGTGGCCCTCAATGAAATTGAGTTTTGACACCCCTGCCCTATGCCATCCCAGACAAATGGCTGTCCAATCTCTTCTTAAAAACCTTCAATGATGGAGCCCCCCCCTCAAAGTTCCTGAGGTGATCTGTTCCACTCCCTAGGTGGCTCAGTGGCTAAGATGCTGAGCTTGTCGTTCAGAAAGGTCGGCGGTTCGAATCCCTCGTATAGGCCTCCTGCGTGAGCAGGGGGTTGGACTAGATGACCTCCAAGCAGTGGTGGGATTCAAACAATTTAACAACCGGTTCTCTGCCCTAATGACCAGCTGGGTAGGCATGGCTCGGTGGTCATGTGACCGGGTAGGCGTGGCCAACTCAACATCACTCACATCGATGAGCACTTCACCTTAGCTGTAACAATGTAATAAGGGTTAACAATGTAATAAGGGTTAACCAGAGAGGCAGTTTCTGTAAGGAGAGCAATAAAGATTAGGCTAGAAACACCAGAATGTTTCCTTCCTGCCTTCCTTACAGGATTAGCCCTGTAAAGTGGGAAAAAAACAAAATGAGATTTCTTCCAACAACCAGTTCTCCGAACTGCTTAGGTTCTCCCGAATAAGTGCGAACTGGCTGAATCCCATCACTGCCTCCAAGGTCCCTTCCAACTCTGTTACTGCTACTTCTCACTGTCGGGAAATTTCTCCTTGGTTCTGAGGTTGGATTTCTCTGTAATGAACTTCCACCCTCGTAATTTAAAGCAGCTAATGATGAAATAAGGAACAAACAACGTCGGTTGTAATGCAATAAAAACCCTCCCATTAATTAGAACTGTACAAAGCAGATCCGAATAGCAAGCTGTTTCAGTCATAGAAGCCGCCCAAGGACAGACTGACTGCCTGCCGTTTCCAAACGCTTAAAAACAAATAGTTAAGTGGTACTAAGATATAGCAGTAAGATAAAGCTAATAAAATATTTCAGCACTCCTGTAATTTTTCATCTGTTCCTCCAAATGGAAAGCCAGCTCCCTTTTCATCAGGCATCAAATCCTTGGGTGAAATACTGCCTGCTACCATCATTTTAAAATTAGTTTGGCTAGTTTTATTCTGGTTTTCTATGGCTGGATCAGGGACACCCGCGGTAGGGTGGAACCAGTAAAATAAATCAAGATGGCAGCTACAACCATGTGATTGAACTTCTGTTCCTGTTTTTTTTTTCTTTTTAACAATTTATTTATACATTTTCGCATTACATACATAAGTGCTCAGTTCATTTTGCTTATATAATAATACTTTTCCCGCTCCTAGTTTCTACCTCTATTATCCAACCATTTGTAAAACAACTGCCATGTTTGAAAATCCTCTGTATGTTCTTTTTCTTTTATCTGTAATGTCAATCTATCCATTTCTGCACAATCTAAATTTTTTTAAAATTAGATCTTTTCTGTAGATCTGTTAAGCATACATTGTGATGCTTTGATCCTATTGTGGCCAATAGTTTTGGATCCCCAGATTCTTCTTCCATATTGCATTCTTAGATTATTTGCCAGGGTTCAAAGAAACCCATGAAAGCTGTCAATATGCTGTGCAGTTGTACCATTGTGCTTTAGAAACCATAGTATCTTAATACTATGTACATAGTAGAAAATATTCACAGACTCCTCACATCCTGGACATAAATTGTATCAACTCCTACCCTCAAAATGACAGTATAGAGCACTGCACACCAGAACAACTAGACATAAGAACAGCTTTTTCCCGAACACCATCACTCTGCTAAACAACTAATTCCCTCAACACTGTCAAACTATTTACTAAGTTTGCACTACTATTAATCTTCTCATCATTCCCACCACCCATCTCCTCCCACTTATGACTGTATAAGTGTAACCTTGTTGCTGGTATCTTTACCATATACAGTAAAATATTAACTGTTTCCTAATATGATTTGATTGCTTATTTGTTCCCTATGACTATCATTAAGTGTTGTACCTTATGATTCTTGACGAATGTATCTATTCTTTTATGTACACTGAGAGCGTATGAACCAAGACAAATTCCTTGTATGTCCAATCACACTTGGCCAATAAAGAATTCTATTCTATTCTATTCTATTCTATTCTATTCTATTCTATTCTATTCTATTCTATTCTATTCTATTCTATTCTACTCTACTCTACTCTACTCTACTCTACTCTACTCCTATTCCTAGTCTAGTCTAGTCTATTCTAATCCTTACTTCTATTCTATTCTACTCTAATCCTTATTTCTATTCTATTCTATTCTATTCTATTCTATTCTATTCTATTCTATTCTATTCTATTCTATTCTACTCTACTCTACTCTACTCTACTCTACTCTACTCTACTCTACTCTACTCCTATTCCTAGTCTAGTCTAGTCTAGTCTAATCCTTACTTCTATTCTATTCTACTCTAATCCTTATTTCTATTCTATTCTATTCTATTCTATTCTATTCTATTCTATTCTATTCTATTCTACTCTACTCTACTCTACTCTACTCCACTCCACTCTACTCCTATTCCTATTCCTATTCTATCTATTCTAATCCTTATTTCTATTCTATTCTACTCTAATCCTTAATTCTATTCTATTCTATTCTATTCTATTCTATTCTATTCTATTCTATTCTATTCTATTCTATTCTACTCTACTCTACTCTACTCTACTCCACTCTATTCCTATTCCTATTCCTATTCCTATTCCTATTCCTATTCCTATTCCTATTCCTATTCTATTCTATTCTATTCTATTCTATTCTATTCTATTCTATTCTACTCTACTCTACTCTACTCTACTCTACTCCTATTCCTATTCTATCTATTCTAATCCTTATTTCTATTCTATTCTACTCTAATCCTTAATTCTATTCTATTCTATTCTATTCTATTCTATTCTATTCTATTCTATTCTATTCTATTCTATTCTATTCTATTCTATTCATCTTGGTGTGTTGTGTGAACTCAACAAATTGCACTTTAGTCAATAAATCAGTCTTCCCAGTCTGGTACCTTCCCAATTACTGCTGATCATAAGTTCCAGAATCCCCCTGTTGGCTTTTTGGGGAATTCTGGGAGTTTCACTCCCATCCTGTCTTGAGTGGCCAGGCAGGAATAGGCTGCAATAAACCAAGATGCTTGCTCTAGCAAATCTAGATAGCTTACTAAAAACGGGAGCTTACCTCGTTACGCGGCACTAGGGATTTTTGTAGGGATTTTGACCAAAATTGGTGGCAGTAATCCAGGTGTGATCTTACTAGGATTTTTATAAAGCGGCACTCATATTTCACGTGGTCTTGATTCTATGCCTCTGTTTATACAAACCAGGATTGCATTAGCTTTCAAAGGAAGCAAATGAAACATCACAGGAAATGCCGATGCTACAATTCAGGATTACAAATGAGCAAAAAACAACCTTTCATAGACAACAGAAGTCGTGGGTGGAGATTGGCTGGGGAGGGCCCCATCGGGCTCTAGGAGTCACTGCCATTGTTGTTCGGAGAGGGGTTTGGAAAGCAGCTCTGGAGAGTTTGCCCCGAAGCCAGAAATTTATTCTCCTAGATGTCCTTTGAAGTCTTGGCCTGGAAACCTTGAGTACAGATATCCTCACAAGTTACTTATTAATCCCTTTCAGAGATGTTTCTTCTGCTTGCCACATGCCCATATCAGCAGGAAGTCTGGAACTTGTGTGTGTCCCTTCTACAATCGCTGGAGGACCACTTACACTTAACATTTTGCTAGCATTAATCTGATTTATTTCCCCCCCCCCTTTCTCCTCTCTGCGAATGTGCTAAATAGGTCTGGGCTTTGGAGAGCTCCTTCTTCCTGTCTGGCATTCAAAACCGGGGCACTCCTTCAAGTAAAATAATATCCGCGCAGTAGCCTTAAACTAATTTCAGCATCCTCTGAGAAGGCTACTGAGGAATTAAGGTATTCAGTATGGGCCACAGCAGTAATGGAGTAATTGTGTTCTGCTTATATCCTTAGCGGCTTCCTTTGCCATGCTCAATTAATTTTCCCTGGGTTGAGCTGCATATTGCAAGCTGCTTGGAAATGTTGTTTTTCTGCAATATTGGGATGAGCTATGTTGGCATGGCCTTGAGGCTGGGCTTGTTGGCTTGTTGAGTCATTTTATCATGTCTGGTGGATTTATAAAAGCCAGAAAAATTTGGGTACAAATCAGTGGTGGGTTTCAAAATTTTTTACTACAGGTTCTGTGGGTGTGGCTTGGTGGGCGTGGCGTGGCTTGGCGGGCGTGGCAGGGGAAGGATACTGTAAAATCTCCATTCCCTCCCCACTCCAGGGGAAGGATACTGCAAAATCCCCATTTCCTCCTGATCAGCTGGGACTTGGGAAGCAGAGAATAGATGGGGGCGGGGCCAGTCAGAATTTTTACTACCGGTTCTCCGAACTACTCAAAATTTCCGCTATCGGTCAGAACCTGCTGAAACCCACCTCTGGTTCAAATAGACAAAGGGATACAAAGAATTTTAATGATTACTGTATTTTTCAGAGTATAAGACACAAGTTTTGCCCCCCTAAAAGAGGCTGAAAATTTGGGTGTGTCTTATACTCTGAATGTAGCTTTTTTGAAGCTTTTTTTCAGCCCTAACGAGGCGCTTAGGAGGCGCTAGCGAAGCGATCTTCCCAGCTTTGCCTGCTCCCTCGAATCTCCGCTGTGCTTTAATGAGGCGCTAGCGAGTGAAGGATCTCCCTGCTTTGCTCCGACTCTCAGCTGTTCTTTAGAAGCTTTTTTTCAGCCCTAACTAGGCGCTAGCCGAGTGATCTCCCCGTGCTTTGCCTGCTTTTCTCATTGCTGCTTCCCCCGGACATACGAAGGATCCCCGACCTCTGCGCCTTCCGTCGTGCAGTGAAGACCCTGTTATTCCAGCAAGCCGCTCTGATGGGTTAAATGATTTTAATTTGGTTTTAATGGGGTTTTAAAAATTGGTTTTAAAATGAGAGTTTTAAATTCGGCCTATGATTTAATTATTTTAATCTGCTTTTAAATTCTATTTTTGTACATTGTTTTTATTATGGCTGTTCACCGCCCTGAGTCCTTCAGGAGAAGGGCAGTATATAAATTAAATAAAATAAATAAAAATAAAAAAAATCCTCTCAGCTGTGCCATAGAAGCTGTTTTTTATCCCCAAGCAGGGGATAAAAACCAACAAATTAATGTGCTGAAGCTGACCAGACTAAGGACGCTAACCAGATGAATACCTGGTAGGCAGATTTTTTCCCCTATTTTCCTCCCCAAAAACTAAGCTGCGTCTTATACTCTGGTATGTTTTATACTCAATTGAAACATCTTTTCCTTCTCTTCTTTCAGAACTGTTGAGTGAGGTGGGCAGACCCAGATGCCAAGAGAACCCAGCCAGCCCCATTAAGACAGAAGATTGACACTCTGGGGGAATCATATCCTTCCCACAATAACAATCAGAAAAGGAACTGACTCAGCCAAGAGTTTGTTTCCCTGTTGATCTAGTTCTGGATTGGCCGAAGTCACACTGACACAAGATTTTATTTTGTCTGGTGGCAATTGTCTCATTCATAAAACCTATGAAGAGGAGTCCCACTGATTCAGCTGGTCCTTCTGCGCTCAGCTATTTGTGTGGTTGTTTTTCCCAACTGCTCGTCAAGTGCCAGGGAAATCAGGAGATTCAGGAGTTCAAATCAGTGGGGGGATTCAAATTTTTTTTACTACCGTTCTGTGGGTGTGGTTTGGTGGGTGTGGCTTGGTGGGCATGGCAGGGGAAGGATACTGTAAAATCTCCATTTCCTCCCCACTCCAGGGGAAGGATACTGCAAAATCCCCATTCTCTCCCCACACCTGGGAAAGGTTACTGCAAAATCTCCATTTCCTCCCAATTAGCTGGGACTCAGGAGGTAGAGAATAGATGGGGGCGGGGCCAGTCAGAGATGGTATTTACCAATTCTCCAAACTACTCAAAATTTCCACTACCGGTTCTCCAGAACTGGTCAGAACCTGCTGAATTCCACCTCTGGTTCAAATGAGTATAAAGGTTTGTTGCAAGCTTAAGGTTTCTACAAAAATCTGAGCTACTAACGGTCAAGGGAAATGAGCAGAAATTAAGAAGGCATTCAAGGTGGGCAGGACTTAGAGCTCTTGCAAGCACGAGGAGACTCATGACTGATGACACGTTTCACCTCTCCCTCAGGATCAGCCTTGTCATCTCCTACACTGTGCAGGGAAACCCAAGAGAGATTTGGCTAAGAGAAGAATGTATGTAAGGATGAAAAATCAGGCTGGGGAGTTTTCTATCAGCACTTTTCAAATGGACTACCTCCGGTTAAGAAGACTGGTTTGGGAAGTTTGACTGAAAAAGAGCAAAATGCCAAAGAAAACCAGTAAGAAAATATCCCGTGTTCTCTGAATCTCCCAAAGAATTGGTCTGCCAGAAGGGAGTTATTTCATAAAATGAAAACAAAAGCTATCTGAAATTGGTAGGAATGAAGAAATTGACACTTTAGACCAGGGGTCTCCAACCTTGGCAACTTTAAGACTTGTGGACTTCAACTCCCAGAATTCCTCAGCCAGCTTTGCTTTAGACTATACTACTTTGTAGGCTAAACATTGGCTTAAATGCGTAAACAAACCAATTTTTATTTATTTATTTATTAAATTTATATCCCGCCCTTCTCCCCGAAGGGACTCAGGGCGGTGAACAGCCGAGAATTAAAATAACATGCAATATAAAAGTTAAAATAATTAAGAATTAATTATATAATTATTAATAAATTAATAATAATTAATAAATTAAATTAAACAGCCACCCCAATTTAAAACCCCTAGCAATACAATTAAAAAACCCTTAAAACCTATTCAGGCCAGGCCGGCTTGCTGAAATAAAAACGTCTTCAGGGCATTACGGAAAGTGCGGAGATCCGGAATCAGCCGTATTCTGGGAGGTAGCTCGTTCCAGAGGGTGGGTGCTCCCACAGAGAAGGCCCTCCCCCTGGGGGCCGCCAGCCGATATTGCTTGACCGACGGCACCCTGAGGAGGCCCTCTCTGTGAGAGCGTATTGGCCGGTGGGAGGTTATCGGTAGCAGCAGGCGGTCTCGTAAATACCCTGGCCCTAAGCCATGGAGTGCTTTAAAGGTGAGAACCAACACCTTGAAGCGCACCCGGAAGACCACCGGGAGCCAGTGCAGCTCGCGCAGGAGAGGTGTTATATGGGAGCGCCATGTCGCTCCCGTAATCACCCGCGCAGCCGCATTCTGGACCAGTTGGAGCCTCAGAGAATGCCAGCAACAGAGAATTGAAGGGCTGTGTAATGATGTGGTCTTTCCAGTATCCTTTGCTTCTCTTGCAACCAGGAAGAATGTTCATCATGCTCAAATTAGCAGATTCCAGACTGTATTGTTCATCCTATACTTCCCAAATCGTAGCTTGTTTTGCAAAATTGTCTCCATCTATAAAAAAAAAAAAAATACAAATCCAGGATCTACAGAACCAGGAGGTTCTGTAGATCCTTGGTTCTCTCCAACCAAGGAGAATTCCAGTGGTGAGACTCTATTTTAAAATAGATTAGATTAGATTAACAGAGTTGGATATTGGATATGGGATATCCTTGGACCAAAGTATGAATCCAAGAAAAAGACAAAAGTTGCCCTTTTCCATGGTTTATTTCAGAGGTGGGTTTCAGCAGGTTCGGACCAGTTCTGGAGAACCGGTAGTGGAAATTTTGAGTAGTTTGGAGAACCGGTAAATACCACCTCTGACTGGCTCCGCCTCCATCTATTCTCTGCCTCCTGAGTCCCAGCTGATTGGGAGGAAATGGGGATTTTGCAGTCACCTTCCCCTGGAGTGGGGTGGGAATGGAGATTTTACAGTATCCTTCCCCTGCCACACCACCAAGCCATGCCCACCAAGCCATGCCACGCCCACCAAGCCACACCCACAGAATAGGTAGTAAAAAAATTTGAATCCCATCACTGGGTTTTTCTGGTGGAGATGTCTTCGGACAGCGCTGGCTCTTCGGCTTTGAAACAGCTTTGAAATGGAGATGAGTACCGCCCCTTAGAGTCGGGAATGACTAGCACATATGTGCAAGGGGAACCTTTACCTTTACCTTTATCCCTGTGAGTTAACTTGCATTTGATTAGACCATTGATGGGCAAATACTTAATTGCTGAGGTCTTGACTTGAAACATTTTGGGGTGTCCCAAAAAAGGGGTATCTGCTTTGTTTGTTTTTTAAAAAAAATGTTTTAACTGTTTTGGATCCATAAGACCTCAGGCCCAAGTGTTCGTTCCTCCAGAGATCATGGGAAAGAGCCAGAAAAGCTCAAGCAAATTAACACATATCTTGTTTATCATCAGTCTCATAATTCCTTTAATAAGTGCCTAGGAGTTTCAAATGAAGCAACATCTCACCTACAGGATTCCCATCCTACTGAACACTTTCTTCACTCCCTTATATTTCACTGATAAAGAAATAAAGGCAGACTATTATAGATCTATTTCAAGCTATTTAGCTCTCATCAGCTAGCCATACCCTTACTTGGATTTGAACTTGGGCTGCCTGCATGTTAGGCAGTTGTATTAACCTCTGAGCCACAAGTTCTCCTCCCTTCATCAGCTTGAGCCAGGGGAGAGATTAAGTGTTTTTCTATCGAGACACCTGGTCTACCCCAATAGCTATCTATCTATCTATCTATCTATCTATCTATCTATCTATCTATCTATCTATCTATCTATCTATCTATCTATCTATCTATGCAATAAGGAGTGGTATACGTGACAGTGTGACACAAGACAACATAATAATGTATTACACACCTGTCATCTTTCTGGGCATGGCAGAGTGTTTCAAGGCAGGGTATTGTTCGTCACACAAAGACTTCTTTGGGTTTTAACTATAAGGCAGGAAAAAAAATAATTAAAAAAAAAAAGATGAACATGGAGTAACCCAAACTGTAATTGAGAAGGTATGAAGGGAGAATTTCTGGAACACTTCCTCATAGACACTCCTTAAATGTTCTTAAATGTTCCCAGGAATGGGAAAGGTTTTGGAGAAGTCATCCACCTCCTCTACTTTTTTAAAGCTATATCACTAAAGAACTTCCTTCCTTCCTTCCTTCCTTCCTTCCTTCCTTCCTTCCTTCCTTCCTTCCTTCCTTCCTTCCTCCCTCCCTCCCTCCCTCCCTCCCTCCCTCCCTCCCTCTCCTTCCTTCCTTCCTTCCTTCCTTCCTTCCTTCCTTCCTTCCTTCCTTCCTTCCTTCCTTCCTTCCTTCCTCTCTCTCTCTCTCTCTCTCTCTCTCTCTCTCTCTCTCTCTCTCTCTCTCTCTCTCTCTCTTTCTTTCTTTCTTTCTTCACCCACTGCACAGCTGTGGGCTATGCTTCCACTTATCTGACCATTCCCTAGGCAGTATCTATTCACCTGGTCTCCCAAGGTCTTTCCCACAAACCATTACCTTAGGAGAGAGACTATTTATCAGCCATCCAGCATACAATACTCAAAATATTCACTTTTCCCCAACCAACGAGGACAGTACATTTCTTTGGCTGACAAGGATAGCAGCAAGGATTAGGACAGCCTATTAATATCCCATCTGTATATTACCAGGAGTGGGCTGCTGGGGGTTCGCAGAGGTTCAAGAGAACCTCTAGCTAAAATTATGTGTAGTTTGGAGAACCCCCTAAATCCCACTCTCAGCTGGCCCACCCCGCCCCTCCCAGGAGTCCCCATGGGGCCCATTTTGGATGCAGGTAAGTGCAGGGTGCATGCAGAGGCTCGGAGAGGGTGAAAAATGGGCCTACTGGAAGTTTGGGAAGGCCGAAAACGGGCCTGTTTCCGGCCTCCAGAGGGCCTCTGGAGCTTGAGGAGGCCATTTTCGCCTTTCTGAAGGCTCAAGGAAAGCCTCCAGAACCTGAGGAGGGCAAAAATGCCCCCCCTGTCATGGTACAGGAGGCCGACTAGGCCACACCCACTATGGCCATGCCCACCAGCAACCAGGCAGAGAACCCCTTGCTAAAAATTTTGAAGCCCACCCCTATATAATATTTTAAATCAGCAAGAATTGATCTGCAATATGATTTTGCTACAAGGGAAAGCTTCCTCTTGTCTCCCCATCTTATTCCATCCACATTTGCTAATGACCTCAGATGGAGAGAAGTTTGAAAAGCCCTCTAGTGATCCTTCCTGCAGAAAGGATTTCACCTTTTTTCCCCCTCTGCCATGTTCTTCTCTGCCATGTTTTCTCTGCCACCCACTTCTGCTTTACTATCCCTTCATCTCATCAAGGATCTTTCCATCTAGCTCAGGGGTCAGCAACCTGCGGCTCTGGAGCTGCATGTGGCTCTTTCATCCCTCTGTTGCGGCTCCTTGTCACCAGTCAGCTCCACAATTGATAGGGCTTTTCGTTATGACAGGTAGAGGAAAAAGGACGCCGCACTAAGAGTAGACTCTCTGGTGTGGGAACCGGACTTCCGGTTGGCAGACGAAGAAGGACACCACTCTAGGAGGAGACTCTATAGTGGGGGAACCGGACCGGAATTGAACGGGGGGCTTCCAGTTAGGATCTTTGTGGCTCTTTGAGTGTTTAAGGTTGCCGACCCCTGATCTAGCTTATCCATTAGATCCAGGCCATCCCAGCTGCCTCGTCATGTAGGCTGCCTCCTGCCAAAGAGCTCCGTAACATTTTTATTTTATTTATTTATTTATTTGTCAAGCATATGTAAGATAACAGGTAAAAGTATAAACATAATTTGAATACATGAAAAGGATATGAGTAAAAAGGAATATTAGGACAGGGATGGTAGGCATGTTGGTGTGCTTATGCACGCCCCTTACAGACCTCTTAGGAATGGGGTGAGGTCGACAGTAGACAGTCTAAGGTTAAAGTTTTGGGGGTTTGGGGATGAAACCACAGAGTCAGGTAGTGCATTCCAGGCATTGACCACTCTGTTGCTGAAGTCATATTTTCTGCAATCGAGTTTGGAGCGGTTTACCTTGAGTTTGTATCTATTGTTTGCTGGTGCATTGTTGTGGTTGAAGCTGAAGTAGTCGTTGACAGGTAGGACATTGTGGCAGATAATTTTATGTACTATGCTTCGGTCAGACCAAAGTCGGCGTAGTTCTAAGTTGTCTAAGCCCAAAATTTCAAGTCTGGTGGCATAAGGGATTCTGTTGTGAGCAGAGGAGTGGAGGACTCTTCTCGTGAAATATCTCTGGACCAGCAGTGAGTTGCCCCGGTTCACACCAGTTCTATAGAACCAGTAGTAAAACCGGCGGGAGGCTCCGCCCACTGACCCCAAAGTCATCAGAATGTTTCTGCGCTTGCGCAGAAGAGTGTGCGCGAGGTAAGGAAGCAAGCGGGCAGCCCCAATGTAAACCGGTAGTAAAGGTAAGTAGAACCCACCGCTGCTCTGGACTCTCTCAATTGTATTAATGTCCGATATGCAGTGCGGGTTCCAGACAGATGAGCTGTATTCGAGAATTGGTCCAGCAAATGTTTTGTACGCTCTAGTTAGTAGTACAATATTACCAGAGAAGAAGCTATACAAGATTATGTTAACAACTCTTAATGCCTTTTTAGCAACGTTCTTACAGTGGGCTCTGGCACTTAGATCTTTAGAAATGAGTACTCCAAGGTCCTTGACAGAGTGAGAGTCATCTACAAGGTCATGTCCATCTAATTTGTATTTTATGTTCTGATTTTTTTTTTTTTTTGCCATTGGGCAAGACAGAGCATCTGTTGGTTGAGATTTGAAGTTGCCAGTTGTTAGACCAATCTGACACATAGTCAAGGTCTTTTTGAAGGGTAGTTGCATTGGCGGTGGTGTTGAATAGTTTTACATCATCAGCAAAGAGAACATGGTGTCCTTGACCCAACCTTGTGCTTCATATCCACCTGCTTGATATAAGGGTTGATAGAGATCTGACTGATGGATCACATTTATGTCAGGCAGACTTTGTCTAGACTTGGAAGTTAGTCAGGTTTGGATTAGTTAGCAGGGGATTCCAGGGAATTAAATTGGTCTAGACTGGAAGTATTAAAATGTTTTGGAAGAGGGCAGTAACCAACAAATTCAGTCATATTGTTCCCCCAAAATAGATGGTTGTTTCCATAAGATCCACCTAATTTTGAGCTCCAGTGACTAGGACTTTATTTTTATCTTCTAAAAGTTAAGGGCAGTGTCCTCTGTCTTCTTCTCTGTTTTATTGTCCCAATTATGCTGCAAGGAAAGTTAAGACTTGAAGGCAAAGTCATGATTGAACTAAGGGAATGAACTTTACTCAAAATTCTGCCGTTGCTGGGATCACCTTGATTTGTGAAATGAGCCCTAAAAGCTGAGATTAGCTAGACACCCTAATTTCACTTCTATTCTAGAGAAGACAACCACAAGAATTATTTTATGGGTTTCTAGAATTCCTGCTCCTTTGTCAAGCTCTCTGCTGATATCTGGTCTGTTCTCCAAAACTGCAGTTTTTTCCATCAGATATTTTGTGCAGCTAATCTGTCTGTCTGTCTGTCTGTCTCTCTCTCTCTCTGTCTCTCTCTCTCTCTCTCTCTCTTTCTCGGCTTGTGTTTCTGCTTGTTCCTCCTGCTCATCAAAAGGGGTGGATAAAAAATTGGCAGAAATGAGAGATTGAAAGAAAGTGAAATTTTGCCTTTCACTCCCGGATTATGATTTAGTTAAATTCATTTTGCTGCCCCATGGAAAGTATATTGACGGGAGTCCTTCTCTCTCTGTCCCATGTATGCTATGTAGAATATACACAAAATGCGCCCAACTGGATGATCTTGGTTATTTTTTGTGGCTCGTGTGGTTCATTTATGGATCATTGTAGTTTACATACCTCCGAACATAGAACATAATAGAATCATAGAGCTGGAAGTGATTTTGGAGATCTTCTAGTCCAATTCCCTGCTCAGGGTAGGAGACCTTATACCATTCCAGACAAATAATTGTCCACTCTCTTCTTGAAGACTATCAATGGAGCACCTACTCCACTGTGGCAAGTTATTCCATATTCCATTGATTAATTGTTCTTACCATCACAAAATTTCTCCTTACTTCTAAGCTGAATCTCTCTTTAACAAGCTTCCACCTATTCCCTCTTGTTCTGTCCTAATCCTTCTCTTCGATAGGCTAGACCAGGGATCAGCAACCTGCAGCTCTGGAGCCGCATGTGGCTTTTTCATCCCTCTGCTGCGGCTCCCTGTCGCTCAAAATAACCACCAATGTGTGATACCCGCCAGCATGTAATTTATTGAGCTTTTCTACCCCCGGTAGACCAACCATGGGTAAATCCAAGAAAAGAAAAGTTGCAGAAGAAAACGGAACGTTTAATTCAACTACATATGCTCGTTCTGTGGCCTCTCAGGAAATAGTCAGGCATGGGAAAGGTTTTGTGGCTCCTGGTGTTTTCTTTTCTGTGGGAAACAGGTCCAAATGGCTTTTTGAGTATTTAAGGTTGCCAACCCCTCGGCTAGACCAGGGCTGTCAAACTCAATTTCATTGAGGGCTGCATCAGGGTTGTGCTTGACCTCAGGGGGTCTATGGTGGGTGTGGCCGGGGGGGTCATGGTCAGCTCAACGTTACTCCTGTTGGGGGCGCCTGTGGTGGCCCGAGCACTCTGCCAGCGAAAACGGGCTCCCAAGCTCCATTTTTGGCTGCGACGGCTTCCTGAAACACTCTGCCAGCGAAAATGGAGTTCAGGAGGGCCATGAGCAGCCCTCCTGACAGTGGTGGGCTGCTGGGGGTTTGCAGGGGTTCGGAAGAACCTCTAGCTAAAATTTTATTCAGTTCAGAGAACCCCCAAATCCCACTCCTGGCTGGCCCCGCTCACCCTGCCCTGCCCCTCTCAGGAGTCCCCACGCAGCCAGTTTTGGATGCAGGTAAGTCAGGGTGAGTGTGGAGGCTCAGGGAGGGCGAAAAACGGGCCTACTGGAAGTTCGGGAAGGCTGGAAACGGCCCTGTTTCTGACCTCCAGAGGGCCTACAGAGCCTGAGGAGGCTGTTTTTGCCCTCCTGGAGGCTGGAGAAGAGCCTTGGGAGCCTGGGGAGGGCAAAAACACCTCCCCCCCACCGTGGTGCAGGAGGCTGACTAGGCCACACCCACCATGGCCACGCCTACCCAGCAACCAGTCAGAGAACCCCTTGCTAAAATTTTTGAAGCCCACCCCTTGCCTCCTGAGCTCCGTTTTTGGCTGCAACAGCTTCCTGCAACCCTCTGCCAGCAAAATCAGAGCTCGGAGGGCCCCACGTTCCCTGGCAGAGGCACCAGGCTGATCCTTTGCTGTTTCCACAGTGGCCCTGCAGGCCAGATCTAAGCACCCCACGGGCAGGATCCAGCTCACGGGCCTTGAGTTTGATACCCATGGTCTAGACATACCCAGCTCCTTCAACCCTTCGTCATACAATTTACCTTCCAGTCTTCTTCGTTGCATCAGATCCTGTCTAGGATCTCAGCATCTTCTTTGTATCACGGTGAGCAGAACAGTACATAGTATTCCGAGCTAGTGCAATATAAAGTGGTATTACCACTTCTATGATAAATGGAATTAAATGGGTTCACACATGATGGCACAAATTATAGGAATTCAATTTGGCAGAGTAATAGATGAATCACACATTCTGGATGAAGACAAATTTTCATTAATCCACCCAGGCACATTGTGTACTGCTGAGGACACTCACGTTAATTTATTGACAAAGCCTACAATGTTTCCCCATTTAGTAGAGCCAGCTTTTGAGTCATTCACAAACCTTCCTTGTTAGCCCTGGATCTTCCGGATATATTTATTTACTCCCAGGGATTAAAATAACTCTCAGCTAATCTAGGTCAATCTTTCACAACCTGGCTGCAGCATGGTGAGTAATCCTGTAGGATGTGGAGCATGGCATTTGCATCCACACCTTTCACAAATTTGGAAAGTTAAATGACTAAATTGGAGGGGGTTGATTTTTTTTTAATGAGGAACAAAAGACAAGAAATAATGTCCCCGTAACTGATAAAAAAAAGAGGAGTAAATCACCTTTTTGTTTGTTTTATTGAACTGGACATCCTGGATAAAGAACGTAAGCCATGTATCTCTCCTTGTCTGTTTGCTCTGCTCTGCAAGAGCAAATATTATATCTTTCTCACCTGGGTCTCACTTTTGGAGTCAGACGTCTTCTTGATTAAATTCTCCTGCCTGCAACACAGCAGAATTTCAGTCGGCTGATTCTTTAAAAATACACGCAGGTATTTTATAGACTCCTGTATATGTGAAAACGCGGTGGCTCAGCGGCTAAGACGCTGAGCTTTTCGATCAGACAGGTCGGCAGTTCAGCGGTTCGAATCCCTAGTACAGGTCTCCTGCGTGAGCAGGGGGTTAGAATAGATGACCTCCAAGGTCCCTTCCAACTCTGTTACGGTTACATATAGTGTGGTATCTTATGGAAGCAAAAGTTGGACTTTTGAAGAAACAGGATATTGACACTTATGAAAGTTGGTGTTGGAAAGTTGGTCACGAGAATACTGTCGACAGTGAAGAAAAGAAACCAATGGATCATCAAACAAATAACCAGTGGTAGTATTTAGCTGGTTATGTCCGGTTCGGGTGAATCGGTAGTGACAACTGCGGTAGGCTCCGCCCACCCGCCTGGGTGTAATGCGGTCCTATTTTGCCTTGTTTTGAAGGGTGTGCACATGTGCAGAAGGCGCGTGCACGAGCAAAGAGCATTGTTCTGCCCCAGCTACGGACCCCAAAGAATGCAGCACACCCAAAGTCTGTACAAACCTTAGTTTACTAATTAAGGACTACTAATGAGCTTTCTTAGTAGTTGTTTGAACACAAGTACACTTTAAATCAGTCTTTTCTGAACAAGGGCTGTTAATTTAACTTCATTAACAGCCGACAAGAATCCAAAGAATAATAACACAATTCTGAGGCACAGTATTTCAGATAACCGTAATCTTACTGTGCTTGGCAGAATGCCCAGAAGCAATTTGCAGGAAAACTGACGAGAGAGAAACAAGAGCCGAATCAAACATTTCTGGAATCAAGATGTGAAGGAATATGAATGAAGTTGTTTCCTGCAAATTGCATCAGTCGTCGTTCTTCCTTAAATAGGCTAGGGGAGTGGCCAATTAGCCCCAAGCCTTACTCTCGAGGAGACCTCCTCCTGAGGAGCCACTCCTGTCTTTTAACAGCTCTGCGCACCCATGCATCGAGAAGAGGCTCCTCCTCTTCTTCCTCTTCACTTATGGGAGCTTCTGGAGGTTCTGAAGGCCCTGGCTGAATCCCCGCCTCTGGCACCACATCTTCTCCAGCCTCCTCATTGTCCGACTCGAGCGCCAGCTGCACAGGCAGCTGGCGCAGCACCACACCAGCCTCCTTGCTGTCGGAATCAGCTACTAACTGCACAGGCCGTTGACGGGCCTCAACACCCAGCATGCCAAAACCAAAAATGAAAACTGTAGAAGTAAAATGGAAACCAGAAGCAACAGCAGTAGTGGTTCAAGGGGGAATTATGGAGGATAGTCCATTTAAAAAAAAAAAAGAAGAACCAACCCACTAAGGGTCTAAAACCAGGATTTATAAAACCTTCCAAGGTAGAAAACTACTAAGTTACAACTGAAATCTAACAGATCAACCACAGGGGAACCTCAGAAATCATGGAGCTCTCCAGTTTATGGGTCAAATCCATAAAATTCCCGATTTTTTGGCTGACTTCCTTTAGGCACTCTAAAACGGGCGCAGGATGATGGTCTCGGGGGCAGCCACCAGAGCTTCCAGCTGGCACTGAAGCACACATGCTAACCTTCTCTAGCAGCAGAGACAGGATGCTTGGTTAAGCTCAAACTGCTGGATTCAAGCCAAGGAAACATCTGGCCAAATTAGAATGAATCATAAAGAACAACGCAGTCTGGATGGATCCCAAAGCGGTGGGGGGGGGGCAGGAGGGGGAGGGAAGAAATAGGGAGAGGGAGGTAGAGAGAGAGAAAGAACTGTCTCATCCCAAGGTTCTTCGGGGTCAGAAAGGCCAAAATATAATAATTGCTGTCATGGGGAATGTGTGCTTCGCAGGCACAGATGGGGCTTACCTGCAGCCGACAAAACCCTTTTAATTGAAAGAAGCAAAGAGGGCTTCCATAGATGGTCGAAACGCGAGCACCCACAAGGCATAGTCATCGCCTGCTTTGCTAATGCACGAGAAAGAACTTTTATTCAAAAAAAAATGAGTTTGAACCCTGAAATCCAGGGTGTTTTTTTTTTTTTAAATTGTTCATCTCTCCTTAATCCACACTGTAAGGATCCTGAGGAAGGATCTGGGGGGCCCCAGAAACCATTAATCACCTCCTTTGCAAATCCACACGATTTCTCAACAAATGAAAGATGAAACATGCTGTGAGCTTTAAAATTGAAACTTTGATAGCCATGGTGGCATAGTGGTTAGAATGCGGTATTGCAGCTAATTCTGCCCACCACCAGCAGTTCTATCCTGACCGGCTCAAGGTTGACTCTTCAGCCTTCCATCCTTCCGAGGTGGGTAAAATGAGGACCCAGATTGTTGGGAGCAATAGGATGACTCTGTAAACCGCTTAGAGAGGGCTGGAAAGCACTGTGAAGCGGTATATAAGTCTAAGTGTTATTGCTATTGCTATTATGGATGCCTTGCTGTATGGAAAGAAAGCACCTCCACTGATACTTCCTAATAAGACAGCAGCCCTTTTGACCTCTGCCTGGTATTTGACCCTGCTTCTATTTTCACCCATCCTGCACCACCTTCATCCTCAAACACAGACCAGAGGTAGAGAACCACCCCAAAGGATGCACCTTTCCCTGAGTTATGTTTGTCTCTGCTAAAGAGCAGTTCATATTTGGCAAGGCTTTAAATAGCTTGGCTCATGGGCCATAAATACTAACACACCTAAATTACAATCTGCACCCAGGCCACAGCAAAATGCAGGAAGTATTTTTGTATGGCTAAAGATATCCTTCAAGCTGAAGAATTCCAAAACAGCCCAGGAGTTACAAACCTAGAATCCAGAATAAGACTGGATAAGCCGTTAGTTCGTGATGGATAAAATTCTTAGGAAACTCGTTCGGTTTATTAGAACCCTCCCCATAAATGTTGGGTAAGGAGAACTTCCTACACAGGGTCTGTAGGAAGTAGTAGTAGGAAGTGGTTGAGGGAAGTCATTGTAAGAAGCGGTTAAAGGGGGACGGTTGAAGGAAGTGGTTGTAGGAAGTGGTTACCAGGTCGTCACATGGGACTATGGCTAGGCACAACCAGAAATTTACCATTTGTTTGAGACTGAGGTCTGCCCTCTGTCTTTGAGTTGTGTGCTATGAGAATGCCAAATTTGGCAGACTACTGACCCACATGTGGGACTGCCGTGGAATAAGCCTTGCTACAGAGCTCAAAGTCTACCGAGCAGTAGTGCTAACTACCCTGATGTAGGCCAGTGAGACCTGGACTGTATACAGGAGGCAGCTAGGCAATTGAACCACTTCCACATGACCTGACTTCTGAGGATCCGGTGCAGTGGTGGGTTGCCCCTGGTTCGGACCGGTTTGCAAGAACCGGTAGTAAAACCGGTGGGAGGCTCTGCCCACTGATCTGGATGTCATCGTAGGTGATCTGCACATGTGCAGAAGAGTGCCCGTGGGCGCGAGTGAAGCAAGCACATGTGGGCGGGCGCAATGCGAACCGGTAGTAAAGGCAGTGGTGGGATTCAAATAATTTAACAACCGGTTCTCTGCCCTAATGACCAGCTGGGTAGGTGTGGCTCAGTGGTCATGTGACTGTGTGGGTGTGGCCAATTCAATATCACTCACATCTATGGGCGAAGCGCCTTAGCTGTTACAATGTAATAAGGGTTAACCAGAGAGGCAGTTTCTGTAAGCAGGGCAATAAAGATTAGGCTAGAAACAACACCAGAATGTTTCCTTCCTGCCTTCCTTACAGGATTAGCCCTGTAAAGTGGGAAAAAACTAAAATAAGATTTCTTTTAACAACCGGTTCTCCCGAATAGGTGCGAACTGGCTGAATCCCACCACTGAGTAAAGGTAAGTAGAACCCACCCCTGATCCGGTGGCAGGACAAGGTGCCAGACGGAGACGTCCTCTCCAGAGCAGGCCTGCCATCAGTTGACACTCTGCTGATGAGAGCCCAGACAGACATGCTGGGCAGGCCATGTTGCAAGGATGCCCAACTACTGCATCCCCAAACAGCTCCTCTATGGTGAGCTGTCTCAAGGAAAGCGATCGCACGGGGGACAAAGGAAGCGATACAAAGAGACTCTGAAAGCCTCTCTCAAGTCCCTGGACATCGACACCACCTCCTGCGAAACCCTGGCACAAGATCGATCGACATGGCGCACGCTGATCCACCAAGGCTGCCAGATATTTGAAGACAGAAGGACAACCATAGCATGCCCTCCGCAAAGCCAGAGCTGCAAATGCTGCAACAGTGGTGCCCACGCATGTCTGCCCGACATGTGACAGAACATTCCGTGCCCATATAAGCCTTACCAGCCACCTGCGGACACACTGTGGACAGCCCACAACCGGTTAGATGTCAAAGTCCTCTTCGAAAACGATGGACGAACATCATGAGAGTGCAAAAAGTGGACAGGACCAGGAGAAAGAACACAGCAGGACAATTTAAGATCTGATTTAATTCCCATTACATTACATTACATCTCCAAAATCCGGTTAAGATTATGACACATAATTTTTCATTTCCTCCCTTCGTCACAACAAAAATCGTATTTTTTACAGCAATTTAGAGGCATCTGGCCCATGTCTGAGGATTGGAGGTGGCACAGGAAGACATTTGAAGCCAAGTCTGCTTCTTAGAAGTATCTACTCTGTTCTTCCCACATCGCTATTCCTTTTTGATGCTTTGGGGAACACCATTCATCATGTTTCACTCTATGATTTCTTTCTCCACTGCTTTGGAAGTTACTACACCAAAGAAAATTGGTATGGGCCCAGGGTACTTGCAGGACCACCTCCTACTGGCCTCCCACTGCCCAGTGTGCTCACATAGGACTGTTCTCCTCCGGGTGCCATCGGCCAGACAATGTCGCCTGTTGGCGCTCAGGATGAGGGCGTTCTCTGTGGCTGCACCGACCCTCTGGAACGAGTTACCCACTGGGCTCCGGATGGCCCCCAACCTCCGCTCTTTCCGCGGTGACCTGAAGATGTGGCTTTTTTAGCAAATCTCCTGATCTGTTGGGGATTTTCGTTTTAACTGTCGGGGATTTTAATTGGATTATTTTAGTATTCATTTTACTGTCTTGTTGTTTTATTGTTGTGAGCCTCCCCGAGTCCTTCGGGAGAAGGGCGGCATATAAGTATGATAAAAATAAAATCAATAAATAATTAAAATCTGAGAAGAACATGGGTAAGAGATGATACCTTTGGCTGCCCCCAACTCTACTATCGGGGTGGCATTCACTTACCTTCGCTACCGGTTCGCAAATGTGAGTTTGCAGAGCAGGAATGGGTTCTACTTACCTTTACTACCGGTTCACAATGGGGCCATGCACACGCTCTTCTGCAAATGCGCAGAAGCATTCTGATGACGTTGGGGTCGGTGGGTGGAGCCTCCCGCCGGTTTTACTACCAGTTCTATAGAACCGGTGTGAACCAGGGGCAACCCACCACTGATGCACAGTGCTTGCGCATTATATCCGGGCAGGTGGGTGGAGCCACTACTGGTTCACCCAATCTGGAGAGAACCGGCTGAATCCCACTACTGGCATGCACTGTATATACGTCAGTTATTATACTGGTCTTATTCTAGGACATAATTGCTTCTATACCAATTAGAAAGCAGGGATTACTGTGTCTAAAAACTGATACATAAAGAGTTGAAAATGAACAAAGCATCAACTTGTGACCAACAATCCATATGGATACAATCAGACAAATCCAAGATCTTTCCTGTACACATTTTCATACTGCAAGAAGGAGAAGAAGGAGAAGGAGAAGAAAAAGACTACAATAGAATTCTTTATTGGCGAAGTGTGATTGGACACACAAGGAATTTGTCTTAGGTGTATATGCTCTCGGTGTACATAAAGAGAATAAAATACATTCATCAAGTATAAAAAGATACAATACTTAGTGATAGTCAAGGTTACTAATAAGCTATCAAATTGTACTAGGAAACAAATATTATGCACATTATGTCCGGGCAGGTGTACAAAAAAAATGTATTTTTGAGGTTTGATGGCTAATAACACCACTTTTTTTTTTTTTTTTGGAGCTTCAAAATAATCCTATTCTACTGCTGGAATGGCCTGGGAATAGCTCAGACCTTCACCCAATTGAAAATCGATGGAGCCGACTCAAAAAACTTGTTAGTCAGAAGTGACCCAGCAATAAAACCCAGTTAATAGAAGCCATAATTCAATCTTGGTTTCACATGATAACAGCTGCAGAACTAAAAGACTTGGTTCACTCCATGGGAAGATGTTGTAAGGCCGTAATTCATGCTAAAGGTTACCCAACTAAGTATTAACTGACATGGTGATCATTTTTGTATATCTCGTTTTTTTCTATGGTGATAATTTTTGTATATCTCATTTCACTTTTCTTCTTTATAACTGCTATTCTAATAGCAAATCCTTCATAAAGGTAATTGCATTACATTCTTGATTAAATTATCTTTCCATCGATATATAATTTTATGGTACTACTCCCCAAAAATGTGGTGTTATTAGCTAGTTTTAGAAAATATACTTTTCCCAAAAGGTTTCCACAATTTTGGCCGCTACTGTATCATGTCTTAATCAAGACTTCTTCAAGTGGATGCCCATTAGATGTTGGGGAATTGGGAATTCCTCGGCTACAGAATCTGAAAGGGTTCCACTTGGCAAAAGCTCTTCAGTCTTTAGTCAACAGTCATCTCTCTGTGACATGGAATTGTTTTCCAGATGGCCCCACAAAAAAGAGATTATAAACATCGATGCTGAAGAAACCAAGTCCCTAACTCTTCACTTTTTTTTTTTATTGAAAAAGTTTTACAATTACATTTTCTCCCCAGTTTCCCCCCCTCCCTCCCTAACCTCCCTAACCCTCCCTAACCCTCCCCTAACCCTCCCCTCCCCCCAGACTTCCTCAAATTATAATCCAAATCAAAATCCCCTTTTTATAAAACTTGAACCCGTCCACCCCCTGTATATTTTTCACATCTTCACAAAATTCTATTATTCTATCCCTATATAATACTTTCAGTTAAAAGCTATCTGGTATTTCCTAATTTGATATTTATTCTGCACATAATCTATCCACTTTTTCCACTCCTACACATAAGTCTCTTGTGAGCGATCTTTTAAATAGGCTGAAATCTTCGCCATCTCTGCAAAACTGGCCATCTTCAAAGTCCATTCTTCAATGGTAGGCATAGCTTCATTTTTCCAATATTGACCTATCAATAATCTCGCTGCTGTTATCATATACAATATCAACTTTGTTTCACCCAATGTAAAACCCTTAACTATACCCAACAAAAACAATTGTGGAGAAAACTGAATTTTTTTCTTCAAAACATTCTGCATAACCCACCAAATTTTTATCCAAAAAGCCTTCACTTTCTTACAGGTCCACCACATATGATAATATATGGCATCTAGGCAATCTCATCTCCAGCATTTTGGTTGAACATTAGGGTACATGCACGACAATTTCTTAGGATCTAAATGCCATCTATAAAACATTTTATAAAAATTTTCCCTTAAATTCTGCGACTGCGTAAATTTAACATTCTGAACCCATATTTTTTCCCATGTTTCCAACATCACTGGTTCTGCAAAATTTTGTGCCCACTTTATCATACAACCTAACTCTTCACTTTTTGTTGTTTTTGGCCTTGGTGATTTCTGAATATGCCATTTCTGAACATAAAAGGTGCTGGCTAACCATGCTGGATCCTGATGAATCCTGTCCTTGGTAAACATTTATTTCTGTGGCATGAAATGACTTTCACAGGCAGCTCACCTGGTTTCAAATAAATTCTCCGACAACTGCCCAGTAAGAGAAGTAGGTTTTCTGATTCACGAAAAGGAAATGGGCAAGTCCTGTTCACCACAGCCAAAGAGTGAAGGAAAAATGGTTGTTTTTTTGGCTGAACTGAACCACAAAGAGCCAGAAGTTTCATAGATTTCCTTCCCCTCACCACCTTTTCCATCCATCCCATCCAGAGGGCAAAGGAGCGGCTATTTCTGTGTCACAGGGCAGAAAAATCTTTTCTCTAGCGTGTCACGGACAACGAAGTATTTACTGACATTCCTTTCTCCTCTTCAGGCCTCCGCATTTCCTCCTTTCCTTCTGTAAGGTTTTGAGATGAGGTGCTATCAGCCCCAGTGGATTCCATGGGGGGGGGGGAGGCATTTGAGAAGTTTCTGAACATTTATTTATTTATTTATTTATTTATTTATTTATTTATTTATTTATTTAATTTTATTTTTATATGCCGCCCTTCTCCGGAGACTCAGGGCGGCTTACAGTGCGTTAAGCAATAGCCTTCATACTTTTGTATATTTTATACAAAGTCAGCTTATTGCCCCCACAAACTGGGTCCTCATTTTACCCACCTTAGAAAGGATGGAAGGCTGAGTCGACCTTGAGCCTGGTGAGAATTGAACTCGCAGTAATTGCAGGCAGCTGGATGTTAAATGCTGCCTTAGTAGGAGGCATTAGCCTCCCACGCCACACAGGCGCATTTATTTATTTATTTATTTATTTATTTATTTATTTATTTATTTATTTATTTATTTATTATATTTGTATACCGCCCTTCTCCCGAGGGACTCAGTGCGGTGAACAGCCATGGTAAAAAACAATGTACAACAAAAATTAAAAGCTTATTAAAATAATTCAATCATTCGGCCAAATTTAAAACATCCAACTAAGATCATTTAAAAACCCCTACATCTACAATGTGATAGTTTTCCACAACACACTTGCTGTTCCATAGACACCCAGTAATTGATGCAAAGAAGATCCACCATTCTTAGACCAAGAACATAAGACCAAGAACATATCTTGCACAGTTAGCAGAAGAAGAAGAAGAATCACATACGGTCTTCACAATCCATCACCGTATAATTCCATATTTTTAATCCGGTTTTGTTATGTAAATAGGCACCTGTCTGAACCTTCTGACAAAAAAAAAAAAAAAGGAACAAGAGGACCATTTGAAAGAGATGTCCTATGGTCCATAAATGAATCAATAACACTTACGAATTATAATGTCCATTTGTCCCAGGAAACCCAAGAACCTCCAGTACTGGTCCCCCAGTCCCAAGGATCCAGATAAGTATCTTTGACAAAATATCTTGATATTTCAGCTTCCATTCTTGCTATATTGGAAAAAGCTCATTGCTAAGAACTCCAGGAAAGTATTGCTAAACACTGCTAGATGATATTATTTCATAAAGACATTTTCCTAAAGTTCTGTTTAAATTATAAGCATTTATACAACTCCAGATGTAACTGAATATTTTCGATACAGACCTTCCCAACTTTACTTTCCAATGGCTGAATCTGAAAGCTTTTACATGGCAAATGTGTGTTCTGCTGCTGAGACACTACTTGTCCTTTCCTCCCAAAATATATTATAGGCTAGTCTTTCCCAATTTCATGCCCTTCAGCTGAGTTGTATTATGCCCTCCTATCCTCAGAAGCATACTAGCTGGTGCAAAGTACCTACTGAAGTGAAGTCCTGACTAATGTGCTGCAGGAAACAGCTTTGATCCTCTATTTTTCTAGGTTGTTTTTATTTATTTTTTTAAAAAAATTATTAATGACCTAGATAAGGGGATGGAAAGGATGCTTATCAGATTTGGGTGGAAGAGTGAAACAGCCAGATACTTTAAAACAGGGGGTCTCCAACCTTGGCAACTTTAAGACTTGTGGACTCCAGCATAGCTGGCTGGAGAATTCTGGGCGTTGAAGTCCACAAGTCTTAAAGCTGCCAAGTTTGAAGACCTCTGATATAGATAATATAAGAAGCAGACCAAGGAGCTGCTGAGAAACTTGGTCTCTTCTCACTTTATCGTTTTGACACAGGCTACAGTGGGACATGTACTTTTTGGAACACTATGACAATGTGTGTGTGTGTGTGTTTTGCCTTGAGGATACAATTTGGAGCAAGGCACTAATTATCTAGGTCCTTTTGCACTATAATTGTAGATGATTTCACCAGACGTATTTAATTTGTGGTCTGGACTAATTTAACCTGGCTGAAAATATCTACTAGTCACACCCCTGTGTGTACTACGTATGACCATTGGGTCAATATATTATATTCAGAAGATCCTGCTACATCATAAAAAGATAACAGATTGTTTTTTTTTATGCATACTTCCTTGCAGGATGAACAGCCTTTCAAAAAAAATTACTGCCGGTTTTGTGGGCGTGGCTTGGTGGACGTGGCTTGGTGGGCGTGGCAGGGGAAGGATACTGCAAAATCCCCATTTCCTCCCAATCAGCTGGGACGCGGGAGGCAGAGATTAGATGAAGGCGGGGGCCAGTCAGAATTTTAACTACCGGTTCTCCAAACTACTCAAAATTTCTGCTACCGGTTCTTCAGAACTGGTTAGAACCTACTGAAACCCACCTCTGCCCCCCCACCAATGTGACTATGGTGGGGTGCATTAATTGAAGCACAGTCTCGTATTGAGAGATGTTGGAAAGAACCCAGCACACCAAGAAACAACCAAGTGTTTTAACATAGGTGGATCGTTGGGAAGGGGAACAGTAAGAAAGTATAACAAAAATGTTAGGCCACACTTGGAATGCTGCATTCAATTTTGGTCGCCACGATGTAAAAAAGATGTGGAGACTCTAGAAAGAGTGCAGAGAAGAGCAACCAAGATGTTTAGGAGATTGGAGGCTAAAACATATGAAGAACAATTGCAGGAACTGGGTATGTCTAGTTTAATGAAAAGAAGGACTAGGACTGAAATATGATAGCAGTCTTCCAATATCTCAGGGGCTGCCCCAAAGAAGAGGGAGTCAAGCTATTCTCCAAAGCACCTGAAGGCAGGACAAGAAGCAATGAGTGGAAACTCATCAAGGAGAGAAGCAACCTAGAACTAAGGAGAAATTTCCTGACAGTGAGAACAATTCATCAGTGGAACAACTTGCCTCCAGAAGTTGTGAATGCTCCAACACTGGAAGTTTTTAAGAAGAGATTAGATAATCATTTGTCTGAAGTGGCGTAGGGTTTCCTGCCTAAGCAGGGGGTTGGACTACCCTGTTTCCCTGAAAATAAGACCTCCCTGGATAATAAGCCCAATCGGGCTTTTGAGTGCACGTGCTAAAATAAGCCCTCCCCGAAAATAAGCCCTCCCCCCCAAAAATTAAACACATGTGCAGCCGACCCCCACCATTTCCTCTGGTTAGGGTTAGGGAGACAGAGTTGGAAATCAGGTAAGATGGCAAGAGGAGCCCTGTCTTGCTCCATGCACCCCAAAATAATACCTCCCCAAAAGTAAGGCCAAGCGCTTATTTCGGGGTTCAAAAAAAAAAGACAGCATCTTATTTTCGGGGAAACACGGTAGAAGACCTCCAAGGTCCCTTCCAACTCTGTTATTCTATTCTATGCTAAAGTCCTGGTCTAGCGCTACAGCCCTGATTCCATCCTGATTCCAGATTTCTATTCTATTCTATTCTATTCTATTCTATTCTATTCTATTCTATTCTATTCTATTCTATTCTATTCTATTCTATTCTATTCCCATCCCATCCCATCCCATCCCATCCCATCCCTCCCATCCCATCCCACTCTATTCTACTCTACTCTACTCTACTCTACTCTACTCTACTCTACTCTACTCTACTCTACTCTACTCTACTCTACTCTACTCTACTCTATTCTAAATCAAGCTCCGATGAAGCTGGAGAAAGGAAAAATCAATAAAAGCCTTCGAGTGGAGATGGCATGCATTTTTCTGCCTGGTAATGCGGTCATGGCAGTGATACCTCTAACCCTGATAGGCTGAGCCAACGTGTTGACCACAAAATGTCAACAGTCGAATGACTAATGGTGTCGGAATGTTCCCAGTCTAATCTCCAGGACAGATGGAAAGGGCATCCATTCAACTAGAATTAAAACATCCTCTAACTCCGAATAAGCTTTTTTAATGAAACAACCTGCTTCAAGCATCACATGCAAACTGTTTGCTCAAGATGAGGAATGCGCAGAAGTGGAAGTCAAAGATATGGGGCTGGGGAAGAGAGAAGAAATCACAGTTGGTGGAACAGAAATATAACATTTGCCATTTTAGTTTTTTTTTTCCCCCACTGCAGTTCTCATGCTTTTCTTATCTTAATAAGACTTCATTGCTAGGTTCCAGAAATCATGGACAAAGGGGATCCATCTGATGGTTTCAAAAAGGGAGACTTGAAGTTATTTGTGGCCCTGAAGAGCAAACATTGCCAATCCCTGAAAAGAAGGACTAGGGGAGACATGTTAGCAGTGTTCCAATATCTCAGGGGAGGGAGAAGAAGAGAGGGAAGAAGAGGGAGTCAAGCTATTCTCCAAAGCACCTGAGGGCAGGACAAGAAGCAATGGGTGGATATTAATCAAGGAGAGAAGCAACTTAGAACTAAGGAGAAGTTTCCTGGCAGTTAGAACAATTAATCAGTGGAACAACTTGCCTGCAGAAGCTCTGAATGCTCCAACACTGGAGCTTTTTAAGAAGATGTTGGATAACCATTTGTCTGAAGTGGTGTAGGGTTTCCAGCCTAAGGGGATTGGACTAGAAGACCTCCAAGGTCCCTTCCAACTCTGTTATTCTATTGTCTATTTTATTGTTCTATTGCCTGCTGGATATAGTTGGGCATAAGTTTGAGTTCCAACAGGCATGATGGTCAAAGATGATCTGTGGGTTTCAAAGAAGGAATTTGACTCTCCCCAAACTGTTGGAAGTGTTTGGAGATAGGTACTTACTATCACGTATGGTGGACCTGCCCTAAGGTAATCGAATTTTGGAGATTTATACAGAGGTGGATATTAGAAATCACGGGATATAAATTACAATTGAAACCAGAATATTATCTATTAAATATTAGGCCAGATAAGATAGGCACGAATATATGGTGTCTGATTACATATATCACAACCACAGCAAGAATATGTTTTGCTCAACATTGGAAGGGAAAAGACCTACCGGCTGAAGATTTGATTTTGGGAAAAATTATCGACTATGCGGAAGCTGACAGGTTAACAAAAATTCTGAGAGATTAAAAGGATTCCGTATTTTTTCAATGTTGGGACCAATGGTATATCTGGTTGAATAATAGAATAAAAAAAAGGATAAGGTTAGTGTAGATTTTATTTTTTATTTATATATCTTGACTGAGGTTAATATACTGTGTAAAGCTCCCATCGCGATCTGTGTGTGAATAAATATTTTGTTGTAAAGAAATAAAAAAAAGGGGGGATTTGAGATTATTTGTGGCCATAAGAGCAAAGCTTTTCATTCCCTGCTGGATTTAGTTGAGAATAAACTTGGGTGCCAGTTGGGTTTTAGGCATTGTGATCAAAGAGGATCCGATGGCTTCAAAGAGGAGACGTGAGGTTATCCATGGTCATAAGAAGCAAATAGTCATAGCACTTTGACTTATATACCGCTTCACAGTGCTTTACAGCCCTCTCTAGGCGGTTTAGGGAGTCACCTTCTTGCCCCCAACAATCTGGGCCCTCATTTTACCCACCTCGGAAGGATGGAAGGCTGAGTCAACCTTTAGCCTGGTGAGATTCGATCTGCCAAATTGCAGTCAGCCAGCAGTCAGCAGAAGTAGCCTGCAGTTCTGCACTCTAACCACTGCGCCACCACAGCTCATAGTTTGACATTCCCTGCTGGATATAGTTAAATATAGCTTGGACCAGGAGAGATTATGCTAAACATTTTCCCCCAAAGTTGGCTTTTGTGCTAGACTTTAAAGGAACTAAAAGGTGGATCATACATACTGACCAATGAAAAAGAAGGAAGTGTATACAACTACGTGTAGAGAGCAGGAACTGGGCATGGCTAGTCTAGTGAAGAGAAGGACCAGGGTAGATATGATAGCAGGGTTCCAATATTTGAGGGGCTGCCACAGAGAGGAGGGGGTCAAGCTATTTTCCAAAGCACCTGAAGGCCAGACAAGGAACAATGGATGGAAACTGAACCAGGAGAGATTCAACCTGGAAATAAGAAGAGGAACTTTCTGACAGTGAGAGCAATCAACCCGTGGAACAGAAGTTGCCTTCAGAAGTTGTGGAAGCTTCATCACTGGAGGCTTTCAAGAAGAGACTGGTCTGCCATCTGTCAGAAATGGTGTAGGGTCTCCTGCTTGTGGGGTGGTGGGTTTGGACTATATGGCCTACAAGTCCCTTCCAACTCTGTTAATCTGTTAACACAGGAGTCTTGCTGAAGGAGATGCTGCTTTTGATGATTCTTTCTAAGGAGAAGAAAATGACAGTGAAGTTGTCACTGGAGTTTGATATTACCTCATTTATTGTACTTAGTTCTAAGATGACCAAGTGCACGAATGATGTCTTTGACTGCACAATTCCACTCACGCTCCACGCTTCCATATAGCAAAAAAACAAGAACAAAAGCGTATTGTATCGGTCGAGTAAATTATAAAACGGTGCGTTAATAAGGCAAACCTTTAAAATATACCATAAAGAGTTCTGAGAGTAAGGCAGGAAAAAATGGGGGAAGAACAGTGGTGAAATTCAATTTTTTGTTTACTACCGCTTCTGTGGGTGTGGCTTAGTGGGCGTGTCAGGGGAAGGATACTGCAAAATCTCCATTCCCACCCCACTCCAGGAGAAGGATACTGCAAAATCTCCATTCCTACCCTACTCCAGGGGAAGGATACTGCAAAATCACCATTCCCACTTCACTCCAGGGGAAGGATATTGCAAAATCTCCATTCCCACCCCACTGAGGCCAGCCAGAGGTGGTATTTGCCAATTCTCCGAACTACTCAAAATTTCCGCTACCTGTTCTCCAGAACCTGTCGGAACCTGCTGGATTTCACCCCTGGGGAAGAACATAGTTCAAAAAATGTGTTTCAAAGGATGTGTTTCAAAACACAACTCTTCTTTGTTTCACCTATTCACATTTTAGGGATAACCAAAACATTTTTTTCCCCCTATATCCTCCCCACTCATCCCCTGGTAAAAATCAGAAACCCGAGCAAGTAAGGAGGGAAAAAAAATACAAGCAGAAAAAATTAGGATCGTAGAAGCCTCTTTTTTTTTTTTTTTACCCTAAGATGCATGCCAGCCCTCTGAAACTGGGAGAGGCTCTGTTGTTTATGATGGAAAAGATGAAAAGATGGAAAATATCCTTTAAAATCTCTCCCCTCAGCCTCAATTTCAGCTGGCGGGCAAGTGACGATGGTTTAAACTCCGTGTATTGTAGCATGGGCTGTTTTTCCACTGGTTTAAGAGGTAGGAAAGAAGTCAGACAGCGGAGGGGAGAATGTGGTTTTTTTTCCCTGTGGTTTCTAATTATTTCTCAGACTCCTGTCAATTTTTAGTACCACAAGGGCTTTTGACATGAGCTGGGGAAGCAAACTGCAGTGAGCCAAAAAAGAAAAAAAAAAAAAAGAGAGAGAGAGAGAGAGAGAGAGAGAGAGAGAGAGAGAGAGAGAGAGAGAGAGAGAGAGAGAGAGAGAGAGAGAGAGAGAGAGAGAGAGAGAGAGAGAGAGAAGGTTACTTCACTTCCTGTCCATTTGCCAAGCTTCACTAGTTGGGTAAATAATTTATTGATGATGAGGATTTAACATAGTTCCCTAGGAGTTTTCTCGTTTAGATAGTGCTACAGTCAAGGAAAAAGTTGCTTACCTCCCCACATGGAATATGAGATATTATAACTTGTTCTGGTTGTCCCAAAGGTGCATTTAGAAGAGGCAACTGGATTTATGGTTTTTTTCTTTGAAGACGTTTTGCTCAGTGGTGAAATCCAATGGTATAGGTATAGGTTTCTCTGTCCAGTCATCTCCGTTTCTTGGCCAAGGGAATCAGCATTGTCCGAAGACATTTTCTGTGTTCATGTAGCCAGCATGGCTATACATCAAAAGTGCCCAGAATGTTATTACCTTCCCTGAAGTGGTACCTATTCATCTACTTGCATTTGCATGCTTTCAAACTGCTAGATGGGCAGGAGCTGGAGCAAAGGACAAGAACTCACCCCATATCCAGCTGACAAACTCAGCATCTTTAACCGCTCAGCCATCGCCACACACCTTGTAACATGGGAACAATGGTGACTAATGTTATTGGGATACTGTAGGACAACTGAAATAATCCCAGATAGGGAAAACTGTTTTAAACCATGAATACCAGCTGAATAGATTATAAAGTGGTGCACAGTATATCAACATATCCAGCCCAACTGCACCCCATTTTAGGTGTTCCTTTTGCACAAGTGACCGGAACAATCTCACACTCAACACACTCAAAACCGTAGAAATGGTGGTAGACTTTAGGAGAAACCCTTCCATACTTCCACCCCTCACGATACTAGACAACACAGTATCAACAGTAGAGACCTTCAAATTTCTAGGTTCTACCATATCGCAAGATCTAAAATGGACAGCTAACATCAAAAACGTCATCAAAAAAGCACAACAAAAAATGTTCTTTCTGCGCCAACTCGGAAAGCTCAAACTGCCCAAGGAGCTGCTGATCCAGTTCTACAGAGGAATTATTGAGTCTGTCATCTGCACCTCTATAACTGTCTGGTTTGGTTCTGCAACCCAACAAGACAGACACAAACTTCAGAGGATAATTAGAAGTGCAGAAAAAACAATGGCTACCAACCTGCCTTCCATTGAGGACCTGTATACTCCACGAGTCAAAAAGAGGGCTGTGAAAATATTTACAGACCCCTCACATCCTGGACACAAACTGTTTCTCTCCTACTCTCAAAACAACCCTATAGAGCACTGCACATCAGAACAACTAGACACAAGAATAGTTTTTTCCCGAATGCCATCACTCTGCTAAACAAGTAATTCCCTCAACGCTGTCAAACTATTTACTAAGTCTGCACTACTATTACTCTTCTCATCGTTCCCACCACCCATCACCTTCCACTTATGACTGTATGACTGTAATTTTGTTACTTGTATCCTTGTATTGATATTGTTTCCTGATTGCTTATTTGTACCCTGACTATCATTAAGTGTTGTACCTTATGATTCTTGATGAATGTATCTTTTCTTTTATGTACTCCGAGAGAGTATGCACCAAAGACAAATTCCTTGTGTGTCCAATCACACTTGGCCAATAAAGAATTCTATTCTATTCTATTCTATTCTATTCTATTCTATTCTATTCTATTCTATTCTATTCTATTCTATTCTATTCTATTCTATTCTATTCTAAACAAGCTAGGAAAGAGAATCTCAAATGACACCTAACATGGATATTATTGTAATTTGCAATTAGAAGCCAGGGGAAAAAAAAGATTGCTTGAATCAAGAGTTTGTTGTTAGCTTAGAAATCTTGATTTCCTTGGTCTGATAAATTGCAATCCAAATTTGGGGAATCACAGATAATTCTTGTGGCTTGATCGTTCAGTTCTGCAAATGGAAGAGTTAATAGGAAATGATCCTCACTGTACCAAAACAAACAACTTTGCTGTCAATTGTTTCCTTCCTGTCTTCCTTCTACATGAAATCAGCAGAACCTATTAGCTTCCACAGAATCGACTGCCATCTGCCAGTCTTTGCTGGACTCAGTTGCTTAAAATGGAATTGCACAAAAAAAGAGAACATACATTTGTGAAGTTTGCGTAGGAAAGGAAGTTAGGCAGGGTGACTTGCATTTCAATCAGATCCACATTTACATACACTGCAGAAATCATGGAACGTGTAAAAGAAACATAGACCCAAAACCTCCATAATAATAATAATAATTGCAAACTGGGAGAATAAATTGGGAGAATTATTTATTTTTAAAATAAATAAGTAAGTAAGTAAGTAAACCTAATTGGCTGAAAATATTGTCTGAAGGAGAATAATACTGTATTACTGAAATAGAGTGGACTGATTCAAATCACCCCTCCCAGTGAGTGCATTATTACATAGGCACACACACTGATTACTCACAGTGTAGTTTATTGAACCACTCTCCATAATGCAAAAAATATATGAAACCCACTTCTGGGGATGTCCAAACTTGGTAACTTTAAGAACGGTGGACTTCAACTCCTAGAATTCCCCAGTCAGCATGGCTGGCTGGGGAATTCTGGGAGTTGAAGTCCACAGATCTTAAAGTTGCCAAGTTTGGACATCCCCAGAAGTGGGTTTCATATATTTTTACCACTGGTTCGCCACACACGTGCGCCTTTCATGCATGCACCTGTGACCTGGCCTTCCACGCATGCATCACCCAATCCGGTAGCGATGAACGCGGGGGGGTTCGGAGAACCGGTAGCAAAAATCCCTGCCCTTCCCCGCAATGCCCAGCTGAGCCGCGCAATCATCAGAGGCTTTTTTTTAATTTTTAAAAGCATTTTTTCTACAACCTCTTCGGCCGAAAAAATACTTTTAAAAGTAAAAAAAAAAAAAAAGCCTCTGATGATCCTGCGGCTCAGCTGGGATCGTCAGAGGCTTTTAAAAGCTTTTTTTTTTTTTACAACCTCTTCAGCCGAAGAGGTTGTAGAAAAAATGTTTTTTAAAGGAAAAAAAGCCTCTGACGATCAGGCTGGGATCGTCAGGGGCTTTTCAAAGCATTTTTCTACAACCTCTTCGGCTGAAAAAAATGCTTTTAAAAGTAAAAAAAGCCTCTGATGATCCTGCGGCTCAACTGGGATCGTCAGAGGCTTTTAAAAGCTTTTTTTTTTTTACAACCTCTTCAGCCGAAGAGGTTATAGAAAAAATGTTTTTAAAAGGAAAAAAAGCCTCTGCCGATCAGGCAACTCAGCTGGGATTGTCAGGGGCTTTTAAAAGCATTTTTTTAACAACCTCTTCGGCTGAAGAGCCCCTGTAGAAAAAAATGCTTTTAAAAGTAAAAATAAAATAAAATAGTTGGCCACGCCCACCCAGTCACATTACCCCCACACACCAAGCCACGCCCATAGAACCGGTAATAACAAATTTTACATTTCACCACTGCCATCAAGGGTATAGGGTTTCTTCCTTGAGCACAGGGTGGGACTAGATGACCTCCAAGGTCCCTTCCATCTCTGTTAAGCTGTTATTCAGAGAGGACACATTTGCAAATCATGTGGAAGGGGGGGTATGGTCGCAGCCTTCTTGGGAGTGCAGTTCTGGAAAACGATGACAATTCTGGAGAATGATTGGCGGTGCCCGTTCCTTTTCTCTAATGATTCTTGGACCTATCCTGCATCACTCCACTGTGTTTTTACAAGGTCTGTAGCCGAAATCCACAGACATTTATTTATTTAGCGTATGGCTGGTCACACACAGTATTAAAACACTTCATTTTTACAGGTTAAAAACAATTAAAACAATAAAAAAAAACAGTAATCCACAGACGAAAAAAGCAGAGTACCCAAGGAACTCTCTCAAAGGACGATATTTCAGTTTTTATGGCTCGGGAGGGATACAATTCCATTTGCAACCGTGAAAGCAGGAGACAATAAAAATGCCCTGCTTTAAGTTTCATCGGGCTGGTGGCCAAAGCGGCATTTCTCACAGGTAGGCTTCTGCGACGATAAATCCAGCCGTGGAAAAGAAAAGCAGCAACAGCACTATCTCGGTTAACAGATGGGCCCTGCGTAATACTGCAGGAGAAAGGGCTGTAAATCACGTCGGAATGCGCCTCCTTGTCTATTGTCTGGGCAACCAAGAGCTCTTCCCAGCTTTGGAAAGGGAGGAAAAAGAGGAAAATGCAGGGGTCCGGAGCTAACAACGTTGCCGTGCCCAAAGCTAATGTTAGGACTGCAAAGAGCCTTGGTAGTACAGGGGTTTAAGGCACCCTGTTATTAAGCTGGTTATTAAGACCAGATGCCTACAATTACTGCTGGTTCGAATCTCGCCAAGGCTCAAGGCTGACTCAGCCTTCCATCCTTTCTAAGGTAGGTAAATTGAGGACCCAGTTGTGGGGGCAATAAGCTGACTTTGTATAAATATACAAAAGTATGAAGGCTATTGCTTAACGCATTGTAAGCCGCCCTGAGTCTCCGGAGAAGGGCGGCATATAAATCAAATTAAAAAAAAAAAGAGAGAGAGAAATGTAGGGTTGGCTTTTGATTTGATTTCTGCTTGAAGAAATCAGCTGGAGAAGCCCCCTTCTGGACAGAAGCCCATCTGTTATTAATTTTTTTATAACAGAGGTGATAAAACCAGGATGCCCAAAGCAGCTAAGAAACAATCCAGCAATAAAATATATAAAAAAAGGACAGCAATGAAAGATCAAAGCAACGTTAAGAAAAACCACAATATTAATAAGCGGGGAATGGAGCTGAGATAATAACTGGGGGGGAATGGCAAAAAGGACATATTATAGACCATTACAAGGCCTCTTAACCAGGCACTTTGAGCATCTGGGGAAAAGTAGAGGATATAAATATGATAAATACAGTGGGTAATCTGATCTCACTAGGGATGCTATTATTAAAAAAAAAAAACCCTGAGGAGCTAAGGCTCAGAACGCTTCAGAACATATTAGCCTCTATAAAAGCATCCGAGGTGGCACAGTGATTAGAGTGCAGCACTGCAGGCTACTTCCGCTGACTGCTAGCTGCAGTTCGGCAGTTCAAATCCCACCAGGCTCAAGGTTGACTCAGCCTTCCATCCTTCCGAGATAGGTAAAATGAGGACCCAGATTGTTGGAGGCCATAGGCTGACTCTGTAAACCGCTTAGAGAGGTATGTAAAGCACTATAAAGCGGTATATAAGTCTAAGTGCTATTGCTATTGCTATCCACCTGATATCTTCAGAGAGTTTGGACCTTGAATTCTGGGGTCCTTATGGAGAAATGTTTTACCAATAAGAGGAGGGATGCTACAAAATTGCACGCCTTAAGTTGCTTTTAGGATGACTTCACATTGGGGTGGGATCTCCACTGCTAAGAAAAGTGCAGGGAAGGTTGAGAAAAAGAACAAAGGGCCCACAACTGTGTGCCACCAGTTGGCTTTGTGTGGTTCCATCACTTCAGTTGGGGGCACTGGTAACTCAGTGACAGTGGCTGATGCCTGATGCTGGTGGTTATCCTTGGGACAATCTGTCAGCGTTCCAGCACTGACATATGAAAAGAGAGGGGAAGCTTGAACTTTTGCCTACTTAATTCCTTTGAAGATTCTGTTTCCTCAGAGATGGGAGGAGGGGGGACATTCCTGTGATCTGACGGAGATGGGATGAGGAGAGTGGCTTGGAAGATAGCCAATGAGACGCAGAGAATTGGGGATCGGAAAGGGAGGGCTTGGGGGGCAAAGGTCAGTGCTGACCGCGAAAGAGCCAGGGACAGATCACTATGCTCAATAAAGAGAAAATTTCCTCAAAGATCGGCAGTTTGGAAATTCATTTATTTTGAGATAGCATCGAAACCTGACACAATCTAGTTCAGGGGTCTCTAACTTTGGCAAATTTAAGACTTGTGGACTTCAACTCACTCACGTCAGGGGCACCTGTGGTGCCCGGATGGGGCTGGGGTGATCCTCCTGCAGCCCTCTGCCAGCGAAAATGGAGCTCGCCGGGCTCCGTTTTTGGCCATGACGGCCTCCTGCAGCCCTCTGCCAGCCAAAGAGGAGCTCTGTTTTCACTGGCAGAGGGCTGCAGGAGGCCCTCCCGAGCTCTGTTTTCCCTGGCAGAGGCACCGCGGGCCGGTCCTTCACTATTTCCAGGGCAGCCCTGCGAGCCAGATCTAAGCACTCCATGGACTGGATCCAGACCGTGGACCTTGAGTTTGATACTTCTGGTTTAGAATGTCAGTATATTGCCCCCAATAATCTGGGTCCTCATTTTACTGACTTTGGAAGGATGCAAGGCTGCGTCAACCTTGAGCCGGTCAAGATCGAACTTCCTGGCTGTGGGCAGAGTTAGCCTGCAATACTGCATTCTAACCACTGCGCCACAAGGGCTCTTTATCAAGTGCCTTGCCAAAATACAGCCTGCATTTATCTTGAAAATGATGAAAAATGTGAGCCGTGAGCCCTGAGCCCTGTCGAAAAGTTGGTACTGAACCCTAAAGTTTAATCTGATAGCGGAGGAAAGTATCACGTTCATAGGGTTTTATCCCTAGGTTTGATTTCTTTTCCTTTTCATTGGATGAAATTGAAAGGTAACCCCATGAAGTTTTGGTCCCACCAAATGGGATATGGTCAAGAGTGGGTTGCTAGGGGTTCGTAGGGGTTCGGGAGAACCTCTAGCTAAGATTCTGTGCAGTTCGGAAAACCCCCAAATCCCACTCCTGGCTGGCTCTGCCGACCCCTCCCCGCCCCTCCCAGGAGTCTCCACGCGGCCCGTTTTGGATGCAGGTAAATGTAGGGTGTACATGGAGGCTCAGGGACGGTGAAAAATGGGCCTATCGGACATTGGGGAAGGCCGGAAACAGGCCTGTTTCCATCCTCCAGAGGGCCTACAAAGCCTGGGAAGGCTGTTTTTGCCCTCCCAGACGCTCGAGGAAAGCCTAGAGACCAGGAAGAGCAAAAATGACGCCCTCGCCATGGTGCAGGAGGCCAACTAGGCCATGTCCACCATGGCCATGCCCACCCAGCAACCGGGCAGAGGACCCATTGCTAAAATTTTTGAAGCCCACCGCTGGATACAGTCCTGCCCTTACCTGCTTTTTGCAACGCCCAAATCCCGTTGTAAGGAGCTATTACGCTGTGTTGCATGTTGTGATGCAGTGCAGGAATCCACTTTTCTGCGCTTAACTTCTAAAAGAGCCGCAGGATGGTTTGGCAAATTGGCTATAATTGCCCCCCCCCTCTTTCTCCGTGAACGTAAGCAGGTTTTATAGACTGTTAAAACTCACAAAGGCTCTCTCTGGGTTTATTGCAAGCATAGCTTCAGCTCTCAGATCCTCTGGCTTTCAGAATGAGAGAGAACAAAGAGGAGCAGTGATGTTCTGGATTTCTGGGCCCATGTCTTAACATTTAGATTTTCCTGTAAGGTATGGTGTGGTCAACTGGGAGAATTGGAAGAACTCCTCTTTGCATAGATTTGATCTGCATGCTGTTCGATTGTTTCAAATCAGATTATTTTGGTTTGTTATCATGAAAGGCAAGGCTATAAAATTAATCGCTGGAGCAATCGGCAAATCCCTTGAGACAGGACTGGTCAAACAGTATTGTCAGGGTTCCCAGTAATAGATCCATATCAAGCGAAACTCCAAGGTAAGTAGATTCCTCAAAGAATAGCTTTATTGGAAATAGCACATTGGCACATATCTGGTGAAAACCGACTCTGAAAACTCCTGCAGTTTTCATCTAATTAAAAGTAAAAGATTTTCTAATGTCTCGAAACAATCAGTCGCGTGGTCCAATCACGATGCGGTCTGGCAACCGGAAGGCATCCCTCTGCCTTCCTCCGACCAGGTGTGAGAGTGACCTTGGTTCCCAAGAGCAAATATTTTGTTTTGGCTACAGAGTTCCCTCTATCTCAAATCCCCCCTCCCTATCCTTCAGCTTGAGTGTGGCAACACTAAAAGCAGCCAAAATGATCAGGTAAGCTTCACGGTTGACAGGTACTGGCTGTCAGGCACAAAAAAAATCAGGAGTCAAGGCGGTTCAAATGACTGCAGGTAGTCCTCGGCTTACAAGAATTCATTTAGTGACCTTTCGAAGTTACGTCGGCACTGAAAAAAGTGACTTATGACCATCCTCCAGACTTCTGATCGTTGTAGCATCTCCATGGTCGTGTGATTTACATTCAGGTGCTGGCTGGACAACTGACTCACATTTATGATGGTTACAGTGTCCCAGAATCCTTTTGCGACCTTCTGAGAAGCAAAGTCAATGGGGAAGCGAGTTTCACTTAACAACCGTGTTATTAATTTAAGAACTGCAGTGATTCACTTAACAAAAGTGGTGAGAAAAGTCGTAACATCAGGCAAAACTCAACAATTTTCTCACTTAGCAACATACATTTTGGGCTCAATTGTGGTTGTAAGTTGAGGACTACCTGTACAAGTTTATTGCATGCTAACACTCTACAAGAATGTGAACTATGAAAGGTCTAGGACAGGGGTCTCCAACCTTGGTAACTTTAAGACTTGTGGACTTCAATTCCCAGAGTTCCTCAGCCAGCTTTGAAGTCCACAAGTCTTAAAGTTGCCAAAGTGCTGGCTGAGGAATTCTGGGAATAGAAATCCACAAGTCTTAAAGTTGCCAAGGTGCTGGCTGAGTTGTTAATGTTGTTAACATTAACAACTGGAGAAAGAGAATTGGTGAGAATTTTGGTTATAATGGGGAGAATTATAATTGCTAGATATTGGAAATTAAATGTTGACTTAAAATTAGAAGAATGGTACAATGAAACATGGAAATTTGCATTAAATGATAAATTGACTTGTGATATTAAAATTAGAAGTGGTATATATAAAGAAAATGTTTTTTGGAACACTTGGCAACCGTTTGTGGACTTTGCACTTGGGAGATTGGATGAATCGGCACCAGTACCTTATCAAAGAGATTTCTGGAAGAATTGAAGACTTCAAGTTCCTAAAACTTCCTTTCTGTTTGTATAGCACGTTGGGAGGAAAAAAATTTTTTCCCCTTACTATTGATTTTTTGTATTGATTTTTTTTCCTTTTTGTTATTTTTTAACAATAAAAATATAATAAAAAAATTAAAATTAAAAAAAAAAGTGCTGGCTGAGGAATTCTGGGAGTTGAAGTCTACAAGTCTTAAAGTTTCCAAAGTGCTGGCTGAGGAATTCTGGGAGTTGAAGTCCACAAGTCTTAAAGTTGCCAAGGTTGGAGACCCCTGGTCTAGGAAACTTGCTGGTAGACAGGAGTCAACGAAATTCAAGGTGGGTTGGACTTAAATCTCTTGTGGGCATGAAGGAACTCAAGATAGTTGACATGCTTGACCTTAAACACCTTCACCACTACGCCGTGGGGGTAGAATTGTGACGGTGAAGATACGATGACACTGCAGCGCACGAAGAGAACAAGAAGAGAAGCCAGAAGTGGAAGAATTTCTGGAGCCTTCTCCCCGTCATCTTTCCCTGACCAAGCCACGAAATTCAGCCTTGAAAGCTGGTTAATCTTACAAGCCACACCGAGGAGGAGAAGGAGAAAGGATGAACGGGACTGAAAAAAACATAGGATATTGTGTGTTTCCTCCCCTCCTCTTTTCTTTTGAAAGGAGCTGTGTTTTGAATCCCTCATCTTGGAACACAGTGTGAGGGGCTCCCTTGTGCCTGTCAGAGGAGGCTGGTAACGGCCCTCAATAAATCAAAGTGATAAAGAAAGAAAGGGCTAGAAAGCAGGAAAGCAGCTGATCCAGGCTTGGGAGGAACAAGAAAAGGTAGGTGGGGGAGTGTGTGGGGGGGGAAAGAGACTCGCTGGCAAAGCAGGGAGCCTGGAACAATCACGCCGTACATCTGCGGATGCGATGGATTATCTCTGGCTGGGAGCAAGCAACCGCCTCTAAGAAAATAGAAGTTGACGACAGAGGCATCGTTCACAGTGTCCCCTGAATACAGATCCGCTTTGTCTTCGAGGACTCCGAAAGGAGTTTAAAGCAGTGGTGAAATCCAATTTTTTTTACTACCAGTTCTGTGGCCGTGGCTTGGTGGCCGTGGCAGGGGAAAGATACTGCAAAATCCCCATTCTCACCCCACTCTGGGGCCAGCCAGAGTTGGTATTTGCTGGTTCTCCGAACTACTCAAAATTTCCACTAACGGTTCTCCGAACTGCTCAAAATTTCCGCTACCGGTTCTCCAGAACCTGTCAGAACCTGCTGGATTTCACCCCTGGTTTAAAGGTAAAGGTTCCCCTCGCACATATGCGCTAGTCGTTCCTGACTCTAGGGGGCGGTGCTCATCTCCGTTTCAAAGCCTGGTTTAGCTCAACAGACAGGAGCACTGTAATTTAAGACCAGCTGTCCGCAATTAAAGTAAGATCGAATCTCGCCAGGCTCAAGGTTGACTCAGCCTTCCATCTTTCCTAAGGTAGGTAAATTGAGGACCCAGTTTGTGGGGGCAATAAGCTGACTTTGTATAAATATACAAAAGTATGAAGGCTATTGCTTAATGCATTGTAAGCCGCCCTGAGTCTCCGGAGAAGGGCGGCATATAAATCAATTTTTTTAAAAAAAAAAAAAGCCGAAGAGCCAGCGCTGTCCGAAGACGTCTCCGTGGTCATGCGGCCGGCATGACTCAACACCAAAGGTGCACGGAACGCTGTTACCTTCCCACCAAAGGTGGTCCCTATTTTGCTACTTGCATTTTTTTAACGTGCTTTCGAACTGCTAAGTTGGCAGAAGCTGGGACAAGTCACGGGAGCTCACCCCGTTACGCGGCACTGGGGATTCGAACCGCCGAACTGCCGACCTTTCGATCGACAAGCCCGGCGTTTTAGCCACTGAGCCACTGCGTCCCCGAAAGGAGTTTACACATCTCTAAAACGGATAATAGTAGCCTTTCGTCCTTGGGTCCCACTTTTCCCCACTGCCCAAGGAGGACTCAGACTTTTAAGCAGGGGCAACGAGCCAGCTGGGCAGTTGTAGCTCTTTTTTTTTACACCCCCAGAGCCTCCTAAGACTGCACCGCCAGATGTTGGTTTTCTGCCACGCAAAACAGTAGCAGGGGGGTTTTTTTTGGCTTTTTTTTTTTAAGCGGCTGGTTATGGTTAAAAAGTACAAGAGAAACATCCTACCTTCCCTTCCCGCCAAACCTCCTCTTCCCTCTCGGCCCCGTTCCCTTGGCATCATTTCCTAATCCACTGCAGCCACCTTCCCATAATAAACACCGAAGCAGCATCCTGGCCAAGAGAAACTGGCTCATTCCAGGTTTAGGGCTGGATTTGTCTCTGGCTGTAGAGAGCTCCCGGGCTCCCTGGGCACCTTCCCCGTGGTTGGGCATGGATGGCAGAGCTGTGTGAAAACACTGGGAGATGAATGGCAGGCATGGGCTGTAGACACAGGGGCCTGGAGAGGCTGAGGTCGGATTTCGTGACCTTTTAGGCACAAGAACTTGGATTCAGGGGTCTAGATAACAGAAGAGCAGAGTGGGAAGGGACCTTGGAGGTCTTCTAGACTGACCCCCTGCGCATGACTTCTGCCCAACATAGTCTCCCATGTTAAACTCACAGAAAGCATTCAAGGAGTTTCAATGGCAGAGGTTTAGAATCAAAGAGAACATCTTCTCTTCCTCCCTCCCTCTCCTTCCTTCCTTCCTCCCTCTCCTTCCTTCCTTCCTCCCTCTCCTGCTCGCTCACTTGCTCCCTCCCTCCATCTCCTTTCTTCCTCCCTCCCTCCCTCTCCTCCCCTCCTCCCTCCCTCTCCTCCCTCTTTCCCTCACCTTCCTTCCTCCCTCCCTCTACTTCCTCCCTCCCTCCCTCCCTCTCATCCCTTCCTCCCTCCCTCCCTCCCTCTCCCTCACCTTCCTCCCTCCCTCCCTCTCCTTTTCCTTCCTTCCTCCCTCTCCTGCTCACTCCCTCGCTCCCTCGCTCCCTCTCCTTCCTCCCTCCCTCCCGCTCCTTCCTTCCTTCCTCCCTCCCTGTCCTTCCTTCCTCCCTCCCTGTCCTTCCTTCCTTTCTCCCTGTCCTTCCTCCTTCCCTCCCTCTCCTTCCTCTCCTCCCTTCCTTCATCCTTCTCCTTCCTCCTTCCCTCCCTCTCCTCCCTCTCCTCCCTTCCTCCCTCACCTTCCTTCCTTCCTCCCTCCCTCCCTCTCCTCCCTTCCTCCCTCCCTCCCTCCCTCTCCTCCCTTCCCCCTCCCTCCCTCCCTCTCCTTCCTCCCTCCCTCCCTTCCTTCCTCCCTCCCTCTCCTGCTCGCTCCCTCGCTCCCTCTTCTTCCTTCCGCCCTCCCTCCCTCCTTCTTTCTTTCTTTCTTTCTTTCTTTCTTTCTTTCTTTCTTTCTTTCTTCATAATCACAATCACAGTCACAATCACAATCACAATCATAAGTTTATTTGTCAAGCATATATAAGATAACAGATAAAAGTATAAACATAATTTGAAGACATGAAAAGAGTAAGAGTAAAAAGGAATATTAGGACAGGAACGGTAGGCACGCTGGTGCACTTATGCACGCCCTCTTACAGACCTCTTAGGAATGGGGTGAGGTCAACAGTAGACAGTTTAAGGTTAAAGTTTTGGGGGTTTGGGGAAGAAACCACGGAGTCAGGTAATGCATTCCAGGCATTGACCACTCTGTTACTGAAGTCAGATTTTCTGCAATCGAGTTTGGAACGGTTTACCTTGAGTTTGTATTTATTATTTGCTTGTCTATTGTGGTTGAAGCTGGAGTAGTCATTCAGCCTTCTTCTTTCTTTCTTCCTTCCTTCCTTCCTTCCTTCCTTCCTTCCTTCCTTCCTTCCTTCCTTCCTTCATCATCTCTCCCTCCCTCCCTCCCTCCCTTTCTTTTTCTCCTATTAGACACAAACCATTCTTGCTCTTCAGACACCGTTTAGCTTAGCTTAGCTGCCGTGCTACATTCCTCCGATGTTCCTTCCTGGCCCCCGCGAACACCTGTGCCTAAGCCAAAGCAGCCTCCCGTTGTTATTGGGAGGATGTGATTGTTGGCACTCTGGCCAAGCAGAGGGACTCACATCTGTGAGTCCTACAACTGCCATCTCGGCTGTACTGGGGGTTGCATTCTGGCCCTTGGCTGCCCTTTGGCTGCCCAGGAGAGATGACTAAAGTTCACGACTTGTAATCCAAGGATGAACGCTTCCCAAGCTGTGTTGTGTTCCCTTCTTCCCAGCTGGGCTGGCTGGCATGCTCCATCTCTTCCACGGGACTCCCTGGGTTTCTGCTGAGCGGGCCGGACGCAGCCTCCAAAAGGAAGGCCCTGGTGGACAGTCGCTGGCATTGTCTCTCCAAGGTGATCTCTTTAACACTAGCTCTGCCCCCCGACCCCCGAGGATACGTGCTTGTGAAAGCGGATGAGTCTGCTTGGCGAGGAAGAGCAGCTCTGGGGCTCAGCAGCTTTGCTTTCAAAGGCTCATTAACGTTCCTCCAACTGGAGCAGATGGAAGCGCATCCTTATGGAAAAACGACGTGCTTGGACTTTCGCAACACCTGGTGTTTGGGAAGGAGGGAAAACGTTGGCTGAGCCCCCAGAGCACGATACCATCGTCTCTTGAGACTGAAGGATGCCAATGCTGATTACTGTGAACTCTGTGTGAAAATGTTTGTTTTATTATTTATTTATTTATTTTTCTTTGTTTAAATTTCTATACCGCCCTTCTCCAATATAGGACTCAGGGCGGTGAACAGCCAAAGTAAAAACAAGACATACAAAATCTAAAAACTGTTTAAAATAATTAAATATTTTGGCCGTAATTAAAACAATTCCAATTTAAAATCAGTTTAAAATTTAACTCAAGCCAGCCCAGCTAGTTGAAATAAATGGGTTTTCAGGGCCCGACGAAAAATCCAGAGGTCTGTTATTGTACGTATCTCTGGGGGGAGGTTGTTCCAGAGGGTGGGCGCCGCCACAGAGAAGGCTCTCCCCCTGGGGGTCGCCAGCCGACATTGTCTGGCGGACGGCACCCTGAGGAGGCCCTCTCTGTGTGAGCGAACTGGCCGGTGGGAGGCTATTGGTGGCAGAAGGCGGTCTCGTAGGTACCCCAGCCCTGAGCCATGGAGCGCTTTAAAGGTGGTCACCAACACCTTGAAGCGTACCCGGAAGACCACCGGGAGCCAGTGCAGCTCGTGCAGGAGAGGTGTCACATGGGAGCGCCTCGTCGCCCCCATAATCCCCCGCGCGGCCGCGTTCTGGACCAGCTGGAGCCTCCGGGTGCACCCCAGGGGGAGCCCCATGTAGAGAGCGTTGCAGTAGTCCAGGCGGGAAGTGACGAGTGCCTGAGTGACTGTGCGTAAATGTGCGTTATGTGCGTTATGTTTGTTTTATTAAATTTATATACCGCCCTACTCCCGAAGGACTCAGGGCAGTGAACAGGCACAGAATAAAATACATAAATACAAAAGTTAGAAACAATTTAAAACCAAATTAAACAATTTAGCCCAAGACAATTAAAAATCCCAATAATTTAAAACAAATTAAAATTTCAGTTTAAAAATTTAAAAGTAAGGGGAGAAAATTAGGCCAGGCCGGCTTACTGGAATAGGAGGGTCTTAAGAGCACGGTGGAAAGTGCGCAGATCCAGGATCCTCCGTATCTCCGGGGGGAGCTCGTTCCACATAGTGGGTGCCCCCACAGAGAAGGCCCTCCCCCTGGGGGCCGCCAGTCGACACTGCTTGGCTGACGGCACCCGGAGGAGCCCCTCTCTATGAGAGCGTACCGGCTGGTGGGAGGCTGTTTGTGGTAGTAGGCGGTCCCGTAAATAACCAAATATGTTAACCCAGTCATTACACTGTCCCCCCCCCAAATGTCAGTTGTTAAAGAAAACCTGCAAATAAAACTTATACAAAAAAAGGGGGGGGGTCTATGTTTGCACAATATGCTAAGCCAACATGAGATAATCACCATTTTGTGTGATGTCTGAATCAGGCCGATGTCTAGCCAATGTCTTTACTTTTGCTCCCTCCCCAGCTGGCCAATATACTCTTTTTAGAAAAGAATTGTTTAAAGAGTTTCTGCTGTTTAACAGCAAAAATAACAACTTTCTGCTTCTCCAATGTAACTCACTATATATATATATATATATATATATATATATATATATATATATATATATATATATATATATATATATATATATATATATATATCTTCCTTCTGTTATGATATTATTCAATTTAATTTTCTGTTAACAGGGCTGGCCAGCGGCTGCCTGTGGCCGAATCTACAAAAGCTCCTACGTAAATAAATGACCAATCGATCAATTAAAGTAGGATGGGAAGAAGGGGAGAAAAAAAAAATCCGATGTAGCAAGAGAGAGGTTAGAGCAGGCGGTAGGAAAAGGGGGTTAGGACCATCAATCAATCAATTCGTGCTGAATATGTGAACTCCTTGCTCTTTGGAAACAGAACTATTATATTCATGCTCTATTGACTATTCGCTATTGTCCAACAAACTGATTTCTGGAAGAGTAAACCTGCCACAATATTAATTGGTATCATCTCTCTCTCTCTCTCTCTCTCTCTCTCTCTCTCTCTCTCTCTCTCTCTCTCTCTCTCTCTCTCTCTCTGTCTTCCCCCCTCACTCTGTCTCTGTCTCTCTTTGTCTCTCTGTCTCTGTCTCTGTCTCTCTCTCCTTCTGTCTTCCCCCCTCACTCTGTCTCTGTCTCTCTTTGTCTCTCTGTCTCTCTCTCTCTCTCTGTCTCTCTCTCTCCTTCTGTCTTCCCCCCTCACTCTCTCTGTCTCTCTCTGTCTCTCTGTCTCTGTCTCTCTCTTTTTTTTCTGTCTTCCCCCCTCACTCTGTCTCTGTCTCTCACTCTCTCTCTTTCTGTCTTCCCCCCTCACTCTGTCTCTGTCTCTCTCTGTCTCTCTCCTTCTGTCTTCCCCCCTCACTCTGTCTCTGTCTCTGTCTCTCTCTGTCTCTGTCTCTGTCTCTGTCTCTGTCTCTGTCTCTGTCTCTCTCTCTCTCTCTCTCTCTCTCTCTCTCCTTCTGTCTTCCCCCCTCACTCTGTCTCTGTCTCTCTCTGTCTCTGTCTCTGTCTCTGTCTCTCTCTGTCTCTGTCTCTGTCTCTGTCTCTCCTTCTGTCTTCCCCCCTCACTCTGTCTCTGTCTCTGTCTCTGTCTCTGTCTCTGTCTCTGTCTCTGTCTCTGTCTCTGTCTCTGTCTCTGTCTCTGTCTCTCTCTCTCTCTCTCTCTCTCTCTCTCTCTCTCTCTCTCTGTTGTCATCTATCTGTTTTACATATCTGGTCTATGTATTCTGTCTACTCTATCTGTTGTATCTATATCTAGCCTGTCTATCATCTACCTATTTTATCTATCTGTTTTATGTATCTATTCTATGTTGTATCTATTTTTTGTATCTATATCTATCTACACTATCAGTCTTCACAGATTTAACAGAGTTGGAAGGGACCTTGCAGGTCATCAAGTCCAACCCTCTGCCCAGGCAGGAGACCCTACCTCTGCCTCTACCTAGGATCGAACTCACAACCTCCTGATTGTGAGGCAAGAGCTCCTGTTCATCATCTATCTTTTGTATCTATATCTAGCTAGCTATCTGTCTGTCTGTCTATCATCTACCTATCTGTTCTATGTAACTACTCTATCTGTTGTATCTAACTGCTGCATCTATATCTATCTCAGTGGTGGGTTCCTCCCGGTTCGGCCGAGCCGGTAGCTGTGACGATATGATGTCACCGAATTGGTTCTCTTTGTTCGGGAGCTGGGCCCTCCTGCCCCCGCCCCCCACGTTATTCTTACCTTTTATTTGGCCCTGCCCCCAATCCATTCGCTGTCTCCCGAGTCCCAGCTGATCGGCCAGAAGGAAAAAAACTGTTTAAACTCTTGCCGCGGGGCTTCAAAGGGCCGCCCTACAGCTGATCAGTGTTAAAAGGCAGTGTGGTGGTAGACCGGGGCCTCCAAAAACAAATGAGTAGACCGGTACAGCTCTGCAAGCAGTTAAAAGCCTGGTAGACCAGTACCTCTGCTAAATCCTAAAGAATTGTCACATGACCATCAAGCCATGTCCACAAAATAAGCCACACCCACAGAATAGGTAGTAAAAAGTTTTAGAACCCACCCCTGATCTATCTACGCTATCTGTCTATCTGTCTGTCTATCATCTGTTGTATTTATTTATCTGTTGTGTCTATCTTTTGTATCTCTATCTAGCTAGCTATCTGTCTGTCTGTCTATCATCTACCTATCTGTTCTATGTATCTATCTGTTGTATCTATCTGTTGCATCTATATCTCAGTGGTGGGTTGCCCCCGGTTCGCACCGGTTCTATAGAACTGGTAGTAAAACTGGTGGGAGGCTCCGCCCACTGACCCTGACGTCATGAAAACGCTTCTGCACATGTGCAGAAGAGCGCGTGCACATGGCCCCATTGCGAACCGGTAGTAAAAGTAAGTAGAACCCACCTCTGATCTTCTACGCTATCTGTCTATCTGTCTATCATCTATCTTTTGTATCTATATCTAGCTAGCTATCTGTCTGTCTATCATCTACCTATCTGTTCTATGTATCTACTCATCTGTTGTATCTATCTGTTGCATCTATATCTATCTACGCTATCTGTCTGTCTGTCTATCATCTACCTATCTGTTCTATGTATCTACTCTATCTGTTGTATCTATCTGTTGCATCTATATCTATCTACGCTATCTGTCTATCTGTCTATCATCTACCTATCTGTTCTATGTATCTACTCATCTGTTGTATCTATCTGTTGCATCTATATCTATCTATGCTATCTGTCTATCTGTCTATCATCTACCTATCTGTTCTATGTATCTACTCATCTGTTGTATCTATCTGTTGCATCTATATCTATCTACGCTATCTGTCTGTCTGTCTATCATCTACCTATCTGTTCTATGTATCTACTCTATCTGTTGTATCTATCTGTTGCATCTATATCTATCTATGCTATCTGTCTATCTGTCTGTCTATCATCTATCTGTTGTATCTATCTCTTGCATCTATATCTATCTACGCTATCTGTCTATCATCTATGTTGTATCTATATCTATCTACGCTATCTATCTGTCTGTCTATCATCTATCTGTTGTATCTATCTCTTGCATCTATATCTATCTAGGCTATCTGTCTATCATCTATGTTGTATCTATCTGTTGCATCTATATCTATCTACGCTATCTGTCTATCATCTATGTTGTATCTATCTGTTGCATCTATATCTATCTACGCTATCTGTCTATCTGCCTGTCTATCATCTATCTGTTGTATCTATCTCTTGCATCTATATCTATCTATGCTATCTGTCTATCATCTATGTTGTATCTATCTGTTGCATCTATATCTATCTACGCTATCTGTCTATCATCTATGTTGTATCTATCTGTTGCATCTATATCTATCTACGCTATCTGTCTATCATCTATGTTGTATCTATCTGTTGCATCTATATCTATCTACGCTATCTGTCTATCTGCCTCTAGGCTATCTGTCTATCATCTATGTTGTATCTATCTGTTGCATCTATATCTATCTACGCTATCTGTCTATCTGCCTGTCTATCATCTATCTGTTGTACCTATTTATCTGTTGTTTCTGTCTTTTGTATCAATATCTATATCTACCCACGGGGTGACCTTCAGCCAATCCCTTTCTCTCAGCCCTAGAAAGAAGGCCCCCAAACAAACCACTTCTGAAATCTTGCCAAAAAATACGGAGACTTCATGCCCAAGATAGCAGTTCCTGTTTCCCATCTCCATGCACCGATCGCTCCTCAATAGCTCTGCTTTTCACAGCCTTCCTAAATCTCATTTCCTGTTTTATTGGCCATTTCCTCAGGCATCGATGGATGGATCCTCATAAGCAGCCATTTAACTCTCATCTATTTGTTATTTTCCTTTCATCCGATAAACAATTAAGACAGCAAAACACCTTTCAGAATAAGCGAAGGCTTCCTGGTGGCCGACTTGCCTGGTGATACACGTTGACTGCCCCATGGCAACGGCATGTGATGTCACAGGATAAGGACCTCACGCCGGGATTTAATTACAGAATCAGGTGGAAGGCACTGATCAAGGGCTCGGAGGAGCGGAAAAAGTACTTGCTCAGGGTAGGAAAAAGACATTTACAATCTGGAAGAAGGAGAATATGCAGAGGGGAGATTTGTCCAGACCAAATTAGAATAACTCTGAAGTCCTTTCACGTGGCTTCCAGATTACAGATTAATAGAGTTGGAAGGGACCTTGTAGGTCATTTAGTCCAACCCCCCACCCAAGCAGGAGACCCTGCACAATTTCTGACAAATGGCAGTCCAATCTCTTCTTGAAAGTCTCAAGTGATGAAGCTCCCACAACTTCTGAAGGGAAGCTGTTCCATAAGTTGATTGTTCTCACTGTCAGAAAGTTCCTCCTCATTTCCAAGTTGAATCTCTCCTTGTTCAGCTTCCATCCATTATTCCTTGTCTGGCCTTCAGGTGCCTTGGGAAACAGCTTGACCCCCTCCTCTCTGTGGCAGCCCCTCAAATACTGGAAGACTGCTATCCTGTCTCCCCTGGTCCTTCTCTTCACTTGACTAGCCATGCCCAGTTCCTGCAAACATTCATCGTATGTTTTAGCCTCCAGTCCCCTCATCATCCTGGTTGCCCTTCTCTGCACTCTTTCTAGAGTCTCAACATCTTTTTTATAGTGTGAGGACCAAAACTGGATGCAGTACTCTAGGTGTGGTCTTACTAAGGCTTTATAGAGTGGTATTAGTACCTCACATGATCCTGATTGTATCCCTCTGTTAATGCAATTTAGGATTGCATTGGCTTTTTTGGCTGCCGCCACACAGTGCTGGCTCATATTTAGCTGGTTGTCCACTAAGACTCCAAGATCCCTCTCGCTGTTACTGCTATTAAGCCTGAGTTGTGGACTGCCAGCAGCCTGTGGACCTGGCATTGGAGTCGGACAGTGTGGAGGCTGGGGTGGACAATGGGCCAGTCCTGGAGTCTGGGAAAGGCCCAGACAAGGGCTCTGCATCGGTGGCAGAGATGGGGCCAGGGCCATCTGGGACTGATGCGTGGACTCCGGAGCCTCCAGAGACAGACATCAGAGAGGCAGAGGAACAGGAGGAGCCTGTTCCTAGTACACGCATGTGAAGAGCTCCCAGAAGGCAAGAGCAACTGAAGCAAAAAGGACGACTCAGGAGTAAGGCCAGAAAATGATTGCCCACCCCCATAAGGCTTAAAAGAGCAGCAACGAGCCGTTGGGTACTTTGTAGAAAAGCAACATTGATTCCAGTGCTTCTTGTCAGCGTCTCTTGAACTTTGTGGGAGTTTTGCCAAGAAAAGTCTTTGGCAGGTTGCCAAAGACATCAAAGGTTGGTGATAAGGCCAACGGACTGGTTATGAAGAATTTTCTTTTGGACTAAGCTGAGAATGAATCAATTCTCAGCTGTTTTAATAAAATAAGTTTGTTGAGGACTGAATTGTGTTTGGTAATCACTACTTGGGCCTTGGTCACAACAGCTTGCTTTCACCCATTCCCCGCTGGATTTGTATTGCCAAAATAGTTAGAGAACGTAAAGCAGGGATACCCAACCCCCGATCCATGGACTGGCACCGGGTCGCGGCATCCCAGAAACCTGGCCACGCAAACAAGCAAAGCTCCATCCGTGGGATGCAGGCAGCACCATGAAACCATGTCCCCTTTCTCCACACAAAACCTTTCTCCAAGGCACCAGTCCCTGGTGCTCAAAAGATTGGCAGGCCACTGACTTAAAGGACTCTTTAAGGAGATGCCAGTTTTTGAGTCTTGAGCAAAGTTCCCCAGCCTCTGAATTTGAGGGGGTGGGGTTTAACAAAAAGGAGGATCACTGGCTTAACATCTTGGGTGCGGGGGAGAAAAGGCAGCTTTGCCCCAAATTTGGCTAGCTCTCTGTGCAACTCTGAGTGGAAAGGATGCACCAGAGTGGAAAGGATGCACCCTGCCAATTTCCATACATCTATGGAGCCCTTTCTCTCTCCCCCCACCAAAACCCTTTCAGCCAAGTTTTTAAAAGCAGCAAAAGGAAAACAAATCCTCTGCAAAGGTTTCTGAACTAATGGGAAACATTAATAATGCTTTTTGTGGCAATCAGCGCAAGGCCGCAGAGAGACGGTTTGGGAGACAGTCTAATTAAGCCCGATGTGCTGCTGCTTCATTTCTCCTCCTCCCTCTCTACCACGTCATCTCCTTCCGGGGTGGGTGGGGAGGGATTGACTGGCTCAAAGCAACTTAAATTCCAAAGACTTTCAAAGCCTGGGGAATGATGGGGAGGAGGAGAGATGAGAGGAGGAAGAGGGGGAGGAGGAAGAGGGGGAGGAGGGAGAGGGAGAAAAAAAAGGAGGGGGAGGAGGGGGAAGGGGGAAGGAAGGAAGGAGGAGGAAAAGCAGAAGAAGCAGAAGAGGAAGAGGAAGAGGAAGGAGGAAGAAGAAGAAGAAGAGGAAGAGGAGGGGAGGAGAAGGAGAAAGAGGAAGAGGAGGAGGAAGAAGGAGGAGGAGAAGCAGAAGAGGAGAAGGAGGAGGAGGAAGAGGAGGAGGAGAAGAAGGAGGAGGAGGAGGAGGAGAAGAAGGAGAAGGAGGAGGAGGAGGAGGAGGAAGAAGAAGAGGAGGGGGAAGGAGGAAGGAGGAGGAGGAAAAGCAGAAGAAGCAGAAGCAGAAGCAGAAGGGGAGGAGGAAGGAGGAAGAAAAAGAAGAAGAGGAAGAGGAGGGGAGGAGAAGGAGGAGAAGCAGAAGAAGAGGAGGAGGAAGAGGAGGAGAAGGAGAAGAAGGAGAAGGAGGAGGAGAAGAAGGTGGAGGAGGAGGAAGAGGAAGAGGAAGAGGAGGGGGAAGGAGGAAGGAGGAGGAGGAAAAGCAGAAGAAGCAGAAGCAGAAGCAGAAGGGGAGGAGGAAGGAGGAAGAAGAAGAAGAAGAGGAAGAGGAGGGGAGGAGAAGGAGGAGAAGCAGAAGAAGAGGACGAGGAAGAGGAGGAGAAGGAGAAGAAGGAGAAGGAGGAGGAGAAGAAGGTGGAGGAGGAGGAAGAGGAAGAGGAAGAGGAAGAGGAGGGGGAAGGAGGAAGGAGGAGGAGGAAAAGCAGAAGAAGCAGAAGCAGAAGCAGAAGGGGAGGAGGAAGGAGGAAGAAAAAGAAGAGGAGGAAGAGGAGGGGAGGAGAAGGAGGAGAAGCAGAAGAAGAGGAGGAGGAAGAGGAGGAGAAGGAGAAGGAGGAGAAGGAGGAGGAGAAGGTGGAGGAGGAGGAAGAGGAAGAGGAAGAGGAGGGGGAAGGAGGAAGGAGGAGGAGGAAAAGCAGAAGAAGCAGAAGCAGAAGCAGAAGCAGAAGGGGAGGAGGAAGGAGGAAGAAGAAGAAGAGGATTCTCTGCAGAGATGCCAAAGACTGGAAACACAGAGAGAGAAGAGAAGAGAAGAGAAGAGAAGAGAAGAGAAGAGAAGAGAAGAGAAGAGAAGAGAAGAGAAGAGAAGAGAAGAGAAGAGAAGAGAAGAGAAGAGAAAAGACAGGACAGGACAAGACAAGACAAGACAAGACAAAACCAATGACTCTTATGGCAATAGAAGCTTTGAATGGTTTGGGCATCCTCACGAGCCCAACAGCTTTTGTACCAACCTGAGTTGATTGTACCTAAGTAGCCCAGGTGCATTCCCCCCTTCCTTCCAAATAGATTCCTATTTACAGACGTGTGTGTGTGTGTGTGTGTGTGTGTGTGTGTTTGTGTGTCCGTTGTCAATCCCTATCTGGCCTCAGAAACATGACCACCAAAAGGCAACATCCTTGTTTACTCTGTGCAGGCCACGTTTAGGACAGCAATGGAAGGAAAGATCTCGTTTTATTTCTTGTTCACCCCATCAAACATCCGCCAATGGAAGCCGCAGTGAGCAGCGGGGAGTCTGGGATTTAATCAACATCTCTGGAAAGGTAGACAATTATTCACCCTCAGCAAAGAAAATGCTGGCTACGTATGGGTGGTTAATTGACACTTCCACCATCAGGAAAACATCTAACCACAGAAACGATCAACCTGCAGAGACTAAGCATTGCATGCGAGGTAATTACTATTTTTCTTGCAGTCAGGAAAGTCTGGTTTATGTTTCCATTCTGCGTCGGCCCGAGGAACAGCCCTGCAAGATTCACAGGCATTATTAGAGCCCTACAGATCTATCAAAGGGTTATTGGAGAACCATTTTAAACAAGAACTGAAAGGGGTATCTTGTGGCTTTTTCGACCTGTTGGGCATCAGCCCAGGGGGGTCAAACACAAGGCCCGTGGGGCAGATCCGGCCCATGGGGTGTGTTAAGGATATTGTTGTTGTGTTACCAACCAGCAGAGTGTAGAGCACAGAGAAACGTTGCTGAGAGCAATGAATAAGAGATGTGCAAACTGGTTTATCAAAAGTTTACTTTATAGTGAAAAAACAATATCATAGTCTTTAAATCAATCCAAGTCTTTGTCAGTTAAATCAGTCCAGTGATACAGATATCTTCTTACCACACAAACAGTAGTTGGTTAGAATAACAAACTCACTCTGGTTCACAAACCACGATGGTAGCAGATCCATCCAACCGATGATAGCACAATGGTAAGCAACTCCTCACACAATGGTAGCTTATCATCAACTGAATACGTTACAGTACCTTTCTTAAATACGTTTACAGCCAGTGATTATCTAATTACAGCATGACTCAGCATTACAATGAATCAGCAGGAAAACTTTAAAGTCACACAATACATATTCATGTTAAAGTCACAGAACACATATATTGTCTGGACAACTTGTTAGGCTTAAAACATATCCCCTTGGCTATGGTTCTCTTAGATGTAACACATCTCTTAGATCTAGTCCGCAGGGCCGTCCTGCAAATAGTGAAGGACTGGCCCGTGGTGCCTCTGCCAGTGAAAACGGAGCTCGGGAGGCAGGGATGGGCTGCGGGGGGTTCGCAAGGGTTCGGGAGAACCTCTAGCTAAGATTCTGTGCAGTTCGGAGAACCCCTCAAATCCCACTCCTGGCTGGCTCCGCCCACCCCGCCCCTCCCTCCCAGGAGTCCCCACGTGGCCCATTTTGAATGCAGGTAAGTGCAGGGCACGCATGGAGGCTCGGGGAGGGCGAAAAATGGGCCTACCGGAAATTCGGGAAGGCCGGAAATGGGCCTGTTTCTGGCCTCCAGAGCCTGGGGAAGGCCATTTTCGACTTCCCAGAGGCTCAAGAAAAGCCTCCAGAGCCCGGGGAGGGCAAAAAGCCCCCCTCTCCGCCATAGTGAGGAGGCCGATGAGGCCACACCCACCATGGCCACGCCCACCCAGCAGTCGGGCAGAGAACCCCTTGCTAAAAATTTTGAAGCCCACCCCTGTCGGGAGGGCTCCATTTTCACTGGCAGATGGCTGCAGGAGGATCCCCCCCTGGCCCACCCAGGCCATCACAGGTGCCCCCAACACAAGTGGCATTGAGCTGGCCATGCCCACCCCGGCCATGCCTGCCCTGGCCATGGCCCCCCAGCTCCCCCAAGGTCAAACACAACCCTGATGCGGCCCTCAATGCAATCAAGTTTGACACCCCTGACATAGCATGTATCAGCATTCCAGCGCTGACATATGAAAAGAGAGGAGAAGCTTGAACTTTTGCCTACTTAATTCCTTTGAAGTTTCTGTTTCCTCGGAGATGGGAGGAGGGGGGACATTCCTGTGATCTGACGGAGATGGGATGAGGAGAGTGCCTTGGAAGATAGCCAATGAGACGCAGAGAATTGGGGATCGGAAAGGGAGGGCTTGGGGGGCAAAGGTCAGTGCTGACCGTGAAAGAGCCAGGGACAGATCACTATGCTCAATAAAGAGAAAATTTCCTCAAAGATTGGCAGTTTGGAAATTCATTTATTTTGAGATAGCATCGAAACCTGACAGACGGTCAGCACTGACCTTTGCCCCACAATCCCTCCCAGCATGGGAGCATGACCATAATCAGGGATGGGAGAGAGAGTATTTTTCTCCAATGCTTTCTACCTGTCCTATCAAGTGTAATAAGAAGGACATGCTCTGAATCCCAACTATTAAAGCGTATGATTTGGTGGACCCAGGAATTACCCCTTCTACATCATGTTCACTGCCCTTTGGAGCAAAATTCCACGTAAAGTTAGATTGAGCAGGATCAAGTTGGAAGATCGTTTAGTTCAGGGCAGGGGTGAAATCCAGCAGGTTCTGACAGGTTCTGGAGAACCGGTAGCGGAAATTTTGAGCAGTTCGGAGAACCGGCAAATGCCACCTCTGGCTGGCCCCAGAGTGGGGTGGGAATGGAGATTTTGCAGTATCCTTCCCCTGGAATGGAGTGGGAATGGAGGGTGGGCATAGCCAGCTCGATGTCACTCATGATGGGGGCACCTGTGGTGGCCCGAGAGCTCTGCCAGAGAAAACGGGCTCCCGAGCTCCGTTTCCAGCTGCGATGGCCTCCTGCAGCCATCTGCCAGTGAAAACTGGAGCTTGGGAGGACTCACATGTGGCCTTCCCAAGCTACGTTTTCACTGTCAGAGGCACCGCAGGCCAGTCCTTCATGCCAGTTTTCAGGGCGGCCTACGTGGGCCAATTCTAAGCACCCTGTGGGCCAGATTTGAAACCTCGAGTTTGAAACCCCTGGTTTAGTTCGCGAGTTGTGTGAATTTGTGCTAATGTTTTTTTATCCTCGCTTGCCATTCTTCACTTCTGCTTTCTATGGTGGTGGGTTCCTGTGCATGTGTTTTATATTTATATGGATGTTTTAGTGTCTTCACCCTTCAGAATCACTTGGTAAGATGGGGACTGTATAAATCTGAATGAATGAATGAATGAATGAATGAATGAATGAATGAATGAATGAATCTGCTGTAGTTTGAGAATATCTGGAAGCTTAGAGTTTCCAGCCTTGGATTAAAAAGTTTACTAGAATGAAAGGATGAGTTTATATTTATTTATTTATTCATTCATTCATTCATTCATTCATTCATTCATTCATTCATTTATTGGTTCAATTTATATGCCACCCTTCTCCGGAGACTCAGGGCGGCTTACAGTGCGTTAAGCAATAGCCTTCATACTTTTTGTATATACTTGCTTAGTAGGGCTTTCGCCCCCACCCCCCTAAGCAGTATTCTTTTTTATATAAAGTCAGCTTATTGCCCCCACAATCCGGGTCCTCATTTTACCTACCTCGAAAGGATGGAAGGCTGAGTCAACCTTGAGCCTGGTGAGATTCGAACTTGCAGGAATTGCAGCCAGCTGGTGCTACTTAACAGTACTTTAGTCTGCTGCGCCACCAAGGCGCAGTTTCTTATCCATGTTGACATTACATACATACATACATACATACATACATACATACATACATGAGCAGGTGTTTTATTGCTAAATACTGTTGGACAATACTCTTGGAAAATAAAAAGGGGAACAGCTTCCAGACTGAATAATCAATGTTCTAGTTTTTATATTCTTCCTTGGTGTACACATTCAGGACATAATTCTATGTTTTAAGTTGAAACCTCATTCCTATTTTTCACGTCAGAAATCCCAGTTTTCAATGGGGAGGGAGGGATATTTAAAGGAAGCCTGAAAAGAACATAGCAAAGCTGGAAAGAACTTACATTTCAGTTATATTGTCGGTGAATAACTGCACCGGCAGGTAAGATGAGTGATGCAGTCACCTGTTTGTTTGCACATGTGCTGGTTCATTGGATGAACAAAAACAAAATGGTGGAAAGGAATCACCGCAGGGAGAGGTCAGTGATGAGCAATTCCCTGACAATGTTTTACCAAGAGCTCCTTTGAGAGCCACAAACATGGACAGAATTTATTTCCTAGCTCAAAAGAGATAGATAGAATTCTTTATTGGCCAAGTGTGATTGGACACACAAGGAATTTGTCTTTGGTGCAGATGCTCTCAGTGTACATAAAAAGACAAGATACGTTCATCAAGAATCATTAGAATAGAATAGAATAGAATAGAATAGAATAGAATAGAATAGAATAGAATAGAATAGAATAGAATTCTTTATTGGCCAAGTGTGATTGGACACACAAGGAATTTGTCTTTGGTGCATACGTTCTCGGTGTACATAAAAAGAAAAGATACATTCGTCAAGAATCATAAGGTACCACACTTAATGATAGTCATAGAGTACAAATAAGCAATCGAATCATACTGGGAAACAATATAAATCATAAGGATATAAGCAACAAAGTTACAGTCATAAGTCGGAGGAGATGGGTGATAGGAACGATGAGAAGATTAATAGTAATAGTAATGCAGACTTAGTGAATAGTTTGACAGTGTTGAGGGAATTATTTGTTCAGCAGAGTGATGGCCTTCAGGAAAAAAAACTGTTCTTGTATCGAGTTGTTCTGGTGTGCAGTGCTCTATAGCAGGGGTCTCCAACCTTGGCAACTTTACAACTTGTGGACTTCAACTCCCAGAATTCCTCAGCGAGCTTTGCCAACTTTATGACTTGTGGACTTCAGCTCCCAAAATTCTGGGAGCTGAAGTCCACAAATCTAAAGTTGCTAAGGTTGGAGACCCCTGCTCTATAGTGTCGTTTTGAGGGTAGGAGGAGGAGGAGGAAGAAGAAGACTTCCTCACTCTCACACAAACAAACCATCCCTTGACTTTTCAAGGAGATCCTGAATTTCTTCCAAACCTGGGACAGGGCCTGGCATCGCTCCATCACTCCAGGTTCTGCTCCTTGGGCGGATTAGAAGCGTAACGGAATATCGGGAGAGAGTGGGAGGGAATTGTAGGAGTAACGGCTTCTAAATATAGAAGATCAAAACGATGACACATGAGAGTTTCTTGACTGACAGTTGCTCAGAACAAAGAGTTGAGTGTGGAGCCTCACTTCACCAATACTGCTTTCAAGTCCCTGATTCCAGATGGCAGGAAGTGGTAGAAAGCCAGAACAATACTGTGTGGTTTTTTTTTTAAAAAAAAATAATAATAAAAAAAATCAGCAGCAAGAGCCAGATTTTTCCATCCCTTCGCAAGATGGTGACTCAAGAAAGACCTTCTGGTGTTACGTGACACCCAGGCAGCCAGGATTCACAATTGGTGGCGGTTCCGTTTTTGAGGACAAAAGCAAAACTGTGATGCCCAAGTGGACAGGTGATCTGATCAAAGGGCCAGGAGGTATTACAGGAAGAGAACCGAGAAGAGAAATGAAGAAATACTGCTGTGGAGAAATGCTGGCGAGAGATTTGTAAAGTCCTTCTGCTATCTCGAGCTTTAATTTAAGAAACGGACTGGACAGAGGGATGTACACAAACCTCTATAAGTATTTTCAATTTTGGGTTTCCTCTTACATTGAGGAAGTAGGGACGTGGTGGTTCAGTGGCTAAGATGCTGAGCTTGTCGATCGAAAGGTCGGCAGTTCAGCGGTTCGAATCCCTAGTGCCGCATAACGGGGTGAGCTCCCGTGACTTGTCCCAGCTTCTGCCAACCTAGCAGTTCGAAAGCACGTAAAAAATGCAAGTAGAAAAATAGGGACCACCTTTGGTGGGAAGGGAACAGCGTTCTGTGCGCTTTTGGCGTTGAGTCATGCCAGCCACATGACCACGGAGACATCTTTGGACAGCGCTGGCTCTTCGGCTTTGAAACGGAGATGAGCACCGCCCCCTAGAGTCGGGAACGACTAGCACATATCTGTGAGGGGAACCTTTACCTTTACCTTTATCCCCGTGAGTTAACCTGCATTTGATTAGACCATCGATGGGCAAATACTTAATTGCTGAGGTCTTGACTGAGGTAAACCTTTACCTTTATCTTACTTTGAGCCTACACAAATGCCGTAGGTGCAGGTAAACTTAGCAACTTACCATCGTTCATTTAGTGACTGTTTGAACTTACAACGGCACTGAGAAAAAGAAAGATGACTGTTTTTTCTACTGACGACCATTGTGGCATCTTCAAGGTCACATGATCAACATTGGGCAACAATATTTATGACGGTTGCACTGTCCCGGGGTCATGTGATCACCTTTTGTAAATAGAAAAAAAAAGTCAAAGAGGAAACCAGATTCGGTTAACAACTATGTTACTAACTTAATTGCAGCTGTTAGGAAATGATAATTACCTAACTTGTTGGGTTGGCAATATATAAACCCTCAATATAGCTTTAAGACTGTATTGCTGTATTGCATCATACTGTGTCCTGATTGGTTAGGTCTGTAGCCAATGTCCTTAAGAGGGAGCTTGAAACATGGTTTGTTTCTCTTTGCTGATAATTATTGCTCTTTGCTAATCGTTATTACTATTTACTGCTCTTTGCTGTGTTTGCTACTGTTGGCAACTGTTTATTGTGTATGACTACGACGACTGGTAAGAAGACTTTGTTATTGGAATATCCCTGGACTATTGTTTTACTATCTACTGCTTTATCTGTGTATGACCTGGACTGTTTATTGGACTGTGCCTTATAACTATTTCCTAAAAATAAACACAACTCAGTGTATCTGTGTGTTGGCTGTTTATTCGCAACTGCTCTCAATCGCTTTCATGTGCACACCCTTGCTACTCTAGGGTTGCTCTGCGAATTCCTTAACAGCAGCGATTCACTTAATAACTGTCAGTTTGTTGCAGCACACACAAGCAGACGATTAAGCAGGATTCAAACACGTCTTTATATACATAACAACACATAACAACACATAAGGCATACAATACCCTTGTAGGTTTTTCCACGTTGTAGAGAAGAGAAATAGCAAGTAGAAACACAGCACAAAATTGAAGCACAAAATGGAGGAGAGCAAAATGGAGAAGACAGAAGCTAGTGACCTAAAGCCACACCCAGGCTCCAAACTGTCTCTTATGGTCCCATACAACAAATACTATGTTTCAGTTACCAAACAGCCCTCATTGGCTGACCTGTTGCTATGCCCTATTCCAGTTCATGAATATACTCTGACACTCCTCCCTTCATAACTGAAATAGAAATAAAATTGAATATCTTAATATTCTTCCCAGACCTGTATTTGAAGACCATACTCACATGACATAGGACCCGGGTACCTTTGAGACCGACTTCTGCCACCAATAGCCTCCCACCGGCCAGTCCGCTCCCACAGAGAGGGTCTCCTTAGGGCGCTATCGGCCAAGTTATGTCGGCTGGCGACACCCAGGGGGAGGGCCTTCTCTGTGGGAGCCCCAGCCCTGTGGAATGAACTGTCCCCGGAAATGCGTAAGATCTCCGACCTCCATGTATTCCGCTGTGCCCTCAAGACCCTGCTGTTCCGCCAGGCTGGGCTATCAATGTAATGATTTTAAATTGGGTGTTTTAAATTTGGGGTTTTAAATCTGAGCCGAAATTATTTAATAATTTTAATTATTTTTAAATTGATGTCTGTCTTTGTGCTTTTAATAGGCTGTAAACCGCCCTGAGTCCTTCAGGAAAAGGGCGGTATAGAAATAAAATTATTATTATTATTATTTCCCTTCAAATACTTAAGAATTCCTTTTTATACCCATCCAATAACTGTGGCAGGAAAAGTCATAAGATGGGGCCAACCTCACTTAACAACTGTCTCACTTAGCAGCAGAAATTTTGAGTCCAGGTGTGGTTGTACTCCTGCCATGAAGCTCTTGCAAGGTGATCTCACTTCTCTTTTCAACAGAAGAAGCTTTTCTGCCCCATCGCAAGCCAAGGGAGGAAAGCACCAGAAAGACCCACACACCAGTGGTGAAATCCAATTTTTTTTACTACCGGTTTTGTGGGCGTAGCTTGGTGGGCGTGGTGTGGCTTGGTGGGTGTGGCTTGGTGGGCGTGGCAGGGGAAGGATATTGCAAAATCTCCATTCCCACCCCACTCTGGGGCCAGCCAGAGGTGGCATTTGCCGGTTCTCCGAACTACTCAAAATTTCCGCTACCGGTTCTCCAGAACCTGTCAGAACCTGCTGGATTTCACCCTTGCCACACTTCTTTCTAAAGCTGCAGAAAAGCTGCATTTCTTCCTTGTCTCAAATCTTTGGCTGCTTTTAAACTATTCCTTTATTTTAGAACACGAAGTGGGCTGCTGGTTGGCAGTACTCTTGAAGCAATTTGCAAAACCAAGTCAAACATTCTAATTTTGTGTTAAAAACATACAACCGAGGCGCAGACCAGAAAATGATGTGAAAACCTAGCTTAAAACCCAAAGATTTTCAAAGGGAGGAGATAAAGTTACAGATCTCAAACCAGGACCAAAAGTTGCATAAACCAGTGTTGGAAGAAATACCCAGGTCCAGGTCCAAGCCAGGAGAAAGGCACTGGAGACAAAATGGAGGCTGGAGGCTGATTGGAAAGAGGGACCATTTATTGATAAAGCAGAACCACCAAGCACATGGTTCTGGGCAGCTGACCACATGGAATTGAGAGTGGGTGGCTTTTATATCTTCTCTTGGGCTTTGCACTTGAACTTCCTGTTCCTGTGCAAGAACATGTATTCTATTGGCTGTTGTAGGGGTCATAGCTGGCTCTGTAGGTTGTCTGAGCCAAGCTTGGTTGAAGCTTGGTTTGCTGATGCAATGAAGGGACTTGTTGGGCAATTCCTATTGTGACTGAGGGCTAATCTTACCTTTGTTCAGACCTTGCTGCAGAAATCCGCTTATGAACAGAGCTAGCTATCTCTTTATATCTTAAGTGCTGGCATCTGCCGAGGACCATCAAGAAAGGTTGGAGGCTGCTTTCTGTCTCCAAGAGCATGTTTCTCCATTTCTCATCCAGGGAAATATAATATTCTGCCTTTTTAATGTTTCTCAGAACATTTCATTCTTCTAGGAGAGGGGTGGGTGCTAACTTTCTACACCAGGGATATCATTTAATCAGGGGTCCTACTCAGCAGGTTCTGGAGAACCTGTAGCGGAAATTTTGAGTAGTTCGGAGAACTGGCAAATACCACCTCTGGCTGGCCCCAGAGTGGGGTGGGAATGGAGATTTTGTAATATCCTTCCCCTGGAGTGGGATAGGAATGGAGATTTTGTAGTATCCTTCCCCTGCCACGCCCACCAAGCCACACCAAGCCCACCAAGCGATGCCCACCGAACCAGTAGTAAAAAAAAATTGAATTCCACCACTGCGTTTAAGGATGGCAGTTCAGAGTCGAGGTACCCCACTGAAGGACATGTTCTAATGGGACCCACCTGTGTCTCATTCACTAAACATCAATCAAGGAGCAGCATTCAAAGTATCTGATCTCGAGCTGAAACCAAGTTTTGTTACAAAAACATCCTCTCCAGAAATCGTCCCGCAAAAGGGGATTTCAGCCTGAAATGGCCGAAATGGCAAAATTGACTACTTTGCTTAAAGAAAAGAACAGACGTACTTCGGTTTCCACATGGAAACCACTTCTGAACTTCATGCTTGAAGTGGAAAAGAATGAAACTCTGACTTTGGGTTTTATAGATTAGATGGATAGATCTTTACAGAAATGGCTGGTTCATGTTATTATGAAAAAGCAAAAAGCTGTGATTTGGTGTTAATGCCTTGGTCTACTGCAACAGAGAGAGTTGGAAATTAATGTTCCTTTTTCTTTTTTTCCTTATCCTTCCTCACTTCTCTTCCCCCCTTTTCCTCCCCCGCTGCTTTTCTATTTACTTTTTTGTATTTTATAATATTTTATAACTCAATATAAACGTTAAACCGGAAACACTGAAAGGGTATAGCTACCATTGAGAATTAGCAACATTAACCTTCCTTCCTCCATAAAAAAGTCAAACCCAGTTGGCAACTGAAGTTTATTTCACTTCTAATGCTGTAATAACATGCCCCACCAGGGACGAAGGATACAGGAGGAAAAAAATTAAAGTTGCGTTTAAGTGCAAGCTGATCCCATTTTATACCGTCAAACTGATACCCATGAGCCAAACTACAGTTCGCTTTTGGCATTGTGGCTTCTCTGTTTTTTGCAGTGTGGCTTGCCCTCAAAAGGGAGGATGCATTTGAAAGAAATGTGCACCCGAGTGCCAATTTTTAAAAGAATGATTCCTAAACTTTTTCAGGAATAAGATGGGCTGAAAAGTGAAAATTGGAAAGACGCTCTCGACCAGTTTTTTAATAGCATAAAAATAGTGAGAGCCAGTTTAATGCAATGATTAAGGCGATGATAGATTGATTGATCAAACGTATATGCTGCCCAGAGTTCCTTTGATAGAGAGACGGGCAACGTATAAATTGGATTTATACGTTGCACTATACATTTGCACTACTCAGGGGAGCCTGAGGACACAGATAAACCTCCAAGTGCTTCAACGACCGTCAGGAAGGGTGCAAATGACCAGCTGTCTGCAAGGAATATAAATCCTTCCATTGGCTGAGAATCTCTACAGAATAATGATAATGGCAATGATGATTACAATAACAACAACAACAATAATAATCATATAACAGCACCAGAAGAACTGAAGAAGCTTCTTGGATGAGAAGCAAAATGTCTTTAAGGAAAAACTGGCTTAGGACCTGGTTATCTACGGGACCGCCTACTACCACCAATAGCCTCCCACCGGCCAGTACGCTCTCATAGAGAGGGACTCCTCCGGGTGCCGTCAGCCAAACAGTGTCGGCTGGCGACCCCTATGGGGAGAGCCTTCTCTGTGGGGGCACCTACCGTCTGGAATGAGCTCCCCCCAGAGATACGGAGGATCCCGGATCTGCGCACCTTCCGCCGTGCTGTGAAGACCTTTTTATTCCATCAAGCGGGCTTGGCCTAATCTCCTCCCTCTTTTAATATGTAAATTTTAATCTGTTTTTAAATTATTGGGGTGTTTTAATTTGTCCGGGCCAAAATGATTTAAATTTGATTTTATCTGGTTTTTAAATTTTTTGTATTTATGTATTTTATTGTTTGGCTGTTCACTGCCCTGAGTCCTTCGGGAGTAGGGCGGTATACAAATCAAATAAACTAAACTAAACTAAACTAAAAACAAAGTCCAATCACCTTTTGCAAAAATGCCATTGGGACAATCCGTGACTGAGAATCTCCATAGACTATCATTGGGATATTTTATCCTATTTTTGATGTTTTCATTGTAAGTGGCCACGAACCACTTGTGGAGTGGGCAGCTATGTCCATGGACTAAATAAATAAACCCTCATAATTGCTAAACATTTGCAGAAATGCACGCTGGTCTCTGCCTCTCTCTCTCTCTCTCTCCGATGGGTGTCTGTTTTCCCTTTGAAATTGTCAACTGCCTTAGGATAATAAATTGTCTGGATTTCTAGCAAAACACGAACAAGCCAAGAACAATACACCATGTCTGAAGCCACAGCCCTCCCATCAAAGCCCAGGATGGAACTAAAAGGGACTCGGCTGTAAACAGTGCAGATCTTCTTTTTAAAGGCATTTTGTTTGATATAAATCTTTCCAAACCGAACTCCCGTTAGGCAAGGCGGGTTTGATTAGACCTCTGTTAACCAGACCGGGAGGGAACATGAGCTACTTTGAACTGTTAAAAAAAGGCTGGGATCAAAGTTGGAGAGCTGTAGAGGGTGGAGGGGGGGAGAGAGAGATTTTGGGTGGACTCACAAGCAGCGAAGGCTGCAGGGCAGGGTCGGGGGGCTGTGTGGGGGTGGGCTGCCAAACAGCTGGAGGAAAAGACACATTTAAAGAAGATAGCTTGGCGTCAGGTGTCTTGGACTCACAGAAAATGTGTCCTTGCTTATATGTTTTTGAAGAGCAATTTGAACATGGTTGTCCTCGAGAAACCAGCAGAAACATGCCCTGTCCAACTTTGCTTAGAATAGAATAGAATAGAATAGAATAGAATAGAATAGAATAGAATAGAATAGAATAGAATAGAATAGAATTTTTTCACTAAAAAAAGTTTTAAAAAGTTCCAACGATCAGCTGTGACAATCAGCTGTGCCCGCGATTGTTGGAACCTTTTTTTTTTAACTTTTTTAAAGCATTTTTTTTACTATCTGTTCAGGCGAACTGGTAGCATTTTTTATTACCGGTTCCGGCAAACTGGCCCAAACCGGTAGCATTTCACCGCTGATTGTAAATCAACAAAAGAAAATGCAAATCTTGAACATTGGGTGAATCAAGGAAACCATGACTGAGTTAAACTTGGATAAATTTGCAGTCGTGATGGAGGTAGACAGGTTGGAAATCAGATACTAGTTGCAGAATAAATAGCCTGAGAGCCTTTTCACCAGCAAATTACTGTTTTACCCCTTCCTGCATCAGTGAAAAACAACAGAGGCATGAAATTGTCTGTCCCACAGCCAATTCCTTTCCAGCCTTTATTGCTTCTGCTCCATCCATTGCTGATCATTTGACTTTCTTCCCAGGTAGTGAAGCCTAATATATCTTCCATTCTTTAAGACTGCCCTTGGACAACGCCAAATGATGGAGGTTATTAAACAAGGGTGAAATGCTCCCAGTTCGGACCGGATCGGGCAAACCGGTAGCGATTGTGGCAGGTGGTTCGGAGAACCGGTAGCGATGGTGGCGCGAGGCTCCGCCTTCACCCCTGGTATTAAAAGATACTTTAACACTGTAAAAGGCTACAGACGGCTTCATGTTGTCTAACTCATAAGCTAGAGAAGAACTTAGAATGACCAATTGGGAAGGGATCTTGGAGCTCTTCCAGTCCAACTCCCTGCTGAAGCAAGAAACCCAGGGACCAGAGGTGGGTTTCAGCAGGTTCTGACCAGTTCTGGAGAACCAGTAGCGGAAATTTTGAGTAGTTCGGAGAACCGGTAGTAAAAATTCTGACTGGCCCCGCCCCCATCTATTCTCTGCCTCCCGAGTCCCAGCTGATCGGGAGGAAATGGGGATTTTGCAGTAACCTTCTCCTGGATTGGGGTGGGAATGGAGATTTTGAAATATCCTTCCCCTGGAGTGGGGTGGGAATGGAGATTTTACAGGATCCTTCCCTTCCCATGCTCACCAAGCCACACCCACCAAGCCACACCATGCCCACCAAGCCACGCCCACAGAACCAGTAGTAAAAAATTTTAAATCCCACCACTGCCCTAAACATTTCTGGACAAATGGTTGTCCAGTGTCTTCTAAAAAACCTCCAGTGATGGAGCACCCACAACTTCTGAAGGCAACCCGTTCCACCGATTAATTGCTCTCGCTGTTAGGACATTTCTCCTTAGTTCTAGGTTGAATCTCCCTTTGATAACTGTCCATCCATTACTTCTTGTCCTGCCCTCAAGTGCTTTGGAGAATAGATCGATGCTTGAAGGCAGCGTCACGGGGACATGGCAAGAAACCAAGGCAGTCAAAGCATCCTTGGGCCATAGTGTGACGCCAGAGGAGACGTGGCCAGAAGCAAACTTGGCAAGTTCTAGAGCAGGAGTCTGCAACCTTAAACACTCAAAGAGCCATTTGCACCAGTTTCCCACAGAAAAGAAAACACCGGGAGCCTCAAAAGCTGGGTGGGTGTGGCCAACTCGACATCACTCACTCCTGCCCAGTCACATGACACTCACCCCCCAGCCATGCCTACTCAGGTTTTGTGGCTTCCAGTGTTTTCTGTGGGAAACAGGTATCTCTCTCTTTGTGTGTGGCGTGTTTCCAAGGATCTTACCCAATAACTCCAACACGAAATGTTCTTGAATCAGAGTTCTTTATTAATCAGTTATTTCTATGACAGGTGAACGTCTGGAAGTGGATCTGGATCCCTGGACCACACCTTATATACCTGGGAGGCGGAGCTAAGGTAAGGAGGGATCAGGGGAAGGGCTAGGTGGGTGAATGGGGTTAACCCTTACTCTGCCATGGGGAAGCAATGTTAGCCATTTATATGTAACATTGTGTCTCTTTCTCTTTCTCTCTCCTTCCCTCTTTCCCTCTCCCTCTCCCTCTCTCCTCTCCCTCTCTCTCATGTCTCATATCTCTCAGTGTCAGGGCATTGATTAATCCCATTCTGCTTTTGGGATAATCACACCTGATTATGAGTGGTGGATCGAGACCTTTCCTTGCAAGTATACTTTAAGAAAACAAAACCCGAAGATATTTCTTCTAAGAAAACTCATTTATTTGTTATAAAGAAAATAAAACATCTAACTGATCTAATAAGTTACATTTTGAATAAAAGTTCATACCGGCTGCTTCTCAGCCGGACTTCTGGCAAGAACAAAGGAAAATGTGTGTGAAAGAATGTGTGTGCAGTACATGCGCAGTTTAGCTTACTGATAAGGATTCTTGGCATGCTACGGAAAGTCTGATAGTTCAGAAATGAGAGCTCAGCTGGTAAATAAAAAAACGCAGTGACACTCAGGCCAGGCAAGGAGTGACTAGAAGGGAAGGGTGAGGGGTGAGGCCAGCCAATGGTGGGTTCAGCTGATAGGGAGCCACAGCAGGGGGACAAAAGAGCCACATGCGGCTCTGGAGCTGCAGGTTGCCGACATCCGTTCTAGAGTACTACGCCTTAAACTGCAGCAACGTATTTACCAAGAAGACAAGTTGTATTTATGAATTGGCCAGTGCAAAACAGTGGTGGGTTGCCCCCCCCGATTCGGACCGGTTCTATAGAACTGGTAGTGAAACCGACCGGAGGCTCCACCCACTGACCCGGACGTCATCAGAAGTGATCTTCGCTTGCACGATGCGAACGGATGGTAAAGGTAAGTAGAACCCACCCCGGGTGCAAAATTTCAGAGAACCTGGGAGAACTCAAAATCTGCAAGATGGCAGGTGTGGCATCCGCTCTCCATTCTGCAGATTTAGTAGCTGCTGACAGTTCAGGCTGATTCTTGGCAAGCTGGAACAGGAGCCGAGAGACTTACAAAATTATCCCACTGCCTTGCGGAAAGGAAGAAAGGAACCCATATCAGTTGAATTTCTGCCAGCTGCGCAACTTTTAAAAAGTAGTTCTCTGCCCTTCGAGTGTGTGTTTATGACAATCTGTGCAGCCTAAGTACTTATAAGCAGGACTTGCTGATTTTCATTGGGTAAAAAAAAAATAAAAAATGCTTAGCACATGTTTTGGCTGTCATTAACATTGTTTACAAAGGCACTGTGAAGTCTCTGAGCTCAGTCTCCAAAACAGAAATGGGTTGTTTGAAGCCCGACAAAGCCCCTCATCAGAAGAAATGACAAGGAACTGAAAAATGGGTATCCTAGCAGAAACCACTAAAGAGGATTGCTGGCAAATTTCTCCAGCTTAGATGGATCTCCAGGTCCTTGTTTTCATTGAGGAGCAATTATAAACTTGCCTAGGAAACATGTTATGCTTTCAAGGACATTATATATAAGTGTTTAATATTTCTGTGTTGTGTCTGCCTTAAAAATGGCCATTTATTTTCAGTACATTTCCTTCCTTCCTTCCTTCCTTCCTTCCTTCCTTCCTTCCTTCCTTCCTTCCTTCCTTCCTTCCTATCCAAAGTAGGAAAAGAGATCATGGATTCATAACATGTTGTGCTGAAACAAATAAACTGTATTATCATTACATTCTTGCAATGGTTTCTTTCTGAGTTTGGCATATTGTGCGAATCCAGCCATTGCGGCTTGCAGGACAGGGTTTGTGTCTTAGCAAATTGTACAAATTCAGGATTTATTCGAATAAATTGTGGTTAATCAAATCATGGCTGGGAAGTATTAGGTGTGTTAACTGCCCTGAGTTATTTATCAAAATAGTAAAGGCAGGATATCAATAATAAAATACATAATGAGTGAATGTCTTTTTCTGGTGGGGGAGGTTAGTTAGCTTTTACATCCAATGAGAGGATGTGAAAGAGAAGGAAAAAAGCAATTCCAGTTAGGTGAGCCCAGCTTTGAGCTCAAGCAAATTCTGCATTGTTAAGGTTAATGTAGGTTAATTAAAAGGGACATGGTGGCTCAGTGGCTAAGACACTGAGCTTGTCGATCGAAAGGTCGGCAGTTCAGCGGTTCGAATCCCTAGTGCCGCGTAACGGGGTGAGCTCCCGTTATTTGTCCCAGCTTCTGCCAACCTAGCAGTTCGAAAGCAGATAAAAAATGCAAGTAGAAAAATAGGGACCACCTTTGGTGGGAAGGAAACAGAGTTCCGTGCGCCTTTGGCGTTGAGTCATGCCAGCCACATGACCACGGAGACGTCTTCGGGCAGCGCTGGCTCTTCGGCTTTGAAACGGAGATGAGAACCGCCCCCTAGAGTCGGGAACGACTAGCATATATGTGCGAGGGGAACCTTTACCTTTAGGTTAATTAATTATTATATTATTTAGGTTGGGCTTGTCTTTGCAATAGAGATCTGCTTTTTTAAAAATGCCAATACTAAAAATAGCTTTCTAACCTAAATAGAAACCCTCATTTCATCTTTATGTTATTTGTGCAGGATTCTGATTATTTGTATGAATATTATACTTATTATTTTTCTTCCTTTTTTACTTTTGGCCAAATCCCCTATTATTGTTGCTTGCACTGATATTTTTCATTTAGAAATGGAAAAAAAACCTTATGGAAAGTAAGAAATTTCTTTGGAAATTTCTTCTTCTTTTTTTTTTAATTGAAAAAGTTTTACAAATACAAATTTTCCCATTTCCCCCCCCCCTTCCCTCCCTAACCCTCCCTAACCCTCCCCTCCTCCCATGACTTCCCCAAGGTGAAATCCATCCACATTATATTATATCATACTTTACCACCCTTCTATTCTCCCCCCTGTGTATTATACATTTCTACATAACAATAAGCTATTTTACCCCCTATATACTATACCTTTCTATACAACATTCAGCTAAAAGCTATCTGGTACTTCCTAGTTTGATATTTATTCTGCACATAATCAATCCATTTCTTCCACTCCCATGCATAAGTCTCTTGAGTCCGGTCTTTTAAGTATTTCTTTGGAAATTTCGATGTAGAAAGCTCCTGGTTTATGCATCCATAGATTAGGGGTTAAAATCAGAAGCCAGTTACCAAAAAGCCTCATAAGGGCATATGTTTTAATTTTAGCTCTCCATTAAGAGCTCTGTGTCTCTTTTTGCTGGACCACAAAGATCCAGAGAGGGAACAGTTTTCTGTTTCTTTTTGTAGCCAATTATATTATGGCAATTAGTGTCGGTAGCTGGACATTCAATCATCATCTGCGCTCATATATAAATAGATACAGTAGAAGTAAACTCTTTTCATAAGTCCTGGTCTGATGCAGGAGTTTTAAATTGCACATGAATGTAATGCTATAGTTATATTCATTCTGCAAACAATACAAAACTATTTGCAAAGTGATACAGAAAACTCTTAACTCCTTGCTGTCATCTATTGGCTGTCCACAGCTTTGCAGCCTGAAGGTGGTTGACTTAATATTGTAGAGCTGAAATATTTTCCTACTGGTTTGGTTTCTATAGTTTGCCATTTCTGACATCCAGATCTATTCGTTTATCCATAGAAGAATAGAATAGAATAGAATAGAATAGAATAGAATAGAATAGAATAGAATAGAATAGAATAGAATAGAATAGAATAGAATAGAATAGGGTAGGGTAGGGTAGGGTAGGGTAGGGTAGGGTAGGGTAGGGTAGGGTAGGGTAGAGTAGAGTAGAGTAGAGTAGAGTAGAATATGGAATAGAATAGAATAGAGTAGAGTGGAATAGAAAATAGAATAGAATAGAATAGAATAGAATAGAATAGAATAGAATAGAATAGAATAGAATAGAATAACAGAGTTGGAAGGGACCTTGGAGGTCTTCTAGTCCAACCCCCTGCTTAGGCAGAAAACCCTACATTACTTCAGACCGGTGATGGGTTTCAAATTTTGTTACTACCGGTTCTGTGGGCGTGGCTTGGTAGGTGTGGCAGAGCTTGGAGGGCGTGGCAGGGGAAGGATACTGTAAAATCTCCATTCCCTCCCCACTCCAGGGGAAGGTTACTGCAAAATCCCCATTTCCTCCCAATCAGCTGGGAATTGTGAGGCAGAGAATACATGGGGGTGGGGCCAGTCAAAATTTTTACTACCGGTTCTGTGGGTGTGGTTTGGTGGGCGTGGCATGGCATGGCATGGCTTGGTGGGCGTGGCTTGGTGGGCATGGCAGGGGAACTCCTGGGACTCAGGAGGCAGAGATTAGATGAAGGTGGGGCCAGTCAAAATTTTTACTACCGGTTCTCCGAACTACTCAAAATTTCTGCTACCGGTTCTCCAGAACTGGTCAGAACCTGCTGAAACCCACCTCTGCTTCAGACAAATGGTTATCCAACATCTTAGTTAAAACTTCCAGTGTTGGAACATTTACAACTTCTGGAGGCAAGTTGTTCCACTGATTAATTGTTCTAACTATCATGAAATTTCTCCTTAATTCTACGTTGCTTCTCTCCTCGATGAGTTTCCACCCCTTGCTTCTTGTCCTGCCCTCAGGTACTTTGGAGAATAGCTTGACTCCCTCTTCTTTGGGGCAGCCCCTGAGATATTGGAAGACTGCTATCATGTCTCCCCTAGTCCTTCTTTTCATTAAACTAGACATACCCAATTCTCAACCATTCTCCATATGTTTTAGCCTCCGGTCCCCTCATCATCTGGTTGGTGATAACAGAGAACCTTAATTATAGAGCCTGGATAGCTCAGCATACTAATGCATTGTAATTAACATCCAGCTGTCTGCAATTACTGTAAGTTCGAATCTCACCAGGCTCAAAGTTGACTCAGCCTTCCATCCTTTCTAAGGTAGGTGAAATGAGGACCCAGTTTGTGGGGGCAATAAGATGACTTTGTATAAATATACAAAAGTATGAAGTCTATTGCTTAACGCATTGCAAGCCGCCCTGAGTCTCCGGAGAAGGGCGGCATATAAATCAATTTTTTTAAAAAAAAATATGACAAAACAACAGGTGGGTGAGATATTAAAATTATTCCTAGACTCAACCGGACTGCAGGAAGGAAAAATCAAAGGGTTAGGGTTACTCTATATTAAAAACAAGCAAACAAATACAAACTTCTATAGAACATTCAAAGTTTAGGCTTTTTTTTTTTTTTTGGAAAGTTCTGAATGTGACATGTGTATAGTTAAAAGTGGAAGAGGCTGATGTTTCTCCTCCGCTATAATTCCAGGTGTTTTGGTCTCGCAACAGGTTCAAACCACCTCTTGCGATCGTGGATGAAGTCCTCCAGAACCCTTTTCCTTTTGAGTCTCATGTGGTTTTCGTCATCCTCTTTACATATGCTGGTAATCTGGAAGGAGCAGCTAAGTGGAAAGATCTCTGTATTGTGGTGTCTCCTTGAAGCATGACAGATGAGATTATTCCCAGATGTATTTCCAGCAGCCCAGGATGGATGTGGTAAAACTCCATGATGAAAACCAAACCCATGGCCAGATGGGCTGTGCCCAGTTCAGCATTGTTCACCTCAGCTGCTTCCAAGAATCTTCCAGAAGAAACGGCTCCTGAGCCTTTCGCTGTTAGTAAAACGAAGGCATTATTTATTTTAAGCAAATGTCTATCTGATGGAGACCCTCCTCTCCAAATATTGGGATACCACACAGGAGTGGGCTTCAAAAATGTTAGCAAGGGGTCCTCTGCGTGGTTGCCTGGGTGGGCGGGGCCATGGTGGGCGTGGCCTAGTTGACCTCCTGCACCACAGTGTGTGTGTGGGGGGGGGGTGTTTTTGCCCTCCCCAAGCTCCGGAGGCTTTTCTTGAGGCTCCGGGAGGGCGAAAACAGCTCCCCCAGGCTCTAGAGGCCTCTAGAGGCCGGAAACGGGCTCATTTTTGGCCTTCCCAAACTTCTGGTAGGCCTGTTTTTCACCCTCACCAAGCCGCCCAGTGGTGGGTTTCAAAATTTTTTACTACCGGTTCTGTGGGCATGGCTTGGTGGGTGTAGCATGGCTTGGTGGGCATTGCAGGGGAAGGATACTGTAAAATCTCCATTCCCACCCCACTCCAGGGGAAGGTTATTGCAAAATCCCCATTTCCTCCCGATCAGCTGGGATTTAGGAGGCAGAGAATAGATGGGGGCGGGGCCAGACAGAATTTTTACTACCGGTTCTCCAAACTACTCAAAATGTCCACTACCAGTTGTCCTGAACTGCTCAGAACCTGCTGAAACCCATCTCTGGAGCCGCCACGCGTACCCTGCACTTACCTGCATCCAAAACAGGTCGCGTGGGGACTCCTGGGAGGGGCGGGGCCAGCCAGGAATGGGATTTGGGGGTTCTCCGAACTGCATAGAATCTTAGCTAGAGGTTCTCCCGAACCCCCATCAACCTACCCCTGATACCAAACAAATTGCCTTAAGAATACCTCGCAGTTTCACTGCTGTGAGTCTAAAGAAGATACTGAAGGAGAAACTCAAAGATTCCCAACTCTCAAACTTCAACTGCTATTGGTTGGATCAAATAGACATTGTTTCTCCATCATGGCTATTGTTTTTGCTGGAGACGATGCTTGGTAAGTTTTTTTTTTGCTTTTGATGCTTCTGTTTGAAGTCATAGAACTTGTAATAGGTTTTGAAGGCAGGGCTGCCAGTTGATCTGAGAAATTAATGCCACTTATATATTATACATATAATTATTAGTGCCGCTTTATAAAGCCTTAGTAAGACCGCACTTGGAATACTGCATCCAATTTTGGTCACCACAATATAAAAAAATAGGTTGAGACTCTGGAAAGAGTGCAGAGAAGAGCAACCAAGACGATTAGAGGGATGGGGGCTAAATCATAGGAAAAAATCATTGCAGGAATTTGGTACATTTAGTTTAATGAAAAGAAGGACTAGAGGTGACATGAGAGGAGGGTTCCAATATTTTTTTTTTATTGCAAAAGTTTTACAATTACATTTTCACCCCTTTATCCCCCCCCACCACCCCCCCAAACTTCCCAACCTCCCTAACCCTCCCTAACCCTCCCCTCCCCCCCAGACTTCCCTATACTCATAACTGATAAAAAAAGATAAAAAGAAAAAACACACAAAAAAAACCCTTAATATGACACTTATGTAAAAAAAACTTGAACCCCTCCCTCCCCTGTATGGTTTTTCTTTTTGCCCTCATTACCTTAAAATATTTCTAATACATTATTTTCAAATAAAAGCTATTTGATACTTTCTAGTTTGATATTTGTTCTGAACATATTCTATCCACCTTTTCCATTCCCATTTATAAGTCTCTTGTGAACCATCTTTTAAGTATGCTGAAATCTTCGCCATCTCTGCAAAACTGGCCATCTTCAAAGTCCATTCCTCAATAGTGGGCAAATCTTCATTCTTCCAGTATTTACCTATCAACAATCTTGCTGCTGTTATCATATACAATATCAATTTTGTTTCACCCGAGGGTTCCAATATTTACAGGGCTGCCACAAAGAAGAGGGGGTCAAGTTATTTTCCAAAACACCAGAAGGCAACACAAGAATCAATGAATCCTCTCCTGCGCGAGCTGCATTGGCTTCCGGTGGACTTCCAGGTGCGCTTCAAGGTGTTGGTGATCACCTTTAAAGCGCTCCATGGCTTAGGGCCGGGGTACTTATGGGACCGCCTTCTGCCACCAGTTGCCTCCCACCGGCCAGTTTCGCTCCCACAGAGAGGGCCTCCTCAGGGTGCCGTCGGCCAGACAATGCCGGCTGGTGACCCCCAGGGGGAGAGCCTTCTCTGTGGTGGCACCTACCCTCTGGAACAATCTACCCCCAGAGATACGAGTGATCTCCGACCTCCGGACTTTTCGTCGGGCACTTAAAACCTATTTTTTTCAGTTAGCCGGGCTGTCCTGATTTTATGGTTGGTTTTTAAAATTTGATATTGATTTTAATTGAAATGTTTTAAATTATGGGCCAAACTTTATTTAATTATTTTAAATCTATTTTAACTTTTGTGTACAAATGTTTTCTTTTGGCTGTTCACCGCCCTGAGTCCGAAAGGAGAAGAGCGGTATAGAAATCTGAAAAATAAATAAATAAATAAATAAATAAATAAATAAATAAATAAATAAATAAATAAATAAATGGAAGGAAACCAATCAAGGAGAGAAGCAATCTAGAAGTAAGGAGAAATTTCCTGAGAGTGAAAACAATTAAAACCAATTGTTGCCTTCAGAAGTTGTGGCTGCTCCATCTCTGGAGGCTTTTAAGAAGAGACTGGACAGCCACTTGTCTAGAATAGTATACAATATCTTGCTTGATCAGGGGGTTGGACTAGAAGACCTCCAGAGTCCCTTCCAATTCTGTTATTCAGTTATCCTAGGCCTGACATTTTGAGCTGGCTCTTTAGCCTTTGCAGTGTTGAGTCGGTGCTAGAAAACTAAACCGCGACAGTAAAATATCAAAGTGTTCTTTCAGCTATCATGGTTTCTGCATTGTAGGAAGAAATATCCTTCTGGGTTCAGCTCCAAGTGGGGAAAAAGACACTGGAAACATGGAGACTGCTTGGAAAGATGGTTTAATGGTGGACAGGATCACATGGTTTGAGTTCCTGAACAGAAAAGGGGACCGAGATGCAGTGAGTCCCCGGGTTTTATGCCCTCTCTGGCTTTGAACTTCCTGGGGTCCAGAAAGAGTATCCTGATTGGTTGTCAGACTCCCAGAGGGTAGGGGTCTTAGCTAGCCTTGCTGGCTGATGTAATCTTCCCAGGTGCCATGTGGTGAGTTTCTGTTGCTAGATGGGTCCTATTGTGTTAGTTTCTGTTGCTAGATGGGTCCTATTGTGTTGCAGATGATGGTCCATTGACAAAGATTGAGTTTCTGCCTCTGGCCCATTAACAAAAGGGTGGGGGCAGGAAGATGGGAGCTGCTTCGTCCTTAAAACATGCTTCTCCATTTCTCATCCAGGGAAACATAGTATTCTGCCTTTTTAATATTTCCCAAAATATTTCATTCCTCTAGGAAAGGGGTAGGTGCTACAGCATAATCACTGATTTTCTTAAGAGTGGGGAAAAAACACAAATGAAAAGTAAAACACATAAAGAAAAAAAAATGCATTAGCTCTTACAAAGAATCTGCTTTGCTACCAGCTCATAGTTTATGCACAGAGTGGAAACTCTGGAGGCTTCCAATATTTCTGTAATATGTTTGTTATAAATGAATAATACGGCCACTCTATCCATCTGTCTGTTCTCCAGGCGCCTTTTAAATAGCAGAATAAAAGGCAAGTCCAAATTAGAAAAAGCAGCTAGGATACAGCTTTAGTTACATTCAACCCATTAGCTTATCCAGAGGAACAAGCATGTAAGGAAAAAATAGGAAATCCATAGAATACAGAATAACAGACCTGGAAGGGACCTTGGAGATCTTCTAGTCTAACCCTCTGCTTGAGCAGGAGTCCCCTACACAGCAGTGGTGGGATTCAATTTTTTTTACTACCGGTTCTGTGGGCATGGCTTGATGGGCGTGGTGTGGCTTGGTGGGCGTGGCTTGGCAGGGAAGGATACTGCAAAATCTCCATCCTCCACCCCACTCCAAGGGGAAGGATATTGCAAAATCCCCGTTCCCACCCCACTCCTGGGGGAAGGATATTGCAAAATCTCCATTCCCACCCCACTCCAGGGGAAAGATATTGCAAAATCTCCATTTCCACCCCACTCCTGGGGCCAGCCAGAGGTGGTATTGGCCGGTTCTCCAAACTGCTCAAAATTTCCGCTACCGGTTCTCCAGAACCTGTCAGAACCTGCTGGATTTCATCCCTGCTACACAGGTAGTCCTCGATTTATGACCACAACGGAGTCCAAAATTTCCATTGCTAAGTGAAACAGTTGTTAACTGAGTTTTACCCCATTTTATGATCTTTCTTGCCACAGTTGTTAAATGAATCATTGCAGCTGTTAAGTTGTGACCCGGTTGTTAGGTGAATCTGGCTTCCCCATTGACTTTGCTTGTCAGAAGGTCGCAAAAAGGGGATCAGGTGGCCCTGGGACACAGCAACGGTCATAACTATGAACCAGTTGTCAAATAGCTGAATTTTGATCATGACGATGGGGATGTTGCAACAGTCATAAATGAGAAAATGCTCACAAGTCACTTTTTTCAGTGCCATGGTAACTTCAAATGTTCATTAAACAAATGGTTGTAAGTTGAGGACTACCTGTACTATTCTGGACAAATGGGTGTAATGTAATCTTTTCATTTGTAATCTCATCTTCTCCTCTGCCTGATCCAGTGGTGGGATTCAAATAATTTAACAACTGGTTCTCTGCCCTAATGATTTCTTCCAACAACCAGTTCATCAAACTGCTCCGAAAGTTAACAACCGGTTCTCCCGAACTGGTGCGAATCGGCTGAATCCCACCACTGCCCTGATCCCTGAGAGACCATGCATCTAAGGCAGAGGTGGGTTTCAGCAGGTTCTGACCAGTTCTGGAGAACCGGTAGCGGAAATTTTGAGTGGTTCGGAGAACCGGTAGTAAAAATTCTGACTGGCCCCGCCCCCATCTACTCTCTGCCTCCCAAGTTTCTTTTTTCTTTTTCTTTTTTTCTTTATTTGATTTATATACTGCCCTACTCCCGAAGGACTCAGGGCGGTGAACAGCCAAACAATAAAATACATAAATACAAAATTTAAAAAACCGAATAAAACCGAATTAAACAAATTTGGCCCAGACGGATTTAAAACACCCCAATCATTTAAAAACAGATTAAAATTTACGTATTAAAAGAGAAAAAGGGGGAAAAGATTAGGCCAGGCCCGCCTGGTGGAATAAAAAGGTCCTGAGAGCGCGGCGGAAGGTGCGCAGATCCGGGATCCTCCGTATCTCCAGGGGGAGCTCGTTCCAGATCGTAGGTGCCCCCACAGAGAAGGCTCTCCCCCGGGGGCCGCCAGTCGACATTGTTTGGCCAACAGCACCAGAGGAGCCCCTCTCTATGAGAGCGTACCGGGCTGGTGGGAGGCTATTGGTGGTAGTAGGCGGTCCCGTAAGTAATCAGGTCCTAAATCATGGAGCGCTCTAAAGGTGGATTGGTCCCAGTGTCCCAAATCCCAGTGGATTGGGAGGAAATGGGGATTTTGCAGTAACCCTCCCCTGCAACGCCCACCAAGCCACGCAACCCCACCAAGCCACACCCACAGAACCGGTAGTAAAAATGTTTGAAACCCACCACTGATCTAAGGATACCTACAAGGGAAACAGATTGAAACAGATTAACAGAGTCGGAAGGGACCTTGGAGGTCATCTAGTTCAGCCCCCTACCCAAGCAGGAGACCCTACACCATTTCTGACAGATGGCAGTCCCATCTCTTCTTGAAAGCTTCCAGCAATGAAGCTCCCACAACTTCCAAAGGCAACTTCTGTTCCATGGGTTGATTGTCTCACCGTCAGAAAATTCCTCCTTATTTCCAGGTTGAATCTCTCCTTATTGTTTCCATCCATTATTCCTTGTTTGGCCTTTGAGTACTTTGGAAAACAGCTTGACCCCTTCCTCTCTGTGACAGCCCCTCAAATATTGGAAGACTGCTATCCAGAGGTGGGTTTCAGCAGGTTCTGACCAGTTCTGGAGAACCGGTAGCGGAAATTTTGAGTAGTTCGGAGAACCGGTAGTAAAAATTCTGACTGGCTCCGCCCCCATCTATTCTCTGCCTCCCAAGTCCCAGTTGATTGGGAGGAAATGGGGATTTTGCAGTAACCTTCCCCTGGAATGGGGTGGGAATGGAGATTTTATAGTATCCTTCCCCTGCCACGCCCACCAAGCCACACCCACAGAATCGGTAGTAAACATTTGTGAAACCCACCACTGCTGCTATCATGTCTCTCCTGGTCTATTTAACTGATGCTAATGATATGATTTGAATTAGACCACTGTTGGCTGATACACTCTTAGGGATTTACATGATCCTTCTTTTTAGAAGCCTTCCCGAATACTGAAAATGCTGGCTATTAAAACCAGAGCCTTTCCATTAGTAGTTCCATATTTTTGGAGCTGTCTCCTTTAAAAAAAATATTGCATCGTTCTATTTCTGGCTTTGAAGGGAGAGCTAAAAATAATCTGTAAAGGAGATCGTTCTGGCCCTAGATCCAGACATTAGAGCAAAACAGCAAGATGAAGTCCCACCCTGAAGCATCTCAAGATGCTTCCTTTGCTGGCCAGGGTTTCCTGCTTTTCTGCCACTGATGTTCAAATGTCTCTTAGACGCTTTTTGAGATCGCTTGGTTGTTGGGGACTGCTGTAAAGGGACATGGCGTCTGCTATTGTTCTTTGGAAAATAGAATAGAATAACAGAGTTGGAAGGGACCTTGGAGGTCATCTAGTCCAACCCCCTGCTTAGGCAGGAAACCCTACACCACTTCAGATAAATGTGTCTGAAGCTGCAGCTGCCAAAAAAGCCAACGCAGTTCTGGGCTGCATAAACAGAGGGATAGAATCAAGATCACGTGAAGTGTTAGTACCACTTTATAATGCCTTGGTGAGGCCACACTTGGAATACTGCATTCAGTTTTGGTCGCCACGATGTAAAAAAGATGTTGAGACACTTAATCAGTGGAACAACTTGCCTCCAGAAGTTGTGAATGCTCCAACACTGGAAATTTTTAACAAGACGTTGGATAACCATTTGTCTGAAGTGGTGTAGGGTTTCCTGCCTAAGCAGGGGGTTGGATTAGAAGACCTCCAAGGCAGGGGTGAAATCCAGCAGGTTCTGACAGGTTCTGGAGAACTGGTAGCGGAAATTTTGAGTAGTTCGGAGAACCGGCAAATACCACCTCTGGCTGGCCCCAGAGTGGGGGGGAATGCGGATTTTGCAGTATCCTTCCCATGGAGTGGGGCGGGAATGGGGATTTTACGGTATCTTTCCCCTGCCATGCCTACCAAGCCACGCCCACCAAGCCACACCACACCCACCAAGCCACACCCACATAACCAGTAGTAAAAGAAATTGGATTTCACCACTGCTCCAAGGTCTCTCTCAACTCTGTTATTCTATTCTAAATGGTTATGCAACATCTTCTTAAAAACTTCCAGCGTTGGAGCATTCACAACTTCTGGAGGCAAGTTGTTCCACTGGTTAATTGTCTGATTACTCAGGAAATTTCTCCTTAGTTCAAAGTTGTTTCTCTCCTTGATTAATTTCCACCCGTTGCTTCCTGTCCTGCCCTCAGGTGCTTTGGAGAATAGCTTGACTCCCTCTTCTTTGGGGCAGCCCCTGAGATATTGGAAGACTGCTATGATGTCTCCCCTGGTCCTCCTTTTCATCAAACTAGACATACCCAGTTCCAGCAACCGTTCTTCATATGTTTTGGCCTCCAGTCCCCTAATCATCTTTGTTGCGCTTCTCTGCACTCTTTCTAGAGTCTCCACATCTGTTCTGTTGCACATCTTTCCATCACTTGGACATCTCCCTTGCATGCCCACACTTTTTCCTCTGAAAATGTTCCATGCAAGGCGTTCCGTTTTCATTTCTTCCCTTGGAATTGAATGGAAGAGTGGAAACCACAGAGGCGGCAGACTGCCGGAAGGATGATTGTGGAGGATTGTGGAGGACAAACAGGACGTGACTCTACTTGGCCACTTCATCATTAACTAAAAGTAACCATGTGAAATCCTCCTGCTCTGAGACTTTTACTGGACCATTCTTTTTTCCTTTAGAAAGAAAATTGCCAAAGCAAATCCTCCCTCATTGTAATGGATGGAAACAGGTAGGAGAAGTTATGCAAGGTCATATTTTTGCAGGAAAATGCTCTTGAATGCAACAAGCCTGTGGCCCAGAGGTGGGTTTCAATAGGTTCTAACCAGTTCTGGAGAACCGGTAGAGGAAATTTTGAGTAGTTCGGAGAACCGGTAGTAAAAATTCTGACTGGCCCCTCCCTCATCTATTCTCTGCCTCCCAAGTCCCAGCTGATCGGGAGGAAATGGGGATTTTGCAGTATCCTTCCCCTGCCATGCCCACCAAGCCACGCCTAAAGAACCAGTAGTAAAAACTTTTGAATCCCACCACTGCTTGCTACAAATGATGAAACATTCAACATTTATTATTATTATTATTATTATTATTATTATTATTATTATTATTATTATTATTATTATTATTATTATTTCTATGCTGCCCATTCTCTGAGGACTCTGGCAGCTTACACCAAAGACAGTATACTAAATAGCATATTGCCCCCAGCTTACAGTGCGTTAAGCAATAGCCTTCATACTTTTGTATATTTTATACAAAGTCAGCTTATTGCCCCCACAATCTGGGTCCTCATTTTACCCACCTCGGAAGGATGGAAGGCTGAGTCAACCTTGAGCCGGTGAGATTTGATCTGCTGATCTGCTGAACTAGCAGTCAGCTGAAGTAGCTGCAGTACTGCTGTCATGTTTCCGAAAGCTGCCCTAATTAATTCATGAAACATGATCCAAACTTCAAAGGAAATATAGTCATTTATTAGGAGCAACATTCTGGCAATACTCGGATGCAGTTAGGACTGATCCCACGTAGATTTACATTCCCCTATGACCCTGTCTCTCCCCTCCTCATTGGCCATGTCATAAATCACATTCTCCAATTAACCACTTTGGCCAGCTGTGAAACCTAACACCCTCCTTCTGATTGCGGTCAGGAAGAATGTATGGAATTCACTTCAGTTCTCCCTCCCTCCTGCTCATGGCAACTTGAAAGCTTTGCAAGTTGACAACTGCACTCTAACCATTGCGCCACCTCGGCTCCTCATTATTGGCAGGTTAGACCTGGTTCATTCGTTTCTTGAGCAAGACACATTTTTAGGTCTCCAAGATTGATGACCAGCTCTCCTGGATAAACCAAGCAGGAAACACAACTACATGAGCTAAATTTACTTTATTGTAAGGCTACAACAACAGACTCTTGCAAGTTTGAAAGTGCAGACTTCCTGCCATCACTATGAATGGTCTGATCAATTATGGCAGGTCGTTTTAAAGTTTCTTTCTCTGACTGTTGAGCTCCTGTGAACTCCTCCCTCTCTTGTCTGATCCTTCCCTAGGCAGCCCCTCTTTCCCCCAAGGCCATCCACACATCCCATTACAAGAGAACTACAAGAATACTGTCTCATCCAAAGCAAAATTTTGCTGTCATATTATTATTATTATTATTATTATTATTATTATTATTATTATTATTATTATTATTATTATTACTACTACTACTACTACTACTACTACTACTACTACTATTACTATTTACTTTATTCATTAAACATAAAACACAGTCAACTGAACATTCAAAAATGCATCACAAATACACAAAGTATTATTATTATTATTATTATTATTATTATTATTTCTTTTATTCATTAAACGTGAAACTCAGTCAACTGAACATTTAAAAATGTGTCACAAATACCATTGACCTGTGTTAATGGTTGATATGGGTTGCTACCAGCTGCCAGAGTTGTTGTTGTTGTTGTTATTTCTCCTTCTTCTTCTTCTTCTTCTTCTTCTTCTTCTTCTTCTTCTTCTTCTTCTTCTTCTTCTTCTTCTTCTTCTTCTTCTTCTTCTTCTTCTTCTCCTCCTCCTCCTCCTCCTCCTCCTCCTCCTCCTCTTCTTCCTCTTCCGTCCCCTTCCTCCTCCTCCCTGTTCTTGTTCTTCACCTTCTTTTCTTCTTCCTCCTCCTCCTTCCCCTTCCCCTTCCTCCTCCTCCTATTCTTGTTCTTCTCCTTCTCCTCCTTCTCCTTCTCCTTCTCCCTCTCCTCCTCCTCCTCCTCCTCCTCCTCCTCCTCCTTCTTCTTCTTCCTCCTCCTCCTCCTCCTCCTCCCCTCCTCTTCTTCCTCTTCCTTCCCCTTCCTCCTCCTCCTCCTGTTCTTGTTCTTCACCTTCTTTTCTTCTTCCTCCTCCTCCTCCTCCTTCCCCTTCCTCTCCCTCCCCTTCTTCTCCCTCCCCTTCCCCCTCCTTCTCCCCTCCTCTTCCTCCTTTTTGGCAAGATTTTCGAAATGATTTCCAATGACTTCCTAGCTCAAGATCACCCAGATGGATTCATCCCAACTATCCATACCACCATCCCGCTTGTCGATAAGTAAACACATCTATTACATTCTATCTCCCTCCTGGTTTGGTGCATCTTGAGTGGCAGCTTTTCTTAAACTTTAATTCCAAGGCAATCCTGGTGGCTACATGTGCCAAGAGCTGATGATTTTATTGCCGAATGGATGTCTCAGAGCCACTGGGTGCACATTTGCCATTCATCTCACTGCCCTGTTCTTTGGCGGTTGGCGTATTTGTTCAAACCCAACATTTGTCTTTCCCTTCACATCAAAACCTAGCCTGATTATGATTTATGGCTTCCTTGAGTGGTAAGAAAAACCATCTTCTTTCTTCCCTTTGCAGCAATGATTGATGGTTCCAAGGTTTTTTTTTTTTTTTAAATGTTTGGAAGGATTGATTAAAATTCAGTGGAGGTTCTGCTTTGTTTGGCAGTCTCAGCATCTTAGCAAAAATAGTATCTACGAAAGAGGCTAAAATTGCTATTTACTTTATTTGCGAGAGCAAGTTGTGGGCTGGTAGAAACTGAGGGTAGCTAGAGTTTTGGCCAGGTTTCTACCATGTTTCCCCGAAAATAAGACCGGATTTTATATTAATTTTTGCTCCAAAAGATGCATTAGGGCTTATTTTTCTGGTTAGGTCTTATTTTGGGGTTCAAATCTCACCAGGCTCAAGGTTGACTCAGCCTTCCATCCTTCCGAGGTGGGTAAATTGAGGACCCAGATTGTGGGGGCAATAAGCTGACTTTGTAGAAACACCGCTTATGGGAGGGGCCAAAAACCCGATTAAGCAGGTATATACAAAAGAATGAAGGCTATTGCTATAAGTGCATTGTAAGTCGCCCTGAGTCTTCGGAGAAGGGTGGCATATAAATTGAACAAACAAACAAACAAACAAACAAACAAACAAATAAATAAATAAATAAATAAATAAATAAATACGGTACTAAATGCACCAATCTGGCTGGGTCTTATTTTGGGGGTAGGACTTATATTACGAGCATCTTGAAAAATCATGCTAGGATTTATTTTCCTGTTGGGTCTTATTTTCGGGGAAACAGGGTAGGTTTTGGCCCAGGTTTCCTAGGTTCTTGCTCACCTAGAAAAGGGAAGAGCATTAGATTTCCTCTCCTGACCAACTGCATCTGTGATGGAAAACGAGAGGACATTTTCTGGACTGAAGAACTGCAGTAGAAATATGTCCCAGGACCACTTCCAATTATTCCTCTTATCCACCACCCACCCACTAGCTTTTCTGTTAATCACATCTGTTCACAAAGGGCCAGCCGTCCTTAAACCTCAGAGAAAAGCAAAGTTTTCTCAGTCAATCAGCAAAGGATTTGGCTGGAATTTCTTTCCTTTTTTTCCCCCCCTGATTTTCCTGCTTTGGTTTGGCTGGCGTAGCTCCTTTGCTGAACTCAAAAAGCTAAGCAGGGTTGAGTTGGGTTTATACTTAGAAGGGAAACAGGAAATCCCAAGGCTATAGAATTGTCAGGAAAGCTGAAAAAACAACTCAGTCGAAGGCCGACAACTTCCGTACGGTTGCCAAGGAAACTACAAGGATGGTTCTACAAAGTCATTGAATAAACTTGAATCACAAGAGATGCTTCGTTTTACCTTTGCTCGCCGCAGGGCTAACAGTTGCTGCTTCGATATATTCCGTTTTTACTTTTCTCAAAACGCTGGACTGCCGTTGAAACTCCACAGCCAGAGTTTAAACTAAGCAAGCGATAGATTAGTATAGACTGGGATTAATGGCTGAACTCAGTCACAGAAGAACGAAAAGCTGGATACACCCAGCAAGCTGGATTTTCTTCACTACATTTGTAAAATTAAAGGTCTTTTCACCTTACAAAATTAAATTTATAGAACGCATAGGAATAGTATGATTACTTTAATACATTGATAGATTACATACACCAAGGTGTTTGTGGTATTACCCCATGACTGTCATTAAGTGTTGTACCTTATGATTCTTGACGAATGTATCTTTTCTTTTATGTACACTGAGAGCGTATGCACCAAAGACAAATTCCTTGTGTGTCCAATCACACTTGGCCAATAAAGAATTCTATTCTATTCTATTCTATTCTATTCTATTCTATTCTATTCTATTCTATTCTATTCTATTCTATTCTATTCTATTCTATTCTATTCTATTCTATTCTAAACAGTTTATTATTATTACTTGTTATTATTCTTATTTAGTATCTGAGCTCTATGTCTTTGCCATATATATACATTATATACACACACATAATGACAAGGAGCAATGGATGGAAATTAGGAGAGGAGAGATGCAACCTAGAACTAAGAAGAAATTTCCTGACAATTAGAACAATTAACCAATGGAACAACTTTCTTCCAGAAGTTGTGAATGCTCCAACACTGGAAACTTTTAAGGAGAGATTGGACAACCATCTGAAATGGTATAGGTCTTCCTGTCTGAGCAGAGGTTGGACTAGAAGACCTCCAAGATCCTTTCCAACTTTGTCATTCTATTATTGTGATATTCTGTTAAGATCTCTCTCCTCCCTCCCTCCCTCCCTCCCTCCCTCTCTCTCCATCTCTCTCTCTCTCTGTCTCCCTCTCTCTCTCTCTTCATCTCTCTCTCTCTCATCTCTCTCTCTCCATCTGTCTCTCTCCATCTCTCTCCATCTCTCTCTCTCCATCTCTCTTCATCTCTCTCTCTTCATCTTTCTCTCCATCTCTCTCTCTTCATCTCTCTCTCTCCATCTCTCTCTTCATCTCTCTCTCTCCCTCTCCATCTTTTCTCTCTCTCCATCTTTCTCTTTCTCTCCATCTCTCTCTCTCTCCATCTCTCTGTCTCCATCTCTCTCTCTCCATCTCTCTCTCTTCATCTCTCTCTCTCCATCTCTCTCTCTCTTCATCTCTCTCTCTCCATCTCTCTCTCTCTTCATCTCTCTCTCTCTCTCCATCTTTCTCTCTCTCTCTCTCCATCTCTCTCTCCATCTCTCTCTCTCCATCTCTCTCTCTCTCCATATTTTGTGTTTATACATCTACATATTATATAGATAATATATCTCATGACATGATTCTAGAAAAAGTTTGTAGCATGGCAAATTCATTATCTGTGGAAGAGCTACTCTTATTTTTTGAACAAAACATCCAACATAAAAGAAAGCCATTGCACAAGAAATGCATAACTTGATCTGACATTCACTTGAACCCTCTCTGTTTCCTTCTGATGCCTTCCTGAGATGGCAGTGTCAACTGAAGGCAGAGTTACACTGATATTAGGTGACATCTGCCTGTCTTCTTGACGAAATTCATTATGCATGCACAACCGGTGCTCCGGACACTATTTTATTTTTACAATTCCTCTTTTTCTTCCTTTCATTCCGTTCTCCGTCTTCAGGCAGGGGCCCCACTGCAGTCCAACGTTATGATGCTATCAGCATCATTTGCAAGGTTCAGCTATGGAAAATGTACATTATTTACAGAATCGCGAGAGTTTTCTATGGACTTTATGAAACTGGATAGAAGCTCTGATAAAATTGATTAAATTGGTCTGGTAAATTAAGCAGACTAGACTAGACTAGACTAGACTAGACTAGACTAGACTAGACTAGACTAGAGTAGAGTAGAGTAGAGTAGAGTAGTGTAGAGTAGATTAGAGTAGAGTAGAGTAGAGTAGAGTAGAGTAGAGTAGAGTAGAGTAGAGTAGAACAGAACAGAACAGAACAGAACAGAACAGAACAGAACAGAACAGAATAGATTAACAGAGTTGGAAGGGACCTTGGAGGTCTTTTTAGTCCAACCCCCTGCTTAGGAACCCTGCACCGCTCCAGACAAATGGCTATCCAACATCTCCTTAAAAACTTCCAGTGTTGAAGCTTCTGAAGGCAAGTTGTTCCAACTTGATCTGGTTGATCTGGGGATGTTGGTTACCGCCTGTTTAGAGCAGCACATCTCAGCCACGGTACCATGTGTGCACTTCCACTCCCAGAATCCAATGGTTTTTAGAGTGTGCTCAAGCTAGGCTAGTCCCTCACGCTAAGCCATTAATCATAGTTTTCAAACCACAATGGATGGCTTCACTCAAGTCAAAACTAAAACATTGTATATTATGGCTAGAGGAAATGTGGGGGGTACATGACTTATCGTAGTCTGGGATTTTTCTCTCAGACAAATAACACGTTGAGCTTGTCATCAGCTCTTTTTGTTGACATATTCTGATACACGTTTCCCTGACAGACTTTCAAATTCCGCAAAGCAGACACAGTGGACCTGCAAAATCACTTACTGGGGTGTTATTGAACAGATCAACCTGCCTGCCCTTTAATTGAGTCTTAGACGTTAGCAGCAACTTCACAAGGGTGGATGTAAAGAGAAGTTGTTTCTCATTCCACCCAAGTAGCAAAACAGGCTGATCTGGTCCTGTTTCTTTCTGGGTGCTTAGAGATTAGCTCTTCTGTGCCTTTCAGATATGGGTCCTTCCAGTGTTTCTCTTTTTTAAAAAATATATTTTTACTAGCTGGACCCCTATGCTTCGCTACGAAACTATGTGATCGGGCATAAATTGACACTTAAAGCCTGAAACTTAATGTAGAATGTGTAACAACATAGCACCAGAGCGTCTTAGTATAAGGCAACTGTCAGTTGGAACAGAGAGGGAACCAAGAAGAGAAGCAACCTAGAGCTAATTTCCTGATGGTGGGAACAATCAATCAGTGGAACAGGTTGCCTTCAGAAGTTGTGAGTCTCCATCACTGGAGGCTTTTAAGAAGAAGAAACTGGACAGCCACTTGTCTGCAATTGTATAGGGTCTCCTGCTTGAGCAGGGGTTTGGACTAGAAGACCTCCAGTGTCCCTTCCAACTCTGTTACTCTGTTATCTTGACCACTGAATCCAAGTTCTTGTGCATAAAAGTTCTTGTGCATCCAACTCCGATGTTCTGTTCTACATTCTTGTCCAGTAGTGGGATTCAAATAATTTAACAACTGGTTCCCTGCCCTAATGACCAGGTGGGCTGGGCATGGCCATGGTGGGTGTGGCCAGGAGGTGTGATAGGCAGCACTTGGCCTCCTGCACCCCCATGGGAGCAAAAACGGGCCGTGGGCCCCCCGTGCCCCTTTTGGGCCTAGTAGGCCTCCCTGCAGCCCCCTGGGAGCAAAAACGGGCCGTGGGCCCCCCGCGTCCATTTTGGGCCTAGTAGGCCTCCTTGCAGCCCACTGGGAGCAAAAACAGTCTGCGGGGGGGCGCCACACCCCTCCGTGCCCCGTTTTGGGCCTAGTAGGTTTCCCTGCAACCTCCTTGGACCAGAAAAGGGGTATGGGAGGAGTACTGCACCCCCATGCCCCATTTTGGGCCTAGTAGGCCTCCCTGCAGCCCCCTGGGAGCAAAAACGGGCTGTGAGGGGGCCGCGCCACACCCCTCCGTGCCCCGTTTTGGGCCTAGTAGGCTTCCCTGCAGCTTCCTGAGACCAGAAAAGGGGTATGGGGGGAGTACTGCACCCCCATGCCCCATTTTGGGCCTAGTAGGCCTCCCTGCACTTACCTGGGAGCCAAAATGGGGCGTGTGGGGACTCCTGGAAGGGGTGGGAAGAAGGGGAGGGGCCAGCCAGCAATTTAACAACCGGTTTACCCAAACCGGCCCTAACCAGCTGAATCCCACCATCGTTCTTGTCCCTAATTAGTGTAGTCAGCTAGCTCGGCCAGTCCCACCATCTCCTTTCCTCCATTGTGGGAATTAACGTCCTTCCCTTGTTACTAAGAACTCTGAGTTTAGAGCCAATTCAAAAGAACAGATGGGAAACTGTGTCTCAAGAAGGTGAGAGACAATTGCATTTTTCTTTCCATGTGTATGAAAAGGAAAAGGAGGGGAAAAAATATCTCCAGAGACGCTCTGCTAAATTCTTACTCCATGTTGCTGAGGAGACAAAAAAAAAAAAAAAGACTTTCTTCCAGGAACCCTGATTTCTCTCCCTTACAGCGGAAAGTATCTTCCTCAGGTTTTTTTAAAAAATTTTTTTACAAACCTCATCAGTACAGGCAATGTGGAAAAACCACTGGAAAAAATTCCACTTTGTCATTTTAAGGCAGAACTTCCTGGCCAAGTCTGGGGAGCTGTACATATTTGCAAGTGTCTCTGTGTGTGCAATGCTGTGTGTGGGTTTGTGTACTAATGCAGATGTACAAATACTTGCTCCAAGCCTTGGCACTTAAAATTACTCCCACTCAGACAGACTTAAGAAATCTTCACAGCACTTCTTCAGCTGTAGAGCAACTGCAGATAGTTCTCACCCTCTGAAATGGAGTCAAGATTACACTGTCTAATGCACGGTCTAATGCATCATGAAAAGAAGTGAAGAAGATAAAATGCTAGGAAAAACTTCCTAGCAGTCAGAATATCTTGATAGTAGAGCAAGTTCTAGAGTTGTAATGAGCTCAACAACCATCTACTCAGAAAACTTTAAATTCCTACCACGCAGAATGCCATTAGGGTTTGACGGCCTACATCAGTGGTGAAATCTAAAATTTGTTACTACTGGTTCTCTGGGCGTGGCTTGGTGGGGGCGGTAATGTGACTGGGTGGAGTGATCTAAGTCTAAGTGACGCAGTGGCTCGGGGGCTAAGATGCTGAGCTTGTCGATCGAAAGGTCGGCAGTTCAGCGGTTCGAATCCCTAGTGCCGCGTAATGGGGTGAGCTCCTGTTATTTGTCCCCGCTTCTGCCAACCTAGCAGTTCGAAAGCAGGTAAAAAATGCAAGTAGAAAAATAGGGACCACCTTTGGTGGGAAGGTAACAGAATTCCGTGCATCTTTGGCGTTGAGTCATGCCGGCCACATGACCACGGAGACGTCTTCGGACAGCGCTGGCTCTTCGGCTTTGAAATGGAGATGAACACCGTCTCCTAGAGTCAGGAACGACTAGCACATAAGTACAAGGGGAACTTTTACCTTTTTAAGGAACCCACAGATTCCTCCCTTGGTATCCATCAAGCTCCATGCCCTACCGTCTGTAAAAGCAAGCAAGCTGATAAATTTGGTATTGTCTCAAGTTTTAACTTGGTTTCCAAGAATGCCCCAGCTAAGGACGGGGCATTATGAGGTCACAAAAAGGGCAGGAATGAATTGTTTGCCCTCCATTTTTTTCAGTTGTGTGAAATGATGGATCTAGCCCAATAACTCAAAGACAAATTCCAATCTTTTTCTTTATATTTATTGTAGACCTAGGTGGGTCCTAGGCCTAGTGGTACTGGAGGTCACTGACCTTGTACCTTACTCTTTCAGGTATACATCTGGATCAACTGGAGTACCTCGTGGTTGGAGCTCTTATACCCAGGAGGAGGGGCTAGGAGGTAAGGAGTGGTTACAGGGGTTATGGGATATGTGGTCAGTTAACCCCTGCAGGACCTGGAGGCCAGGGAGGTGGTACTATTAGACATTTACCATGACAAGTTGTGGGGGAGTCGTTAAAAGAAAAATAGCGGTGTGAAGTTTATGGGAAATATTCACCTAAATATTTTAAGGAAGAAACTTGTGCGCTTCTACAGTGCAGTGAGTTTGAGCAGGATGATCTTCCATCAGGCTGTTTAGTGACCATGCCTGTTCCAGTATCTTAGAACATGCCCAGTGTTAGGTTTAGCTTGTAGCTTACTCCTAACTTGTTGGTCAGGCAATATATCTGTTTCTTTAAGAAACAACTGAGCCACGTAATCAGGGTTTGCTGAACCCTGTAATTAGGCTACAGTGCATAAATAAGCAGCGCAGAGAAGCGTTCCTTCTTCCTGATAGTTCCTGTTGCTTCCTGTGTCTTTCTGCTGATTGTTGACTGAATTGTTATATGGTACTGTATACCAAGAGTTACTAAAGTCTGTTTGCTTTGGTAAGGGAAGATACTTACTGGACTGATATTACTGTTTATGACCTTGGAGTGTTTTACCTACACCGAGACTGCTTATTGTCTTGTATATAAAGTATTTTTCTCACACGAGCTGCACATTTATCTCCTTCCCTGTGTGTTTCTGCTCTGCTCGTTGCACAAGCAACAAATACTTTTTACACACACCCTAACACCCAGCATCCAACTGCCTCTTTAAAGTAATGCATCATTTGACTCCAAGGAAGGTCTTTTGCTCGCCTGCTGTTCACAATACGTTCCCCAACTGTACAACATGTGGCCTGGGGCTTTGCCAAAGAAATGCTGAAGAGAGTGTGAAATCTTTAGGTTTCACAGCTGACCAAATTCCTCAACCAGTCCAGCTGTCATTCTTTTCCATTCAGAGGGAAAGTTACGGTTTTCCTGTCCCAGAGCCGGAACGAATTTAGAGCTATTCCAAAAATCTGATGGCCTGCTCAGTGCAGTAGAGCACCCCGAGCAAATGCCAAGAGCCCCAAAGTTCATGAGATCTTCATGAGCAGGGAAATCTGAGGACTAACAAAGGACGACAGCTTAGGAGTGCAGTGATTCTCAAGGAATGGATCCTGGAGTGTAGGAACGGTGGGACAAAATAATGTACTTAGTGCTAGACCAGAAGTTGGCAACCTCAGTTCCACAAGAACCTTTCGTGTTTCCTCCAGAGACCTTCCAAAGTTTGCTACTGCTGAACTGTAGGTTTTCAGTCAAGTAGAAGGGACTCATGTTGGAAGTCAATCTTACCGGCTACATTCAATTGATTTTAATTTAAATAAAATCAAACCCAATTTAGATTTTGTATTGACTTCGTCTACTTATTGACTTATTCCGCAACTCCCGGAAGACTTCAGGTGGGAAAAAATTGGGCGCTTTGATCAAGAATGCAACTCATTTCAAATGAGACCCAACCTTCCTTCCTTCCTTCCTTCCTTCCTTCCTTCCTTCCTTCCTTCCTTCCTTCCCTCCTCTTCCTTCCTCCCACCCACCCTCCCTCCCTCTTATCTCTTCTTCTTTCCTTCCCTCCCTCCCTCTTATCACTCCTTCCCTCCCCTTCCTTCCTTCCCTCCCCTTCCTTTCTTTCTTCCTTCCTTCCCTCCTCTTCCTTCTTCCCTTCATTCCTTCCCTTCCTTCCTTCCTTCCTCTTCCTTCCCTCTCCTTCCTCCCTCCCTCCCTCTTATCTCTCCTTCCCTCCCCTTCCTTCCCTCCCCTTCCTTCCTTCCTCTTCCTTCCTCTTCCTTCCTTCACTCTCCTTCCTTCCTTCCCTCCTGTTTTTATCTTCCTTCCTTCCTTCCTTTCCTTCCTTCCCTCTCCTTCCTTCCTTCTTTCCTCCCCTCTTCCTTCCTTCCTCCCCTCCCTTCCTTCCTTCATTCCTCTTCCTTCCTTCCCTCTCCTTCCTTCCTCTTCCTTCCTTCCCTCTCCTTCCTTCCTTCCTCTTCCTTCCTTCACTCTCCTTCCTTCCTTCCTTCCTTCCTCTTTTTACCCAACATATTTTAGTCAATGGATACTTTGGGAGAATATGTTACAGGTACTCTGACAAATAAGCATCATGGTAATTGATACAACAAACCACCATTTGCACAACAACATTAGTGAGATTCCTCCCCCACATCCCAGGATCTCCTCTACAAATGCTCACCTTTCTGTGTGTTTTGGAGGTTGTGGTGGAACACTTCCTCACAAAGTACTTAATTATAGTCACCTGAACCTACCTACCAAAAACAACCTTTAGGGACTAGAAGCGTTGTTGAAAATAAATATGATGCGTGTAGCTGACTCTTTGCTTTGTATCTACTGTATGCAGTGATTTGTTCGTGGACTTTTTCAGTGGTGGGTTCCTCCCAGTTCGGCCCGGTTCTCCCGAGCTGGTAACGGTGACGATATGACATCACTGAACTGGTTCTGCCCCCCCGCCCCCCCACCCCCCGCATTATTCTTACCTTTTATTTGGCCCCACCCCCAATCTGTTGCTGCCTCCTGAGTCCCAGCTGATGGCTAGAAAGAAAAAAAAACTATTTAAACTCTTGCCGCGGGCTTCAAAGGGCCGCCCTACAGCTGATCAGTGTTAAAAGAAAACAAATGAGTAGACCAGTGCCTGCAAAAATACATGAGTAGTTCAGTGCCTGCAAAAATAAATGGGTAGACCAGTGCCTGCAAAAATACATGAGTAGATCAGTGCCTGCAAAAATACATGAGTAGATCAGTGTCTGCAAAAATACCTGAGTAGATCAGTGCCTGCAAAAATAAATAGGTAGATCAGTGCCTGCAAAAATACATGAGTAGATCAATGCCTGCAAAAATAAATGGGTAGACCAGTGCCTGCAAAAATACATGAGTAGATCAATGCCTGCAAAAATAAATGGGTAGACCAGTGCCTGCAAAAATACATGAGTAGATCAATGCCTGCAAAAATAAATAGGTAGATCAGTGCCTGCAAAAATACATGAGTAGATCAATGCCTGCAAAAATAAATGGGTAGACCAGTGCCTGCAAAAATACATGAGTAGATCAATGCCTGCAAAAATAAATGGGTAGATCAGTGCCTGCAAAAATACATGAGTAGACCAGTGCCTGCAAAAATACATGAGTAGATCAGTGCCTGCAAAAATACATGAGTAGATCAGTGTCTGCAAAAATACATGAGTAGACAAGTGCCCGCAAAAAATAAATGGGTAGATCAGTACAGCTCTGCAAGCAGTTAAAAGCCTGGTAGACCAGTACCTAAATCCTAAAGAATTGTCACATGACCATCAAGCCACACCCACAAAATAAGCCACGCCCACAGAACCAGTAGTAAAAACAATTTAGAACCCACCCCTGGACTTTTTATTCATGGAATCATAATCTTGAAAAAATCACCCAATATGGAGAGTTAATAAAGAGAGAGATAGGGGGGATCACAAGCTGCCACTTAGATCTATTTTGGCGGACAGAAGCTTGCTGGCTTTTCAAAGCTCTTTCCCTACCTACCTACCTTGAGTTGAATGCCAAGGATTAAACACATGTTCCGATACGTACCGAAGAAGGCCTAGAACCCTAAAGAACCTAAGACCAATCAATCTTCTATTTCAGTTTTGACAAGGAACCGTTGGAGGGAGAAAACAACAGGCAAATGGTTCTGGAAACTCGTCAGGACAAAAACAGCAGATTGCAAGCAGTTGGAACCTGTCTCCAGCGTTAGATTTGTTAGCACAACACAGAAAATAAAACATGAACGATCTACTCGGTACGCTCTACTCATAGCAACGCAGTGGAATAACAGTACAATTCAGAACCCGGGAAGCTCTCTGGAGAAATTAACGAGAGTCGGGTCCAGCCAAGGAAGGAGACAAATGCGCAGGAAGGGATTATTCTTGTGCCAGAGTGCACAAGATAGCAAAAAACAACAACAATGGCAATTTTTTTGCATCCATATGGACTCCTGGCTCAGTTGGAATGGAAACTTGGTCCACTGTTGACGTCTTCCTCCCTAAGTGCAGCAAGACTCCAAGGCCGAGTTGGGGTTTTGATTAAGTCCAACACATCAGGGCCTTCCTGTTTATGGACTGTGCATTGCCAGAAGTGCTCTTCTTCGTGGATCATGGAATTCGAAACTTACAAAAGAGAACAAGCCTAGGATTTAGCATTACAACAGAACCGATATGGAATACGAAGCTGGGTTGTGGACCCTTTCAAAACAAGTAGACCACGGGTGTCTTACTCCAGGCCCACGGGCCGCAATTTAAGAGCCTTGGTAGTACAGTGGTCTAAGGCACCCTGTTATTAAGCTGGTTATTAAGACCCGCTGCCTGCAATTACTGCAGGTTCGAATCTCGCCAAGGCTCAAGGTCGACTCAGCCTTCCATCCTATCTAAGGTAGGTAAATTGAGGACCCATTTTGTGGGGGCAATAAGCTGACTTTGTATAAATATACAAAAGTATGAAGGCTATTGCTTAGCGCATTGTAAGCCGCTCTGAGTCTCCGGAGAAGGGCGGCATATAATTCAAATTTAAAAAAAAAATTCCTTCAAAGAATCCCCATTTCTTCTCTGCCCCATCATGTGCCTCTTTTTTCTCCAATGTGGCCCCAGGGGTACTTAGATCTGGTGGGGCGGGGCACATGCGGGGCAGAGGTGGGTTTCAGCAGGTTCTGACCAGTTCTGGAGAACCAGTAGTGGAAAGTTTGAGTAGTTCAGAGAACCGGTAGTAAAAATTCTGATTGGCCCACCAAGCCATGTCATGCCACGCCCACGCCCTACTAAGCAGGTATATACAAAAGTATGAAGGCTATTGCTTAATGCATTGTAAGCCGCCCTGAGTCTCCGGAGAACGGCAGCATATAAATCGAATAAATAAATAAATTGAACCAATAAACCTCCTAATCAAGCAGGAAACGCTATACCAGTGATGGCTAACCTTTTTGCCGTCGCGTGCCAAAAGCGGGGGGAGTGCGGGGGGATTGCGCGCGTGTGCCCACACCCATAATTCAATGTGCCCCGCCCCCCATGCATGCGCATGCAACCCCCCACGCTCCCCCCAGTTTTGGCACACGATGGCACGGTGAGCCTGGTAGGCCTGTTTTTCGCTCTTCTCAGGCTCCAGAGACTTTCTTGGAGCCTGGGGAGGGCGAAAATGGCCTTCCCCACCCGCATAGAGGCCCTCTGGAGGCTGGAAATGGCTCGTTTCCCGACTTCCGGTGGGACTGGAAGGCCTGTTTTTTGCCCTCCTCAGACTCCAAAGCCTTTCTAGGAGCCTGGGGAGGGCAACAACAGACTTCCCCACCCCCTCACCCCCCTCTGGAGGGCCTCCAGAGGCCGGAAACAGCTCATTTCCCGACTTCCAGTGGGCCCAGAAGGCCTGAAAATCCGCTGACCGGCGCTCGCATGCATGCTGGAGCTGAGTTAGGGCAATGCTCGCGTGCCCACAGATATGGCTCCACGTGCCACCTGTGGCAAGCGTGCCATAGGTTCGCCATCATGGCCCTATACTGTTTCAGACAAATGACTGTCCAATCGCTTCTGAGACTAAGAATCTGAAAGGCAGCTTTTCATACGGCCGCCATTTTGTTCCCCAGCATGATTTTTTTTTTTTCAAAAAAATAATGTCATTTTACTCTCTCTCCCAAGGGGACAATTTTTTTTTTATTTTTTTTTTTAAATTTGATTTATATGCCGCCCTTCTCCGGAGACTCAGGGCGGCTTACAATGTGCTCAGCAATAGCCTTCATCCTTTTGTATATTTATACAAAGTCAGCTTATCGCCCCCACAAACTGGGTCCTCATTTTACCCACCTTAGAAAGGATGGAAGGCTGAGTCAACCTTGAGCCTTGGTGAGATTCGAACCCTGCAGTAATTACAGGCAGCTGGTCTTAATAACCAGCTTAATAACAGGGTGCCTTAAACCCCTGTACTACCAATTATGTTTTGCATTGCAAGAGTAGCTCTAATAAGTAAATAAACAAAGCAAAATGGATTCAGAGCATTCCCTAAGGCAGTGATTCTCAACCTTCCTCATGCCGCGACCCTTTAATACAGTTCCTCATGTTGTGGTGACCCGCCAACCCTAAAATTATTCCTAAAACCATCGAAAATATGTGCTTTGCGGTGGTCTTAGGCGACCCCTGTGAAAGGGTCGTTCGACCCCCCCAAAGGGGTCGCGACCCACAGGTTGAGAACCACTGCCCTAAGGGAACACCTAGGCTGATGGACGGTCGGTGGCATTCCCTCTTTGGGTCCACTTTGCAAGAGAAAGACGATGCCACGTGCCTTCGCCCCTTGTTACACGTCAAAATCCAAGCCATGGAGTGAAGCCAATGGGAGAGTGACTTAATCCCCACCTGCCAGCGTGAACTACATAGACCTTTCCCTGGCTGAACTCTTCATCCATCTGCAAAGAAAATGACTAAGGGGAGGTAGAAGTTGGCAGCCGAACTGACTTCTTTCCCTCAGCAAGCTCCAGATCTGACTTTTACCAGATGCTGTTTGTTAGCCCACTCTCCACTCCATGTGTCAACGACAGAAGGAATACACAAGCCATGAATGCTCTGTTCCAGTCTTGCTGTCCTCCTGTCCTCCTCCTCCTCCTCCTCCTCCTCCTTTCCTAACCTCAGACCGGATACACCGGTTCCAGGACAGGAATATGGGTCCCCTGAGTCCAGAGTCAAATCTGGAATTCATATACTCTGTAAATACGCTTTATTAAATGCAGGAATCAAGAAAGGGTTTGGAATGGTTCTATCAGGGAGCTCGATAATCACAACACTGGGACCTGAAGGATCAGGTTCTGTGGGTAAAGCTGGCCCAGAAATACCGGGGAGTTCCATACTTTGGAATTTGTCTCTCTCTCTTTTTTTTTTTTATTTGATTTATATGCCGCTCTTCTCCGGAGACTCAGGGCGGCTTACAATGCGTTAAGCAATAGCCTTCATCCTTTTGTATATTTATACAAAGTCAGCTTATTGCCCCCACAACTGGGTCCTCAATTTACCTACCTTAGAAAGGATGGAAGGCTGAGTCAACCTTGAGCCTTGGCGAGATTCGAACCTGCAGTAATTGCAGGCAGCTGGTCTTAATAACAGGGTGCTTTAGACCACTGTACTACCAAGGCCCTTTCCTCATCGTGACTTCTGATCACTAAAAGTTCAGCTGGAACAAGAGGCAGCTCATGGTCACACATCCACATAACTTTCGTTCCCCTAATTGGCTTTCTGAAAAGCTGTCTCTCTTGCTAGGGGCCATTGAGACAGAGGTGAAATCCAAATTTTTTTTATTACCGGTTCTGTGGGCGTGGCTTGGTGGGCATGGTATGGCTTGGTGGGTGTGGCAGGGGAAGGATACTGCAAAATCCTCATTCCCTCCCCACTCCAGGGGAAGGATACTGCAAAATCTCAATTCCCACCCTACTCCAGGGGAAAGATACTGCAAAATCTCAATTTGCACCCCACTCCAGGAGAAGGATACTGCAAAATCTCCATTCCCTCCCCACTCCAGGGGAAGGATACTGCACAATCCCCATTCCCGGGGGAAGGATATTGCAAAATCTTCATTCTCACCCCACTCTGGGGCCAGCCAGAGGTGGTATTTGCCAGTTCGCCGAACTACTCAAAATTTCCTCTACCGGTTCTCCAGAACCTGCTGGATTTCACCCCTGATTGAGACCCAACTTGCAAGTTAGATAAAAGCATGAAAAGGCAAGGAAATGTTTTTTCCCGTGCACTAGGCCACTTATGACACCTTCCAAACGGATCCCAATTTCACAGTTCCTTGCTCTAGTGCACTTTAGCGCAAATTTTCATTTCCAGGATCTGCTAAACTCGTAGGAAATTATCTTATCCTGAGATGTTTGATCCATCCAGTTGGCAAGACTCACGCAATATGCTAAACTCTCAATCAGAGAGAACCAGATAAAACTGATATGTTCAGATGGCATACTACGCTTAAGTCACATTCCTCCCATCTTTTGGCTTATTGTGGCCTGTTCACACAACTTGCTAAGACAATGTGTGTTAGAGTTTTTTGCAAAAATCAAATCTAGAAGCACACACAGAAAAACTAATGCAGCAGGATTCATTAACTTCTTTATATTCACAATAATACATGAAGTAAATTTACAATACCAACAACAGATTCACAGTTTCATTTCAGCTCAGATCAGCAGACAAGTTCATACATACTGGGTTCAATTTCTCTTTCTCAGCACAGACTCAGAAGCTGCAGACTAAGACACACCCTGGCTCCAGTCTTTCTCAGCTCCCAATTGGCTGATTTAGTTGCTATGCCTATTCATTGGCTGACCTTCTTAATGAATATTCTGACAGAATGGGCTTTTCATAGCATGTGGAACTGCCAACAATCCAACCTACATTTGTACTAATGTATTGTAGAAATTCAGGTGCTTAGTATTATTTATGCCAGTAAGTCTCAACCTTTTCTTCACCAAGGACCCTCTTTAAATACTTTTTGTGGCCATGAGCCATAACCATGGACCACCAAGACTTAACTCAAGATTTAAAGCATAACATTTCTTCCAGCCTTCACAGACCCCTGTGATGGCATCATGGTCCCATAGACCATAGGTAGAGAACCACTGATCAGAGGTGGGTTTCAGCAGGTTCTGACCAGTTCTGGAGAACCGGTAGCGGAAATTTTGAGTAGTTCGGAGAACCGGTAGTAAAAATTCTTGACTGGCTCCACCCCCATCTATTCTCTGCCTCCCGAGTCCCAGCTGATCAGGAGGAAATGGGGATTTTGCAGTATCCTTCCCCCAGGACTGGGGAGGGAATGGGGATTTTGCAGTATCCTCGCCCCAGGAGTGGGGAGGGAATGGGGATTTTGCAGTATCCTTCCCCCAGGAGTGGGGAGGGAATGGGGATTTTGCAGTATCCTTCCCCCAGGAGTGGGGAGAGAATGGGGATTTTGCAGGAGCCTTCCCCTGGAGTTGGGAGGGAATGAGGATTTTGCAGTAACCTTTTCCTGGGTTGGGGAGGGAATGGGGATTTTGCAGTATCCTTCCCCTGGAGTAGGGAGGGAATGGAGATTTTGCTGTATCCTTCCCCTGCCACGCCCACCAAGCCAAGCCAAGCCCACCAAGCCACACCACGCCCACCAAGCCACACCCACAGAACTGGTAGCATATATATTTTTTTACTTCCACCACTGCCCAAGAGCTACAAAATGAAGATTGTGTGTATTTTAGGGGACGGACGGCTGCATCCTAGGGAGTCTGCATCTGAAAATCCACTGCATCCTAGGGATTGTGTATCTGAATATCTATCTGCTCCCTACCGAACCACACTTTCTTCTAGAGCTCTCCAGGCTGAAATGCTCATCTCCTTTTCCTTCAGGAGCCCTTCTGCCCGCATTTGTCCTTGGTTTACCAAGACCGCCATTCCATCTTGCTCTCGGTGACCCTCCTCCCTTTCCTTGCCGCTGCCAAGTTAGCAGTTGCCTTAATTAATTTTGCACAGTGCAGCCTGAGACTTTAGGAAAGTGGGGGAAGGGAGGCCCAAGACTTTTGGAAAACGTATAGGCAGGGAAGCCAATCTAATTAGGCAGGAACCGAGCCAAAGGTTCAGATAGTTTGCTGGCCATTGGTAAGATTCTCTCTGCTTAAATGACATTAACATGAGAAAGGAGGGAGGGTAGTTCTGTGGATGCACATGTGCTTGTATATATGCAACGCAGGTGCACATCTGGGTCTTGTCAGGCACCTGGAGTGGTCCTTAAGATTACCCAGTTGGAGAGAGACAGAGAGAGGTCCATATAAAGGATGCTTGGCTTCCTTCCAGAGCTGATTCTGTCGTAGGCATCCGCTCCAAAGTACACTTATATATTTGGGGACTGATCTTGCTAAATAGAAGGCCGTCACAGTCCACGCCCGACAGCTTTTTCCAGGCCACCCCTAAAATTGCTTTGCTCGGCAATTCTCGTTCTGATGGGGGATGTATGTATTGCGATCCAGAAGGAGATTTAAGGTGGTTTGGGGACAACGCTGCCTGGTGAGCTGTTGAGGAAGCCGGCTGATATTCCTGCAGTTTGCATTTAAGATCCAGAAGAGGCATTTTCTGAAGAAGGATAAGGTCTTAAGTCACAAGAGAGAACTGGGGTATCTGGGCAATGCATAATCCATCCCTGTGGCCTGTGGTGGGATTCAAATAATTTAACAACCGGTTCTCTGCCCTAATGACCAGCTGGGTAGGCGTGGCTCGATGGCCATGTGACTATGTGGGTGTGGCGAACTCAACGTCACTCACGTCGATGGGCGCTTTGCCTTAGCTGTTACAATGTAATAAGGGTTAACCAGAGAGGCAGTTTCTGTGAGCAGGACAATAAAGGTTAGGCTAGAAACACCACCAGAATGTTTCCTTCCTGCCTTCCTTACAGGATTAGCCCTGTCAAGTGGAAAAAAACAAAATAAGATTTCTCCCAACAACTGAATTGCTTTGAAAGTTAACAACCGGTTCTCCCGAATAGGTGCGAACTGGCTGAATCCCACCACTGCCTGTGGCCCATTTGCTCCTCTTGGAAGCGCTGTCATCGAGACCCCCTTGGATCACCAGAGGCTTCCTTTCCTTTGCTAGACAATCCTTCAGGCCTCGAAGAAGGGATGAGTAGATTTCAAAGAGAGGAAGAAGATTCTGATTCAGCTGCTGGTGCATTTAATGGTCTTGCTCACACACACACAGAGAGATGTGCATGCATATGCATAACCACTTCTTTTCCTATAGTTACCTTTCTGAAATAGAGAAAGGGGAGCCCTACGTCACAGTTGTCCAATCTGAAAAGCTTCCAGAAGTAGAGTAGATATATAAAGGATATTTGCCACAGAATCTATGGAGTTACATTCACAAGAGCCATTAAAACCAGTAGTGGGTTCCTCCCGGTTCGGCCCATTCCGCCGAGCCGGTAGCGGTGACGATATGATGTCACCAAACTGGTTCTGCCCCCCCGCCCCGCATTATTTTTACCTTTTATTTGGCCCCACCCCCAATCTATTGCTGCCTCCTGAGTCCCAGCTGATGGGCTATAAGGAAAAAAACTGTTTAAACTCTTGTCGTGGGGCTTCAAAGGGCCGCCCTACAGCTGATCAGTGGTAAAAGGTAGTTTGGTGGTAGACCGGTGCCTCCAAAAACAAATGAGTAGACCAGTGCCTGCAAAAATAAATGGGTAGACCAGTGCCTGCAAAAATAAATGGGTAGACTAGTGCCTGCAAAAATACATGAGTAGACCGGTGCCTCCAAAAACAAATGAGTAGACCAGTGCCTGCAAAAATAAATGGGTAGACCAGTGCCTGCAAAAATAAATGGGTAGACTAGTGCCTGCAAAAATACATGAGTAGACCGGTGCCTCCAAAAACAAATGAGTAGACCAGTGCCTGCAAAAATAAATGGGTAGACCAGTGCCTGCAAAAATAAATGGGTAGACCAGTGCCTGCAAAAATAAATGGGTAGACCAGTGCCTGCAAAAATAAATGGGTAGACCAGTGCCTGCAAAAATAAATGGGTAGACCAGTGCCTGCAAAAATACATGAGTAGACCGGTGCCTCCAAAAACAAATGAGTAGACCAGTGCCTGCAAAAATAAATGGGTAGACTACTGCCTGCAAAAATACATGAGTAGACCGGTGCCTGCAAAAATAAATTGGGAGACTGGTACAGCTCTGCAAGCAGTTAAAAGCCTGGTAGACCAGTACTCTGCTAAATCCTAAAGAATTGTCACATGACCATCAAGCCACGCCCATAAAATAAGCCACGCCCAAGAACTGGTAGTAAAAAATTTTAGAACCCACCCCTGATTAAAACAGATTGTGGAGTGGACAGCAGTACTGCAAGAGCGGGAGGGAGGGAGGAAGAGATAAGAGGGAGGAGGGGAGGAAGGAAGAGGAGGGAAGGAAGGAAGGAAGAGGAAGGAAGGAAAGAAGAAGGCAGGAAGAGAAAGGAAGGAAGGAAGGAAGGGGAGGTGGGAGGAAGGAAGGAAGGAAGGAAGGAAGGAGAGATAAGAGGGAGGGAGGAAGGAAGAAAGGAGAGATAAGAGGGAGGGGGTGGGAGGAAGGAAGAAGGAGGAGGGAAGGTAGGAAGGAAGGAAGAGGAAGGAAGGAAGGAGAGATAAGAGGAAGGGGGTGGGAGGAAGGAAGGAGGAGGAGGGAAGGTAGGAAGGAAGAGGAAGGAAGGAAGGAGAGATAAGAGGAAGGGAGGGTGGGAGGAAGGAAGATGAGGGTAGAGGAAGGAAGGAAGGAAGGAGAGATAAGAGGAGGGGGTGGGAGGAAGAAAGGAAAAGGAGGGAAGGTAGGAAGGAAGGAAGAGGAAGGAAGAAGGAAGGATAGAAGGAAAGATAAGAGGAAGGGAGGGTGGGAGGAAGGAAGGAAGACGAGGGAAGAGGAGGGAAGGAAGGAAGGAAAGAAGACAAAAACAGGAAGGAAGGAAGGCAAGCATCTGAAGTGTTGCCTACTCAAATACTTTTCTGAAGTATCTGCATGGAAAAAAATTAACATTTTAAAGTTTGCTTCGGGGTGTGTGTGGGGGGGGTCATTCATGTTAAAGAGCAAAACAGGAATGAGGAAAATCGTGTTTCTGTGAAAATCGGCATTCAGGATCAGATCATTTCCCCCTTCACCCCCACCCCCACTCCCACCCCTGCCCCAAGCACTGTGTATATAACGTAGGTACCTGAGAAAGGCTGCCTCATTTGTTTCCATCAAATACAGTAGCAACAAAACGGACCGGTGGGAAGGTTTCAGATTTCATCCTATTCAGAGCGCAGCTGGGGGATCGTTCAGGGCGAGGAGAAGACCCCATCTGCTTCTTTCACTGGACTTCTTGTTCCCTAATTCCAGGCATTTCCCTTTGGCAACCTCCCTCTTTCGTGCAGGACAATGTTTTTTTGGCTTTTACCGTTTTGCACAGTGTTTCTCAACCTTGGAAGCTTGAAGATGGGGGGACTTCAGCTCCCAGAATCCCCCAGCCAGCGCAGCCAATAGAATACATGTTCCTGCACAGGAACAGGAAGCTCAAGTGCAAAGCCCAAGAGAAGGTATTAAAAAAAACCCACTCTCAACTCCATGTGGTCAGCAGAACTACAAATCATGTGGTTCTTTTCATCAGTAAATGGAGCCTCTTTCCAATCAGCCTCCAGCCTCCATTTTGTCTCCAGTGCCTTTCTCCCGGCTTGGAACTGAACCAGATGGATATTTCTTCCAACATGAGGATCTGTCTATGTCCGTGATGGCGAACCTATGGCACCCTCTGTGGGCACATGCGCTGTCGTCAGCTACTCTTCTGGTTTCCAGGGCCCACCAGCCAGCTGGTCTTTGCAGGCACCAGAGCGCCAGAAAAGGACCCGAAAAATAGTCAAAAACCAGGCTGTTTTCCGGGCCATTTCCAGGCGTTTTGGGGGGCGTTTTGGGGCCATTTTCTGAGCCATTTTTTGCCTGAAAACAGCCAAAAAATGCCCCAAAAAACGGACTGAAAATGGCCCTGAAAACAGGCAAAAAACAGGCAGGCACGTGCCAGCCAGCTGGTCGTCGGGTTTCTGGCACTCTGGCACATGTGCATGCATGCACGTTCCGGTTTGGGCACTCGGTGCCGAAAAGGTTTCCCATCACTGGTCTATGTAATGCCCCGATATATCAAACAAGAAGACTCCAAGGGGGCTGAACAAAAAAGCTCCTTTTAGAGGAAACAGAAATGCCAAAAAGCAAAACCTATGGAAAACTGAGGACCAAAATAGATGCTTGGAGAATCTGGTTTTGCTTAACTTGGGGTCTGATCATCCTCACTGCAAAACCGAGTGCGGTGGGCTACACCCGGTGCCAAGAGAACAGAGACTAAGAGACTTCACCGATGGCTACGGCTGTGTAAGCCTTTTGTGGTGTCAGCTGTGCACTTTGTGCTGAAAGGCAATCCTGCTGCATCATTAGTTACCCCACCCTTGGCTTGGCAAAAGCTGGGACTAACAGCCAGCCAATCAGCCAATGCCTGGAGGTTTCTCCTCCATCCATAAACTTAGTTCCAAGAACGAAGAAGGAAAAAGGGGGAAGTATGCTCGTCTGAGCTCCGAGCTTGGCAATTTTAGTTGCAAGCATTTTGTCACCATTCGAGGAGTCATCGTCAGTGTGCTCAAAGCTTTTGAAGTTCTGTGGGTGTGGCTTGGTGGGTGTGGCATGGCTTGGTGGGCGTGGCTTGGTGGGTGTGGCAGGGGAAGGATACTGTAAAATCTCCATTCCCACCCCACTCTAGGGGAAGGTTACTGCAAAATCCCCATTTCCTCCCGATCAACTGGGAGGCAGAGAATAGATGGCGGCAGGGCCAGTCAGAATTTTTACTACCGGTTCTCCGAACTACTCAAAATTTCCGCTACCGGTTCTCCAGAATTGGTCAGAACCTGCTGAAACCCACTTCTGATCCTCAATGACTTTTGCATGGAGAAGATACCCATCAGTTGTACTTGTGCACATGGCTCTTTTACTATCTGCTTAGTAAGCATCTCCATCTGCTTCTCTATCTCCAACATTTGAGGTGTAGGCCTCCTGCTACCAGAATCTTGGAAAACAAGTCTTTGAAACTATGCATAACATGAATATAAATCAAAAAGAAGAAATGGAAATTTCTCATTTGATAAAACAAATTAGGGACCAGAGTCAAATGCACATAAAAAGGTTGTATAATATATTGATAGAAATAGACTCGGCGACAGAGTTAGTTAAAGATTGTATGATAAAATGGGCACAAAATTTCGAGGAACCAATAATGATGGAAACGTGGGAAAGGATCTGGGTAAGAAATGTAAAATTTACACAAGCTCAAAATCTGAGAGAAAATTTTTTATAAAATGTTTTATAGATGGCATTTGGATCCCAAAAAGTTAGCTTGTATGTACCCAAACCTACAACCCAAATGTTGGAGATGTGATTGTGTTGATGCTACCTATTTTCATGTTTGGTGGACTTGTAAAAAAGTTTGGATAAAAATATGGTGGATTATTCAAAATATTTTTAAAAAAAGGATAAAGTTTACTCCACAGTTGTTTTTGTTAGGTATAATTACAGATTGTATGGCTATAGAGACTAATTTGATTCTGAACCTAATAACTGCAGCAAGACTCTTGGTGGTGCAGCACTGGAAGAAGGAAGATTTACCTACTATTCAAGAATGGACATTAAAAGTAGTAAATTTAGCAGAAATGGCGAAAATTTCAGCATATCTAAAGGACCATTCAAATGAGAAATATATGTTAGAATGGAGAAGATGGATTGATTATATTCAAGGCAAATATCGGACTAAAAAATTTCAAATAGCTTATGAATGATCAAAGAGATTTTATAAAGTACTTAAATTTAGTTTAGTAAAAGGGGAGTTAAAAGTTCAAGAGGGGGATAGGAGGCTATAGATAATTAGCTTATGTTAGTGTATGATTGTCAAATGTTATACCCTGTATTTTGCTCTGGGAAGTGTGGGGGGGGAGGGAGGGGAAGGGGAGGGTTGGAAGGGGAGGAGGGTGGGGGAAGGGGAAATGTCTGTAAAACTTTTTAAAACTTTTCAATTAAAAAAAAGAAAAAAAAAGAAACTATGGATAACAGAACAATGGAGGAGAATTTCACATACATGTCCTTGGGCCAACTGAAGAAAATTGTCCTATTCTGCAGTTCACTGTTACTCTTTATTTTTCACCCTCCAGCATCTTTGATCCCAGCCCCATTGCTCAAAAAAAATGCATTCATCCTCAGCTGAAGACACCCAAGAGGAAGGGGGGGAAAAGAGGGAACCAGGAAATGAATGAGTCACAAGCTGGAGCACCTCAACTGAAGCAATACAAGAGTTTAAATGGGGGGGGGGAGAGAAAAGGAGCAGCAATTAATCCCCCAATGCTTTCCCTCCCAAAGCAAATTAAGTCCCAATTTTCCGCACTGCTGAAGAGTAAAGATTAAAGTTGATAAATAACAGCAACTTTCAGAGGAGGAGAAGAAGAGTAGTAGAGCAGTGAAGCCTATAGAGATATTTCTCAACCTCCGGAGATTAGCCAGCAATTTAGTCCCTTCCCCTCTCTTGCAGCTACACCTTTCCCTTCTATTCCAGAGGTCTTCAAACTTGGCAGCTTTAAGACTTGCGGACTTCAACTCACAGAATTCTGCAGACAGCATAGCTGAGATTCCGGGAGTTGAAGTCCACAAGTCTTAAAGTCTGCCAAGTTTGAAGACCTCTGTCTTCTGTTAGCCGCTCTCCTTAGCAGGTTGGTTCATCTCATGAAGTGCTTCTCAATCTCAGTGACTTTCAGATAGCTGGGGAATTCTGGGAGTTTATTTTATTTATTTATTTTATTAGATTTTTATACCGCCCTTCTCCTACTGGACTCAGGGCGGTGAACAGCCAAGAATAAAAACATCACATACAAAATTTAAGATTAATTTTAAAAGAATTAAACAAGCTTTGGCCCAATATAAAATTTAAAACACTCCAACTAAAATCAATTAACAATTAAAAATATCTAAGGGGGTGTGTGGTTAAGCCAGCCCGGCTTGATGAAATAAAAAAGTTTTAAGGGCACGGCGAAAGGCACGGAGATCTGGGATCCTACGGATCTCCGGGGGCAGGTTGTTCCAAAGGACAGATGCTGCCACAGAGAAGGCTCTCCCCCGGGGGTCGCCAGCCGACATTGCCTGGCTGACGGCACCCTGAGGAGTCCCTCTCTGTGGGAGCGAACTGGCCGGTGGGAGGCTATCGGCGGCAGAAGGTGGTCCCGTAAGTACCCAGGCCCTAAGCCATGGAGCGCTTTAAAGAGTTGAAATCCACACATCTTAAAGTCACCGAAGTTGAAAAAATGTCAGTCTAACGTGTTCTATTCTGCACCTACGTGAGTGAGGTGAGTACAGGTAATCCTTGACAACAACCACAATTGAGCCCAAAATTCATCCTGCTGAATGAGACGTTTGTTCAATGAGTTTAACCCAGTGGTGAAATCTAAAATTTGTTACTACCGGTTCTGTGGGCATGGCTTGGTGGAGGGGGAGGGGTAATGTGACTGGGTGGGTGTGGCCAATTTTTTTTTCTTTTAAAACCATTTTTTCTACAACCTCTTCGGCGAAGAGGTTGTAAAAAAATGCTTTCAAAAGGCTCTGACGATCCCAGCTGAGTTGCCTGATCGGGAGAGGCTTTTTTTTCTTTTAAATGCCTCTGACGATCAGGCAACTCAACTTGGATCGTCAGAGGCATTTAAAAGAAAAAAAGCCTCTACTGATTAGGCAACTCAGCTTGGATCGTCAGAGGCATTTAAAAGAAAAAAAGCCTCTGCTGATTAGGCAACTCCGCTTGGATCGTCACAGGCATTTAAAAGAAAAAAAGCCTCTGCTGATTAGGCAACTCAACTTGGATCGTCAGAGGCATTTAAAAGAAAAAAAGCCTCTACTGATTAGGCAACTCCGCTTGGATCGTCAGAGGCATTTAAAAGAAAAAAAGCCTCTGCTGATTAGGCAACTCAGCTTGGATCGTCAGAGGCATTTAAAAGAAAAAAAGCCTCTGCTGATTAGGCAACTCAACTTGGATCGTCAGAGGCATTTAAAAGAAAAAAAGCCTCTGCTGATTAGGCAACTCCGCTTGGATCGTCAGAGGCATTTAAAAGAAAAAAAGCCTCTGCTGATTAGGCAACTCAGCTTGGATCGTCACAGGCATTTAAAAGAAAAAAAGCCTCTGCTGATTAGGCAACTCTGCTTGGATCGTCAGAGGCATTTAAAAGAAAAAAAGCCTCTGCTGATTAGGCAACTCAGCTTGGATCGTCAGAGGCATTTAAAAGAAAAAAAGCCTCTGCTGATTAGGCAACTCAGCTGGGATCATCAGCTGACGATCCCTTTGACGATCCCAGCTGAGCTGCGCGATCATCAGAGGCTTTTTTTTTTTACTTTTAAAAGCATTTTTTCGGCAGAAGAGGTTGTAGAAAAAATGCTTTTAAAAATTAAAAGAAAAAGCCTCTGATGATTGTGCGGCTCAGCTGGGCATGGGGGAGGGCAGGGATTTTTGCTACCGGTTCTCTGAACCACCCGCCTCTATCGCTACTGGATCGGGCGATCCGGTCCGAACCGGGAGCATTTCACCCCTGGTTTAACCCCATCTTATGACCTTTCTTACCACAGGTGTTACAGTAAGTGAAGTGCCTGCAGTTGGTTCAGGCAGTGACATGGTTGTTAAGTGAATCTGGCTTCCTCATTGACTGTGCTTGTCAGAAGGTCGCAAAAAGAGATCGTATGACCCCGGGACACCACAAACCGTCGTAAATATGAACCCGCGGCCAAGCGTCTGAATTTTGATCTCATGACATGGGAACGCCTCAATCATCACAAGTGTGAAAAATGTCCATAAGTCTCTTTTTTCAGTGCTGTTATAGCTTCGAAGGGTCACTAAACAAACTGTTGTACGTCGAGGACGACTTATATATGCTTATACCAAGAGTGAACTGTGCATCCCATAATCTCTGGTCTGATTTTTATTTTTTTGCAAGTTTTGTGGACTTGTATGGACAATGCTTGGCTTATCCCGAATATGTGGAGAGAAGGAAGTGGGAGTGATTTCACCTCTTCTGTTGCTGTTTCCTCATTTCTTCCACACTATTGCAGGAATCACTATCATTAAGAGCGTCTGTGGTGCAGTGGTTAGAATGAAGTACTACAGGCTACTACTGCTGACTGCCAACTGACAGCAGTTCGATTTTCACCAGCTCAAGGTTGACTCAGCTTCCATCCTTCCGAGGTTGCTAAAATGAAGACTTAAGTTGTTGGGGGCAATAGGCTGACTCAATAAACTGCTTAGAGAGAGTGATAAAGCACTGTGAAGCGGTATATAAATCTAAATGCTATTGCTATTGCACTCTCTCTCTCTCTCTCTCTCTCTCTCTCTCCTTCCCCCTTCCTCCCTTTCCTCTGTCCCTCCCTCTCATATCTCTCTTTCATCTATCCATCATCCATCTATCTATCTATCTATCTATCTATCTATCTATCTATCTATCTATCTATCTATCTATCTATCTATCATCTCTATCTATCTATCTATCTATCATATCTATCTATCTATCTATCTATCTATCTATCTATCTATCTATCTATCTATCTATCTATCTATCTATCTATCTATCCAGTGGTGGGATTCAAGTAATTTAACAACCGGTTCTCTGCCCTAATGATTTCTTCCAACAACCAGTTTGCCAAACTGCTCAGAAAGTTAACAACCAGTTCTCCCGAAGTGATGCAAACTGGCTGAATCCCACCACTCTATCTATCTATCTATCTATCTATCTATCTATCTATCTATCTATCAATCATCCATCATCTATCTATCTATCTATCTATCTATCTATCTATCTATCTATCTATCATCTATCTATCTATCTATCTATCTATCTATCTATCTATCCATCCATCTATCTATCTATCTATCTATCTCTATCATCCATCATCTATCTATCCAACATCTATCTATCTATCTATCTATCTATCTATCTATCTATCTATCTATCATCTATCTATCTATCTATCTATCTATCTATCTATCTATCATCTATCTATCTATCTATCTATCTATCTATCTCTATCATCCATCATCTATCTATCCAACATCTATCTATCCAACATCTATCTATCTATCTATCTATCTATCTATCTATCTATCCATCTATCTATCATCTATCTATCTATCTATCTATCTATCTATCTATCTATCTATCTATCATCTCAGGTCGACTCAGCCTTCCATCCTTCCGAGATGGGTAAACTGAGGACCCAGATTGTTGGGGGCAATATGCTGACTCTGTAAACCACTTAGAGAGAGCGATAAAGCACTGTGAAGCGGTATATAAGTCTAAGTCCTATTGCTAACAACCTGCACATCTTGGGGTTATAAAGAAAACTGGGACTGCCTGGATTGGTATCGCTAAGCAATGCAGTCAAGTGATGTCATATTTTACAACTGCATCTCTTAGCAGCCACAAACCTGGTCCCTATTACCTTCGTAACTGAATATGAGATAGCCTACTATCAGGACATTCAGTGATGAGTTGCCCCCGGTTCGGACCAATTCTATAGAACCAGTAGTAAAACTGGCGGGAGGCTCCGCCCAACAACCCTGACGTCATCATAAGTGATCTGCACATGTGCAGAAAAGTACACAATGCGAACCGGTAGTAAAGGTAAGTAGAACCCACCCCTGAGGACAATCCTATTACAAGCTCACTTAGAAATTGGCAGTGGTGGTTGTACTCTATTCCTGGGCAGTCAATCAACTCAACAGAGATCGGAAATGCAGTTGGCAGTTATTTATTGTTGCAATATATGTGTCAGTGTTCAACTAGGGGGAATAATAGGTGTTTTTGTCCTTTTAAATTGCATCTTTTGAAATGTTTTTGTCTTTGTACTTTAATTTTTGGAATAAAATGAAAAATATGGTAGGGAAGGAGGGAGGGAGAGAGGAAGGAGGGAGAAGAGAAGAGAAGGGAAGGGAAGGGAAGGGAAGGGAAGGGAAGGGAAGGGAAGGGAAGGAAGGAAGGAAGGAAGGAAGGAAGGAAGGAAGGAAGGAAGGAAGGAAGGAAGGAAGGAAGGAAGGAAGGAAGGAAGGAAGGAGGCAGATGCTGTGGTGCTATGGTATCTGCCACCAAACTCGCACAAACCGTCTGAATCCAGGAAGTAGGAATAACATAAGTGATAATTTGGTCTAGGGCGCCCTCTGCTGTTCCACTTGAGAAACTCAGCAACATCTCACACACCTGCTTTACTTTACCAGCTGGATCAAGATCAGGATTTTTGAGAAGGCATATTATCCACGCTAAGAGATCAGAAATGAATGTTAATTATGTAATTGACGTAACTGATTTAAAGAGAAGATTGTTTTTAAATGCAAAAGTGCTCCCGACATTTGATCTTGTAGATATTCCAAATGGACCATCACTATGAAACATAGGGGTTTTTTTTTTTCTGGAAGCTTCCAAAATTGATTTCCCCAACCTCTATCCTTAAGAAGAGAAGAGAGAATAGCTTGAATACAACAGAAGCAGGTCCTACTTCACCTCTCACCTCTGGATAATTGCATATAATCCGATTCCCTTTTGCTGCAGTTACGGGAATAACCATAAGGTGGCAGCAGCCTCCTTCAGAAGAAAATGTGAACTCTGTTACAAGGAATTCTGGGAACTGTAGTCTCGCCTCAAGTTTGGCCCACCTCCCTCAGGAAAAGCTTGCATGCATTCCCGTCTGCCAATCAACCTGCTTCTTGTCTCATTTTATGACAAGGAGCAGCGATCCAAAATCCATCCTGAAGGGAACATCCATCCCTGTGGGAGGAGACGTTTCAGTGTACAGATAGGCCTTGATTTACCACCATTCATTTAGTGACCGTTTGACGTTAAAACGGCACTGAAAAAAATTGATTTATGACCGTCCGTAGAGATTCTCAGTCATCCATCCAGGTCACAGTTGTCCCAAAAGTGCTTTTTTCAGGAGGCAGCTGGACTTTCTTCTTTTTTTCTTTTGAAGACCTTTCGCTTCTCATCCAAGAAGCTTCTGTCTCACTTAGCAACAGAAAATCTTTGGTTCAGTTGTGGTCATAAATTGAGGACGATCACATCCAGGCCAAATGTTTTTCATTTTTTGTGTGTTTTTCCAATGCCTTCCATATATTAGACATTTATCACAAGTGTCACAGACATGAGATACTTTCTTCTGTACTCTCTGGTGTAACTTCTACTGTTATTACCACACTTCCTCCTTACTACAAGTTTCAGAAAAGAAGGGAGCACCAGTCTGATTTCATAAACACAGAGAGACAGAAGGAGGGAGGGAAGGAGGGAGAGGGAGAGAGGAAGGGAGAGGGAGGGAGAGGAAGAGAGAGACAGAGGGAAGGAGGGAGGGGGAGAGACAGACAGAGAGGGAGGGAGAGGGACAGAGAGACAGAGGAAGAGGGAGGGAGAGACAGAGAGGGAGGAAGACAGAGGGAGAGGGAGGGAGAGACAGAGAGAGGGAGGGAGAGGGAGGGAGGGAGAGAGGAAGGGAGAGAGAGGGAGAGGGAGAGAGAGGGAGAGGGGGGAGGGAGAGACAGGGAAAGAAAGCAAGAGGGAGGAAGACAGAGGGAGAGGGAGAGAGGGAGAGAGAGAGAGGGAGAAGGAGGGAGGGAGAGACAGAGAAGATGGAGGGAGAGACAGAGAGGGAGAGGGAGGGAAAGGGAGGGAGACAGAGGAAGACAGGGGGAGGGAGGGAGGGAGAGAGGAAGGGAGAGAGAGGGAAAGGGAAAGGGAGAGAGGGGGAGGGAGAGGGAGAGGGGGAGGGAGAGAAAGCGAGAGGGAGGAAGACAGAGGGAGAGGGAGGGAGGGAAAGGGAGAGGGAGAGAGAGGGGGGAAGGAGGGAGGGAGAGACAGAGGAAGATGGAGGGAGAGACAGAGAGGGAGAGGGAGGGAGGGACAGAGAGGGAGGAAGACAGAGGGAGAGGAAAAAAACTGTCCTTGTGTCTAGTTGTTCTGGTGTGCAATGTGTCAAGTTCCGAGGTCGTCTCTAAATCATAGTTTTGAGGGTAGGAGTTGAAACAGTTTATGTCCAGGATGCGAGGGGTCTGTAGATATTTTCAGATGGGCTCCAAGAGAGTGACTGGCTCAAGACCACCCAGCCAGCTTTCATGCATGAGGCAGTACTACAACTCGCAGTCACCTGGCTTCTAGGCCAGAACTTTAAGCACTACGCCAAACCGGCTCTGCGTAATATTTCGGAGGTTGGCAGAAGCTTCCTGACTTCCCTCGATGCTCCTCAAGGATGAAACAATAAAAGAACAAGATGAGGATACGGTTCAATGGTGACATTAAAGCGGTTAATGGCGCTTCCCCCCCCCCAACCCCAGCCGAAGAGATTTTCCTCTCAGCCTTACTAATGGTTCTGGGGAGGCTCTCCAGAAAATGTGATTAAGAGTTGCCAAGCATCCTTTCAGATGAAACAACGTAAGTCGCTTAGTCAGACTCTGAGGACTATCCGGAAAGGCTGCCCCGAGGCACGAGAGCAACGGAAAAACTCGGAGTTTCATTTTCCAGTTTTGGGAAAACTGGAACTTTCCAGCTTTTGGCTTTTTGTGGCTAATCGTTTCCATCTGCTTCTTCGCCGACAGGCTGGGGCTACAGGGACGGCAGCACTTGAATCGCCCCGGAGAATCTGCAAGAAAAGGGCTTAAGCAGAAGAAAAACCTGAGAGAAGATTGGCCCATCGGTTGAGGCAGCCCCAGATCGCAGGAAGGAAGGTAAGCTAGGATATCTGTCTCTTAAGTCAGGGGGTCTCCAAACCTTGGCAATTTTAAGACTTGTGGACTTCAACTCCCAGAGTTCCTCAGCCAGCTCCACAAGTCTTAAAATTGCCAAGGTTTGGAGACCCCTTGCCTTAAATGGCTTAATAGTTTTTAAAAGTGTGTGTGTGTGTATGTGTGAAGCTTTGTGTGAAAGGGGTTGCCTGGGTGGGACATATCCTAAATCTGCTTTTGCAGCCAGGGAGTCTGTGTCCAGTTTTCTGAGCGGTTGCGATTCTGCAAGTAGAGATGGGAAACGCGATTCACCGCCGTGTGAAAACCCGCTAAACATCCGTGTTCTGTTTTTTTTAACCCACAAAGAAACCATCTTCAGTTCTGCCTAGGTTTTTTCCAATGCTGTTTGGCAACGAAAGGCTGTGTGTTGAAAGACAAGGTATGTAGCATCAAAAATGCATTTTTTAAAAAATTTGATTTATATGCCGCCCTTCTCCGGAGACTCAGGGCGGCTTACAATGCGCTAAGCAATAGCCTTCATACTTTTGTATATTTATACAAAGTCAGCTTATTGCCCCCACAAACTGGGTCCTCAATTTACCTACCTTAGAAAGGATGGAAGGCTGAGTCAACCTTGAGCCTGGTAAGATTCGAACCTGCAGAAATTGCAGGCAGCTGTGTTAATAACAGGGTGCATTAAACCACTATACTACCAAGGCTCTTATTTATTAAAAACTATACGGTAGTAGGTTGTTTATTAAAAGTATACAGTATCAAAAAGTTTGTTTAAAAAAGTATACGGCACAAAAAGTACATTGATTTATTGTTAGACTATATCGATTGCCTTTTGCACAGAATTTGGTCTAGTGGTTAAAGCACTGGGCTACAAAGCAGGAGGTTGTGAGTTCGAATCCCGCTTTACCCATGAAAGCTAGCTAGATGACCTTGGGCTGGTCACTCTCTCTCTCCCAGCCCAGCCCAACTCAACTCAGAGCAGGAGTGAAATCCTACCGGTTCGGACCGGTTTGGGAGAACCACTAGGGATTATGGGCATCAGTTCGCCGAACTGGTAGTAATTACCCCTCCTTGGCCCCATCCATGCCTGGCCGGTCACCTCTTCCGGCCGCTCGATATTCCACAGAATTCAATGTTAAATGCAGCAGAGAGAATGCTAACTTTTCTTCCTCTATTAACAACGGAGCTGCTGCAGGCTGTCCCTTTAAGGTAGTCCCCAGGAGGGAGGGGGCCGGGAGGGAACCATAAAGTGAGCAGCAGCTCCTTTGTGAATGGAGGGAGAAAAGTTAGCATTCTCTCTGCCTCAAAATTCAATGTTAAATGCAGCAGAGAGAATGCTAACTTTTCTCCCTCCATTCACAACGGAGCTGTCCCTTTTAGTCTCTCTCTCTCTCTCTCTTTCTATCTCTCTGTCCTTTAATAAGGTTATTTGAAGATCTTGTCACTGACCTCTGCCCAAGATATACATGGTTACCTGTAACCATACTATAAATGTTATGAATCTATCAACAAGCCTTGGTAGTACAATAACAGAGCCTTGGTAGTACAGTGGTTTAAAGCACCCTGTTATTAAGACCAGCTGCCTGCAATTACTGCAGGTTCGAATCTCGCCAGGCTCAAGGTTGACTCAGCCTTCCATCCTTTCTAAGGTAGGTAAATTGAGGACCCAGTTTGTGGGGGCAATAAGCTGACTTTGTATAAATATACAAAAGTATGAAGGCTATTGCTTAACGCATTGTAAGCTGCCCTGAGTCTCCGGAGAAGGGCGGCATATAAATCAAATTAAAAAAAAAAACCCAAATATGAGGAATTCAAGAAATGCCATTTATGTACCAAATATTCCCACCACACCCGCCTGAAAATAAACAAAACAGGTAGCCAATTTCCTACAAGCATATCCTACATTTCTCCATCTAGATCCCTCTTGTTTGCCAAAATTTGACAACTTAATTGCCACATCTGATAAGATCCATACCATAGAAACAACTATAAAGATACAGCAAACAACCATAGACTCCATTGAAACAAGTTTAGAAGCACGTTTTACATATCTTGGGGGGGGGGAAATTACAGCACCTTGGTTAATTTTTTCGTCACTCAGTGCATTAAGGCAAACCAGGGTGAAATCCAGCAGGTTCTGACATGTTCTGGAGAACCAGTAGTGGAAATTTTGAGTAGTTCGGAGAACCGGCAAATACCACCTCTGGCTGGCCCCAGAGTGGGGTGGGAATGGGGATTTTGCAGTATCCTTTCCCCTAGAGTGGGGTAGGAATGGGGATTTTGCAGTATCCTTCCCCTGGAGTGGGGAGGGAATGGGGATTTTGCAATATCCTTTCCCCTAGAGTGAGGTAGGAATGGGGATTTTGCAGTATCCTTCCCCTGCCCTGCCCACCAAGCCACGCCCACAGAACCAGTAGTAAAAAAATTTGGATTTCACCACTGAGACAAACCCATTCTCAGAAAATAAACTAATTCAGTCACTTCTAAACTACGCTTCCTCAAAAATATCCAGTGCTTCCAGAGGTGGATTTCAGCAGGTTCTGATCAGTTCTGGAGAACCGGTAGCGGAAATTTTGAGTAGTTCGGAGAACCGGTAGTAAAAATTCTGACTGGCCCCGCCCCCATCTATTCTCTGCCTCCCGAGTCCCAACTGATCGGGAGGAAATGGGGATTTTGCAATATCCTTCCCCTGGATTGGAGAGGGAATGGAGATTTTACAATATCCTTCCCCTGCCACGCCCACCAAGCCACACCACGCCCACCAAGCCACACCCACAGAACCGGTCGTAAAAATATTTGAAACCCACGACTGAGTGCTTCCCATAGTAATTTTTCCACTACCGATTTACTATGAATCTTTTAAGATCAAAAGGAACCAGCCGTCCAGGTGCTTCTCTTGAAAGTTGAGAGAGCTGATTTGTTGCAAGGGGGGGCGAGGGGGGGGGGAAATGAGTTCCTGCCACTTGGCAGACTTCCTTGTTATTCAAAAGATCCAGAAAGCACTTCCTGGAGAGAGAGAGAGAGAGAATACAATGGAATCCTGGGATGCTTCTCAGATTCTCACGTGATTGGGCTGCTCCCCTGCAGGAGATCTGAAGGAAGAATGATTTGAAATGCCTCCACCGACTTTTCAGTTATCGGCTTTGCTATTTAGCACGCTGCTTGTATTTTAGGCATTAAGAAGGTTTGTGAGAGTTCAGAAAATAAAGGAGGACATTTGTAACTCAGGGTTGAAATGAGGGCTCCTTGGTGCTCTCTGAGCTTGCTTGTTTTCTCGCAGACGTTTCCTTACCCAAACTAGGTAACCCAGCTAGCACTGATGATGTTACCTACTTTGGTAACATCCGGAAATCTAAATTTAGAAATCTAAACATTTAGAAATATCTGCATGAAAACAGGCAAGGAGGGAGAGCACCAAGGACCCCTCATTTCAACCCAGAACTACAAATATAAGAATAGAATAGAATAGAGTAGAGTAGAGTAGAGTAGAGTAGAGTAGAGTAGAGTAGAGTAGAATAGAATAGAATAGAATAGAATAGAATAGAATAGAATAGAATAGAATAGAATTCTTTATTGGCCAAGTGTGATTGGACATACAAGGAATTTGTCTTGGTGCATACGCTCTCGGAGTACATAAAAGAAAAGATGCATTCATCAAGAATCCTAAGGTACAACACTTAATGATAGTCATACGGTACAAATAAGCAATCAGGAAACAATATCAATATAAATCGTAAGGATACAAGCAACAAAGTTACAGTCATGCAGTCATAAGTGGGAGGAGATGGGTGATAGGAACGATGAGAAGATTAATAGTAGTGCAGATTTAGTAAATAGTTTGACAGTGTTGAGGGAATTATTTGTTTAACAGAGTGATGGTGTTTGAGAAAAAACTGTATTCTTATATACTAAAAGACTAATATATACTAAAACGAAGAATAGAATAGAATAGAATAGAATAGAATAGAATAGAATAGAATAGAATAGAATAGAATAGAATAGAATAGAATTCTTTATTGGCCAAGTATGATTGGACACACAAGAAATTTGTCTTGGTGCATACGCTCTCAGTATACATAAAAAGACAAGATACATTCATCAAGAATCCTAAGATACAACACTTAATGATAGTCATAGGGAAACAGTTAATTTAAATCATAAGGATACCAGCAACAAGGTTACAGTCATACAGTCATAAGTGGGAGGAGATGGGTGATAGGAACGATGAGAAGATTAATAGTTGTGAAGACTTAGTAACTAGTTTGACAGTGTTGAGAGAATTATTTGTTTAGCAGAGTGATGGCGTTTGAGAAAAAACTGTATTCTTATATACCAAAAGACTAATATATACTAAAACAAAGAATAGAATAGAATAGAATAGAATAGAATAGAATAGAATAGAATAGAATAGAAGACAAGACAAGACAAGACAAGACAAGACAAGACAAGACAAGACAAGACGGGAAAGAATAGAGTAGAGTAGAGTAGAGTAGAGTAGAGTAGAGTAGAAATAGAATAGAATAGAATAGAATAGAATAGAATAGAATAGAATAGAATAGAATAGAAGACAAGACAAGACAAGACAAGACAAGACAAGACAAGACAAGACAAGACAAGACGGGAAAGAATAGAGTAGAGTAGAGTAGAGTAGAGTAGAAATAGAATAGAATAGAATAGAATAGAATAGAATAGAATAGAATAGAATAGAATAGAATAGAATAGGAATTCTTTATTAGCCAAGTGTGATTGGACACACAAGGAAGTTGTCTTTGGTGCATACGCTCTCCGAGTACATAAAAGAAAAGATACATTCCTCAAGAATCCTAAGGTACAACACTTAACGACAGTCATAGGGAAACAATCAATACGATCCTCCCCAGTGCCCAAGCGCACCTTCCAACAGCAAGCATCCAACCTCTCCTTTACCGTCTCCAAAAGGCCACCAAGAATCCCCCCCACCCCCACAATTCTTGCAAAAAACCAGGGCGAAGAAGTTGACCAACTCCGCTTGCCAACTTCCTCTCCCGGGCCCCGGGCTGCCTGCTCCTTATAGCTGAGCGCGGAGGCTGAACTTCGGCCTCCCGCGCTCGCCTGGCCCTCCCTTCCCGGAGCTGGGCGCGTCAAATCCTCCGAGTAACAGCAGGAGGGGAACCGATCCCGCCCCAGCCAAGCCCCGTCCTTGGGCTGCGCTGGTCCCTGGGGAGTGGGAGATCATGGGGGGCCTCCAAAGCCGAGCCGAGCCGCGCGCCCCTCCTGCGCTTCTTCCTTCTGGGGTTCAGGCTGAGCAGAACCCCCCCGGCAGGTTGGAGGGGGTCCCCCGGTAAGTGAGGGAGGGGCAGCGGGCTTGGTGGTGGTGGGGAAGGGGAGGGTGGCCCATCTCCCTCCATCCCTCCGCTCTTGCGGGAAGGAAGTTTGGCAAGAGGGGAATGGTCCCCCAGGATGGCACAAACGAAGGCTTGGAGAGGCACAGCTGGCAAGTCCTTATCAAATCTAACCCAAAAGTGCCAAGCGCAATGGGGGTAGTCATTCACCCTGGCATCTGTTTAGGAAGGGGGTGCTTTCTTTTATCCTCCCAAGGGCATCTTACGGGGTGGGGCTTGGGTGGTTTTCATGGCTAAGGACTTTTCCCAGGACTGGGGTGGTAGTGGTTGTTGTTGTTGTTATATTATTATTATTATTACTATTATTACTATTATTATTATTATTATTATTATCATCATCATCATCATCATTATTTATTTATTTATTTATTTATTTATTTATTTATTTATTATTTATTTTTAAATTTGTATACCGCCCTTCTCCCCGAGGACTCAGGGCGGTAAACAGCCAAGTAAAAGCATAAACTGCAAACATTAAAATACAATGAAAAAGATAATATATAAATTTGGGCCCATGATTAAAAAACAATAACAAACAATTAAAAGGAGCCTTGGTAGTACAGTGGTTTAATGCACCCTGTAATTAACACAGCTGCCTGCAATTTCTGCAGGTTCGAATCTTACCAGGCTCAAGGTTGACTTCAGCCTTCCATCCTTTCTAAGGTAGGTAAATTGAGGACCCAGTTTGTGGGGGCAATAAGCTGACTTTGTATAAATATATACAAAAGTATGAAGGCTATTGCTTAACGCATTGTAAGCTGCCCTGAGTCTCCGGAGAAGGGCGGCATATAAATCAAATAAAAATAAAATAAATAAAAAATAAAAAATAAATAAAAACATTTTAAAAAAGTGTTAGGCCAGCCCGGCTTGCTGGAAAAAAAAGGTTTTAAGGGCACGGCGGAAAGCACCCAGGTCTTGGATTCTCCTTATCTCTGGGGGCAGCTGATTCCAGAGGGTAGGTGCCCCCACAGAGAAGGCCCTCCCCCTGGGGGTCACCAGCCTACCTGTTGTTGTTGTTGTTGTTGTTATTATTAATAAGAATAATATTATTATTATTTAATCTTTAGTGAGATTCACAGCCTTTGAGGCTGGTTAATAGCTCAGCTGCTCGAGTCCTAACCAAGGACCTAGCAACTGTTAAGGTATCGTCGGAGGATGTAAGCTGTTCCAAGTAAGGTGGTTTTTTGTAGAGTCAAAATGTTCAAGTCTGGCAAATTTAGAATTTCTAAATAGCGGGGTAGCCCTTTGGGTATTGCTCCGAGGGCTCCAATTACAATCGGGACAACACATTATTATTATTATTATTATTATTATTATTATTATTATTATTATTGTTGTTGTTGTTGTTGTTGTTGTTGTTGTTGTTGTTTGTTGTTTGTTGTTGTTGTTGTTGTTATTATTATTATTATTATTATTATTATTATTATTATTATTATTATTATTATTATTATTATTATTATTATTATTATTATTGGAACTTGTATGCCGCCCTATCTCCAATGGACTCGGAGCGGCTCACGATTAAAAGAAAACAAACTATTAAGACAAAAATCCAGGTTAAAATTAACAAAAATTCAATAAAACCTCAGTTAAACTTCTATTAAAACCCCCATCGGTCCAGGGCAGCCAGGTGAAATAGGGTTTGCCAAGCCTCCTGCACCACTCCCAAAGAAACCATGGTTTGCTTAGCTGTGGTTTATTGGTTGCTTGGGCTTAACTAAGCCAGCTTCTGGGAACATTCTGAAATGGTGAATTCGGTTTGTTACAGCCTGCCAAGCAAAAGCTGATATCTTTGGGCTTGGGTGTTGTGTGAAGTTTGGGGTTCAAAACAGTGGTGAAATCCAATTTTTTTTTTTACTACCGGTCCTGTGGGCGTGGCTTGCTGGGCGTGGCAGGGGAAGGATACTGCAAAATCCCCATTCCCTCCCCACTCCTGGGGGAAGGATACTGCAAATTCTCCATTCCCAGCCCACTCCAGGGGAAGGATATTGCAAAATCTCCATTCCCATCCCACTCCAGAGGAAGGATATTGCAAAATCTCCATTCCCACCCCACTCTGGGGCCAGCCAGAGGTGGTATTTTCCGGTTCTCCTAACTACTCAAAATTTCCTCTACTGGTTCTCCAGAACGTGTCACAACCTGCTGGATTTCACCTGTGGTTCAAAACTTGCAACATCTTGTACATCTGGACTGATTGTAGTTTGCCCTGTTCAGCCTGGCTTTGGATCCTTGCTCCAGACAGGAGCTCAGCTGCAAATTTAACTGTTTGCTGCAAATTTAACTGTTGGGTACCTGGGGGGAAAATCCCTACAGAGATTTCTGGGGCTTAAATTCATGTTAGTTAAACTTAAATTGCCAGGGCAGCTTTCTCAATCTACAAATGTTTTTTAGCACCCTTTGCAACCCAGTGATTGTAAAATTGTTCCGCTCTTATTAGCTTTTGTGACACTTTTTTGCAGTTATTTTGCGTATTCTGGGGCATTGGGACTTGTGTCCCCACAAACAGAGAACACAGACTCTGGTGGGGGCTTTTTGGAAGAAATTGCAGATCTATTCAGGTCTGCTTGGGCCTGGGGTTGGACTAGATGACCTCTACAAGGTCCCTTCCAACTCTCTTAATCTGTAAATATGAAATCCAGTGCTATTTATTTTCTGGAAAGAGTCTTGTGGACTTTAACCTTTGAAATTTGACTTGTGATCCTGCAAGCGTCTAATAAATTTGGTGAGGCGTAAACCGACATAAAAGCGCTAAGCTTCCGCATTCTCCAGCTTATGACTTCTATGGCATTTTAATTATGGATGGCCTATACGCTTGAAACTTTATTTTTGTATTTGAACCGAATGCAAATGTGTGTTGATATAGATGCCTGTTGTGTTGCATCTCGTGATGTGAATGCAAATTATGTTGATGTACATTCATGGACGCATAGAAATAAACTACATTTACATGCCATTCCAAAGAGACAGGAAATAAGCAAAGAAGGAAACAAAAACAGCAGAACAAATCTTTTTTCAAAAACCAACACCCATATAAACAGAGATTAGCACCAGCCAAACATTCAAGCAGAACCCACATCAAGGAATTAGCAAGGGAAAAAAAACCACACTCCCACCAACACTGGTAGGACAATCCCTTATACAGTATAAAAATAGAGAGTAAACCCCACATTCGCTCACACTGATGATCTTACCTAGTTGGGTAATGAAATGCCTGCAAGCAATCAACTCAAAGAGCACCAAGATTATATAGAACTCTTTTTTCACTTCAATGGGTTTCTTAGAACGGTAGAAATTATTGCATTTTAACCCTAGTTAATGTTTACGTTGATGTCATGGTTGAACCTGGCAAGGGAATTCATATGATCCTGCAACTCACCTCAAATTTCTTCTTGCTTTTAAGAACATGGCTAAACCAGGTGTGGCTGTGCTTAGCACTTGGATGGGAAACCAGCAAGGAGAAAACAAAAGCAATATTTCCATATTGTAATAATTCACAATTATTCTTCCCTATTATTGCACTGGGGACGCGGTGGCTCAGTGGCTAAGACGCTAAGCTTGTCGATCGAAAGGTTGGCAGTTCAGCAGTTCGAATCCCTAGTGCTGCGTAACAGAGTGAGCTCCCGTGACTTGTCCCAACTTCTGCCAACCTAGCAGTTCGAAAGCACGTAAAAAATGAAAATAGAAAAATAGGGACCACCTTTGGTGGGAAGGGAACAGCATTCCGTGCGCCTTTGGCGTTTAGTTATGCCAGCCACATGACCATGGAGACATCTTTGGACAGCGCTGGCTCTTTGGCTTTGAAACAGAGATGAGCACTGCCCCCTAGAGTCGGGAACGACTAGCACATATGTGCGAGGGGGAACTTTTACCTTTACCTTATTATTGCACTGGGCATGACAATAAAATCTCCCGGAGTCTTCATTTAAGATAGATCCTGATTTTGCTCTTTATAAAAAATCTTTAGATGTTGCTAAGATAAAACAAGGCATGAATATTGTAGATTCTAGCCTTCCATTTTCCTGCAGAGGGCAATTATACACAAAATAGCCCACATTGTGAAAAACAGAAGTCCTCTATGCGCGAACAATGACACGTCACCTTAATGTCCTCTGACACATGTTGACAGCTGTCTTTTTGAGTCATCTTGATTCAGTCATCTTAACCCAACTGTTTGTTTCCACCTTGGAGATTGAGCTGAGGCCGCTGTTAATTTTATTACAGGGCAACTACAATCCTGTCCTGACATCTTCAGCTATAAAACAAAAATACACAATTTGGTTCCCAAAAGCCTTAAGTGTAGTCCCTAGAGTTATTGTCAAATTAAAAGTGATGAAAAGGGGAGTGTGTTAAACACATGACTGCAGGGTAATTGTACATGGTAGTTGTTGTTATCCTGTGAGTTAGCCTTGACTCCTGATGAACAAACCCTTGCAACATTTTTTCTCGGCAACATTTTTCAGAAGTGGTTTCCGTTGGCTTCTTTTTAGACCTGAGAAACTTGTGGTCTCTTGAGTTCTAGACCAGGGCCTATAACCAGTGGTGAAATCTGAACCGGTTTACTATCGGTTCGCTGGCTGCGCATACGCAGTGCGCACCACGCACCAAATGTGAGGTGCGCACACGCAGTGCACACCAAAAGGAGGCATGTGGTAAGTAGAACAGCGCGTGAGGGGGGTTCAGCCGAAGAGGTTGTGAACAAAATGCTTTTAAAAGGCTCTGACGATCCCAGCTGAGCCGAGCGATCATCAGAGGCTTTTTAATTTACTTTTAAAAACATTTTTTCTACAACCTCTTTGGCCGAAGAGGTTGTAGAAAAAATGCTTTTAAAAGTAAAAAAAAAAAAGCCTCTGATGATCTCACGGCTCAGCTGGGCATGGGCGGGGTGGGGGGAGGGATTTTTGCTACTGGTTCTCCGAACCACCAGCCGCTATCGCTACCGATTCGGGCGATCCAGTCCGAACTGGGAGCATTTCACCCCTGCCTATAACAGTCAGAGGTGGGATTCGGCCAGTTTGGACCATTTCAGGTGAACCAGATGTTAATTTTACATCCGGTTCAGCAAAACAGTAGTTCCAATGACTGACTGGCCTATTTCCTGCCTCTAGAGAGCTTCTGGAGTCAGGGGAGGTGGAAAACGGGCCTCCCAAAGGCCCGTGGAGTGTGAAAATGGGCCTATTTCCACGCTCCAGAGAGCCTCTGGAGCCCGGGGAGGTTGAAAATGAGCCCTCCACAGCCTGTTTTTTTGCTCCCAGGAGGCTGCAGTGGGGGCCTACTAAGCCCAAAACAGGGTGCGGGGATGTGTGTGGCACCCCCGCTCCCCCGTGGCCCGTTTTTGCTCCCAGGGGGGTGCAGGAGGCCGACTGCTGCCTGTCACAGTCCCTAGCCACGCCTACCATGGCCACGCCCACCAAGCTGGTCATTAGAGACTCTTCCCATCCTGCTTACAATTATTTTGGACTGTTGCCTTCTGGCAGAAGATACAGAACAATTAGAACTCGGACCGCACGTTTTCTGAATAGTTTTTATCCCAGAGCTATAATTGCACTCAACAAGGAACTAAAGGGCCACCATCAGTGAGCTGTTGGACAGCATTACTTGGTCTGTTGTGTGGATGTTTGGGTGGTTTACGGGTGGGGAATTGTGATGGGTGGGAGTGTGTTTGGGGATTATGTGTGTTGGGCCTGGTCTTTGGGTGTTAAGTGAATTTCGTTGTATGGGTATATTGTGTATATATATACAATGACAATAAAGTTAGACTTATACTTACTTATTAGGGCAGAGAACCGGTTGTTTATTTGAATCCTATCACTGCTAGCAGTGTTCCTCAATCTTGGCAGTTTGAAGATGTGTCTTCAAGCTGCCAAAGTTGAGAAAACACTGCATTATATTAAGCTAGTGCTTACATTAAGTTTAGTTGACATAACACTTAAATGCGAATGATGCTGGTTTTGTTCCAGCATGACATTCTGGAGCGGGGTAGTAAAATGTGAAGCAGCAGTTGCTAGAAACATTGAAAGGTATCATAGCTTTGGATGTCTTCATGCTAGCTTTAGAAGGATTAAGGGTGACTCTGATGGAGGTCCTTATTTTCCTTGTGGTTTCCTTTTCTGAACTTTCATATGGTAGACCTGGGGAAAATGTCTGCTTAAAACCTTGGAGCTATTACAAAGGTGAAAGTAAAGGTTCCCCCTTGGACATATGTGCTAGTCGTTCCTGACTCTAGGGGGTGGTGCTCATCTCCGTTTCAAAGCCGAAGAGCCAGCGCTGTCCAAAGACGTCTCCGTGGTCATGTGGTTGGCATGACTCAACTCCAAAGGAGCACAGAACGCTGTTCCCTTCCCACTAAAGGTGGTCCCTATTTTTCTACTTGCATTTTTTACGTGCTTTCGAACTGCTAGGTTGGCAGAAGCTGGGACAAGTAACGGGAGCTCACCCCGTTATGCGGCGCTAGGGATTCGAACCGCTGAAGTGCCGACCTTTCGATCGACAAGCTCTCTCTGATGGCACATGAGCCATCACCCCAGTTCAGCTCCACTGCACATGCGTGCCCGCCTCCCGCCAGCCAGCTGGTCTTCAGGTCTCTGCCGCACATGTGTGGGGGGAAGGCATGTGCGGGGGGGGGAATTGCATGCATGGGGGAGGGGCACATATGAGGGGCTACATGTGCATGTGCATGGGGTGGGGGCGTGCGGAGGGGAGCGTGCACATGCACGGGGGTGCATTGCTTGGGGGGCATTCAAGCACGCGCAAATGCAAACAGGCATGCATGCTTTGGGCACTCGGTCCAGGAAAGGTTAGCTATCACTGTCCTATAGGTTTCGGAACTACAACTCCCATCATAACTGACCATTGCTGCTACAGGGTTTAGAAGAAGAAATATTTCATGGGTGATAAATTACCAGTACGTAGTATAAATAATATTATGCAACGTAATCTGCTGTTGAAAGGCCATTTCTCACGCGCTTTCGTCACCTTCTTTAAAAAGTAAGAATGCCCTCAAGTCTAGCTTTATCCATGCAGTTTTCTTGGCAGCGTTGCAGATTTTCCATTCCCTTCTTCTTTTTGACTTTCCAAAGACTATTTTAGGGGGTCTCCCAACTTGGCGACTTTAAGGCTTGAGGATTTCAACCCTGTAATGCCAGTAAATCAGTCTTAAAAATTCTTCTTTTCTAAACTGGGTGCCCTCTCACCTACAACTGTGATGGGCAATAGGTTGGGAATTATGGAAGTTGTAATCTGCTAATTTGGAATGTTCCTGGTAAGGAAGGGAAATAATACCACCTCCAGCTTTCCTCTGCAAGGAGAATATTGGATGGCATTGGGCGCTTAGAAGAATATAGGTAGTCCTTGATGCAGTGGATCCCAAAATTTCAGTTGTTAAGTAAAACAGTTGTTAGATGAGTTTTGCCCCATTTTGCAACTTTTTTGGCCCAGCTTTATGATCACATGACCCCAGGATATTGCAACTGTCATAAATATGAGCCACTTGCCAAGCATCTGAATTCTGATCACATGATCATGGAGATGCTGCAATAAATCACGGTCATGTCAGGGCTCCGACTGATGCCCTATTTAAATCATGAGCTTTGAGCCAATCTTCATAAGAAATCCAGTTATTTATTAGGAGCTTCATGTCAGCATGTTCCAAGTGAAGCCAATTCTGACCTCACTTAATTCACGCCCCGGTTCTGACCCTGTCCCCCCTCCCCCCAAGGTGTGTCATCAGTCACAGTCCCCAACGAAGCAATTTCGTGGGTCCCTCTCTCCAGCCACTGTGGGTCACTGTGGAAATGGCCTTGACATAGATATGGCTGGAATATGCTTTTGTTTTGTCTGAAGTGCATGCAATTTCCTCACTGCAGCTGCCAGGCTTGATTCCCCATCCCTCTGTCTATGGCAACTCGAGAGCAGGTCAGGAATGCTTTGTGAATTGACAGGTTGTATGTGTGAAAAACGGTCATAAGTCACTTTTTCAGTGCTGTTGTAACTTTGGCCACCAAATGAAGGGGTTGTAAGTCAACGACTGCCTGTATTTCTCTAAATTTCTCCCGCTTTCATCAGAAGCTGTCTGTGTCCAGAGGCGTCTATTACTAAAAGAAGCCAAATTTAGATGTTGGAGGAAGAAAGGGATGAACCCACATTGTTTAGTCATATGGCTTTCACCACGTGAGTTTTAGCTTAAGCTTGTAGGTTCTCAATATTCATTTAAATCTTCAAAATAAATACTTAAAATTGGATTCAGATATAGTAGAAGATTTTGCAATAATTGCAAAAGTGTGATGACCCAGGGCATGGCACAGAGATAACACAAACACCTGGCAGTTCAAACCGCCCTTTTATCACTTCAAATCTCCCCAAACGCTCCCATGTTTCTGGCAAGTTCCAGAGCAGAGTGATAACAAACCCCCACACAAACCTCAAGCAGCCTCTGGCTGCAATTAGTCCAGCCCAGCGCTGTCTGCACCAAGGCTGCACGGCAGTAAATCCAAATGTATTTGGCAAATCAAAGGCAAATCAAGGAGTTCAGGGAGCAAAAGATCCAGGTAATTGGTCCAGAAGGAACTAAAGGAATGCAAGGAATCTTGGCAAGTTAAAATGTCGGCACACAACACTTCAGGAACTCAGAGTTTGTTCCCGACAAAAGCCTCTCCCCACAGAGTCTCCTTAAGCAGTGATGAATTTCGAATTTTTTTTATTACTGGTTCTGTGGGCGTGGCTTGGTGGGTGTGGTGTGGCTTGGTGGGCGTGGCAGGGGAAGGATACTGCAAAATCTCCATTCCCACCCCACTCCAGGGGAAGGATACTGCAAAATCCCCATTCCCTCCCGACTTCTGGGAGAAGGATATTCAAAATTTCCATTCCCACCCCACTCCAGGGGAAGGATACTGCAAAATCCCCATTCCCTCCCGACTTCTGGGAGAAGGATATTGCAAAATCTCCATTCCCACCCTACTCTGGGGCCAGCCAGAGGTGGTATTTGTTGGCTCTCTGAACTACTCAAAATTTCCGCTACCGGTTCTCCGAACTGCTCAAAATTTCCGTTACCGGTTCTACAGAACCTGTCAGAACCTGCTGGATTTCACCCCTGTCCTTAAGTCTCATTCCTCAGGTGTACCAGGTGAAGATGGGCGGGGCACTCTCCTCCCGAGTAGCCTGCTCAGTCTGTGCTAATCACGCCTTCTCTGCGCTCTCCAATCCCTTGGATCAGGAGGGGGGGGATTTCTTGCTCCTCGTCTGAGCTCAGTCTCTCGAGTTAATCCTGCCTCTGTTCCTCCTTGCCTGCAGGCATTACTAATTCCGAAAAGCCTTGCCTGGACCAATTCTGCCCTTCCTCAGTTTCCTCCAAGGCCAACGGAGCTGCCCTCTCAGTCCCCCTCAGTTCTTGTTCCAGCTCATCTTCTCCCCACAGATTCAGACTCCGATGGGGGCATGACAAAAAGATTGGGCAGGATCTGGCTTTCAAAACAAAGTGACAGGAAGCAAAACCTTGTTTCTACTCTTGCCGCACTGTTGCCTTGAAAAGAAAAAAAAAACAAACAAACATTGAAATGCAACAATTCCTCATCGACATAAAGTAGCACCTGAGGAATCTACACTATTTGTAATTTGCTCCAGGATCTCTTTCCAGAGAAGCAAGATGCCTCCCCTCCCGCCCCCGGCACACAATTTCACTGAAACTTTGCACAACCAGCACTTCCCACAGCTGCTAAAATGAAGTGGTTTTTAACAGATTAACAGAGTTGGAAGGGACCTTATAGGTCATCTAGTCTGACCCCCTGCTTAAGCAGGAAACTCTACACAATTTCTGACAAATGGCAGTCCAATCTTTTCTTAAAAGTCTCCAGGGATGAAGCTCCCACAACTTCCGAAGGCAACTTCTGTTCCATGGGTTGATTGTTCTCACTCTCAGAAAAATTTATTTCCAGATTGAATCTCTCCTGGTTCAGTTTCCATCCATTATTCTTTGTCTGGCCTTCTGGTGCCTTGGAAAATAGCTTGACCCCCTCCTCTCCGTGGCAGCCCCTCAAATATTGGAAGATGCTATCCTGTCTCCCCTGGTCCTTCTCTTCCCTAGACTAGCCATGCCCAGTTCCTGCAACCGTTCTTCGTATGTTTTAGCCTCCAGTCCCCTCATCATCCTGGTTGCTCTTCTCTGCACTCTTTCTAGAGTCTCCACATCTTTTTTGTAGTGTGGTGACCAAAACTGGATGCAGTACTCTAGGTGTGGTCTTACTACGGTTTTATAGATCAGTATTAGTACCTCACTTGATCTTGATTGTATTCCTCTGTTAATGCAATTTAGGGTTGCATTGGCTTTTTTGGCTGCTGCCACACACTGCTGGCTCATATTTAGCTGGTTGTCCACTAAGACTCCAAGATCCCTTTCACAGTTACTGCTATTAAGCCTGGTTTCACCCAGTCTATATGTGTACTTTTGGTTTTTCTTACTAAGCATAGGACTTTATTTTTCTCTACATTGAATTGGTAGTATTGAATTGAATAGAAGAACTGAAGAATAGGTAGAACTGAAGTGGTAACTGAGGCATCTTTGGACCTTACAGAAAGATGGTTGCCAAGATTACAAGCTTGAATCGGGATGGATCCACTTTAACAAGTCCTTTCTGTTCTTTCCATGCAAATCCTTGTTAGAATTCCTTTTGCACTCAGTTGCTAAACGTCAGCAAAGCGAAAGCCATTTCTGTAGACAGGAGATAGCTGGGTGCATTCCTTCCTACTCTTTTTTTTTTTTTTTTAATTATTAAATATTTTTTTTTAAATAAACAAAAGGAAAGCTTTAACACTTTTTCTGTTTCAACAATTTCGCATCCGACAAAAATGTCATAGTTATACATTTTTCCCCTCCCTTATTTCTACTATATCAAGTATACATATACTTCTAAACTTTGTTTATTTCCATATATACATAACAATACCCGTGGACCCACTTTCATTTCTACAATTTTTGTTTCCTCATATTAACAATTATACTTCAACTCCTATTTCTACCGTTATTTAATTTTTCCCTCCCTTTTATCTCTCTCCCCCAACCATTCATACCATTTCTCCCACACTAAGTGTCAGCGTCCCAGCACTGACATATATAAAGAGAGGAGAAGCTTGAACTTTTGCCTACTTAATTCCTTTGAAGATTCTGTCTCCTCGGAGATGGGAGGGGGGAGACATTCCTGTGATCTGACGAAGAAGGGATGAGGAAAGTGGCTTGGAAGATAGCCAATGAGAAACAGAGAATTAGGGATTGGAAAGGGAGGGATTGGGGGGTAAAGGTCAGTACTGACCGCGACTGACCAGGATCAGATCGCTATGCTCAATAAAGAGAAAATTTCCTCAAAGATCGGCAGTTTGGAAATTCATTTATTTTGAGATAGCATTGAAACCTGACACTAAGTAATATTCTGTTTCCTCTTTTTCCTGTTTCTCCTTCCTACTCTTTTTATGCCTTTGGTTGGATCACATCCTGCCTTTCACAAAACAGATGCCTCCGCTTGGTCCTTTGTTTCTAGCCTTCCTTCTTGGCTGTCTCCTGGCAACCAAGCCATGATTTCAGAGCAAAAGAAAGTTCCATTTCCTTTAAATCAGTGTCTTTACAATCTACAATCTAGTCTTGGAACGTGCTGGGATTTCTAGCATGTATACACTATTGAAAAAGCAACGTCTACGCTGGCTGGGGCATGTCGTGAGAATGGCCGATGGTCGGATTCCGAAAGATCTCCTGTATGGAGAATTAGTGCCGGGAAAGCGTCTCAGAGGGAGACCACAGCTGCAATATAAGGATATCTGCAAGAGGGATCTAAAGGCCCTGGGAATGGACATTAACATTAAAGGTGACCACCTTTAAAGAGCTCCATGGCTTAGGGCCGGGGTACTTACGGGACCGCCTTCTGCCACCAATTGCCTCCCACCGGCCAGTTCGCTCCCACAGAGAGGGCCTCCTCAGGGTGCCGTCGGCCAGACAATGCCGGCTGACGACCCCCAGGAGGAGAGCCTTCTCTGTGGTGGCACCTGCCCTCTGGAACAATCTACCCCCAGAGATACGAGTGATCTCCGACCTCCGGACTTTTCGTCGGGCCCTAAAAACTTATTTTTTTCAGTTAGCCGGTCTGTCCTGATTTTATGGTTGGTTTTAAAATTTGATACGGATTTTTAAATTGACAAGTTTTAAATTACGGGCCAAATTTATTTAATTATTTTAAATCTATTTTTAACTGTAACGTTATGTATAAATGTTTTTATTTTGGCTGTTCACCGCCCTGAGTCCGAAAGGAGAAGGGCGGTATAGAAGTTTGATAGCACAGTGGTCTACGCACCCTGTTATTAACACAGCTGCCTGCAATTTCTGCTGGTTCGAATCTCTCCAAGGCTCAAGGTTGACTCAGCCTTCCATCCTTTCTAAGGTAGGTGAAATGAGGACCCAGTTTGTGGGGGCAATAAGCTGACTTTGTATAAAATATACAAAAGTATGAAGGCTATTGCTTAACGCATTGTAAGCCGCCCTGAGTCTCTGGAGAAGGGCGGCATATAAATCAAATTAAAAAAAAATTAATTAATTAACAACTGGGAAACCTTGACCTCCGATCGTTCAGCTTGGAGGCTAAAGACGCAGCATGGACTTCTCCAATTCGAAGAGACACTTGTTCGGCAGGCTGAGGCAAAGAGACAGTCCCGGAACCAGCGAACTCTGAGGGCTGGGCAGGGGACAGAATATATCTGCCCTCCGTGTGGAAGGGATTGCCACTCTCCAATTGGCCTTTTTAGGCACACCAGATGCTGTTTTAGGACCTCTTTCCAGCGCACGATACCATCGTCTCTTGAGACTGAAGGATGCCAATGTAAACAATCTAGAGATCTTTAAGTAGGATGTGACTATCTAAGCAATAGGTTTGGAAAACCAGGCAGCTAAAACATCAGAAGGGCCATTTTTGAACCGATCTGTGATTTAGAGTTTAATTGTTTCTGGTGTGATTAAGGGGGAAAAAAAACCTTTGGGACACATAAGCTGTTCATCCTTGATATCAGAAGGCAAATTCACTAAGAAAACCCCTTGTTTGTTTTCGTACTTTGGTCCATCGAGGACCAAGTACTCAGGTGCCATTTATCCTCTGGACTAACCTGTGTCCTCCTAACAGAGCTGCTGACATCTTTGCCAATTCTGGCATGAAAGTTAGCAGCCAGAAGGTTTTCTGATTTTTGGTAGTTATTTGTGCGGCTTTTTGCAAAAGAATTTGCAGGACGGACACTGGTGATACTTCAAGCTGGCACAGGGGTATCAAACTCGAGACCCGGCTTGTGGGGTGCTTAGATGTGGCATGTGGGACCACCCTGGAAACATCAAAGGACCAGCCTGCGATGCCTCTGCCACCAAAAATGGAGCTTCGACTGCGGTGAAGAGCCGCGGTGGCACAGTGGTTAGAATGCAGTACTGCAGGTTACTTCTGCTTACTGCCGGCTGCCAGCAGTTTGGCAGTTCGGGTCTCACCGGCTCAAGATTGACTCATCCTTCCATCCTTCCAAGGTCGGTAAAATGAGGACCCAGATAGTTGATATGCTGACTCTGTAAACCACTTAGAGAGGGCTATAAAACACTGTGAAGGGACATATAATAAGTGCTATTGCTATTACGACAGCCTCCTGCAGCGCTCTGCTAGCGAAAACAGAGCTTGGGAAGGCAGCGCTCCGTTCCTGCTGGTAGAGCGCTGCAGGAGGCCATCGCAGCTGAAAACGGAGCTCAGGACTGTGGGGTACCGGTGCCCTGGGAGCTTGAGGGTTGGGCTGGGTGTTTGCCCTCCTCTGCCTAGGGCTCTCGACAGCCTGCGTCGCCATCTGGGGGTCCTCCGCGTGCCCTGAGAAGGATGGGGAGGCTCCTCTGGAGTAGGAGTCTCCAACCTTGGCAACTTTAAGACTTGTGGACTTCAATTCCCAGAATTCCTCAGCCAGCTGGCTGAGGAATTCTGGGAATTGAAGTCCACAAGTCTTAAAGTTGCCAAGGTTGGAGTCCCCTGCTCTGGAGGACAAGGGTTTGGCACTCTCCCTGGTCTTGCCTTCCTCCGCTGGAGACAATGGATCCCCCCCCCAGCCCATCACAGGCACCCCTGACACGAGTGACGTCGAGCTCGCCATGCCCACCCGGCCCCCAGCCCCGAGGTCAAACACAACCCTGATGTGACCCTCTGTGAAATCGAGTTTGAAACCCCTGAGCTAGCAGGAATAAAATCTCTCGCCTGTTTAGGGGGAAATACCAGCCAACGGGGATTTTTGCACAGTGCAAACGTCTTCCTATTTAATAAATTGTCAGGACTACTGAGCCTTGTGCATTGTCAGTTGGACCATTCTTGGATCATTAGTACTACATCTTGAAAAATCCTTGATGGTAACGGAATTGCTTGATTCCTTGCCACATCAGGGCCTCTTCCTCCTCCAGGTTTCTTAGCAACGGTCAAAAATGTTATGTAACCAAGGTTACAGCAAACCACCCTTCAAAAAAATTTAAAAAAAAAACCCTGCCTGTGCAATATTCCTGCCAGCGGAGGTACGTCAGGGCTGCAGATGCTTAAAAGTCTGATTCTTTAAGGCTCAAGGTTTTGCAGTCTGGCTCCTGGCTTTGGCAAGGAGACCGTTTTCCTCTCTGGCATCCTTTTGTTTGGAAAAGCTGCCTCAAAGCTCCCTCTACTGCGAGCCGTGCTTAGTGTAGAATTTGTATTTTTTAATTTTCTTTGTATTCCCACTTTATTGTTTTTATAAATACTGTATTTTACGGACTGTTAAGATGCACTTTTTTGTCTCCCAAAAGGGGGTGAAAATGTCGGTGCATTTTATAGACCGAATATTGTCAAAGCTCTGCCAACCCACTGGCCATTTTTTGGCCTCTGCACGCACCGTTTTCAGGGCTTTTTTCGGGCCTTTTTGGGGGGGGCTGTTTCGGGCCTTTTTTCAGCCTGTTTTCGAGGCTTTTTTTGGCTCATTTTTTCTGAAAAAAGGGCTGAAAAAAGCCTTGAAAACAGGCCGAAAAAAGCCTTGAAAATGGGCTTAAAAACTGAAAAAATAGGCCGAAAAAAGCCTCAGAAACGGGCCAAAAAAGCTCCAAAAACAGGCCAGAAAAAGCCCTGAAAACAGGCCAGAAAAAGGCTGGAAAAGACCTGGAAAAAGACCCAAAAATGGGACACAAAAGCAGTCCCAGCAGATGTTTCTTCCCCAACCTGGACACCCACCAGAGGTATGGGCTTCATTGCCCAGAATCCTTCATTCTGCCTAGGGAATTCTGGGAGTTGAGATTCTCTACACGGGATAGCCTTTTTTTGTGTGTGTGTTCTTTACTTCAGCATCTGCATCACAAGTACAATTTCAAGAACTTATCACCTTCTCTGATACTACCACAAAAGATCTTTTCTTCCCATATCTCACCTCTTATCTCTTAAAAACTTCAGAAGTGCACTTTGACCCATTCCAGTTAAGTCACCAAGAGATCAACTGCAGGCTTTGCAAATACAGTTATTTCCCAGTGAAGACATTTGGGGCAATGTTTTTCAGGCTTGGCAGCTTGAAGATGTGTGGGCTTCAACTCCCAGAATTCTGGAAGTTGAAGACCACATATCTTCAAGTGACTAATAACTGACAGATTGGATGCCAAATTGTGATTTTAACACAGGTTTTATCCAGGGGTGGGCTTGGATTTCATTGTAGCAAGGGGCTCTCTGCCTGGTTGGTGGGTGGGCGTGGCCTATTTGGCTTCCTGCACCACAGTGGGGGGGCGTTTTTGCCCTCCCCAGGCTCCAAAGGCTTTCCTCGAGCCTCCGGGAGGGCAAAAACAGCCTCCCCAGGCTCTGGAGGCCCTCTGGAGGCCAGAATCTTCCAGTAGGCCCATTTTTTGCCCTCCCCGAGCCTCTGTGTGCGCCCTGCGCTTACCTGACTCCTGGGAGGGGAGGGGCAGGGTGGGCGGGGCCAGTCAGGAGTAGGATTTGGGGGTTCTCCGAACTGCACAGAATCTTAGCTAGAGGTTCTCCCTAACTCCTGCGAACCCCCAGCAGCCCACCCCTGATTTTATCTGTTATTTATTATTCTAGAATTTTTAATTGGATATTCCTTGGGTGTTTCTAACTTTTTTTTCTGGTCTCTGGTCTTTGACTGTAATAAACTTACTTGACTGAGAATGCCAATTCTTTTTGGAGAACGAAGTCCAATGAATGAGATTCAAATAGTACTGATATGATCCGTCCAACAATTTCCACATGGAAAAAAGAAAGCAAGACAATAGCATCTCTGTATATTCATAAAATGTGCATTTGTTACAATTAGTCATCAGAGGTCCTGAAGTTTCTTTTCCCCATCAAAGAGATTTCTGTTTCTCTGACGTATTAGAATGACTTTCTAAAAAAAATAATAATTCTCAGTAGTGTTTGTTTGTTTTTTAGCTTATTTTATCAATAAAGGTAGAGCAAGGTACTTTCTAGTACAGGGGTCTCCAACCTTGGCAACCTTAAGACTTGTGGACTTCAACTCCCAGAATTTCTCAACCAGCTAGGAAGTCCACAAGTCTTAAAGTTGCCAAGGTTGGAGACCCCTGTTCTAGTACATATTTTTGAAGGTTCTCTGAGATCTGCACTTCCAATTCTGAGAAGTCCCATAAGAAAACTTTCCCTGTCAAGCTAGTGATGCATCACCCTTGGGTCATTTCATGTAGGACAGGGGTGTCAAACTGGCGCTCCATGGGCCGGATGTGTCACACGCAGGCCATGTCCACCCTGGGTCTGCAAAGGCAAAAAAGCTCACAAAACGTCACGTGACACAATCGAGTTTGACACCGGTGATGTAGAGGGAGAGCTGGGGATAGAGTTAAGTGCATCATCAGCTTAGGGTCATTGCGTTCCCACAAGAACTCCCAAGTCCAACTCCTCCTGAATTCCGTTGACTCTTATCTGGTGCCAATTTAATACTGGACCTTAGTTGACCAGATTCTGTGTATCAGAATTCTGTGTATTCTTGAGCCATCAATCTTTGAATTGCAGCGATGGTCTTGATTCTTTGAACCTGACACTTCACTTCTAAATAAAGACAAGAAACCCACTCTTCACCCATAAGAACTCCCAAGTTCTCCTTTGAAAGCTCATTTTCTTTTATCAAGTGGAGACAGAAAAAGTACAGATTTTATTCAGCATAGTTTGAGAGATTTCTTGCCTCACTTTCCAGAACGCTGCCTACACCTTATCTAACAGTTCCCGTTGATCACGAGTCACTCCCTGTCTTTTATTCTTTGTTCTTGCTAAATAATTTTTTTCTTGTTGGGCCTTTGCATTGCTCCTGGCAAAGACTCATTTCAATACTAATGTGATCTGATTGTTGTGACCGAGGCCCTAGTGATTACCAAACAGTCCTGAACAAACTTATTTTATTAAAACAGCTGAGAATGAATTCATTCTCAGCTTAGTCCAAAACAAATTCTTCATAACCAGTCCGTCGGCCTTATCACCAACTTTTAATGTCTTTGGCAACCTGCCAAAGGCTTTTCTTGGCAAAACCCCCACAAAGTTCAAGAGATGCTGACAAGAAGCACTGGAATCAACATTGCTTTTCTACAAAGAACCCAACAGCTCGTTGCTGCTCTTTTAAGGCTTATGGGAGTGGCCAATCATCTTCTGGCCTTACTCCTGAGTCGTCCTTTTTGCTTCAGCTGCTTTTTCCTTCTGGCAGCTCTGTGCATGTGCACACTAGGAACAGGCTCCTCCTGTTCCTCTGCCTCTCTGCTGTCCGCCTCTGGAGGATCTGGAGTCCGTGCATCACTCCCAGATGGCCCTGGCCCCATCTCTGCCTCTGACGCAGAACCCTCGTCCGAGCCTTCCCCAGACTCCAGGACTGGTCCATGTTCCTCCCCAGCCTCCTCACTGTCCGACTCGGCTGCCAGCTCCGTAGGCTGCTGGTTGACCACAACACTAATGTGATCTGATATAAAATGAACAAAGGCCTCTGAACTCCTTTGTCTTCACATTCCAAACTGTTCAGTTGAATAGCATGCAGTAATAATATTCAGAAGTTGGTTGAAATCAAGATACGCTCCAAATATAGCAGTAATTGCTATGCATACTGATGCTAATGAATCCTGTGGATTCTGTTATAGAATTTGTCCTTTTTTAAAAAAAAAATGTAAATGACTTTTCAAAGCCCTACTGGTTAATAGGAGAAGAATGTAAAATGGATTATCCAATAAAAATTTAGTCTCACAGTGGGAGTTGGGATAGGGGTAGAATTTATAAAGAAAGGATACACAGAAGAAAGTTTCCCTTGGTTGTGGATAAAAAACCTCTTTAGTTTGATTGTACACAATGAGATTTTTTCTTCTGAAAGCAAGATTGCCTTATTTGAATGTTTTAATATTCTACGAAGACTCTACATCAACGTTTCTCAACCTTGGTCCTTTTATATGGACTTCAACTCCCAGAATTCCCCAGCCAACATGCTTTCAGGGAGTTGAAGTTGTTTATGTATCTTGTTTAATATCTACTCTGAGTCAATTTTCAACGAAGCATTGGAAAACACTGGTCTCAAAGTAAACGGTGTTCAGATCAACAATTTAGGATATGCTGATGATACAGATCTGCTTGCCAGTAAGCATGAAGACCTTCAGCTCCTCATCAACAGAAATATCTGAAAAATAACGGCTTGAAGCTTAACACCTCAAAAACCAAGATCATGGTCATCAGCAAACAACCCATTAATTTACCACTGATAAATTCAGAAGGAATACCACTAGAAAAAGTCGAAAGGATCACATACCTCGGTTTTAATTTACATGAAAGCTGGGACACGATCAGTGAAGTAAAGACAAGGATAGAGAAAGTTCGAACAACATTCTTCAAAACGAAAAAGGTCTTCTGCAGTCACGACATAAGTCTAAGATTGAAAATCAGGCTTGTCATATGTTACATGTTTTCTATTCTGCTCTACGGAGTGGAGAGTTGGTCTCGGACAGAAAGCCACTTGAAGGGACTAGAAGCATTTGAAATGTGGATTTACAGGCGGTTGTTATGTATAAATTGGGTTAACAAAATCACAAATGAGGAAGTGATAAACCACCTGGGAAAGCCAAGGAAAACCATCGAAGCCATCAAGAAGTGAAACTTAGAATATTTTGGACATGTGATGCGACACCCAGAAAAATGCAGCATCCTTCACTTAATCCTCCAGGGAAAGATTGAAGGCAAAGGAGGTCCAGGCAGAAGAAGAACATCATGGCTTCAAAACCTAAGGGACCAATTTGGACAAAACTCAGCAGCACTTTTTCATGCGGCTGTTGACAAAAATAAGATTGCCAACATCCGATGATGAATGTGGCACAAGAAGAAGAAGAAGAATGTATCTTGAGAAGGCCAAGGTCTTCTAGTCCAACTCCCTGCTCAAGGCAGGAGACCTTACACTATCTGGGTCAAATGGTTGTCCAATCTCTTCTTGAAGACCTCCAGTGATGGAGGACCCACACTGCAGGAGGCAAGCTATTGCATTGAGTAATTATACTCACTGTCAGAAAATTTATCCATATTTCTCGGCTGGATCTCTCTTTAACAAGATTCCAGCCCTTACTTCTTTCTCTGCTCTCTGGTGTGCTAGAGCAGCGGACCACAACATGAGCAAAGTGAATACATGGAAGGCCAGGCGTGTGCGCAGTGAACTGGTACCCTGTTTCCCCAAAAATAAGACCCAACCAGAAAATAAGTCCTAGGATAACTTTTCAGGATGCTCATAATATTTTGCCTACCCCAAAAATAAGCCCCAGTTAAGATCATCAGCCAGAAAGACACAATTAGTATCATATTTCCCCAATAATAAGACATAACCAGAAAATAAGTCCTAATCAGGTGTGAAATCTAGCAGGTTCTGACAGGTTCTGGAGAACCGGTAGCGGAAATTTTGAGTAGTTCAAAGAACCGGCAAATGCCACCTCTGGCTGGCCCCACAGTGGGTTGGGAATGGGGATTTTGCAATATCCTTCTCCTGGAGTGGGGAAGGAATGGAGATTTTGCAGCATCCTTCCCCTGCCACACCCACCAAGCCACACCATGCCCACCAAGCCACGTCCACAGAACCGGTAGTAAAAAAATTTGGATTTTACCACTGGCCCTAATACATCTTTTGGAGCAAAAAATAATATAGGACCCAGTCTTATTTTCAGGGAAACACGGTAGTAAGATAATCCGAAACCCACCGCTACATGGACCAGTCCACAGACCAGGCATTTGGGACCCCTGTCCTAGAGAATGTCAATCCCCTTTTCTCTGTGACATCCCATCATGTACTGGAAGACAATGATCATATCCCCACTAAACCTTCTCTTCGATAGGCTAGACATACCTGCGGTTTAGCTTCCAGACCTCTAATCATCATTGTTGTTCTTCTCTGGACATTTTCTAGAACCTCAGCATCTTTTTTGTATTGTGCTGACCAGAACTAAACACAGTATTCCAAGTGTGAATGTTAAGATACCTTCCTGCATGGAGGGAATAATAATGTTCTGACCCAGCTCCCTGAAAATGACAAACACTCTGTAGTTAAATTGATGATTCCTTTATTAGGAGCACCAGCAGCCCTGGCAAAAAGTTTCTCACTGCAGGTTAACAAGTCTGTCCAGCAGGAAGTGTTGTGGCTCCGTTACCTGAGCCTGTGTCATCGGCAGGAGAGGACTCCAAGAGTGAAGGAGAGGAGTTGGCAAGGCCTCCCTCTCCAGGACCCTCCTCTCTGGCAATGCCTTTGGTGTCCGCCGAAGGGCAAGAGATAGGGCCGGGGCCAAGCACGTCCACGCAGCCACAGGTGGACACTGATGAGGGTAATGAGTCTTGGCTGGATCCTCGGCAGCGTCACAGAGATAAGCGCGCGCAACAGAAGAAAAGGCGTGCCAGAGATTGGGCTGAGTCACTGGACCAGACCCCACAGGGTATAAAAGGGGGTGAGGTGGCCATTCAGACTCTGTGATGGACAAAACTAACTACTATCGAGTCACATTGCATCTGTGGAAACAACATTATCGGCCTTGGATTTATTTTACGAAATGGACAATTCTTGACTGTGTGTATTTTGTTTATTGAGTAAAAGTTCTTGGCAAGCAGCTACTGGGTTGCTGCCAAGCATCTTATTAGAAGAATTGCTTGTCTGCCAGTTTATTTAACCCCCGGCTGTCTGTTTGTGTGTGTGTGTGAGATGGGGACAGAACAGGAAGATGAATAGTTGTCTGTCACATCTATTCATCTCCGCCCCCTGCCTTTTATCCCCAGAGTTAAGGTGGGGCTTCGCTAGCATTGGTGGCTCTTCCGTCCCAAGGACCGGCCCATAGATTTCCACTGCTCTCCTCTCCTCTGCCTTCTGCTCATCCGTGTGTCAGACACTGGAGCCAGCTGTTCCTCCTCCTTCCTCATCAGCCACCTTCAGACTTGGGGGCTGTTGACTCTCCATCTGAGGGCTGACGGACGGCCCAGGCTCCACCTCTGTCTCTCTCTCTCTGCCAGCTCCATTCCTACTTCCCCCTCGGAGCTGTCAAGTTGCCTTAATGCCGACCCTGACTCCCACATCATCTCCTCATTTGATTCAGCTGCTGGAGGGGCCGGTGGCCGACAGGCCACAACAAGTACACAACAATTCTTCTCTTTTCCTACAACCTGGATTGTAGGAAACCAGAAATATTTTTCAGAGTTGCTTGGAAGGGCAGAAAGGCTTTCCTTCCTGAAATCCCTCAGGAGTATAGATTCTCACTTCCCACAGCAGCAGGAAACCCATGTCCTGTTTTCTTGTGGAGAGCTAGCTAAACAGCTGGCCGGCAGGGAAAAAAACACCCCAGCTGTGTTCCCTATGAACCACAACCAAAATTTGCCTGCAGCTTTCCTCGGACTTCTTAGATAGTGCCTTGTGGCCTTCGTGTAGCTGAAATATTTCAGTAGCTTCTCATATTTGAAGTCATTCCAACATGGCCCTTTGAAATAGGCCAATATCATTATCCCAGAGGCAAGTTTGGTTGAACAAACGCCGTATCTAAAATAATTAATCTCGTTATTGCCAGCACTTAATTTTGAACGGACACTATTTATTCTGGTGGGAGGGAGCAGCCCCTCTGAAAGAAAAGGTTTATTCTTCAGAGTAAATATACTCTTCAGAGGTTGTAGAAAAAATGCTTTCAAAAAGCTCTGACGATCCCAGCTGAGTTGCCTTATCTGCAGAGGCTTTTTTTCGTTGAAATGCCTCTGACGATCAGGCAACTCAGCTGGGATCGTCAGAGCCTTTTGAAAGCATTTTTTTACAACCTCTTCACCAAAGAGGTTGTAGAAAAAATGGTTTTAAAAGTAAAAAAAAAAAAATGGCCACGCCCACCCAGTCACATTACCCCACCACCACCAAGCCACGCCCACAGAACCGGTAGTAACAAATTTTAGATTTCACCACTGCTTTAAAGTGTTTGTACATTTAATTCAGAGCTGTTTGGTTTTTCAGTGCCCTGATGGTGTTACCTAGTTTGGTAATGAAACGTCTGGGGGAAAAAAAAACCCTCACCAAGGACACTACAGTTCAACCCTGAGGTATAAATATTCTCTTTTATCGGGACATTAATTCCCCAGCTAGCTTCTAGTGCTGGAACAACCTGATGCTGTTTCATTTAAATATTAACCTGACTAGCCTCAGGGCCCAATGAAGTCAGATGCTTTGCTCTGCATTTCTCGCAGAATTCCCCGAAATTTCGCAGCAGATATAGTGGTGCAGAAGAGGGGGGGAAAATGGTTTCAATACAGGCTATTCTTTCTTGCAGACATTACCTGCATTTGTCCAAAAGGAAGATGATTCTAAATTTAAAATGATCCCCTCTCCTGCAAAAGAAAGATTCCAGGAAAAAAAAAAACTTTGTCTCATTACCATATTCAGGAAACGGGTAGTGTTCAACTTATGTCCACACTGGGACTAGAATTTCTGTTGCTAAGCAAGCTAACGGAGTCATCACCAATTATATGCCCCCCTTTCTTTTTGCCACGGTTGTTAAATAAATCCCCATAGTTGTTAAATGAATCATGTGGTTACTAAGTGAATCCAGCTACCCCCATTAACTTTGCTCGTCAGAAACCAGGTGAAAATGTCTCAAATGGGGATCACATGATCCCAGGAGGCTTCCATTGTAGCAATTGCACGCTGTTTGCCAAGCACCTGCCTTTTGATCACGTGACTGCGGGAATGCTCCAACGGTCATAAGTGCGAGGACCGATCATAAGTTACTTTTTTCAGTGCCGCCGCGATTTTTGAACAGTCGCTAAGCGAATGGTTTTAAGTCAAGGACTGCCCAGAGATCTAAAGATGGACCTCCTGTTTTAATGCTAAATTATTTTTAAGAAAAACAATTCCTGCGTTTGGTAAATGCAGCATGTCAGCTTGATAGTGTCTGTGTTTCCTTGTTAGTCCATTTGATAAATCTGTTGTTTTAATTTCATTTGGCCGGAGATTTTTTTTGCAAGCCACCTCAAAACTTGCCTCAACGTTCATCGCTCTCCAGAAAAATCTGCCCTGTGTTTTTATTAATAACAGTCCATTTAATTCCTTTTTTTTTTTTTTTTTTTGGCTTGGGTGGATTTGTTGTCCTGCTTCTGCTCTCAAATCAAGCTTTGTGCCAGAGCGGTAGGAATATTTCAGCTGCATTTTCATGCAGCTAAAGGACAGCTAAAGAGCTGTCCTTCATCCTTTGCACTGCAGAAGAAAGCACATCCATGTTCCCTCTAATGTCCGGTTCGAATCTTTTCTCTTGGCACAAAATGCTGGATCCTTTTTAAGTAGCGGGTCCTCATAGGGGGGTTTGGAAAAGCAAGGACAACCTTGGCTGAAAGACCCAGAGAGTTTTGGCTCCTAAACCTTCCTGCCAAGCATCGTTCTTGCTTTGTTCAGAGGAAATCCCTTGTCAGCCATCCCAACTTTGTCAGTTAGAAAAGAAAGATTCTTGGATACATTGTTAACAAAAGTACACTTTGCTAAAGCCAAGCAGTTACACAGAAGCAAAGACGGATCTGAGCTTTTCGCGCTCAAAGTATGTGGTTAACTTTCCCCCCTATTTCTCCCTTGGTTAGCTCTAACCATCCAATTATATTCAAATGAATTGTTTTGGCAACAGTCCCTGGCTTGGCAGGGCTGGATGGTTCTGCATTCCACAGTGTGACCTTGGCACCTCCCACAGGAAGGCACAGAAAGTACTTTTTTTTTTAAAAAAAATTGATTTATATGCCGCCCTTCTCTGGAGACTCAGGGTGGCTTACAATGCGTTAATTTTTGATTCTCCTCATGCTAACACCCCCTTATATCCCACCCCACAATCCCCTCCTCCCTTGTGAATGGCAGATGGGCAGCAAGCGAAGCCTGGCGTAGCAGGATGGCAGTCCCGGCAGTCTTCAGCACAGAACGGGCAGTACTTTAACGGGGTAGAGGTGGCACAGTGGTTAGAGTGCAGTACTGCAGGCTACTTCAGCTGACTGCTAGCTGCAGTTCGGCAGTTCGAATCTCACCAGGCTCAAGGTTGACTCAGCCTTCCACTCTTCCGAGGTGAGTAAAACGAGGACCCAGATTGTTGGGGGCAAGAGACTGTAAACCACTTAGAGAGGGCTGTAAAAACACTACGAAGCGGTATATAAGTGCTATGTAGAGCAGTGTTTCCCAACCTTAAGACACATGGACTTCAATATATCTGGCTGGGGGATTCTGGGAGTCGGGGTCCACTAGACTTAAAATTTTCAAGATTGTGAAAACCTGGGGTAAATAGAAAAGTAAGCCAGAGTTTTCAAGTTTCATTTGCTTTATAGCAATAGAACTTAGCAATAGCACTTATATACTGGTTCATAGTGCTTTACAGCACTCTCTAAATCACTGGTGTCAAAGTCGCAGTGTCACGTTACCATAGCATGACGTTTCATGATGTCTTCCCCATTCGGGGTGGGTGTGGCCTACACGTGACACATCTGGCCTGCGGGTTGCCAGTTTGAAACCCCTGCTCTAAATGGTTTACAGAGTCAGCCTACTGCCTCCCGACAATCTGAGTCCTCATTTAACCGACCTCGGAAGGATGGAAGGCTGAGTCAACCTTGAGCCAGTCAGGATCGAACTCCTGGCAGTGGGCAGAGTTAGCCTGCAATATTGCATTTTAACCACTGTGCCACCAGAAAGAAGAATGACAAAGGGAATAAGAGAGGGAGGGAGGGAGGAAGGAAGGATAGCAATAGCCCTTAGACTTATATACCGCTTCACAGTGTTTTACAGCCCTCTCTAAGCAGTTTACAGAGTCAGCCTATTGTCCCCCAACAATCTGGGTCCTCATTTTACCCACCTCGGAAGGATGGACGGCTGAGTCAACCTTGAGTCAGTCAGGATTGAACTGCTGGCAGTCGGCAGAATTAGCCTGCAATACTGCATTCTAACCACTGGATCATGGCGGCTCCTTTATAGTTCTTTTTGTCACTTCCCGTCAACTGATCTTGCTAGGCGTAAAGCTCTGAACATTGGAATGCAACCAGGGTGGATAAAAATCAATGGTTTTTTTTAAAAAAATCAAAAAAATCAGATTTTTTTGATTTAAATCGGATTTTTTTGATTTAAATCGGATTTTTTTTTATTTTTATCGAATTTATTTTAATAAAAAACTTTTGGGGTAAAAATCTATCGTAAGATAGTTTTTCTATTTAAGATACATAAATAATTTAGTTTATTCAGCATGAAATGGAGCTTAGTTATATAGCATGAAGCTGTATATTCTGCAACACTGGGACTATCGGTGAGTCAACAGTGGGTCAAAGGAGTAGCAGAGTTGACAGTTGCTCTTTAAAAATTATGATTTAAATCGAGTTGATTTAAATCGAGCCTTTTTACTAGTGATTTAAATCATGATTTAAATTGTGATTTAAATCAACTCGATTTAAATCAAATCCACCCTGAATGCAACGAAGCCAAGAGAGCTTCAGGTTCACCAAGTTCAGTTTAGAAGGATAGCCTTCAAGGGACACAAAAAAACTTAAACAACACAACAACAACGACAACATTGCTCCAGAGATATGTAGCTTACCCAAGACATTTGAGCCCCACCAACAATCTTGATGCCTCTCGATAGAACGGATGATGTGCCCGGAGCCCTTGTGGTTATCTTATCCATCAGTGTGTCCTGTTAGGAAACCACATCCTGCCAGCATAGAATCAAATGAGGGTTTGTGAACTAGATCAGGGGTCTCCAACCTTGGCAACTTTAAGCCTAGAGGACTTTAACTCCCAGAATTCCCCAGCCAGCTGGCTGGGGAATTCTGGGAGTTAAAGTCCGCCAGGCTTAAAGTTGCCAAGGTTGGAGACCTCTGAACTACACTGAATTCAGCTCATGAAGTTGAATTGTGAGTTTTTAAGCTGTTGGTGGTGAGTGTGTTCTTTGCATCCGCTTCGCTACTCAAGGAGGCTGAAGTACGCGGTGTGATGTCAGAAGGAAGTGACACAACGGAAGTAGCAACCGAACTAAATATACAGAAAAATCAAGGGTTTCCAAAGAAGCTCTTGATGGGTTGGAAAGGCAGTTTCTGTTCAGTTGCTGCTTTCTGCGTCGGCCAAGAACCATGATTTTAAAAAAGGCAGTTTCCAAGTGGCCAGATTTTGCACAACTGCTGCACCTCCAAAGATGATTGATGACGCCTCCTGTTTGAGGGAACCTACCCACAACTTTAAAAAAAAAAACAAGAATCGGGCCTGGAATAAAAGTTGCCATTTGTAACAGAATTTGCAGAAGAAAAAGGCATTTCAAAATCTTCGTAGGTTGGCTGTTCCCTTCATGTCTTCCCAATACTTTTTTTATTTATTTATTTATATGCCACCCTTCTCCGGAAACTCAGGGCGGCTTACAGTGTGCTCAGCAATAGCCTTTATCCTTTTGTATATTTATACAAAGTCAGTTTATTGCCCCCACAATCTGGGTCCTCAATTTACCTACCTTAGAAAGGATGGAAGGCTGAGTCGACCTTGAGCCTGGGGAGATTCGAACCAGCAGTAATTGCAGGCAGCTGGTCTTAATAACCAGCTTAATAACAGGGTGCCTTAGACCACTGTACTACCAAGGCTCTTTTACTTCCCTGCGACTTTTACTACTTGACCTATTGCCCAAATCCAGGCAGATTTCAAGCCCCCCAGAGCGTTCCTATAAAGGGCATTTCGCCACCCATCCCTAAGACGACAGCAACTTCATTCGTCTGGGGCAGGGGTCACCAATCTTTCGGACTGCAGGGACCACTAAATTCATGATTTTAAATCCCGTGCACCATTAATGTAGGGTAGGGTAGGGTAGGGTAGGGTAGGGTAGGGTAGAGGTGAGTAGAGTAGAGTAGAGTAGAGCAGAATAGAATAAAATAATAGAGTAGAGTAGAATAGAGTAGAATAGAATAGAATAGAATAGAATAGAATAGAATAGAATAGAATAGAATAGAATAGAATAGAATAGAATAGAATAGAATAAAATAAATAAAATAGAATAAAATAGAATAATAAAACAGAATAATAGGATAGAATAGAGTAAAATAGAATAATAGAGTAGAGTAGAGTAGAGTAGAGTAGAGTAGAGTAGAGCAGAATAGAATAAAATAATAGAGTAGAATAGAATAGAATAGAATAAAATAGAATAAAATAGAATAATAAAACAGAATAATAGGATAGAATAGAGTAAAATAGAATAATAGAGTAGAGTAGAGTAGAGTAGAGTAGAGTAGAGTAGAATAGAATAGAATAGAATAGAATAGAATAGAATAGAATAGAATAGAATAGAATTCTTTATTGGCCAAGTGTGATTGGACACACAAGGAATTTGTCTTCGGTGCATATGGTCTCAGTGTACATAAAAGAAAAGATATGTTCATCAAGAATCATAAGGTACAACACTTAATGATAGTCATAGGGTACAAATAAGCAATCAAATCGTATTAGGAAGCAATCAATATAAACCGTAAGGATACCATATGAATTTTTTTAAAAAGATAAATAGTATTTAGCTGCAATATAAAAAAAAAAATGCAAAGAATTTTTCTGAGGACCACCAAAATTTTCTCGAGGGCCACCAGTGGTCCAGGGACTACCGATTGGTGACGGCTGGTGTGGGGCATCCTTTAGGGGCACCCAGTAGGGGTTACTGTACTTTGGAGAGGGAGGGGTGGGGAAAGGATGCGTTTTAAGCCTGCGCCTGAATGTAACATGTGAAGGGGTTGACTCAGCCTTCCATCCTTTCAAGGTCGACTCAGCCTTCCATCCTTTCTAAGGTAGTTAAAATGAGGACCCAGATTATGGGGGCAATAAACTGACTTTGTATAAATATACAAAAGTATGAAGGCTATTGCTTAACGCACTGTAAACCGCCCTGAGTCTCCGGAGAAGGGCGGCATATAAATAAAAAAAAGGGGGGGGCTTCGTGCGCCAGAACTCGGGGTAACCCACTCTGCCTGCAGTTCCCCTCTCCTCCTCGTCAGCCCTTAATTCGGGTTTACTCCAAAAAGGAGCTGCGTTTGGTGGGGGAAGAGGGGGGTGGGTGGTTTAACCTACTCGCAAGGCAGCAAAAACGCGAAAAGGAAGCGCGCACGCCTTGCGCAATCAGCCCGGAGGAGCCGCGAACGTGGGAACGGAGTGACCGGGCGGGGACGATCTCCTCCTCCTCCTCTTCCTCCTCCTCCTCTTCTCCATCCCCCTCCCCACGCCTTTAACCAGGCAAGCCAACCGGAGTTCCCCCCACCACCACCCGTGGGAGGGGTGATTTGCGTGTCCGGGGGCAGAGCGAGCTGAGAGCAACCTACCGGCGCGCCTCCGTGGAGAGGCAGCAAGTGAAGCTCCGAGGGAGAAAGCAGCAGCGGCGGAGGCAGCGGCCAGGCGAGGCGAGGCAAGGCAAGGCGGGGCGGAGGAAGGCGGGGAGAGAAGCGATGGCTCACGGCTGACCGCATCCGCGCCGGCTCGGCTCCGAATAGCTCGTTTGCTCGCCCACCCGCCCGGCCTCTCCATCTTGGAAGCGCTTCCCCCGCCCGATGGCGTTCAGCACCTCCTGGCAGCTGCTCTCGCCCGTCCAGTGGGCCAAGTGGACCTGGTCGGCCGTGCGAGGCGGAGGACCCCCGGACCCCGAGCGGGATGCCTTGGACGCCGACGGGGAGAGGGGCCCGGCCGAGGAAGAAGAAGAGGAGGAGGAGGACGAAGACAACACGGCGGCGCAGGCGGAGACCAAGTCGCTGAGTCTCAGGCAAGTCGGAGCAGCTGCCCTTGGGGAGGGGAGGGGGTCTTTTCACACGTTCCGCCAAGGCAGACACGTGTCAGTCGAGAGGGGGGTCGCTGGATGGGGCTGGGGACGCTTTGCAAGCGGAGAGGCGCTGCCCTTGGGGGGGTCTTTTCACACGTTCCGCCAAGGCAGACACGTGTCAGTCGAGAGGGGGGTCGCTGGATGGGGCTGGGGACGCTTTGCAAGGGGAGAGGCGGGTTTTGCACCTCCGGGCTGCACCTGGGGATTTTTTGGGGGGGGGTCCTCGGTGCCAAGCCCCTCTTTTTCAGCGGGAGGGGGGTTCAGTTTACGTGTCCGGTAAAAGAGAGAAAAAAAACGGTGAACAACCGACTGGCAGCGGGGTGACACGCGTGGGGCAAATGACACGCGTGTCTGGGGCGTCTCGCCTCTTGTCTCATTCCAGAGGGAGATGGGGAGAGAGGCCGTTTGGCCTGCCTGGCTTTTTCTAACGCTAGCCGTTGTTGTGGGTGTACAACAGGCTAAACCACCAATCGTGGTTTAATAAGCCATCAGGATGGGGGAAACCCCAAAAGAAGCAAGTCACGGTTATGGCGCAATAAGGATGGCCTGTTCCTCCCCGAATGCTGTCTGTGTTTGCTTTCGCTTAGCCGCTAATCATGATTTAGGGGTTGGCCGTTTCCAGCTTTAGCCGCTAATCATGATTTATGGGTTGGCCATTGATTCAGGGACTGCCTTTATTTTAACTCTTGCCACATCTGGATATCGGCCTCCAAGCCTTGTTGGGGCCGCGAACGTGTCACCAAATGACCCTCTGCTGGGATTGAAGCGCATCAGGGTTACCAAATGTGGCTCTGGGCATCCCCCAAATATTTAATTTATTTATTTAATTTATTTATTGGTTCGATTTATAGGCCGCCCTTCTCCGGAGACTCAGGGCGGCTTACAATGGGTTAAGCAATAGCCTTCATACTTTTGTATATACCTGCTTAGTAGGGCTTTCGGCCCCCCCAAGCGGTGTTCTTTTTTATACAAAGTCAGCTTATTGTCCCCCACAATCTGGGTCCTCATCCTGGGACCCTCCTACAGCCTTGACATTTTCCTGGTCTGTTTTATCTTGAGGTTCAGTAGCTGACCCAGAGGCTGAAGCCGGAGTGGGACTTGGTGGGTGGTGGGTGTTTTCCCTCAACCTTCCTTGCCCTAACCAGAACAGCTGCCTCGGCAGTTCTAGATGATGGGACACAAACACACACTATACACACACATTGGTGCATCCAGGCTGCCACGTAATCTCCGAAACGGCTTTAATTGAGTCCAGAAGTAAATTCTAGAGAGAAGTGACTGTTTGTCTCCCGCGTGCCCTCTGCTCCTTCGATCTGCCAACGGGTCGGAGCCAAACTTTTTGCCTTTTCGACATCGTCGTTTTGGGGATTGTGACCCAGAGAGTTGATTCCTCGATCCGTCATTAACCGTCTCTGGTCATCTAGAACACGATGCAATTAGCGTCAAGAGCAGGGGTGAAATGCTCCCGGTTCGGACCGGATCGCCCGATCCGGTAACGATGGCGGCGGGTGGTTCGGAGAACCGGTAGCAAACATCCCTGCCCCTCCCCTCCCCCCCATGCCCAGCTGAGCCGCGCAATCATCAGGCTTTTTTTTAATTTTTAACCTCTTCTGCCGAAAAAAATGCTTTTAAAAGTAAAAAAAAAAAAAGCCTCTGACGATCAGGCAACTCAGCTGGGATCGTCAGAGGCTTTTAATAGCAATTTTTTTTATAAAAATTTTTTTGTAAATGAGCATAGGGGCCACTTACTAATCTGTGTATGTTAACCCTTTAATGCGCCTTGTATCATATAAATACAGCAACTGGTATGGCTTACTAGTATTATTGTGTGTTTCAAGATTCGTGTATTGTTCAAATGTTTATCAGGTTGATTCATTGTTGATTCACCGATTTTGTTGGAAGTGCCAATAAAATAAATATGTGTTTAATTTTAGCGACCATTTACGTTTTTATTCCTGTGAGTAGTTGTCATAGAGGCCCCAGTACACTGCTTTGCCCAGGGCCCATAATGCTGTTAAGACGGCCCTGGCTTAGTTAATGTCCATTGGAATAGCGTGTTCATGCGTAACTAGATCCTGAGAGATGGAAAGCTGAATCCAGAGTCGAATCAAATGTGGGGGTTTTTTTTGAGGGGGGGTGGATTTATTTATCTTATAGGCAGAGGTGGGTTTCAGCAGGTTCTGACCAGTTCTGGAGAACCGGTAGCGGAAATTTTGAGTAGTTCGGAGAACCGGTAGTAAAAATTCTGAGTGGCCCCGCCCCCATCTATTCTCTGCCTCCCAAGTCCCAGCTGATCGGGAGGAAATGGGGATTTTGCAGTAACTTCCCCTGGAGTGGGGAGGGAATGGAGATTTTACAGTATCCTTCCCCTGCCACGCCCACCAAGCCACGCCCACAGAACCCGTAGTAAAAGTTTTTGAAACCGACCACTGCTTACAACTCAGCGGGATCTTCTAGGACTCCTGATAGCTAGCAAATATAATATACTATATAGAATGTCCACAGTAGATATTATAAGTAAAATATAAGTTCAAAACCGAAACCCCAAACCAGCGTCAAAATGAAACCCAGATGGCAAGCGCTCATAGTATCACTATAGTAGTGAAGAACTCCATCTTCGGCATCTTTCCAAATAAATACTTTTTTTTTTTTTAGGGTGGCATTTTGATCTCGGCTGAACGGTTATTTCAAAGAGCAGATTTTGTCCCAGAGAAGAAGCAACCTCCTTGTTTTGACCTCCTAGCTTTTTGGAAGTGACTAGTGACTCTGACTAGGTGGCTCAGTGGCTAAGACACTGAGCTTGTCGGTCAGAAAGGTCGGCAGTTCGGTCGTTTGAATCCCTAGTACAGGTCTCCTGCGTGAGCAGGGGGTTGGACTAGATGTCCTCTAAGGTCGCTTCCAACTCCGTTACTGTTACTTTTACTCCTATCAGTGGGATACGTCTGATAGTTTCTCCTGGGACAATTAAGTTGGTTGTCTTGATTCAAGTAAAAAGGTAAAGGCAGGATGGATAAAAATCAATGATTTTTTTTAAAAAAATCAGATTTTTTTGATTTAAATTGGATTTTTTTAAATTTAAATCGGATTTTTTTGATTTTTATCGCATTTATTTTAATAAAAAACTTTTGGGGTAAAAATCTATCGTAAGATAGTTTTCTATTTAAGATACATAAATAATTTAGTTTATTCAGCATGAAATGGAGCTTAGTTATGTAGCATGAGGCTGTATATTCTGCAACACTGGGACTATCGGTGAGTCAACAGTGGGTCAAAGGAGTAGCAGAGATGACAGTTGCTCTTTAAAAATTATGATATAAATCGAGTTGATTTAAATAAAGTCTTTTTACTAGTGATTTAAATCATGATTTAAATTGTGATTTAAATCAACTCGATTTAAATCAAATCCACCCTGGGTAAAAGTAAAAGTTCCCCTTGCACATACATGCTAATCGTTCCCAACTCTAGGGGGCGGTGCTCATCTCTGTTTCAAAGCCGAAGAGCCAGCGCTGTCTGAAGACGTCTCCGTGGTCATGTGGCCGGCATGACTCAATGCCAAAGGCGCACGGAACGCTGTGACCTTCCCACCAAAGGTGGTCCCTATTTTTCTACTTGCATTTTTTACGTGCTTTCGAACTGCTAGGTTGGCAGAAGCCGGGACAAGTAACGGGAGCTCACTCTGTTACGCGGCACTAGGGATTCGAACCGCTGAACTGCCGACCTTTCGATCGACAAGCTCAGCGTCTTAGCCACTGAGCCACCGCATCCCTCTTTGATTCAAGTCGAAGAATGTGATTCTGTGTATAGCTCAGTGCCAAGTCCGACTGGGCTGTAATGGTTCATAGCGGCCTTTTGAACTGCACCTGGGAATTAATTAGAAGCCAGTGGAATGTGCTTCTGGTGAGCTATTATAAATGAAGTTCACGGCCTCCAGTAGCATCCACAGGGAGGACGATGGTTAATAATGGGATGTAGCATGCACTGGAGGTGGGGGGGATTTAATTGCTTTTTGCTGCTCTGGTCCTGAGAAAATTAGCTTTCTGAAGGAGCCAAAAGAACTTCCTTGGAACAACCACAGCGAAGGAAACACACAGCTGTGAATGCTGCTACAATTCTGCTGTTCAAACAGGCAAAATACAAAAAGCCACAAATTTGCTCACACCCTTTAATTGATTAACAGAGTTGGAAGGGACCTTGTAGGTCATCTAGTCCAACTAAGCAGACCCTACACCATTTCTGACAGATGGCAGTCCAGTCTCTTCTCGAAAGCTTCCATGGATGAAGTTCCCACAACTTCTGAAGGCAACTTCTGTTCCATGGGTTGATTGTTCTCACTGTCAGAAAATTTCTCCTTATTTCCAGGTTGAATCTCTCCTTGTTCAGTTTCCATCCATTGTTCCTTGTCTGGCCTTCGGGTGCTTTGGAAAATAGCTTGACCCCTTCCTCTCTGTGGCAGCCCCTCAAATATTGGAAGACTGCTATCCTGTCTCCCCTGGTCCTTCACTGGTCTTTTATTTTTTTATTTTTTTTGCTTTTAAAAACAAACTTTATTCAATATAAAAAGATAAAAAATTATACAAAATGTTCTTAACTCTAAAAAAGAAAATACACTTCTAAATTACATATATACTAAAACTAATAAACAGGATTATCTCTCTATAATATTTAAACATATGAATATATATATATATACATTAACCTTAATTTCTTAATGACGGTGTATATTTGTTACCTTTAATTTCTTACTGTATTTGACTTTAATGGTCTTTTAAAAATAATAGATGAAACTCAATTGAAATGACTAAACATTGTTTAAATTTGTAAACCGGCCAAATACTCTCTGTTCAAAGAAAATACATTGTATGTTTGTATGTGTGTTTGTCTAAAAAATTAAAAAAAAAACTTTTTATATATAAAAAAAATATTGGAAGACTGCTATCATGTCTCCCCTGGTCCTTCTCTTCACTAGGCTAGCCATGCCCAGTTCCTGCAACCGTTCATCGTATGTTTTAGCCTCCAGTCCCCTCATCATCTCTGTTGCTCTTAGATTGCTCTTGGTTATTCCTTGTTTTCCAACACAGAGCCCGTGAGAAATCATGTGCCTGATATTTCCCTTGTTTCCAACCTTCCCGCATTTGGATTTATTAGATTATTTAAAATTAAAACCAATAGAAAGACGCATGCATATTCTGGAGCAAAACACCCACCTTCGGCATTATCTGAATTTCCTACAAGTGCCAATGAACCCATGTTAATACCGTGTTTTCCCGAAAATAATTTTTTTGAACCCCGAAATAAGTGCTTGGCCTTATTTTCGGGGAGGTCTTATTATTATTATTTTTTTTAATTTGATTTATATGCCGCCCTTCTCCGGAGACTCAGGGCGGCTTACAATGCATTAAGCAATAGCCTTCATTATTTTGTATATTTATACAAAGTCAGCTTATTGCCCCCACAAACTGGGTCCTCATTTCACCTACCTTAGAAAGGATGGAAGGCTGAGTCAACCTTGAGCCTTGGAGAGATTCGAACCAGCAGAAATTGCAGGCAGCTGTGTTAATGACAGGGTGCACTAAACCACTGTACTATCAAGACTCATTTTCGAGTGCATGGAGCAAGATGAGGCTCCTCTTGTAGTCTTACCTGATTTCCAGTTCTGCGTTTAAATATTTTCGGGGAGGGCTTACTTTTGGGGGGGAGGCTTATTTTAGTGCATGCGCTCAAAAGCCCGATTGGGTTTATTCTCGGGGGTGTCTTATTTTCAGGGAAACAGGGTATCTCAGGGGCATATTTAAAGTTGGGTCACTCCAGTTCAGTGCTCTGTTTGAAAGGGTGCCCGGGGGAAAAAAGGGACAGGTATGTTAAGGTGATAGCTAATACCTGAAAGGCGGTGTCATTGGAGGAAGGCATAACAGTTGTCCACAATTGTGGACATTGTGCAATCAAACCTTTTTTATATGCATCACAAGTATGGGTGCATTTTATTTTTTGAAACCCCTCTTGCAAAAAACGGTTCTTGATAACAAGCTTGAAAAGTTGTTTGATTGGTTGAAGGAAATAATGTTTTGTTTTGTTTTCTTCCCTCTCCTCTCCTTCCTCCCTTGGCAGTTCGGATTCGGAAGGCAATTTTGGGACTCCAGAGGCAGAGACGCCAATCCACTCCTTGGGGAAAGAATTGGAAGAGCTGGATCTGGAACTGGAAGTTGGGCCCCAAGGTAAAGCCACTGCTGAGGCTTACTTTTCCTTCCTTCGTTGAAAATGCACAGTGCATCCTGTTTCTCTTGCTAGTACTTTTTTTTGTGTGTGTGTGGCTCATCATTTGGCTCTGTGCATGGTCTAATAGGGACGAAGCTGTGTGTTCATCATATTTTAGCACAACCTTCTGGTAATTCGAGTGGAGCATAGATCTGTTTTTTTTTTCTTTCCTATCATATTTTGCTGTGGATGTGCTCCGCGAAAGAAAGCTAGGTAACCAGACGGACTTAGGTTGAGGGAATGTCCTTGCAGAAGTGTGAAATGCCGTTGGAGGCGGAGTTAAGTCCAGTTCGCTGAAAATTGCAGTTTCTATTAATAATAAAAACAAGAAAGGTCGAAAGCAAATTGCTCGCCCTTCAGAGCTAGAAACCTTTGATAAACAGACCGTAGCTTTTTACAAAGCTTGGAATCTCAAGTGTTTATTATGTTATGTTGGATTTTCAGATTCCAGATCAATGGCGGTTTGAGTTGTGTTTATATATTCAGGCCTTTGGGTTCTCCCTTCTATAGCAGGAGTTGCCAACCTCGGCAACTTTAAGCCTGGCGGACTTCAACTCCCAGAATTCCCCAACCAGCTTTATTCCTAGGGAAACTTCGGGGTGCACACAGATGTTATTCCTCTGGGTCAGTGGTGAAATCTAAAATTCGTTACTACTGGTTCTGTGGGCGTGGCTTGGTGGGGGAGTAATGTGACTGGGTGGGTGTGGCCAATTTTTTTTTTTTTACTTTTAAAAGCATTTTTTCTACAACCTCTTCGGCGAAGAGGTTGTAAAAAAAGGCTTTCAAAAGGCTCTGACGATCCCAGCTGAGTTTTTTAAAAAGCCTCTGCCGATCAGGCAACTCATCTTGGATTGTCAGAGGCATTTAAAAGAAAAAAAGGGTTTTTTTCTTTTAAATGCCTCTGACGATCCCAGCTGAGTTTTTTAAAAAGCCTCTGCCGATCAGGCAACTCATCTTGGATCGTCAGAGGCATTTAAAAGAAAAAAAGGGTTTTTTTCTTTTAAAAGCCTTTGACGATCCCAGATGAGCCCCGCAATCATCAGAGGCTTTTTTTTTTTTACTTTTAAAAGCATTTTTTCGGCTGAAGAGGTTGTAGAAAAAATGCTTTTAAAAGAAATAAAAAAAGAGCCTCTGATGATTGTGCAGCTCAGCTGGGCATGGGGGGTGGGCAGGAATTTTTGCTACCAGTTCTCTGAACCACCCGCCTCCATCGCTACCGGATCGGGCGATCCGGTCCAAGCCGGGAGCATTTCACCCCTGCTCTGGGTGTATATATAAGATCAGAAAAACGGAGCTAGGAAAGACTGACATTCCTTTGCATTCTGCCGACAAAGTCGCCCTTCGTTTCAATGCAGGTCACGTGCGGCAGACTGGTTTTCATCGGGATAAACACACCTCGCGCAGTCTAGGCGAGCTGGGGAGAGAGGATTGTGCGTGTCTCGAACGTGACAGCTCCCTTTGTCATTGTGGAGGAAGCGGATCTTTGCGGCTTTTCGCGCTTAAGCAAAACAACCAGGCGGTTCTGGGGAGATCTTTATTTAGCTCCTACAGTTGCTGCAGGAGGGTTACAACATCCAGGCCCTTGCCGGGGGTTCCAGTATCGCCCTGCTACAATTTTGCATCTTATGGAATTCTCCTTTCGCGCCCCTAAATCCTCCTCTCTCCCCCTCCCCTCCTCCGTCCTCTTGCCTTTGTAAGCGTGAAATTTGTATTACAAAGAGAAAAACAGCGGGGATCTCACTGCTGAATTTGAGGCTCTGCAGAGCTATAAATTAAGACTGTGGAGTTGAAAAAAAAAATTCTGGCAGAATCAAAAGGCAAGCCATTTCCCTATTTTATTTTATTATTTTTTTTGCCACTACAAGATGCAGTAAACCTCTGTATTTTGTAAAAAGGGAAAGGAGGGGGGTGCTTCCCCTTTTTTAATGTGTGCCAGGCCATCTCCTGATCAGTCTTCTGAAAAGATCAAGGGCATTTTGAGTGCAAAATCCTGCCATGTGAATCCGTCACAGTCTAAGGGACTGAACAAAAGCTTTGCAATGCAAGTAGCAAAGATTAAGAAGAAGCTTGCCAAAGAATCAGATTATAGCTGGAAGGGACCTTGGAGGTCTTCTAGTCCAGCGGTCACCAACTGATGGTCCGTGGACCACTGGTGGTCCGCGAGAAAATTTTGGTGGCCCGCAGAAAAATTATTTGCATTTTTTATATTGCACTAAATCAGGGGTCCTCAAACTACGGCCCCTGGGACGGATACGTGCAATGAACGTTTGTGTCGCTGCAGAGAGTCTCCCCCTTTGAGGTCTTTTTATGTGGGTCGGAGTATACATAAAAGATACGTTCATCAAGAATCATAAGGTACAGCACTTAGTGATAGTCATAGGGAAACAGTCAATTTAAATCTTAAGGATACCAGCAACAAGGTTACAGTCATACAGTCATAAGTGAGAGAAGATGGGTGATGGGAACGATGAGAAGACTAATAGTAATAGTAATGCAGACTTAGTAACTAGTTTGACAGTGTTGAGGGAATTATTTGTTTAGCAGAGTGATGGCATTTGGGAAAAAACTGTTCTTGTGTCTAGTTGTTCTGGTGTGCAGTGCTCTATAGTGTCGTTTTGAGGGTAGGAGTTGAAACAATTTACGTCCAGGATGCGAGGGGTCTGTAAATATTTTCACAGCCCTCGTTTTGACTCGTGCAGCAGACAGGTCCTCAATGGAAGATGTAGGGGAAAAATAGCTTTCAGCTTGGAGGTATTCAGTTAATTATTTTTTATATATATAATTGGCATCCTTCATGCTGTAGCTTGCAATCTTCCACATTTCTAGCAGCTGCTTCTTGGAAAAGCTGTTTATTTTCTGTTATCTGATGCCTGCAGAATTCTATGGCAAGCCTGGGATTGATTCTCCGCAGCGTTCATTTTTCCTGGAAAAACAGCCACTTCTTAAAAACAATACAGGTAGTCCTCAAGATACAACAATTCATTTAGTGACCTAAGTTACAGTGGCATTGAAAAAAAAGTGACTTATGATCATTTTTTACACTTACCGCCATTGCGGTATCGCCGTGGCCACAGGATCAAAATTCAGAGGCTTGGCAACCAACTCATATTTATGACGGTTGCAGTGTCCCGGGGTCACGTGATCCCCTTTTGCGACCTCCTGAGGAGCAAAGTCAAGGGGGAAGACAGATTCACTGAACAACCGTTGCCGCTAGCTGAACATCTGTACGGATTTATTTAACAACTGCGGCAAGAAAGGTCGTAAAATGGGGCGAAACTCACTTAACAAATGTCTCGCTTAGCAATGGAAATTTGGGGTTTCAGGAGGCTGTGAGTTCGATCCTAGGTAGAGGCAAATATTTCTCTCTCTGGACACGATGAGAATATATCTGCTGAACAAAAATCCGCCTTGGCAACAGGAAAGGCATCCGGCCAGTAAACATTCAGCTCCGTTCCGTTGCCCAGACTCCACCCCGCAAGGGATTATGCGGTCGTTAAAAGAAGATGAGTTGTGGTCGTAAGTCGAGGACTACCTTGTCCTTACAAGCCTGGGAACGCAGCACTTTTCCTGGAGTGCCTCAATTGCATTCTTGCTTTGGGGATAAACCTTTAGGTGGCTCACGCTGAGAGAAAGCAGTTTAATGGGTGATTTAATCTGACTCTTGCTTGAAATTCTAATGGTGAGGCTTTGAGCCTGAGGGAGAGGCTGATCAGTGAAGGCAGCCCCAGGAAAGGCTCCTTTTCTGCTTCATTGTCATCTCAGCAGGCAGTTGGAGGCTAAAAAAGAAGGGACAAAGTGCTGACACTGTCAGAAGAGACGGGAGCTTCCCGAATCTGTCCTTTATTTTGCAAGACAGTTTATTCAGGAATAACCCAAAAGGTGCTTTTTTTCAAGAGGCAGTTGGACTTTCTTGGTTTTTTCTTTTGAAGACGTTTCACTTCTCATCCAAGAAGCTTCTTCAGCTCGGACCGGATGGTGGGGAATGGAAGGATTTATACTCCTTGCAGACAGCTGGACAATTGCATCCTTTTAGACAGACACGGACTTCAGAGGATAATTAGAATTGCAGAAAAAACAATGGCTACCAACCTGCCTTCCATGGAGGACCTGTATACTGCACGAGTGAAAAAGAGGGCTGGGAAAATATTTACAGACCCCTCGCATCCTGGATGTAACTTGTTTCAACTCCTACCCTCAAAATGACGCTATAGAGCACTGCACACCAGTGCACACAAGAGCCTTGGTGGCGCAGCAGACTAAAGCACTGTTAAGTAACACCAGCTGCCTGCAATTACTGCAAGTTCAAATCTCACCAGGCTCAAGGTTGACTCAGCCTTCCATCCTTTTGAGGCAGGTAAAATGAGGACCCGGTTTGTGGGGGCAATAAGCTGACTTTGTATAAAAAGGAACACCGCTTGGGGGGGGGCCCCGAAAGCCCTACTAAACAGGTATATACAAAAGTATGAAGGCTATTGCTAAACGCATTGTAAGCCGCCCTGAGTCTCCGGAGAAGGGCGGCATTTAAATCGAACCAATGAATGAATGAATGAATGAATGAAGAATGAATGAATGAATGAATAACAAACAAACAAACAAACAAACAAACAAACAAACAAGTGGTCTTCCAGGCGCGCTTCAAGGTGCTGGTTATCACCTTTAAAGCGCTCCATGGCATCGGGCCTAGCTATCTTCGAGACCGCCTGCTGCTACCGACGGCCTCCCATCGACCCGTGCGCTCCCACAGAGAGGGCCTCCTCAGGGTGCCATCAGCCAATCAATGCAGGCTGGTGACCCCCTGGGGGAGGGCCTTCTCTGTGGGGGCACCTACCCTCTGGAATCAGTTGCCCCCAGAGATAAGGAGAATCCAAGACCTCAGCGCCTTCCGCCGTGCCCTTAAAACCCACTTTTTCCAGCAAGCCGGGCTGGCTTAAGAAGAAATTTTAAATGTTTTAATTGGTTTGTATTTTTAATTTTGGGCCAAATTTATATATATTTTAATTGTTTTTAATATTTGTATTTTATGTTTTTTAATTCTGGCTGTACACCGCCTTGAGTCCTCAGGGAGAAGGGCGGTATATAAATTTAAAATAAAATTAAAAAATTAAAAAGAAAACTATATATGCTAGTTTTGTGACCACTCAAGAAATAGTCAGGCACGGGAAGGGTTTTGTGGCTCCCGGTGTTTTCTTTTCTGTGGGAAACGGCTCCAACTGGTTCTTTGAGTGTTTAAGGTTGCAGATCCCTGCCTTATACAAATTCTACGTATATAGGTAGTCCTTGCCTAACAACCAACAATTGGAACCAGCAACTCTGTGGTTACGCACTGTGGTTGTTAAGTGAGTTATCGCATGACTGCAGCAGACTTAGGACCTCACTTCCGCTGCAGTCGTTAAGCAAATCATCCATGGTCATTAAGCAAGACATCACAACCTGCAAACTTACTGCCGACTTTTCCAGTGACTCTGCTTGTTGAAAGCTGACTGTGAAGTGTGGCCGCTGGGTGCTGCAATGGTCGTAGGTGTGAGGACCAGTCATAAAGTTATTTTTTTTCCCCAGCACATTGTAACTGTGAACAGTTGCTAAACAAGGCAGCCTTTAGCCAGAGTTATCTGTATTACTCAGGCTTTTCCCTTTCGGGCATATAGTAGGTAGGTCTAGAATTCTTACAATTTTAGACAAAATCAATCAAATATAGCTTTGAAGACATTCACAGGAGGCCTCTTCTAACTCTTTCACGATCACTTGATGTTTAAAAATAAACTTCTGCAAATGGAGCTTCGGTTTAGCTTTGGAACACTTTGGAGTGGTTTTCTGGTGAGTCAGATTTGGTTGTCTCTAAATCAATTCGGCCTATAGTTTGTCTCAACCGACGGAAGCTTTCCAGAATGTTCTGCTCTCAAACGGTGCTATTCTTTTTTTCTTTTTTTTTTAATTTGATTTATATGCCGCCCTTCTCCGGAGACTCAGGGCGGCTTACAATGCGCTAAGCAATAGCCTTCATCCTTTTGTATATTTATACAAAGTCAGCTTATTGCCCCCACAAACTGGGTCCTCAATTTACCCACCTTAGAAAGGATGGAAGGCTGAGTCAACCTTGAGCCTGGCGAGATTCGAATATTATTCCAGCTTCTCTCTCACTCTCAGAATTTTCAAGGCAGAATATTTACGGGAAAACCAGATGAGATTGTTTTTAACAATTTGGCACTTCCTCTGTAGTCTTTGTTTTCATTTTTGGCTTCTAAGGCACATGACCATATGAACAGGCTCCTCCTGTTCCTCTTCCTCTTTGCTGTCAGCCTCTGGAGGCTCCGGAGTCTGCACATCGCTCCCAGATGGCCCTGGACCCGTCTCTGCCACCGACGCAGAGCCCTTGTCTGGGCCTTCCCCTGACTCTAGGACTGGCCCATTGTCCTCCCCAGCCTCCTCACTGTCCGACTCCGCTGCCAGCTCCGCAGGCTGCTGGCGGAAAACTACATGTACGGGGGGCAGGGGGGGCAGGGGGTACGCATGCATGGGGGGCAGGGTGTGTGTGTGGGGCTGTGTGCACATGGGAGAGTAGGGTGTGTGCGGGGGGCACACATGCGGGAGTGCATGCGCAGGGGCCATATATGCATTGCATTTTGGGGTTTCGCGCACGCGTGTGCATTCCCCCACGCCCGCGCTTTGGGCACTCGGTCTGGAAAAGCTTAGCCATCACTGCTAAAGGCTGTAGCATCCTCTTTGACCGCAGGAGGTGAACTAAGCGTGCTGGGTTGAATATTACAGAAGATTGATTATTTTAGATTCCCTCGGGCAACCTGTGCCAAGAACATACTCTCCATGCGGTAGCCTTTCAAGCTGGACTGCCAATAATGATGTGGGCTCCTCTCCAAATTCTTTCTCTCTCTCTCTCTCTCTCTCTCTCTCTCTCTCTCTCTCTCTCTCTCTCTCTCTCTCTCTCTCTCTCTCTCTCTCTCTCTCCTCCCCCAATTGTCCCTGCTCAGAAAAATGATGCCAAAGCAATTTGCTTGCACCGTGTAAGCAATTTTGGCTAGGTTGATTCACACTATTGCAGCAAGTCTGGGAAAGTCATAGATTGGACGATAGATCTGCAGAGGAAGCCAGGAGGCTGAACAGAAATGCTGCCAAGTGCCGAAGACTCACTCGGTTTTTTTCCCCTCAACGTTCGGCAGCTGCAACCACCTGCTTGAATTTCGAATTTCTTGGCAACTGCGGGAGAAATAGCCATTTATTTAAAAGAGGCCAAACGAGATCCGTATTTATTTCGCTCATTCGATGCTGATGGCTCATTCCAAGGGGGGGCTTACGTGGGAGAACTTTCTGGTGGCTTATTTCTCATTATCATGCCCTGGATGATAAAGGTGGGTTTCAGCAGGTTCTGACCCGTTCTGGAGAACCGGTAGCGGAAATTTTGAGTAGTTCGGAGACCGGTAGTAAACCAGTAGTAAACCGGTAGTAAAAATTCTGACTGGCCCCACCCCCATCTATTCTCTGCCTCCCGAGTCCCAGCTGATTGAGAGGAAATGGGGATTTTGCAGTATCCTCCCCCTGGAGTGGGTTGGGAATGGAGATTTTACAGTATCCTTCCCCTGCCAGGCCCACCAAGCCATGCCACACCCACCAAGCCACACCCACAGAACCGGTAGTAAAAAAAAATTGAAACCCACCACTCCCTGGATATCAAAACGTCTTGGCTTTATCCTGGGTTCTGCATGTATCCAGATACAACATGGTAAGTCGGTAAACAAGTGGCACAGCTATGAAGATTAGTGAGCAAACGCCACCAATGGAACCAGCACCTACTGAAGTTTGGAAAAAATAACTTTGAGTTTGGAAGTCAAAGTGCAAAGAACAACTATTAAGATGATTAAAGGCCTGGAGACTAAAACATATGAAGAACGGTTGCAGGAATTGGGTATGGCTAGTCTAGAGAAAAGAAGGACTAGGGATGACATGATAACAGTGTTCCAGGATTTGAGGGGCTGCCACAAAGAAGAGGGAGTCAAGCTATTCTCCAAAGCACCAGAAGGCAGGACAAGAAACAACGGATGGAAATTAATCAAGGAGAGAAGCAACCTGGAATTAAGGAGAAACTTCCTAACAGTGACAACAATTAATCAGTGGAATGTGTTGCCTTCAGAAGTTGTGGGTGCTTCATCGCTGGAGGTTTTTAAGAAGAGACGGTCTGAAATGAGATAGGGACACCTACTTGAGCAGGAGGTTGGATTAAGAGACCTCCAAGGTTCCTATCAGCTCTATTCTGATTGATTGAAGTTCAGTTCAGTTCTAAACAAACTTGCTCAGTTCCCAGAATGCAAAGGAATGCATTTCGTGCAGACAAAAACACACCATTTTATGCGAGTTGCCTGCTGCCAATGCAAAAGCACTAACTAGGACATGCTTTCATTGAACGAATACCTCTCGCTGGTTAGGTTTTCTCGAAGTTTATTTGATTGCAAGCCAAGCAGAGCCACGTAAAAGTAAGGTGGGTGAGGTGGCTGTATAAAACAAAATAGACAAATAAAACAAGAGAAAATGCCACTCCGTAGGGATTTGATAAATTGCCTCTGAATCTGTTAAGGATATTCTTGGCTCATAACCGATGTTATGGGTTATTGAGCAGAGTACCCCTTGAGTATGCACATGAAAACAGCTGAGAGTGTTTATGAATAATCACAGTTAACATACAGACACACTGAGTTGTGGTAGTCTTTTACTTTTAGGAAAAAGTAAAGCAAAGTCCAATAACAATCCAGGTCATACACAGATAAGGCGATAGTTAAAATATCAATCCAGGGATATTCCAAGTACAAAGTCTTCTTACCAGTTGTTGTAGTCATTACACAATAAAACAGTGCTTCTTGAGTTTCAAACAGAAACAAGTTCAATATTAAAACATTCAATAAATAGTAGAAAGCAACAAGTAGCAATGATCAAACAGTGGTCATGCAGAGAGAACAGGTAGAGAGTAACAGCAAATAAGCAGATAAAACGGTGTAGTGTTCACAAGCCATGATTTAGGCTTCCCCTTAAGTACATTGGCTACAGAGCCAATCAGGATACAGGATGATGCAATACAGTCTTAAAGCAATATAATACCTTTTGACTGCAGACATATATTGATAGTTTATATATTGTCTGACCAACTAGTTAGACTATTTATTTATTTATTTATTTATTTATTTATTTATTTATTTATTTATTTATTTATTTATTTATTTATTTATTTGGCAGTATTTATATGTACAGTAGCCATTTCCTAACAGCCATTTCCTTTAAGGAACGTTTCCTACCAGCCATTTAAAGAGTGGCATGTCCCTTTGATTTTTAATTTTTTTTTTTTTCATGGATTAGTTATGCAATTTGAATGCAGCTGATTCTGGTGCTGAATGCAAGAAGGATGTTCGGCCATTAAAAAGAATAATCTTGATATGGTTGCATAAACACTTAACTAAGAATTTTTCCAGAGGTGGGTTTTACTATCCAGTTGCTCAGACTTGCTTACCGATGACCAGGGACTTTTGCAAAAGACATCAAGGGAGGAATTGTGAAAACTCATCTATTTTCACTATCAGGGATGATTCTCAGCCTGGTCATCACTTCTTTACCCTCCTACCATCGGGAAGGAGATATAGAAGCATAGCCGCACAAACAGGCTGAAGGACAGTTTTTATCCGTGGGCTGCCAGACTCCTGAATGAGAAATAACATCATAACTACGTAGTATGATGGACTGCAGGGCCGGCGCAATGTGTAACGTGTTCACACTGGTGCAATAGGACTGGATGTTTTGTTAATATGGTTTATTGGGTTAGGGATTCTCTGTCTTCACGGTGAGTTGTATTGTGTTGGGGTGTGTGTGCACTGAGGGAGCTCAACCAATCTCATTGTACATATGTTGTGCCCTGACAATAAAGATTTGAATTGAATCTTCCTGTCTCAAACATTCATTGGGGGTGGGTGGGAAGCAACTGATGTGGGAAAAGGCAAAAGGTTTAGAAATGAACAGGAATTATTTTCTGGATTATTATCATTCAGAGTATGGTGAGAACGCAGCAGAAAAGAAGTAAACATATACACACAATCCACATAATTATACTGTACAAAATTTCTACAGATTATGGCAGTGGCCTCATAATTGTATATCCAGATTCAGCTATTCCGGCATTGCTTCATGCAAATCTAGGGAACCAGAGACAAAGAAAAGTTCATAAAATCAAATTTTCCAGATTGAAATAATTCCATAGGTATGGTAGGAACTGATCGTGAGATGCTAGTGTATACTGGAGTAGCAGAAGTGGACAACCGAGGTGATTTCTACTTTTTAATAACCAATTTGCAATTGTTTTCATACATTTCCATGTGTACATTCACAATCTATTCTCTGCACATAACATTCAATTCATTGCCATCATGACTGCTGGTCTCTCTCTTGGTAGCTACCAGCCTTCCTACCTCGCTATGTTTTTAAGATTACTTTTATTTATTTTTTTACAAGCTCAGCTAAGTGGCGAAAAAGCATTCTTTTTATTTCTAAGAATGGCCCCGTAGGTGTCCTTAAAAATCATAATAGTGAATGCCCGCAGACTAGTTCTTTACGTTTGAATTTGCTCCTCTGCTTTGAACAAAATAAAGAGCGATACCACGCATCCAGAAGAGCTGTCTGTTGAAAGTTGGATGATCTGAAATGCTATACAATGCCAACTTTTCCTATTCGGAGGGAGAAAATCTCTTTTTCTGCCTTCCTTTGTTTTTGGCGTGAATGCAAATCCATTATTCTGTATCAGATGACCAGTAGAATTGAGTTTGCTGCAGTAACAGTCCTGTATTTGTCTGTTCTCGGTAGAACTCCATTCAATACTTCCAGACTGACTTTTATGGATGGATTGAAACAGAAGGTGGATGACACTGTATTAATGCAACATTAGATGAAATGCATTTTGTTGCTAGTTTGCAAAGTCGTGTCCGACCCATGCTAAGCAAATGGTTATAAGTCAAGGACTATCTGTACTTTGGCCCTCATTTGTTGTTGTTAGTTGCAAAGTCATGTCTGACCCATCGCAACCCCATGGACAACTTTTCTCTAGGCCTTCCTGTCCTCTACCATCCCCTGGAGTCCATTTAAGCTCATGCTTACTGCTTCGGTGACTCCATCCAGCCACCTCGTTCTCTGTCGTCCCCTTCTTCTTTTGTTCTCAATCTTTCCCAGCATTAGGCTCTTCTCCAGGGAGTCCTTCCTTCTCATTAAGTGGCCAAAATATTTGAGTTTCATCTTCAGGATCTGGCCTTCTAAAGAGCAGTCAGGGTTGATCTCCTCTAGGACTGACCGGTTGGATCGCCTTGCAGTCCAAGGGACTCGCAGGAGTCTTCTCCAGCACCAAGGCCTCCATTCTTTGGCGCTCAGCCTTATGGTCCAGCTTTTACAGCCAGACATTGCAACTGGGAAAACCATGCATTAGATAAAAGCAAATAATATGGACACTTGTTTTGGTGTGCAAGGCAAGGATTAAGGGTGAAGCCATTATCATGAACCAGCTATTAGATTTTGGGAAGGAAGAACAGTATAGGTAGTCCTCTTAATGGCCACAATTGAGCCTAGAATTTCTGTTGCTAAGCGAGACATTTGTTAAGTGAGTTTTGCCCCATTCTATAACCTTTCTTGCCACATTTGTGAAGCAAAACACTGCAGTTGTGGAGTTAGTTACACGGTTGTTAAGTGAAACCGGCTTTCTCATTGATTTTGCTCGTCAGGTTACAAACGGGGATCACATGACCCTGGGACATTACAGCTGTCATAAATAGAGTCAGTTGCCAAGCGTCTGAAGTTTGTTCACATGTCTGTAGGGAATGCTGCAATAAGTGTGAAAATGGCCAGAAGTCTCTCTTTGTCCAGGGCTTTCATAACATTGAATACTCACGAATGAATTGTTGTCAGTCGAGGTTTACATTTGTTTTTATTCCAAAATCTTTTGTTGCCTGCAGGAGTGGGATTAAGGAAACCTCGCACGAAATATTTCTGCTTTATTGCTGTGTCATGAACAAGTTTTTCTGGTCTTTCAAAAGCTAAATGCCAGAAGATTTCAGGAATGGCCCCTCCTCCTCTTGCGCCTTGCTAATTCCCCGTAGAAGATCTCTCCTTCTCTCTCTCTCTCTCTGGGGAAGAGAGGGTTATAAGACTGCATGGGAATTTAAAGTATGCAGCCAACTCCCTGCATTTCTGAGTCTGCTGTCCTAGGAGGTGTTTTTTTTTTTTTTCCTCTTCCTTTTTTCTAATAAGGGAGATGAAGTTTTTGGAGGTTGGCAAAGCTAGGCATGAAGTCAAAGCTCTATAGGTCCTCAAACAATAACAGGGCAACTTTTTAGGACAGATCTGGGATGCTGAGCATATGTTGCAGACAGGGGTGGGTTCTAAATTTTTTTACTGCCGGTTCTGTGGGCATGGCTTATTTTGTGGGTGTGGCTTGGAGGTCATGTGACTAGGTGGGCGTGGCTAGCTGGTCAGAGTCATTTCTGGAAGGTCCTCACACTTACGACCAGTCCTCGCACTTACGACCCGACTCATTTGTTTGCTTTTAACACTGATCCGCTGTAGGGCGGCCCTTTGAAGCCCCCCGGCAAGAGTTTAAACAGTTTTTTTTCCCTCTAGTCATCAGCTGGGACTCAGGAGGCAGCAATAGATTGGGGGTGGGACCAAATAAAAGGTAAGAATAACATGGGGGCGGTGGGGGGGTGGGAGGGCGGGGGGGAGGACCGGTTCGGTGACGTCATATCGTCACCGCTACCGGCTCGGCCGAACCGGACCAAACCGGGAGGAACCCACCACTGGTTGCAGATAATTCCAGACAATAATTTATCCATACTGGACATGCCCATTTCCAAATGCTGTCACAGCACATCAGTGCACTCTGGATGGCAAGCCAGTGTGGTGGTGTTTGTTGCGATTTTTTTTCTAGCCCCCCAAGGATCTTTTCTGCCCCTCCTTCTTCTTTTTTTCAAAAAAAAAATATATATATTTTTATTTTTACTATATAAAGAAAGAGCAACAGTTTCAATGTCTATATAAACAGTGTGTTGTCCGGTTACAGTTAGTTTGAGCAATAGTCATCATTATCATGTTCATTAGTAGTGATCATATAATAACATTTTCTCAACATAACAATAATACTTAATTGTTAATACTAAATCGTATTGATAATAAACATAGAATAAACCCTTATGGTAAAATTAATCCTTCTCTTATAATTTCTTTTTTTAAATAATTTTTATTAAACAGTTTTTTTTAAAAAAAAACAAAAATTTTTACAATTTTCTTCTTTTCAACATTTTTGCATCAGTAAACATTTCTTACGTATCCATTTTTCTCCCTTACTTCAATTTACCATGGATACATATGATTTGATTCTAATATTGATTTACATACATAAAGATAACAATGTACTCAATTTCAATCATACATTCTGTGTCCATTCCATTTCCACTTGTTTGTTACTATATTTCAACTCCTATATCTTCCTCATTTACTCTTTCCTTGCCTTTTATACCTCTCCTCTAACCATTCATACCATATCATATAGTATTCTGTTTCCTCCTTTTCTTGTACTTCTTTTTTTTTTTTTTAATTTGATTTATATGCCGCCCTTCTCCGGAGACTCAGGGCGGCTTACAATGCGCTAAGCAATAGCCTTCATACTTTTTGTATATTTATACAAAGTCAGCTTATTGCCCCCACAAACTGGGTCCTCAATTTACCTACCTTAGAAAGGATGGAAGGCTGAGTCAACCTTGAGCCTTGGCGAGATTCGAACTTGCAGAAATTGCAGGCAGCTGTGTTAATAACAGGGTGCGTAGACCACTGTACTATCCAGGCTCTTTTGTGAGCTTGTCCATCTCTGTGCACTTTTCTAATCAGATTTTCTTCCGTTGGTGGATTATTATTTTTCCAATTTTGTGCATATATTTATTTATTTATTTATATTTAAATTTATATACCGCCCTTCTCCCGAAGGACTCAGGGCGGTGAACAGCCAAAGGTAAAAAACATAAAAATACAAAAATTTAAAAGCAATTTAAAATATATTAAACAATTTGGCCCAACAATTTAAATACCCCCATTTAAAATTAAAATTAAACAGTTAGAAAAGTTAGGCCAGCTTGGCTTGTTGAAATAAAAAAGTCTTGGGGGCCCGACGGAAAGTACGTAGATCCGGAATCGTCCGTATCTCCGGGGGGAGCTCGTTCCAGAGGGCAGGTGCTCCCACAGAGAAGGCTCTCCCCCTGGGGGCCGCCAGTCGACATTGTTTGACCGACGGCACCCCAAGGATTATTATTAAATAATAATATATTATTCTTGCCACTGTTGTAATATGTATAATTAAATATTGTATTTATTTATTTATTTATTTGGTCATATATCCCTGGAAGTATTCCTAACAAAAATATTTCTGGCTTCATCTCTATATGTTGTATGGTTATCTCTTCTAAATATATTCTTACTTTACTCCAATATTGTTTTATCTTGGGGCACATCCACCACATAGATAAAATTCTCTTATAAATGTTCTGATTTCTGTTTCTGTTATTTAACCATTGATAAAACGAATCCCATGTTTCAAAATATTCTGTATTATCTTCCTTCTCTTTAATTTCAAGTGTTTAATCTATCCACTTCTGCACATTCTAGTATTTTTTTTTTATTATCTTCTCATCTGTAGAGATCTCCACACCTTTCCAATGTTGTGCAATATAAGGAAAAAGAACACAACCACGAATCTACAATCTCTGTCTACCTACAGATTTTGTAGGTTTTCCATTTGTGGAGCATCTTTTGAGCCTCTAGAGAGGCTCCTCATGAATGGTTTAATAGTCTTTCATACTGGAGAAGTTAGAAGTACATCGTGGAACTGGATGGTGGGTTTTTCCATATCTACAATTCTGTTTCTGTTATTTCTTTCACCTTCTAACTACCGGGTGGTATCCTCTCGGCAGCTATGGACGTAAGAGTGGTGCGCAGAGGAATAAAAGTAAAGATAAAGGTTCCCCTCGCAGATATGTGCTAGTCGTTCCTGACTCTAGGGGGCGGTGCTCATCTCCGTTTCAAAGCCGAAGAGCCAGCGCTGTCTGAAGGCGTCTCCGTGGTCATGTGGCCAACATGACTAAACGCCAAAGGTGCCCGGAACGCTGTTCCCTTCCCACCAAAGGTGATCCCTATTTTTCTACTTGCATTTCTTACGTGCTTTCGAATTCCTAGGTTGGCAGAAGCTGGGACAAGTAACGGGAGCTTACCCCGTTATGCGGCGCTGGGGATTCGAACCGCTGAACTGCCGACCTTTCTGATCGAGAAGCTCAGCGTCTTAGCCACTGTGCCACCACATCCCTTTTTGCGCAGAGGAATACTTTCACATAAGGGTGATGTTATAGGACATTATTGCACCAGGCTGGAAAGCAAAAGACTGTGAGTTCTAGTCTTGCTTTAGCCATGAAAGTCAGCTGAGTAACCTTGGCTCATGTCATTCTCTCTCAGCCCAACCCTACTCCCAGAGTTGCTGTGGTGGAGAACATAGTAGGAGGAAGAAGTGCTGGGCATGTCCACCACCTTGAGTTAATTGTCAAAAAAGGCAGGATATAAATAAATAAGGCATCTTTTGAAATGAGAATGAAACTAGATGTTGATTGTTTACAGGCTGGGATCTGCAGAAGAAGAGCAGGCAGAACCGGTGGGGTGGAGTTAAACATGTCATCAGTTTAGAGTCCTTGCATTGCCACAAGAGACCCAAATCCAGCCTCCCTTGAATTCCGTTGACCCTCACCTAGCGCTAATTTTGTGCAGACTGTTAGTTGGCCAGATTCTTGTGTGTAGGCTTCAATAAATCATTTATGCTGCAATCTGCACGAATGGGTCTGATTCTTTGCCTCTGATGTCAGCTTCACTTTTCACTCAATGAAGAACCATCTTAGAAACTACAAAGTTAGATGGGCCAGGGAGTGTGGAAGGCCTTGAGGAGATGCCCTTGAAGATATTGGTGTGTACAGACTGTGTAGTTTCTCTTGCACTTAGTAGAACTATAGTTCTGCTGCTAACAGTCGTCCTTTCTCCAGTTTTACTCAAGGGATCCTGTTTTGCCTTACCCCATCAAAACAGGAAGAGAAATATGGCAAGAGTGTGCTAGTTTTCCCAAGATGAGCTTCACAGCTGCCATTTCAATGGCATGTTGGAGATATATTTCCAAAGGGATGGGTGAAGTAAGATGGAAAGTACATGGGATTGGATTCCATTACTATTTAAATTGCATTAAAATGATTCTAGTGAAGAGAAGGACCAGGGGAGACATGATCGCAGTCTTCCAATATTTGAGGGGCTGCCACAGAGAGGAGGAAGGGGGTCAAGCTATTTTCCAAAGCACCCGAAGGCCAGACAAAGAATAATGGATGGAAACGGATCAAGGAGAGATTCAACCTAGAAATAAAGGAGACATTTTCAGACAGTGAGAACAATCAACCCATGGAACAGAAGTTGCCTTCAGAAGTTGTGGGAGCTTCATCCCTGGAGGCTTTCAAGAAAGAGACTGGACTGCCTTTTGTCAGAAATGGTGAGGATCTCCTGCTTGGGCGGGGAAGTTGGACTAAATGACCTACAGGGTTCTTTCCAACTGTCAATCTGTTAAATCTGAAAGGTTGTAGCTAGGATGGCTCCCATCCATGTTTGTGTGCTGTCTAATCATGGCACAGTTTGCTAGGAACCTCTGAAGGCCTTTGGGAGCTCCATCCCAGAGTTGATGCGTGGAACCTGGAGGCGCGACGATCCTGTTGTGGACCCTTGCAATAGTCATGCTGCAGGGTACCTCGCTAAAATGGGTTACGTAACTACTTGTCATTTGTGAGACGAGATGGTTGGAGTTGCTCGGCCTTTGGGTGTTGCCAAGGGCCTGTCAGCTTGCCCTTGACAGATTTATTTGGGCACCTGCTTGGATGCTACACGCCCCGGGAGAGGAATGGAAGAGGCAGAACAGCTTGCTGGGGTTGACAGGTGTTTTCCTGTAGCTCTGAAAGGGGCTCAGCATTCCAGAACTTCGACACACCCTTCATAATCACACAGGACATCTTCTTTGCCTCCTCGCCCCAGCCTTAAATCTAAAAATAAATTAAAAAAAAAAAGCTTGGGAAAAAATAGTGAGGATTGGAAGCGGTCCAAGCAGGTTCTAAAAACAGGCTGTAATCCAGAAGTTGTCATGCTTTCCTTGGTGCAGGAAACCACTCCTTTGTGATCACAATAGCATAAAAGCTGATCCATCTTAAACATAGTATGTATGGAGTACGGGTCCCCAACCTTTCGGACTTCAGGGACCACTAAATTCATCATTTTAAATCCCACGGACTACTCATATGATCTGCCTTATGACTGGCTGGGTGGGCGTGGCTAGGTGATCATGTGACTGGGTGGGCGTGGCCAACTCAATGTCACTCACGTCAAGGGGTCCCTTGCCAGCCTCTCCTCGCCCCTCCCCTCCCAGCCACTCCTCGCCTCCCCGCCCAGGCTCCTTGGGGGCCCAACAGGAAGCAGTTGGCAGCCACCACAAGAAAGAGTTGGCACAACAGTTGTTCAAATTGGAGCTGGCTGAGAAGGAGACTCAGTAGAAGCACCTTGCTGAGGACTAGGAGCATAGGCTTTCCAAACAGAGAGAAGACCTGCGGGAGTGCAAGGCCAGGTACCAGCACTTGGAGGCTCAGCTGGCTGAGATGGTCCGAGAATTCCAGGCCATGATGCAGTCCCACTGGAACAAAGCCCTCCGACTCTTTGCCACCAGTAGCACTTCCCTCCAGCCTTCTCCAAAGCCCCACACCAGGAGGCTGAAGCAGAACCCAAGTCGGAATTTCTGCCCCCCTCCGACCCACACAAAAAGACCCCAAAGGGGGAGACTTTCTGCAGCAACACAAACGTTCATTGCACGTATCTGTCTCAGGGGCCGTAGTTTGAGGACCTCCTGATTTAGTGCAATATAAAAAAACGCAAATAATTTTTCTGTGGACCACCAAAAGTTTCTCACGGACCACCAGTGGTCCATGGAGAACCAGTTGGTGACCGCTGGTATGGAGTCTTCAACCCCCCCCAAAAAAGGTTTTTATCAGAAGTTTTGAACTGCTACTTTATTTTAGGAATTCTGGCTCAGAATTCTTTCATCTGGTACCTTCAAGGTAGGATGGACTTTGACTGTCATACAATAATTCATATTTTCACCAGGTTGAAGAATTGCTTCTGTAGATACTTTGAAAGAGCTCCATTGGCTGTACTAATATGCTCTCACACGTTTTTTAAACCCAAATCTGAGAAACCAAACTCATCTTCTTTTCCCTGATAGCAAATTAAAATTAAATAAGAGTTGAAAGCGAGGTTAAGGGAAACGCTGTAGCAAATGAAGGTGAACTTCAAAAGGAAAACATTGTTTTTAATGGTTGATTTTAAAATGTATTTTTTTTTAAAAAAAAATAAATCTGCAGTGAAACATTGAACTGGTTTTCCTTGACACAATCCAGAACATTTCATAACATTTCAATGTTATGAAAGTTGAACCTGTGGGTTTAAGCATCTATTTCTTAACATCCTGCTATGCAGAGATAATTGAAACAAGGAGAATTCAAGATTTGACTTGCTGCAATATTATTGGGATTAAAGAAAGCACTTAAAACCCGGTTATCTCAACAGGTTTTTGAGAGGGATTTTCCTTGCATCAGAATATATATAATTATATGGGATTATGATTCCTTGACATAGGAATAGAGTATTTTATGATGAATATCATTTATTGTTGGCTATTTTTGCTGTTTTAATTTTGTTTACGTACTATAATAAGTTGCTCAGTGCTGATTGACAATTCGAAAAGCACGTAAGAATTAAGTTTTTACTTGATAAAACTTTTTAATAATAATAAAAAAAAGAATCAAGTTTTTATCCGACACAGTTTCTTCACCACACCAGTTTTCACGAGACTCCTTAGATGATATGCTATAGTCTCACTTTCGGTCTTTTTGTGTTCATATGAGTTTGTGCACCTTGTGTAGGAGGGAAGTCACTGCCTCACACAAGGGGAGAAGCATAGATTCAGTAAAGGGATGATGTAAAATCTTTGTGACATTTTGATTGAATGTGGATAGGATTGGGACTGTGTAGCATTTTTGGATTCAGATGGAAAAAGGCGTGAGGAACATCTTAAAATCCAGAAAGCTTTTCCAGAGATTGCTCTGCAGCCCCATAGGGCAGCAGAGAATCCATAGAACATAGAATATTAAGAGTTGGAAGGAACCTTAGAGGTCTTCTGGTCCAGCCCTCTGCTCAAGCAGAATACCCTAGACCAAGGGTCTCCAACCTTGGCAACTTTAAGACTTGTGGACTTCCAACTCCCAGAATTCCTGGAATTATGGGAGTTGAAGTCCACAAGTCTTAAAGTTGCCAAGGTTGGAGACCTCTGCCCTAGACCTGGGATGTCAAACTCGATTTCATTGAGGGCCGCATCAGGGTTGTGTTGATGTCAGCACTTCAAGCTGCATTTCCTCTAGTGCTGACATAAGAAGGAGAAGCGGAGGCGTCTGGAAAGGGACGTTTGACTTTTCACCTACTTATTTTCCCTGGAGATAATATCCCCTAGGAGATGGGATGGGAGGGGGGAAATTTATTTGAGCTGGAGCAGTAGATTATGGGTAGAGTGACTTGGAAGATGGCCAATGAGTGCAGGGGAGTGGGGAACGGAAAGGGAAGGTTTTGGGTCTGGAAGTCAGTGTTGGCTACGATGGAGTCGATTTAGAATGTCGTGCTTAATAAATGGGAGTTTTCTTCAAAGACTTTGTTTGAAATGCAATTTATTTGAGACGACCTCGAAACCTGACAGTTTAATCTCGGGGGAGGGGGGGCAGGGAGAGTGTGGACAGGGGGGTTGTGGACAACATGACGTCACTCATGTCGGAGGTGCCTGTGGTATCTCAAGTGCTCTGCCAGCGAAAACAGATTCCCAAGCTCCATTTTCAGCTGCGACAGCCTCCTACAACCCTCTGCCAGCAAAAACGGAGCTCGGCGAGGGGCATTTGTGGCCCTTCCAAGCTCTGTTTTCAGCTGGGACGGCATCCTGCAACACTCTTCCAGTGAAAATAGAGCTCGCGAGGGCCGCGCGCAGCCCTCCTGAGCTCTATTTTTGCTGGCAGTGGCACCACGGGCCAGTCCTTTGCTGTTTCCCAGGGCAGCAGATCTACAAGTTCTGAAGGCAAGGCATTCCACTGGTTAATTGTTCTCACGGTTAGGAACTTTCTCGTAGTTTTAGGTTGCTTCTCTCTTTGATTCGTTTCTATCCATTGTTTCTCGTTCTGCCTTCAGGGGCTTTGGAAAAATAGTTTGACCCCCTCTTCTTTGTGGCAGCTCCTCATATATTGGAAGACTGCTATCATGTCTCCCCTAGTTCTTCTTTTCATTAAACTAGACATACCCAGTTCCTGCAACCGTTCTTCGTATGTTTTAGCCTCAAGCCCCCAAATCCAGGAAGATTGGCTTGGTTTAAAGAACTGTCGAGAGGAGCTATGTGAATTTTCCACTTGTCTAGAACTATATTTCCCCCTGTAAATCTGAAGCATGTGTCAGCCCTGGGATTTAATGTATGGAATTTTCTGGGAACGAGGATCACTGTTTCTAAAATATTGCAGAACAGGAGCAGAGATTTTTGTAGTAACAAATAAGTGTGATTTGCATCTTCTCCAATAAACTATGGATCAATTAAAAAAAAAAATCAAAGTCAGTAGGAAAACCCCACCTTACACATTGCTAAATGAGGGCCAATAGATGGGGATGGGGAAGAAATGGAGGTAGTGACAGATTTTATTTTCCTGGGTTCCAAGATCACCGCAGATGGGGACTGCAGCCAAGAAATTAAAAGACGCTTGCTCCTGGGGAGGAAAGCTATGGCAAATCTAGATAGCATTCTAAAAAGCAGAGACATCACCCTGCCAACAAAAGTGCATATAGTCAAGGCTATGGTTTTCCCAGTTGCAATGTACGGCTGTGAAAGTTGGACCCTAAGAAAGGCTGAGCGCCAAAGAATTGAGGCCTTTGAACTTTGGTGCTGGAGAAGACTCCTGCGAGTCCCTTGGACTGCAAGGCGATCAAACCTGTCAGTCCTAGAAGAGATCAACCCTGACTGCTCTTTAGAAGGCCAGATCCTGAAGATGAAACTCAAATACTTTGGCCACCTAATGAGGAGGAAGGACTCCCTGAAGAAGAGCCGAATGCTGGGAACGATTGAGGGCAAGAGGAGAAGAAGGGGACGTCAGAGAACGAGGTGGCTGGATGGAGTCACCGAAGCAGTAAGCATGAGCTTAAATGGACTCCAGGGGATGGTAGAGGACAGGAAGGCCTAGAGGAACGTTGTCCATGGGGTTGCGATGGGTCGGACACGACTTTGCAACTAACAACAACAAATGAGGGCCAAAGTACAGATAGTCCTTGACTTATAACCATTTGCTTAGCATCTGTTCGAGGTTACAGCGGCACTGGAAAAAGTGACTTATGACTAATCCTTGAACTTATGACCTTTGCACAATCCCCATGGTCACGGGATCAAAATTTGGGTAGTCAGGAGCCACCATGTATTTATGAGTGTTGCAGGATCCCAGGATCATGCATGATCACCGTTCGTAACCTTCCTAAACTGGCTTCCGACAAGCAAGGTTAATGGGGGAAGCTGCATTCGCTTAATGACCGCAATGATTATTTAGCAATCGCAAATGATTCGCTTAACAACCATGGCCAAAAGGGTCATAAAATCAGACGCAACTCACTGAACAACTACTTTGCTTAGCAATGGAAATTATGGTCCCAGTTGTTGGGACCATAAATCAAAGGAACATCTGTATCCATATGGTATCCTTGTTTCTAAAATTGTATACTCTAACCCCGTGATGGCAAACCTATGGCACGCATGCCACGGGTGACACGTGGAGCCATATCGGTGGGCACGCGAGTGTTGCCCTAGCTCAGCTGATTTTGGGGCCTTCTGGGCCTACCGGAAGTCAGGAAACAGGCTATTTCTGGCCTCCGGTGTGTGTGTGTGTGTGGAGAAGGCCGTTTTCGCTCTCCTCAGGCTCCTAGAAAGGCTCTGGAGCCTGGGGAGAGCAAAGAATGGGCCTTCCAGTCCCACTGGAAGTTGGCAAATGGGCCTTTCCCGGCCTCTGGAAGGCCTCCCAGGGAATGGGGAAGGCTGTTTTCGCCCTCCCCAGGTTCCAAGAAAGCCTCTGGAGCCTGGGGATGGCGAAAAACGGGCCTACTGGGCCCACCATACCATCATGTGCCAAAAGCGGGGGGAGCGCAGGGGTGTCACGCATACATGCGCGGGGGGGCGCACTGAATTATGGGTGTGGGTATGCGTGGGCGCGACCACCCCCACTCCCCCCCACTTTTGGCACACGACGGCAAAAAGGTTAGCCATCACTGCTCTAACCCTTTTGTCATTGCAGTAAACTTTGAATCTTTGGGGATGTCACTAACTTGGATATGAGGCACTGCAAGAGCTTGGCAGTTGGTTACGAGACTATTGTTCTGTCTCACAGATCATTCTAGATTTTTGCTCTAAATTCTGTTTCCATCCTCTCTGAGAATTGTAAGGCAGGGCGGTTTTATTTTTCCACGCCTGTGAGATCTCAGCCAACGATCAACAAGGAAGAAATAAGTTCTCAACATGCCATTCGGGAGCTAAGTGCGATCTTCGGGATGAGGTAAAAGAGTAGAAAGGTGTGGATATAAAGAGATTATTGTAGGTTAGAAAAACGCACTTTCTATGATGGCATCTTTCTATCTATACAAACTATACTACTTTGACTTCCACGATTTAATGCCTCTCTTATAAAAGACTAATAATTCTTCATAATAATAACCATCTCTTTTTTTTAATGAAAGTTTTTTATTTTTTTCAAACACACATACAAACAAACAAACAATGCATTATTTCTGAACAGAGTATTGGCCGAGTCACAGTTTGTACCGCTTTTCGTTTCTCAAACACCATTTTATATATTTCACTTCTCTCCATAGAATTCTTTCTCTCTAATTTTTTATTTTATTTTCCTTCTATTTCTTCAAATATATAAACAATATTATCATTCGCCCTAATCTGTAATCTTAATCATTTTTTTCTTTTTCCACTCCTCTCTTTACTTTTTTCAAATTGAAACCCTTTAAATTGAAATCAATCATTTTTCTAAAATCTAAAGCTAACTCTAAATTATCTTATTCAAATATTCTCCCATTACTCCCTTTTCACGATACAATATAATTTCAAATATTTTCCCTATATTCCATCATTCCAATCATATTTACTATTCAGCAGTTTTACAATTATCCCTTTTTTCCATTTCTTTTTTTATCAGTTTCCACATATTTTCCCTAGATTCCATTATTCCAATTATGAATCTTAATTTTCATAGACTTACATATATAATTCATTTCCTTCCCTCTTTTCCATTTCTATTTTTCCAATTTAACCATAATATAATTTCAAATATTTTCCCTAATTTCCATTATTCCAATTATAAATATTTAATATTCACACAATTATACATATATAGCCCATTTCCTTCCCTCTTCTCCATTTCTTTTTTGATCAGATTAACCAAATAATACAATACTACAATTTACTTAAGTATATAAACCCAATTTTCCATTCCTTTTTTTAAAAAAATTATTCCATCCCTTGAGGGACATAGAAAATCTGCAGAATCAAGAAGCAGATAGGGCTGGTATCTTTCTCTCTGGCTTGGTAATTTTCTTAGTAGATGGATTTATATACCATATTTTTTTGGAGTATAAAACGCACCTTTTTCTCCCCTAAAAGGGGGTGAAAATTTAGGTGCGTCTTATACACCGAATGTAGCCCTTCCTACCCTACCCTGGCCCTCACCCTTTGGCCTCTGCCTCGCAGCAGTTACCTCCTTGCAAGCAAAAAGCAAGAAAAAACAGCTCCTTTCAGCTTCAGCACAGCCTAATTATCACAAGTTGATTGGATCAGCCTCCCGACTCTCAGCTGATTTGCTCTCAGCTGTTTTGCGCAGGGCTCTGCTGCTTGCTGCAAAGAGGTAAATTGCTGGAGCAGATTTTTTTTTTCCTTGTGCTAATCAAGCTATGCTGAAAACAAAACTGAAAGTAAAGCAGGCTATTTGCTGTTTGCTGCAACAAGGCAAAATTGCTCAGAGGCAGAGGGAAATTTCTTTTTCTTCTTTTCCTCACCAAAAAAGGTAGGTGCGTCTTATACTCCGAAAAATACGGTAATCTTTTCTACACAAATTTTCTCTATATTTTAAAGCGTGACAACAAAATTACGGATTGCTGCATCTCCAATTCAGAGTTGGATGAAAAGGGATTCTGTGTCAGAGTCCAGACTCTGGAAAAAGCATAACTGACCTGATATGAAAATTAGTGGGTTTCAATGTTACCTGCCAGGGTTGAAAAACTTTGAATAGGATTGGCACCTTAAGTGGCATCTGCCAAGAAATCCTGTTTAAATGGGGCAGAGGATCTTCCCCTGAATGTGACTGCTGTGCTCCTCGTCAGACATTGGATCATATATAGTGGCTAGCTGCTATGTGAGAATTGATATAGGAGGAAATGCAAATTTTCTCCAGCTATCAAATACTATGCTTAATTAGATAAATGTCCTAGATATTAAATGTCTATGGAGATTTTCTGTCATCCAGGTCATGGTTGTCCCAAAGGTGCTTTTTCAAAAGGCAACTGGACTTTGTTTTTCCTTGAAGATGTTTTGCTCCTCATCCAAGAAGCTTCTTCAGTTCTTGGATGAAGAAACTTCTTTAAAATTGAAGATGCTTCTTGGATGAGAAGTGTCTTTAAGGAAAAACAAAGTCCAGTTTCCCTTTGAAAAAAGTACTTTTGGGTCTAGATATTAATATACAGAACACTTATTTCTTTCTTATGAACCAACGTATTTTAAAATGTAATTGTTGTGGTCCGCCAGCAGCCTGCGGAGCTGGCAGCGGAGTTGGACAGTGAGGAGGCTGGGGAGGACAATGGGCCAGTCTTTGAGTCAGGGGAAAGCCCAGACAAAGGCTCTGCGTCGGAGGCAGAGAGATGGGACCAGGGTCATCTGGGAGTGATGCACAGACTCCAGAGCCTCCAGAGGCGGATAGCAGAGAGGTAGAGGAACAGGAGGAGCCTGTTCCTAGTGCACGCATGCGCAGAGCTGCCAGAAGGCAAGAGCAGCTAAAGCAAAAAGGACGACTCGGGAGTAAGGCCAGGAGATGATTGGCCCCTCCCATAAAGCTTAAAAGAGCAGCAAAGGCTCTTGGGCTCTTTGTAGGAAAGCAACATTGCTACATTTATTTCTTGTCAGCATCTCTTGTTTCTGAACTTCGTGGGGCTTTGCCAAGAAAAGCTTTTGGCAGGGTGCCAAAGAAGACAAAGGTTTGTGATAAGGCCAAAGGACTTTTTCTGAAGGACTTGTTTTGGAATTAATTTGGACTAAGCTGAGAATGAAGTAATTCTCGGCTGTTCTAATAAAATATGTTTGTTTAAGGACTGATTGTGTCTGGTAATAACTACTTGGGCCTAGGTCACAACAGTAATGTTTAACTTAATATATTCTTGAATCTCTTATACCTTACACAGTTAACCACACATCTCCATCTTACGTGTGAGTTATTGTGATGTGTTCTTTCCATACTGCTGCTATCCATGTATTATATATCATATGCCAAATAAATAAATACTATTAATCTGATTTTTTTTCCTATAGGAAACATGTTCTGTATTCACCTCTCTGTTTCTCTCTCCTCCATGCAGCGTCTCTGGAAGACCAATTTGTCTCCAAAGTGTTGGAGGAGACATCAGCTCCTGCAGAGGATGAATTACAGACTGACCCTGCAATTGTGCAAGCCAGTGACCTGTTTATATCAAAAGCCCACCTTGGAATTGAGCAGGGTTCGTCCGTGTCTTCTTCTGCATTGGAGGCTACGGAGGAGAATACGGTTCCAGCGAGGCTCAATCCAGATCACACTTCGGGCCCGCTATCCCAAGAAGAGCAAAAGGACATTTTGAAGGAAAGCCGAGAGATTCCCATTCAAGAACCTTCAGAAGTCAAGCCAAGTGTTGAGAACATTGCTAGCAGCAAGAGCAAGCTCCCGAGGGCGAAACCAATCGCTCTTCAAAAGAAAATGGGGGGAGAGAACTCTGAGACTGAAGTGGCCACGGAAAGCCCCCCTATTCCCAAAGCTACCTACCGCTTTGATCCAGAGGAATACAATGAGACTGTGAACCCATTTACGATGGGAGGCTCCAAATGTTCAAACTCGCCCCCTGCATCTCAACCAGGTGCTGATCTTCCCAATAGTGACCCCAAGCATCCCAGCTCGGCAGGAGCTGGAGATTGCAAGACCCGGGCCGTGAAACTAGAGTTCGATTTTGCCGAAGGAGCGGAAAATGCCGAGCCCAAGAAGCTTTCGGCAAGAAAAATGGGAAAGAGGCCTAGCAGTAAATTGTCTCCTAAGAGACAAAGAGGACCGACCACCCGGCCTGTTGTAGGTCCCGAGGATGGAGAGAAGATGATAGCTCCTGAGGCATCGGTGGCACCTCTATCCAAGGTTACCCACGCGCTGGACACCAACCAGTGGGATGATCCCGCCTTTAACCCCTTTGTGGGCGGCTCCTCTTTGCAGGATTCTCCGACACTCACAAAACGTTCGTATCATTTGGACGTGGGTGACCCTTTCAAGCCGAGCAGCAAGACCTTGTCCAGCGTAGCAGCCGATTCTTGTCCTTCCGCGGAGAACAGCCTCAACGAGATCTTGGAGTCGCAAGCCCGAGAGGCCACGGGGGATGATTTGAAGACAAGCTTGGCCCCACAGAGCTCCAGATCACGGCTGATAACGTGAGTGACAGGGGGGGTCTCAGCAGGGGAGGAAAGAGGGATGTCTAAAGCTGAGGAAGTTCTAAGGAGGATTCTATGTCCTCCAGGCTGCCAGGAACTCAACCGTTGCAACCTATGGGGCTTGCTCTGAGTTTAAGATTATTATTGTGCACATGGCCAAAGTCACATGTGGGGCAACAGCCTTGCCCACTTTGTGCCCTTGTGATCCATCCCCTGCTAGATACTGTATATGTGTATTCCCCAATCAGCAGGTGTCAGCAGCCGGCAGTCAGTAGAAGCAGCCTGCAGTACTGTACTCTTAACCACTACACCACTACACCTCTACTTGTTTTTGAGATTTCCTCCAACGTAACTTCCTTTTTCTTCATTTTGCGCACATTAATCATCTAAAACCCAGGTGGCAAACCTGCAATAACTGAATTTCACGTTGCCTTGGTCTCAGCGTATAAATCACACTCAAATCAAATTTGGAAGTATTCAAACCTGCACCAATTGAGACCTATCTATATGCAGGTTCGAAAAGAAATGGTTCAATAATTCCTTCATCCTGAGATGCTGAGCTTTTTTTTTTTTAACTCTTCCTGTCTGGGAGAGAAAGCAGTAAAAACCTGGAAAAGTTTTATTACTTTTGTCACCCACGCTTCATATATTTTATTTATCCAAATTATTTGCCCCCCCCACCTCATGGTTCAAGGCGACTCTGAGCGGCTTACACCAAGATAAAACACACAAACACCCAGTAGTGGGATACAACTGGTGTAACAACCAGTGTGCGCAGTGCATTTGAAAACAGCTCTAAAACTTCTACTGCAGTCCTGGTGAGTAAAACAGCTGATGCGCGGCAATCAGCTGGGCTTCAAGCAAAGGAAATATAGGTCAGTATAGTGCAGGGGCCCAGCTGATCATCGGAACGAACCAGTTTGCTCTCAGCTGATCGTCGGAGCTACCGGTTCGCCCAAACCAATCCGAACCGGCTGAATCCCACCCCTGCAAACACCCAACAGTTATAAATATAAAAACAGATTAAATTTGCAAAAATCAAAACAAACTAAAAAGGAAAGGTTCGGAGGGGACAGATGGAGGTGCCTTTTCTGTTGGTGCACCAGCTACTTCCAGCCACAACGTCTCCTTCAGGGCCCCATGCCAGGTTTTAAGAACTTTCCCGAAGATTAAAAGAGAGAGGGTGGATCTTACCTCTTGTGGTAAGATGTCCCAAAGAGCAGATGCTGAGGCAGAAAAGTCTGTTCTAGAATTTAATGTTCTCCTGGATCCCACCAGCCGAAATTCCTTGGCTGATGGGAATTGCAGTACACCCCCTGTGTCAGCATGAGTGGGGCGGGCCAATCCTGCTTTCCTGGTGTCTTGTCTTAAAGTCAACAGAAATGTTACTGTCCCCTAACTGAGGGGTGGCCCATTCGTTGCCATCTCCCTTAATGCCCGCCAAGTCAGGAGGTGTTCTGTCCCCGTACCCCACACGCACCCCCACAGACGGCCCGGAGTTAATAAGCCACACGACAAAACTCTTTGAAGATAAAGCTGGCAGCAACCCAGTGGCTAGCTGCCAATTCAGACTTTACTCACTCAATACAAAGATTAGACTGCAAGCATTCCGATAAAACAGGCAGAATGTCAACAATACAAGGATTAATCCAAATGCAGTCCGATAAAGCAGGCAAAGTCCAGTAACGCAGAGATCATGGAGTATTTCCAGTTTTTGCTTGTCACAAACTGAACCGGCCACCACACCCACATTTATACCCTGTGGGGTGTGGTCCAGTGACTCAGCTAATCTCTGGCACGCCTTCCCCTCTGCTGTGCACGCTTCTCCCTGCGCCTCTGTCGCGGGTCCAGCCAGCACTTATCTTCTTCATCGCTGTCCACCTGTGGCTGTGGGGACGTGCTTGGCTCTGAGCCTATCGTTTCGCCTTCGGTGTCCTCCAGAGGCATTGCCAGAGAGGAGGGTCCTGGAGAGGGAGGCCGTGCCAGCTCCTCTCCCTCACTCTCAGAGTCTGCATCTGTTGATAGCCCAGGCTCAGGCAACAGAGCCACAACAGGAGGACAATTTGTGTAGCTGCCTCCAAAGCTATTTCAAGTTCTAACAAAAGTATAACTTGCCAAGGGTTTCCATCTCGGTCGTAACTCATTAGTGTAGTCATGCATCGGTGGGAAAGCAGGATGAGCCGCAGCCTCATTGCGTGTGCAAAATACATGTGAAACAGAAAAAGCACTGTGACATTTTAGGGAGAAGTTCTTTTCACAAAGGATTTGCAGACTGAATCAGCCAACCTTCCTAAGATGGTCTCTTCTGCTCCATTGAGATTTTGTGGGCATAACATGAGGCTTAATGAGACAGGTCACCGAGCCAGATGATTAATGGTCATCTGGATTTTTGCAGCTCCACTTTATTAACCCTATCTGTTAAGGATATTGTTGTTGTGTTACCAACCAGCAGAGTGTAGAGCACAGAGAAACGTTGCTGAGAGCAATGAATAAGAGATGTGCAAACTGGTTTATCAAAACTTTACTTTATAGGGAAAAAACAATCACATAGTCTTTAAGAGCCTTGGTAGTACAGTGGTCTAAGGCACTCTGTTATTAAGCTGGTTATTAAGACCAGCTGCCTGAAATTACTGCAGGTTCGAATCTCGCCAAGGCTCAAGGTTGACTCAGCCTTCCATCCTTTCTAAGGTAGGTGAAATGAGGACCCAGTTTGTGGGGGCAATAAGCTGACTTTGTATAAATATACAAAAGGATGAAGGCTATTGCTGAGCACATTGTAAGCCGCCCTGAGTCTCTGGAGAAGGGCGGCATATAAATCAAATAAAAAAAAAAATCAATCCAAGTCTTTGCCAGTTAAATCAGTCCAGTGATATAAAAATCTTCTTACCATACGAACAGTAGTTGGTTAGAATAACAAGTTCACTCTGGTAACAAACCACGATGGTAGCAGATCCATCCACCGATTATAGCACAATGGTAGCAACTCCACACACAATGGTAGCATATCATCAACTGAATACGTTACAGTACCTTTCTTAAATACGTTTACAACTAGTGATTATCTAATTACAGCATGACTCAGCATTACAATGAATCAGCAGTAAAACTTTAAAGTCACATAATACATATTCATATTAAAGTCACAGAACACATATATTGCCTGGACAACTTGTTAGGCTCAAACCATATCCTAACACTATCTATGAAAGATACAAAGTCAATGTGTTCCCAGATTCTGGATTGATCTGGATAGAGAGATGATGCCATCGACTTCTTGGTATTAAAAAGCTTTTGAAATCAGCAAGGTACCCCATGGAAGATAAGCAGGTTGGAACTGTAATTCTTAAATGTGCTAATAAATATTCGGCAGGAATCCAGAAGTGGGGGGAAAGGTTAATAAGCAACAGGGAATTGTTGAGGTCCTTTGGAAATGAGCAAATACTAGCATGACACATTTGTAAGATATGACATCACATTAACATCTGAAAGGTCATGAGAAGGTCTAAGGAGTTGCATCACTGATCCAGTAGGAAACCTGTAATGCTCCGAGCATGGCTAAACTACAGTTCCCAACATCCCTGCTTATTGATTATGCTGTCTGGAATTGATGGCCAGTTCAGAACATCTGGAAGGTTTCAGTTTGCTTTCACCTGGCCCACATTGGCTGTTGCTTTCCAGGGATAAGAGTTTATGGATACAATTGGATATCTGCTACATATAGAGTATGGAAAGCCGTAGGATTAGGCCCATCTCCTGCCTCTATAATTGAAACTCTATGCCCCCAGCTGCTAAGCCTGATTCTAAGATTTGGATCAATTATGCAGATTACACTACATTCAGTTTTGCATGCTTGCAATTTAGGGGTTGCTAATCAGCTTGTAAGGGACGCGGTGGCTCAGTGGCTAAGACGCTGAGCATGTCGATCGAAAGGTCGGCGGTTCGAATCCCTAGTGCCGCATAACGGGGTGAGTTCCCGTTACTTGTCCCAGCTTAAATGCGAACCTAGCAGTTCGAAAGCAGGTAAAAAATGCAAGTAGAAAAATAGGGACCACCTTTGGTGGGAAGGTAACAGCGTTCTGTGCGCCTTTGGCATTGAGTCATGCCAGCCACATGACCACAGAGACGTCTTCGGACAGCGCTGGCTCTTCGGCTTTGAAACGGAGATGAGCACTGCCCCCTAGAGTCGGGAACGACTAGCACATATGTGCGAAGGGAACCTTTACCTTTAAATAAGCTTGTGGGCCCAGGTACCATACCAAAATCCTAAAATTTCCAGTCAGCTAGCCCTGGCAGTCTCCTTCGTCCCCATTTCTAGTTTCTGAGATCTCATCAACCTTTGATCCAAGAGTTTCACAAGCTATTAACAAGTGGCTTTATGCGATTTACAATGAAAGCTGAGACTCTTCAGAGATTTTAATTCCATCTGATGTTCATGCAGAAACTGCGACATTTAGATACGGTTCTTATAATAAACCCTGACACTTCTTTTGAGGTCTCCTCTTAGTCCTAAATATGTCAAGTTCTACAGCTTTTCCTAGCTTACTGGTCCTTTTCAGAGGATATCTTGCATTTATTCAATAGGAAATATATATATCTGGATCTTTCATGTATATTTTCTCCTTCCCTTCCATCTCTCTCCTTCTGCTTGTCTTTCTTGTCTGTTTATTTCTGGTGCCTCAGGACTACAGAACAAGTGAAATTTCTCTGTTTTCTGTTGTAAGTACTCTTCTCTCCCCCTCCTTTTCTTTTCTTTTCATTTTATTCCTTTTCTGGAAGGTTTTGGGAGTTCTCTCTGTTTCTCCTTCTCTGGTTTTCTCTCTGTTGCATGTTGCTTTTTTTTTTCCCTCCTGCCTTTTTTTTTTTAAAAAAAAATGAGTGTGTTGTCCTTGGCCTCCATTTAAAAGGCACGATTTTATCTGGCAGCTTTGCTTCCCAGCGGAACAAGGAGGGAGAGATGATGACTCTGCTTGCTGTTGATGGCATTTGCGATCTTTGATAGCAGTAATAACGTTTGATTTGATCTGATTTGATCCGCTGTGGATGGCATGCTTATTTGCAGTGGATGTCTGTGCCTGCAAAATGATCCTGGCTTGTGTGTCCTTGCAAGTCTCCCAAATGAGGGTTCATCTCTGGTAACCCAATTTCAGATGGCTGTCAAGAAAATTATATGGATGCGTTGGTGAGATCGAGCTCAGTTGACAAAAAGAATTTGCAGTAGCTGTTTCAGAATGGGTGGTGAGAAGAATAGAATTAGAATTTTAGAATAGAATTAGTAATAGAATAAATTAGAATAGAATTAGTATTAGAATAAATTAGAATTAGAATAGAATTAGTATTAGGATAAATTAGTAATAGAATTAGAATTAGAATTAATTAGAATTAGAATTAATTAGAATTAGAATAGAATTAGTATTAGAATAAATTAGAATTAGAATAGAATTAGAATTAATTAGAATTAGAATAAAATTAGTATTAGAATAAATTAGAATAGAATTAGTATTAGGATAAATTAGTAATAGAATAAGAATTAGAATTAATTAGAATTAGAATAGAATTAGAATTAATTAGAATTAGAATAGAATTAGTATTAGAATAAATTAGAATTAGAATTAGAATTAATTAGAATTAGAAAAGAATTAGTATTAGAATAAATTAGAATTAGAATAAAATTAGTAATAGAATAGAATTAGAATTAATTAGAATAGAATTAGTATTAGAATAAATTAGAATTAGAATAGAATTAGTATTAAGATAAATTAGTAATAGAATAGAATTAGAATTAGAATGAACTAGAATTAGAATAAAATTAGTATTAGAATAAAAGTAAGAAGAACAGAATAGAATAGAATAGAATAGAATAGAATAGAATAGAATAGAATAGAATAGAATAGAATAGAATAGAATAGGAAATAGAATGGAATGGAATAGGACACAACAGAACAGAAAATATTTTTTTATTGGACACACAAGGAATTTGTCTCTGGTGCATAAACTCTCAATGTACAAAAACACACAAAAAAGTGATGGGTCATAGATCATAAATCATAGTTACAATCTTCAACCATAAGATACAAAACGACAAGTGATAAATCATAAGACACCAATAGGAGAAGATAGTAGGAAAGATGAGAAGGATAATAGCAATAAAGCCTACTACATGGGTAAAATAGCACTGAGACGGTGCTGTGGGAATTAGGTGTTCAGCAGAGGGATGGAACAGGGGGGAACAAACTATCTTTCCACCTAGTTGTTACTGCATGCAATATACTATAGGGTTGTCCTGAGCGTAGAAGTTGAAACAGTTTATGTCCAGATGTGAGGGGTCTGTAGCAGGGGTAGTGTTGACTTACCTTCACTACCGGTTCGCAAATGGGAGTGCGTGCGCTCTTGCGTGCCACCTCCACACATCCACAGAACCACAATAAAAAGGCTTTTCTAGAGTCACTGCTCTACCTGTTTCTGCTTTGGTTTCAGTAGCGGGGTTCAAATCCCGGCGCTACCAGTTCACTATCAGTAGCACGCAGGTGTGCGCATGGCGTTTCTGCGCGTGCTCAGAGCGTTTTTGATGACGTCTGGGCGGGTGGGCGGAGCTTCCCACCGCCGCTACCAATTCACCCGAACCGGGAGGAACTAATAGAAACCCACCACTGTCTGGCTTGTCTCCCAAGAGAAGAATGAGGAAATTCAGCTTGGGGTTCTCGTGTTTGATTGAGAGCTGGCCAGAGCTGGTTAAAAAGACGGGCAGCTGTCTAAATGTTTTAAATAAATAAATCAAGCTGGTTGGCTTAATGTACTTGTGTTGTGAGAAACAGAGAGCAGGTTTTTGGTTTTTTTTTTAGAGCCAGGATAAAAACTGCCTTTCGGGCTTCTTGCTTTTATAGCATCTCGTTGCATCAGGGCAGGGCAAGGGGAGGGCTGCTGCTGGTCTTGAAATTGAAAATGCAGTAATTTAAAATATAAAATGTTAAAAATAATAATAATAATAATAAAAAAAAAGAAATTGAAAATGCAGGGCTGGTGAGAAAAAGCAGCCTCTGCAAATTGTGACAACTGAAATGAGAACAATGCTGTGGGCTTAAACGGGAACTGTGTATGTTGTGGGGGAGGGATTGCTAAATTAAAAGATCTCTCTCTCTCTCTCTCTCTCTCTCTCTCTCTTTCTCTTTCCATCCCTCTCTCTCTCTGTTTCTCTTTCTCTCTTTCCCTCCCTCTCTCTCTCTCTCTGTTTCTCTCGCTCTTTTTCCTCTTTCAGTTTCTCTCTTTTTCTGTTTCTCTTTCTTTTTTTCTCTTTCTTTCTCTTTCTTTTTCTCTTTCTCTCTCTTTTTTCTTTCTCTATCACTCTTTCACTCTCTTTTTCTTTCTCTCTCTCTGTTTCTCTTTCTCTCTTTCTCTCCCTCTCTCTCTCTCTGTTTCTCTTTCTCTCTTTCCCTCCCCCCCCTCTCTCTCTCTCTGTTTCTCTCGCTCTTTGTTTCTCTCTTTCAGTTTCTCTCTTTTTCTGTTTCTCTTTCTTTCTTTCTCTTTCTTTCTCTTTCTTTTTCTCTTTCTATCTCTTTTTTCTTTCTCTATCACTCTTTCACTCTCTTTTTCTTTCTCTCTCTCTGTTTTTCTTTCTCTCTTTCTCTCCCTCTCTCTCTCTCTGTTTCGCTCTTTGTTTCTCCCTCTTTCAGTTTCTCTCTTTTTCTGTTTCTCTTTCCTTCTCTTTCTTTCTTTCTCTTTTTCTTTCTTTTTCTCTTTCTATCTCTTTTCTCTTTCTCTTTCACCCTTTCACTCTCTTTTTCTTTCTCTTTCTCCCTCTTTCTTTCTTTCTCTTTCTCTCTCTTTCTCTTTCTCTCTATCTCTTTTTTCTTTCTCTTTCACTTTTTCTTCCTCTCTTTTTCTTTCTGTCTCTCCCCCTCTCTCTTTCTTTCTTTCTCTGTTTTTCTTTCTTTTTTCTCTCTATCTCTTTTTTCTTTCTCTTTCACTCTTTCACTCTCTTCCTCTCTTTTTCTTTTTTTCTCTCTCACCCTCTTTCTTTCGCTCCCTTTCTGTTTCTTTCTTTTTCTCTTTCTCCCTTTCTCTTTTTCTTTCTTTCTTTCTCTTTTTCTCTCTCTCTCTTTCTTTCTCTCTCTGTTTCTCTCTTTCTGTTTCTCTCTGTTTCTCTCTCTCGCTCTCATTCTTTTTTAAAATAAGTAGGCTGTCTTAGGTTTTCTGAGAACATGGCAATAGAAGCAAACACATTTGCCTTAATTTTCCTTTTGGCGACGCATGTCTGGATGCACGCGTGTGTAAAATCATCCTAAACTCCAGGTTGTTATTTTCTTGGGTTTAGACTTTGCCGTGTAAGCAAGAATTCCAATTTCCATGCCTGCTTTGCCCCCTGCTTTTTAATTAAGTTAACCATCATTTTGTTGCTCAGAGGCATTATCAGAGGGAAGCCAGGAACTTGTTTCTCTTTAAAGACCCTCGAAATGTGTGGCCGAAGGATCAACTCTTGTTTTGGCAGTTTATTCACTGCTTCGTCTTAATTGGCTGCTTCTCCCGTGGAGTCCAGAGCACATTTGCTTGTGAAAGGATTCCCATTCAGCTCAAAGGGGGTGTGATGGCTTTATTAGTGAGTCTAGGATGCAGTGCTTGGATTGCAAGGAATCACACAAGCGATTAATCCTTAAGGGCCCCTTTGCAGATGGAATTGTGATTACAAGGTCGTTTTGCTTGCACTCTGTACCTGCACAGGCTGCGTTCCTTAGATGACCGTAGTAAGTAAGTAAGTACTACTTAACTATAGATGACAATAACCCAAACCAGCGCAGGCTATCAGGATAAAAGCTAGCCAGCAGCTAAAGGCTTCATTTTGCTTTTAACTACTTTCATCCCTGCCAATTAATTTGATGGGAGACGAAGGATGGCAGCTGGAATAATTGTTCTATTTATTCAGAGTTTGCTGGTCTTTGATCTGCAGTGGCAGTGGGGGAAGAAAGTAGGGCTGGAGGCAGGCTGAGTCTTGCAAATCTTAGTACTTTTCTTTGTTTAGGTGAAAGAGATGGAATAATTGGACTATGCCAGTCCGGAGCTTTGGCAAATTGTGAATTTGGAGGATGTGGGCACAGGCTCAAAATGGCTGCTGGGATAGTCCGTTGACAACAGGGCTGTTGTAAGGGAATACAACCAGTTGCAAACCATCAACTTATCACAGGTGGTCCTCGGCTTACGGCCACAATTGAAAAGCCCAACATTTCTGTTGCTAAGTGAGACCTTTGTTAAGTGACTTTTTGCTCCATTTTACCACCGTTGTTAAGTGAATCACTGCCGTTGTTAGGTTAGCAACACAGTTGTTAAATGAATCTGGCTGTCCCATTGACTTGGCTTGTCAGAAGGTTAAAAAAAAAAGGGATTGCATGTCCCTAGGACACTGTAACCGTCATAAATATGAGTCAGATGCCAACCGTCTGAATTTTGATCAAATGATCTTGGGGATACTAATTTTAATCAGTGGAACAACCTGCCACCAGAAGTTGTGAATGCTCCAACACTGGAAGTTTTTAAGAAGATGCTGGATAACTATTTGTCTGAAGTGGTGTAAGGTTTCCTGCCTGGGCAGGGGGTTGGACTAGATGACCTCCAAGGTCCCTTCCAACTCTGTTATTCTATTCTATTCTAGTTGTAAGTGTAAAAAAAAATGGTCATAAGTCACTTTTTTCAATGCTCTTGCAACTTTGGTCATTAAATAAAGTGTTGTAATTCGAGGAATATTTATAGTTTGCTAACTGCCACCCATTCTAGATCCCTCTCCTGTAGGATCCATCAACCCGTCTGGCATTTAGTAGGAAAAGAGATAGTGCAGGGAACAAAAACGATTCCCCTTTTCTGCCTAAACATGTATTTGTCCACTGGGGATGGACAATGTCGTTCTTCTTTTAAACCTAGGTGGGCTGTGTCCCAAACAGGGGAAAGTCTGTTTAGTTTGAACCACCATTTAGGAACAAAACCTAAATGGTATATAAATCACGGCTTGATCTTTCCAAAATCCTTATTTTAAAATAGGGGCAGGTCAGTGGTGAATTTCGAATTTTTTTTACTACCGGTTCTCTGGACGTGGCGTGGTGTGGCTTGGTGGGAGTGGCAGGGGAAGGATACTGTAAAATCTCCATTCCCACCCCACACCAGGGGAAGGATACTAAGAAATCTCCATTCCCTCTCCAATCCAGGGGAAGGTTACTGCAAAATCCCCATTTCCTCCCGATCAGCTGGGACTTGGGAGGCAGAGAATAGATGGGGGTGGAACCAGTGAGAATTTTTACTACCGGTTCTCCGAACTACTCAAAATTTCTGCTACCAGTTCTCCAGAACTGGTCAGAACCTGCTGGATACCACCTCTGGGACGGGTTGAAGCACACGGTGATTAGTTTGAAACAGGAAGCAGATGTTTTGGTTCTTCTTTTCAAGAGGGGATGAAGGAAGAATCTGGCTTAGTGTTGCACCCAAGTAGGTTCCCTCTTCACGTTTATCCTGAACGTACATTCATTCTTCTTTCAAAAATGAGAATTGTGCATGTCTCTATTCAGCACTTGCACCCACATCTATTCTGTGTGGGAAACGGGTCTGGATCACCTCTATCGGCGTTGTGTCTTTTGCCTTGCTCAAAAGCAGTGGTGAAATCTAAAATTTGTTACTATCGGTTCTGTGGGCATGGCTTGGTGGCGGGGAGGGGTGTAATGTGACTGGGTGGGCATGGCCAATTTATTTATTTTTTTACTTTTAAAACCATTTTTTCTACAACCTCTTCGGTGAAGAGGTTGTTAAAAAATACTTTCAAAAGACTCTGACGATCCCAGCTGAGTTGCCTGATCGGCAGAGGCTTTTTTAAAAAGCCTCTGCCGATCAGGCAACTCAGCTGGGATCGTCAGAGGCATTTAAAAGAAAAAAAAGGGTTTTTTTTCTTTTAAATGCCTCTGACGATCCAAGTGAGTTTTTAAAAAAGCCTCTGCCGATCAGACAACTCAGCTTGGATCATCAGAGGCATTTAAAAGAAAAAAAGGGTTTTTTTCTTTTAAATGCCTCTGACGATCCAAGTGAGTTTTTAAAAAAGCCTCTGCCGATCAGACAACTCAGCTTGGATCATCAGAGGCATTTAAAAGAAAAAAAGGGGTTTTTTTCTTTTAAATGCCTCTGACGATCCAAGTGAGTTTTTTAAAAAGCCTCTGCCGATCAGACAACTCAGCTTGGATCATCAGAGGCATTTAAAAGAAAAAAAGGGTTTTTTTCTTTTAAATGCCTCTGACGATCCAAGTGAGTTTTTAAAAAAGCCTCTGCCGATCAGACAACTCAGCTTGGATCATCAGAGGCATTTAAAAGAAAAAAAGGGTTTTTTTCTTTTAAATGCCTCTGATGATCCCAGCTGAGCCATGTGATCATCAGAGGCTTTTTTTTTTACTTTTAAAAGCATTTTTTTGGCCGAAGAGGTTGTAGAAAAAATGCTTTTAAAAGCAAAAAAAAGGGGTGGGGGCTCTGATGATTGTGCAGCTCAGCTGGGCATGGGAGGGGGGCAGGGATTTTTGCTACCGGTTCTCTGAACCACCCGCCTCCATCGCTACCGGATCAGGCGATCCGGTCTGAACCGGGAGCATTTCACCCCTGCTCAAAAGCCTTGTTGGTTATTTCAGGTCAAGAAATAACATTCAGGAAACATTGGGGGGGAAATGGCTGGTGACTTTCCTTCCCTGCTGAACGTCAGCAAATTCAGGATTTGCCCCTTGTTTTGCTTCAGTTCCTCCCTCTCTGGCTGTGTATGTGTGCGTCTCTTCTCCCTTGCTTGCTCTCCTCTTTCCATGGGAAAACCAGAAAATCTGACCCTAACCACTATACCCGTTCTTTTTTTTTTTTTACAGGAGTGGCTGCAAAGTGAGGAAGTATGAAACTCATTCCATGGCGCTGGATGGTTGCTCTCAGGTAAAGAGTTGGTTGCCCTTGTCTCAGAGGCGAAGAACCAATGGTGGCTGGTTGTGGGTATGGTGGTTGGGGACATGGCCATGGTGGGTGTGACATGGAATGGAACTCGTGTCGGGGGCACTTGTGGTACTAAGGCAGGTGTCAACTTGCAAAGCTTTCAAGTTGCCATGAGCAGGAGGGAGGGAGAACTGAAGTGAATTCCATACATTCTTCCTGACCGCAATCAGAAGGAGGGTGTTAGGTTTCACAGCCAGCCAAAGTGGTTAATTGGAGAATGTGATTTGTGACATGGCCAGAGAGGAGGGGAGAGACAGGATCATAGGGGAACGTAAATCTACGTGGGATCAGTCCTAACTGCATCCGAGTATTGCCGGAATGGTGCTCCTAATAAATGAATATATTTCCTTTGAAGTTTGGAGCATGGCTCATGAATTAATTAGAGCATCTTTCGGAAACTTGACAGAAGGACTTCCCTGAGTGAGACCCTCCCTCACTCTCATTATAACCTTCCTTCCTTCCTTCCTTCCTTCCTTCCTTCCTTCCTTCCTTCCTTCCTTCCTTCCTCTCTTCCCATCTTTGTCTTTCCTTTTTCCCTTTCTCCTTTCCTGTCCCTTCTTGCATGCAGAAATGCAAAAGGGGAAACATTTCTCCTTTTGTTTTGTTTTCAGTTTGTTTTGCTTGCCCTCTTTTGCCAGTCAAAACGGAAACTCCTTTTTCACTGGCAGAGGCGCCGCAGGGCAGTCCTTGGCTGTTTCCAGGCCAGCCTCACGGACCAGATCTAAGCACCCCATGGGCCGGTTCCGGCCCCCAGGCCTTGCGGGTGACACCCCTGGTCTATGTTATTAGGTTCTTATTAACTTACAGAATAGAATAACAGAGTTGGACGGGACCTTGGAGGTCTTCTAGTCCAACCCCCTGCTTAGGCAGGAAACCCTACACGACTCCAGTCAAGATCCTGGTGGTGCAGCAGACTAATAACCTGTTATTAACATTCAGCTGCCTGCAATTACTGCAGGTTCGAATCTCGCCAGGCTCAAGGTTGACTCAGCCTTCCATCCTTTCTAAGGTGGGTAAATTGAGGACCCAGTTTGTGGGGGCAATAAGCTGACTTTGTATAAATATAAAAAAATATGAAGGTTATTGCTTAATGCATTGTAAGCCACCCTGAGTCTCCGGAGAAGGGCGGCATATAAATCGAATTTAAAAAAAAACAACAGGGGTCACCAACCTTTCGGACCTCAGGGACCACTAAATTCATAATTTTAAATCCCGTGGACCACTAACATGATCTGTCTGATGACCAGCTGGGTGGGTGTGGCTAGGTGATCATGTGACTGGGTGGGTGTGGCCAGCTCCTCACCTCCCCGCCTGGGCTCCTTAGGGCCCCAACAGAAAGCAGTTGTTGGAGCTAAGCAGCCACCACGAGAAAGAGTTGGCAAAACAGCTCAGTTCAAATTGGATCTGACCGAGAAGGAGGCTCAGCAGAAGCACCTCACTGAGGACTAGGAGCATAGGCTTTCCAAACAGAGGGAAGACCTGCGGGAGTGCAAGGCCAGGTACCGGCGCCTGGAGGCTCAGCGGGCTGAGATGGTCAGCCAGTTCCAGGCCGTGATGCAGTCCCACTGGAACAAGATCCTCCGGCTCTTCGCCACCAGCAGCACTTCCCTCCAGCCTTCCCCAAAGCCCCACACCAGGAGGCTGAAGCAGCCCCCAAGTCGGAATTTCTGCCCCCCCTCCGACCCACAGAAAAAGACCTCAAAGAGGAAGACTCTCTGCAGCAACATAAACGTTCATTGCACATATCCATCCCAGGAGCTGTAGTTTGAGGACCCCTGATTTAGTGCAATGTTAAAAATGGAAATAATTTTTCTGCGGACCACCAAAATTTTCTCGCGGACCACCAGTGGACTATGGACCACCAATTGGACCACCTCTTCTTTAAAACTTCCAGTGTTGGAGCATTGAAAACATCTGAAGCACGGATTCCTTGTTCTAACTGTCAGGAAACTTCTTAGTTCTAGGTTGCTTCTCTCCTCGATGAGTTTCCACCCGTTGCTTCTTGTCCTGCCCTCAGGTGCTTTGGAGAATAGCTTGACTCCCTCTTCTTTGGGGCAGCCCCTGAGAGATTGGAAGACTGCTGTCATGGTGATGGGTACATAGTTCAGATTTGATCATTCTCAGTTTAACCGCCTTCGTCTTTATGTAGAGTGAAGAGGAGGCAGCTCTTATTTCCAAAATCCCAGATCTTCCCAGTCGAGACGGGCATGCTACCGATGAAGAGAAGTTGGCTTCCACCGGTCAAAAGCCAGCTGAGTTGGAGGTAAAAGGTGAGCCCGAGGAAGAACTGGAGTATTTTGAGTGTTCCAATGTGACGGTGTCTACCATAAATCATACGTTTTCATCCCCGGTAGAAGGTACGGAAGCTCCTCTCCTTATTTTATCTCTCTCTCTCTCTCTCTTGCTTTAATAATGTAGTTTTTCCTCTTTATCTGCCTTCCAGTCTTGATGAGCCATGACTCCCATTGCTGGTAGCAGAGTCATTAGCTGTCAGCAAGGAAAGGCTGCAAATTCTAGTCCAGCACATCTGGAGGACAGATGCTGCAGGAGGCTACTGTATTTCGATAATGGTTGCGTTCTGGGAAGGGTATCAGTTGCTGAGTGATTTTTTTTTTTTTCCTGAGTCATCATCTGCCTTTTTTAATAAAACAAATGTACAAGTTGGATTTACTAAATGGGTTTATTTCCAATACCTCTGAGTGGGTATAGGTCAGTGGTGAAATCCAAATTTACTACCGGTTCTGTGGGCGTGGCAGGGGAAGGATACTGCAAAATCCCCATTCCCTCCCCACTCCAGAGGAAGGATATTGCAAAATCTCCATTCCCTCCCCACTCTAGGGGAAGGATACTGCAAAGTCCCCATTCCCTCCCCACTCCAGGGGAAGGATACTGCAAAATCCCCATTCCCTCCCCACTCCAGGGGGAAGGATACTGCAAAATCCCCATTCTCTCCCCACTCCAGGGGAAGTATATTGCAAAATCTCCATTCTCACCCCACTCCAGGGGAAGGATACTGCAAAATCCCCATTCTCTCCCCACTCCTGGGGGAAGGATATTGCAAAATCCCCATTCCCTCCCCACTCCAGGGGAAGGATATTGCAAAATCTCCATTCCCTCCCCACTCCTGGGGGAAGGATATTGCAAAATCTCCATTCCCTCCCCACTCCAGGGGAAGGATACTGCAAAATCCCCATTCCCTCCCCACTCCTGGGGGAAAGATACTGCAAAATCCCCATTCCCTCCCCACTCCAGGGGAAAGATACTGCAAAATCCTCATTCCCTCCACACTCCAGGGGAAGGATACTGCAAAATCCTCATTCCCTCCCCACTCTGGGGCCAGTCAGAGGTGGTATTTGCCGGTTCTCTGAACTACTCAAAATTTCTGCTACCGGTTCTCCAGAACCTGTCAGAACCTGCTGGATTTCACCCCTGATATAGATTCCCTAATTGTGAGATATTGGCATTTCAGCATCAGGCATATACACCTTTTTGAGATCTGGAAAACCTGCATCAATATGAATATAGCTGTAAGACCTATAAAAAATACCCAAAGGTGCTTTTTCCAAGAGGCAGATGGACTTTCTTGTCATTCTTTGAAGACGTTTCTCTTCTCATCCAAGAAGCTTCTTCGGCTCTGACTGGATGGTGGAGAAAGGGAGGATTTATACTCCTTGCAGACAGCTGGTTAAAAAGAATGCAAATGGCCAGCTGCCTGCAAGGAACATAAATCCTCCCTTTCTTCACCATCCCAGTCAGAGCTGAAGAAGCTTCTTGGATGAGAAGAGAAACGTCTTCAAAGAAAACCCAGAAAGTCCAGTTGCCTCTTGAAAAAAGCACCTTTGGGACAACCAGGACCTGGATGACGGAGAAACTCCATCGACACCGATAAAAGAGACTTCAAAAATGAGTCAAGGAGAGTTTAATATTTAATTTTTCTCAGCTTTATTTCTGATTAAAGGTAAAGGCAAAAGTTCCCCTCGCACATATGTCCTAGTCGTTCCCGACTCTAGGGGGCGGTGCTCATCTCCGTTTCAAAGCCGAAGAGCCAGCGCTGTCTGAAGATGTCTCCGTGGTCATGTGGCCGGCATGACTCAATGCTAAAGGCGCACAGAATGCTGTTCCCTTCCCACCAAAGGTGGTCCCTATTTTTCTACTTGCATTTTTTACGTGCTTTCGAACTGCTAGGTTGGCAGAAGCTGGGACAAGTTACGGGAGCTCACCCCGTTACGCGGCACTAGGGATTCGAACCGCCGAACTGCCGACCTTTCTGATCAACAAGCTCAGCGTCATAGCCACAGAGCCACCGCATCCCCCGATTTCTGATTGTCTCCCCCCAAATCCCCGCAGCCTTTATCTGAGCATTCCCAAGAGAAGGCAGTCAGTCTAGAGCAGTGATGGCTAAGCTTTTTGCCATCACATGCCAGGAAGGGGGGGGCAGGGGAGGTTCGCACGCACACGTGCCCATACCCATAATTCTATTTGCCCCTCGCATGCGTGGATAACCTAGATAAAAAATATGGGGGTATGTGGTGTGTTGGTCGTAAGTGCGAGTATGACCCGTACTCTGTTTGTAGCCTTTTGGAACATGAGAACGTTTTGCATTGTATTGGAATATCACCTGTTTTTTGTTCAGTTCAGTTCAAAGACTGGGATAATCCCCACTCCTCTTCCCCCAGTTGTTTCACATTTCTAAGCAATGGTCAACATTGTGGGCCAAGCTTCCTTGGAAGTAAAAGACTTCTGAAAAAAGGAGATCAATCAAAGATAATTGAGGAACATTCTTTGGCTGCTTCCCGGCAGCTTCCCGTCTTGCATTTCAAAGGGTGCATTCCCCCTGTTTGTCCAGCTGATAAGAATAAAAGGAGTTATGTGGGGCAGCTCTGCTCAGTCAACCTTGCCTAGGGTGAGGCTGGCATTCTTGTCAATCAAGGGGAGCAAACAGCTGCGGAGGACAAAAATCGGCAGGGTGGGGCACCTCGGTCGATGGAGCAGCTGGGAGAACGGACAACATGACAGTGAGTTTTCCTGTAGGAACAGTCTGGCAGGATGGCATTCAGTTGTGCCAAGGAGTGATGAGGATGCTCATTTTCAATCTTTCCTCTTTTTTTCCTCTACATGTGAAATTTGCAGAAAACCTGATTCACGTTCATATTGAGCTGCTGTTGTTGCTTGAAGCACAGGCATCAAACAGTGGTGTCGTGCTGTTTTTTTGTCCCATCGGTTGTGATTTATTTATTTATTTTATTTTATTATTCATATTTCTATGCCGCCCACTCTCCGAGGACTCTGGGCGGCTTACACCAAAGACAGTATACTAAATAGCATATTGCCCCCAACAATCTGGGTCCTCATTTCACCCACCTCGGAAGGACGGAAGGCTGAGTCAACCTTGAGCCGGTGAGATTTGATCCGCTGATCTGCTGAACTAGCAGTCAGCTGAAGTAGCTGCAGTACTGCACTCTAACCACTGCGCCACCTTGGCTCATAATGATAATGATCTGTCTAGATCAGGGATGTCAAACTCGATTTCATTGAGGGTTGTGTTTAACCTCGGGGGGTGGGGCAGAGTGAGCATGACCAGGGTGGGCGTGGCCAGCTCGACGTCACTCATGTCGGGGGCGCTTGTGGAGGCCCGAGCGCTCTGCCAGTGAAAACGGGCCCCCAAGCTCCGTTTTCGGCTGCGACGGCCTCCTGCAACCCTCTGCCAGTGAAAATGGAGCTCTGTTTTTGCTGGCAGGGGCACCGTGTACCAGTCTTTCTCTGTTTCCAGGGTGGCCCCACAGGCCAGATCGAAACACCCTTCAGGCCGGATCCAGCCCTGGGCCTTGAGTTTGACACCCCTGGTCTAGATAGGTTTTCTGGGTATACCTCTGTAGCGGGGATGTCTCTTAGGTCTCAGAATTTGGATCATTTTTGTTAATGATATTGTTGTGTTACCAACCAGCAGAGTGTAGAACACAGAGAAACGTTGCTGAGAGCAATGAATAAGAGATGTGCAAACTGGTTTATCAAAAGTTTACTTTATAGTGAAAAAAACAATCTCATAGTCTTTAAACAATCTAAGTCTTTGCCAGTTAAATCAGTCCAGTGATACAAAAATCTTCTTACCATACAAACAGTAGTTGGTTAGAATAACAAGTTCACTCTGGTAACAAACCACGATGGTAGCAGATCCATCCAACCGATGATAGCACAATGGTAGCAACTCCGCACACAATGGTAGCATATCATCAACTGAATAGGTTACGGTACCTTTCTTAAATACGTTTACAGCCAGTGATTATCTAATTACAGCATGACTCAGCATTACAATGAATCAGCAGTAAAACTTTAAAGTCACACAATACATATCATGTTAAACTCACAGAACACATATATTGCCTGGACAACCTGTTAGGCTCAAACCATATCCTAACAATTTTATTGTTTGTTTGTTTGTTTGTTTGTTTGTTTAATTATTTATTTGTCAACAAGTACAAGGAGACAAGTAACGGTATAGACATAGACATGGACGCATGAAAAAAAATTGGCACAAAATAAAAGGAAATAAATAAGCAAAACATAGCCATAAACACATTAAAATGATTACATATAAATGGGGACAGTAGGACAGGGACGGTAGGGACGCTGGTGCGCTTATGCACGCCCCCTTAGGGACCTCTTAAGAAACATGAAAGGTCCACGGTAGACAGTTTTAAGATAAAAGGTGTGGGGGTTAGAGAGACTAACAACAGGATCAGGTAGAGTGTTCCAGACATTTACTACTCTATTGCAGAAGTCATATTTCCTACAATCAAGATTAGAGCGTATTACATTGAGTTGGAATCTTATTGATAGCCCTTGTATTATTACGGTTGAAATTAAAGTACTCATTTACAGGTAGAACATTTTGGTCAATAATCTTATGAACTAAGCATAGGTCGGAACGTAGATGGTGTAGTTCGAGGCTATCCAGGCCTAAAATTTCAAGCCTGGTGGGATAGGGAATTATATTTCGAGCAAAGGATTTGAGTACTCTTCTAGTAAAATATCTCTGGACCGTCTCTAATGGATTGATGTCTGAAATACAGTGATTTTCTACTGTCTCCCACCTGCATCTCATGGTTTAAGAAGATATCTGCCCAAAACTATACTGATTGTCACTTTAGGGCATCCTGGTCGTCATTCAGTGAAAATCCTCTTTGAGTTTCATATTCCTCTCTTTCAAGTACTGTCATAGAGTTGCGCGTTGCATGCCTCTTTCTTAATCCAGTTATTTCACCAGGAAGAACCTTGTTGTCATAATGTATAATCGCCTCATGTCCTTTGGTTGTAGGCTCCGAGAAAGAATCTTTGTGCAGACTGGAAGAGAAGAATAACTCCAGTGATATCTCAGTAAGCGCAAGTATTGTTCTTACCCCTCCGTGTCCAAAATCGTGGACCACTCTTTCTGCTAAAATTCCATGCCGAAGATCTATTTTTACTACTATCTTACTACTAACTTACTATCTTTGCATGGAACAGAAGATTATATTGTAGTTGAAATCATTGCCTTCACCTTAAATCAAATAATGTTGTGGTAATGGTGTAAATCAGGGGTGAAATGCTACCGGTTCGGACCGGTTCTCCTGAACCGGTAGTAAAATTGCTACCAGTTCCGGCGAACCGGTATTTTCGATGATCAGCTGGGCAATGAATGGCTGTGACACGTGATTTAGATTAGCTAGAATCGTCGGATTTTCTGCTTTCTAGCTAATCTAAATCACGTGGCACAGCGGATTCCCTCCCCCCTCACTGTTCTACTTACCTTTGCAGACTTGGAAGGCTTCAAAATGTTCATTTTTAGCACTGCGCAAGCGCATATTCAGTAGCAGACTTACAGAACTGGATTTTACCGCTGGTGTAAATGACGTAGTTATATTAGCTGTATAATGTTCGTCCTTATGAAAATGATGTAGATCACAATAGACTCTGATCTGCTGCGTGCCAAGTTGGTGGAGAACAGTCGAGTTCTGGAAAACTGAAGAGTTCCCTATATAATAAAATTATAATATCATAGTAAAATGATACCAATGCAGTATTTTGCAAAAAAATAAAATAAATGAGAGCAGAAAGTTGGAACTCTTTTCAGAGGGGTATTAATTACATCCAATATTCCTAAAATGTTTAAAAATCAAAAGTGCTTTCATTTGCAAAATACTAACAAGGCTCGAGATATGAACTAAAATAAAGAGAAAATGTACTACCTTTACAGAGACCTCTGCTGACAGCTGAGCTGCGCTGCAGCTAGAATAGAATAGAATAGTTTATTAGCTGATTCCTACCTCTGGAAAGCAGCATGGAGCAAAATTGATCTCAGAATAGCAGCGTCGTTATTACTCTGATCCCAATATTGCTTCTTTTGTCCCAGCCCATTTCTCCAAAATATCCAACAAAACATTGCAGGTTTGTTCTTAAGATAAATGTTAAATACAAATACAAAAAAAGATGTTGAGACTCTAGAAAGAGTGCAGAGAAGAGCAACAAAGATGATTAGGGGACTGGAGGCTAAAACATATGAAGAACTTGCTGGAACTGGGTATGTCTAGTCTAATGAAAAGAAGGACTAGGGGAGACATGATAGCAGTCTTCCAATATCTCAGGGGCTGCCCCAAAGAAGAGGGAGTCAAGCTATTCTCCAAAGCACCTGAGGGCAGGACAAGAAGCAATGGGTGGAAACTAATCCAGAAGAGAAGCAATTTAGAACTAAGGAGAAATTTCCTGACAGTTAAGAACAATTAATCAGTGGAACAACTTGCCTCCAGAAGTTGTGAATGCTCCAACACTGGAAGTTTTTAAGAAGATGTTGGATAACCATTTGTCTGAAATGGTGTAAGGTTTCCTGCCTAAGCAGGGGGTTGGACTAGAAGACCTCCAAGGTCCCTTCCAACTCTGTTATTTATTTATTTTTATTTATTTTATTTTATTTGTCAAGAATGTATTTGGCAATAAGTATAAGCATGGATTGGATACATAAAATAGGTACAAATAGAAGAAACATTAGGACAAGGACGGTAGGCTTTTATTTTGTATTATGTATAAATGGACAGTGAGGTGTACAGTGTTTATTTTACGTGCTATTTGAGAATCATTTGAAAAAAAATAACAGAATTTTATTTTTGCACATAATATGGTCCTGTAAAGCGATATGTTCCATTCATTTCACAAAAGAGCAACAATCCTTTCCCAGTCCCAGTCTTGGCTGCCCTTCCTGATGTTTATCCTGCACGAAGATTCAGATCCTGAATTTGTTCAGATCCAGAATTCTAAATTTGGAATTAACTAATTCGTTTACTTTATTGCCATTGCAGCTCGTACAACGAAATTAAATTCAGTGTACATCATACATAAGAAAACTATAAAAATAAGACAAAAAAAAACACACTTCCGTCACATTCTATAAAATTGAATTGAAAACCCCTGATACTGCATTAATACTGCACTATACAGTAGAATTCAATATAGTTACTGCTCTGGGATAATTATGTTACATATATATCTGTTGTTAGTTATGAAGTCGTGTCCGACCCATCGCGACCCCATGGACAATGTTCCTCCAGGCCTTCCTGTCCTCTACCATACCCCGGAGTCCATTTAAGCTCATGCCGACTGCTTCAGTGACTCCATCCAGCCACTTTGTTCTCTACCGTCCCCTTCTTCTTTTGCCCTCCATCGTTCCCAGCATTAGGCTCTTCTCCAGTGAGTCCTTCCTCCTCATTAGGTGGCCAAAGTATTTGAGTTTCATCTTCAGGATCTGGCCTTCTCAAGAGCAGTCAGGGTTGATCTCCTCTAGGACTGATCAGTTGGATCGCCTTGCAGTCCAAGGGACTCGCAGGAGTCTTCTCCAGCACCAGAGTTCAAAGGCCTCAATTCTTTGGCGCTCAGCCTTCCTTATCGTCCAACTTTTACAGCCATACATTGCAACTGGGAAAACGTGACCATACGCACTTTTGTTGGCAGGATGATGTCTCTGCTTTTTAGTTTGCTGTCTAACTTTGCCATAGTTTTCCTCCCCAGGAGCAAGCGTCTTTTAATTTATACATATATACATATATGTCTATCCAGGTATAATTCCAAATAACATTCATATCCTTTCACACCTGCAAAAAAATACCCCCAATAGATAGATCAATACTGAGTGTTAGATTTGCCCTAGTGGCAAATTTGGACCAACCCAACACAATATTCAAAACTGCTGAGGTTTTTATTTTGGGTTCCTGGTTTGGGCATCACTAATTCAGGTAGGACCTGTGAGGTTAATTCACATACAGTCAAAAAACAACATGATAGCAGTTACCAGTTACCAAAAGAGAAGACAGGTAAAAATCAAATATCTTGCATGAAAGAAAAGTCCATTCTCCCCCGTTGCATACCTCAGGCGAGGGGGAAAACAGGCACCCCTGGTTTAACTGGTGGTCTGGCAGGAGAAGCCAGGTGGAAGTTAGAAAGGGCTGATTGTATTCTGACTCTGTCTTTCTTTCCGCAGAGTAATCTTGAACTATGTTCTATGGAAAAGGCTCCTGGAAGTGCACCAGGCAACACGAAAGGAGGGGCTGAAAGTCCCCTGGATGCCATTTGCCTCAGTGAATCTGATAAGACAGCAGTTCTGACTCTGATCAGAGAAGAGGTAACAGCCGGATGATTTGATGTTTGAAATTTGGGAGCTCTTCTCTAGATTGTGCGAAGGTTTTAAGAGGCGCTTGGTCAACAGGCATTGGGACAAGCAAAGTGCTCCCTTTTTAGAAAGGAAAAACTCCTGCATTTTTCAGAGACTAACATGGCTTTTTTGAAGGTTGTCTCACGCATTCTGGGTGCATCTATGAATGCATAGCATCCTTGCTCTGCTTCACTGGCCAAAGAATCACAAGTGGCCTTTAATTGGCAGGTTGGGACAAAAATGGAAATGGGTTTCACCTAATCGATTTCAATCAGCTCATTAAATATTGTTAAATTATTAACAATAGGAGGGAGGGAATGGGGATTTTGCAGTATCCTTCCCCTGGAGTGGGGTGGGAATGTAGATTTTGCAATATCCTTCCCCCAGGAGTAGGGAGGGAATGTAGATTTTGCAGTATCCTTCCCCCAGGAGTAGGGAGGGAATGGGGATTTTGCAGTATCCTTCCCCTGCACGCCCACCAAACCACACCATGCCCACCAAGCCACACCCACAGAACCGGTAATAAAAAAATTTGGATTTCACCACTGGTCCTCTGGTAACCAGAGGAGACATCTTATCATCTGGCAGACCTTCCCTAAACAGGTGTGTCTGCCCATAACTTACATCGTATCTAGATATTCTGGAAAGATTTTTAAAAAATGGTAGCCTGGCATTTTATTTTATTTTTTTGCAAAGAATGCATCTCTTAAGAACGTCCAACTAAACACCAGGCAGAATCCACAGGTGTATTTGCAGGTGACAGAACTGAAATAACACAGCATCACTGCAGCATAGTGTGATATCTCCTCCTTCCTCCACCTCTCCTCCCAATAGTTTCACCACAATTTCTTTCAGCGGTGAGAGGGCTGCCTTCTCAAAACTAATAGTTGCATTTTGTATTCATATTTTTTTTTTTAGATTATATCTAAGGAAATTGAAGCCAATGAGTGGAAGAGAAAATATGAAGGAAGTCGACAGGAAGTTTTGGAAATGAGGTAAAACAACTCAGCTTGTTTTACAGAAACAACCATAATTCCATATAGTTTCAGATTGTTTACAAGTGTGCAGCCACAGATCACTATGGAAACCTCATGTAGATTGGAAGACAGATTTATTAACTGAGTTAATAGAGACTATTCACCATATTAAGAGCTGCGGTGCCACAGTGGTTAGAGTGCAGTACTTCAGGCTACAAAAGCTGACAGCCTGGTCAAAACTTTCTAGTATTCTGAACTGCCATGTCCAGTGATTTAATACCAGGGTGAAATAGCTTGCCTAAGTGGGAATGTATTGGAAAAAATGGTTAGAAAGGATAGAATATCAAATGCATTTGGGTTTATAGGAGGAGAAAATTAATGGCATTTCTGTGACTGATATCTTTCCTTCTGTTTCCTCCTTAGGAAGATTGTGGCTGAATATGAGAAGACAATTGCACAGATGATAGGTAAGCCACTGATCAATGCCAGGTATTCACTTGCAAATTACTGGAAAGAACAAATAAAGAGGCCAACATGTTCCAGTTCATGCCAGCCTGCAAACGTTCAGCCCAATAGTAGTTTTTAGAGTTTCTTCTTGTGCTTGTAGAGTGTCTTCTCTAGTTTCCATAATGTGCAGAAAGAGAGAGTTCAGGAACTATTTATATTTGTGATTCCTTGGCTGTAGATTCTATAGGTGGACTATAAATAGAAGACAGAGCCAAGAGTAACAAATAGAATAAGAATAAGGATAGGATAGGATAGGATAGGATAGAATAGAATAGAATAGAATAGAATAGAATAGAATAGAATAGAATAGAATAGAATAGAATAGAATAGAATAGAATAACAGAGTTGGAAGGGACCTTGGAGGTCTTCTAGTCCAACCTCCTGCTTAGGCAGGAAACCCTACACCATTTCAGACAAATGGTTATCCAATCTCTTCTTAAAAACTTCCAGTGTTGGAGCATTCACAACTTCTAGAGGCAAGTTGTTCCACTGATTCATTGTTCTAACTGTCAGGAAATTTCTCCTTTGTTCTAAGTTGCTTCTCTCCTTGATTCGTTTCCACCCATTGCTTCTTATCCTGCCTTCCGGTGCTTTGGAGAATAGCTTGACTCCCTCTTCTTTTTAAGATGCACGGACTTCAACTCCCACAATTCCCCAGCCAGCAAATGATGGGGTGGAGAAAAACAATCTGCTCCAATCAAAGATAGAGGGTTTTTTTCCCCCTTAAGTATCATTTAAGAACCTTGCCTATGATTTTGAGCGCATGACTCAAACCGCATATTTCAGGTGGTATGTTCTTGGATTGCTCATATTTGCAACAGAAAACATATCCTGTGCTCTGTCGGTCTGTTACTAGTAATACAGGTGAAGTACTAAACGTAGAGTCCAAAGAGATCCCATCGTTTGGACAGATGTTTTTGAGGAACTCCATTAAAAATTGCTTAATGCATTGTAAGCCGCCCTGAGTCTCCGGAGAAGGGCGGTATATAAAAATAAATATTTTTTTTTTAAAAAAACTTATCTTTATCCACTGCTCTTTATATGTTCCTCTCAGATTGTGGAATTAAAGTGGAAGAAATTCCTAGCTTGCGGCTGGGCAATCTGTACCTCTAGCATCACCATTGCACCAGATGGGGCTGAATATTTTGCATCCTTTTCTCATGTGTGTGTGTATATGTGTGTGTTAGTTAATGGACAAAACCAGGACTTAACTATATATATATATAGTTTTCTCCCGCGTAAAATTGGAGGTGTCTTGGCAACGTTTTGACGAAGTCTCATTCGTCATCTTCAGGCTGGTGTCTTTGGCTTCGTGCTTCTAGGAGCAATGTGTGTGATCGCAGCTGTTTCTTCCTTTTAACTGCCAGTGGGGGTGTGAACTGATTGGGTGGGAGCTTGGCTGTATATATATATATATTCTGTTTTGAGAGTGGTTTGATGGGTGGAGCAGCGTGGTGGCCTAATGGCGGAAATGCTCCACTCCTACCTGGAAGATCCAGAGTTCAATTCTAGGTAGTGGCAGATATTTCTCTCTTAGGGCACAAAGAAAAAAAAATATCTACTGCAAACTCCGCATGGCGTCAGGAAGGGTGTCCAGCTAGTAAACACTCCGCTCCATCCATCCACCCCTGACTCTACCTCAAATTAAGGGATTACAGGGTTGTTAAAAGGGAGAAGGTAAAACCCTTCTCTTTTCCAGCACAGCCACCAGATATGATGGATTTCCCCTTTCAGAATTCTCAGCAATGACCATATACTGTACATCTACAAACGGGAAGTCGAAGTTCACACTCTTGGAGAATACCTCCATTTTGTAAGGCTAGCTTTAAACCGATATTTCGCCTCTTAAAAAACCCAAAAGCTCTCAATAGGGAAATAGAAATAAAAACATTGATTCTACCCCTTCTAGTGGCAGCATGTTCCCTGCAACCCATAAAGGAAAACACCTCCGGCAGATGACCAAGATTGCCGTCTTCTGCTCTGCTTGGTGTCTCTTGGCTAAAGGCCTGTTGAAGCAGAGTTACCATTCCCCTTTGCCTTTGAATTCACAGAGGACGAGCAGAGAAGCAACATGACGTCCCAGAAGAGTCTCCAGCAGCTGACGATGGAGAAGGAGCAAGCCTTGTCTGACCTGAATTCGGTGGAGAGATCCCTGTCCGATCTGTTCAGGAGATATGAGAACCTCAAAGGAGTCCTGGAAGGTTTCAAAAAGGTCCTTTCTTTATTTGAAAAAAAGTCTCTTTTTTTTCCTTACGGGTTTTCCTTCACGGAAGACCAGGGACGCACAATTTAAAACCCCCCACGCACTCTTCTAAACCCCCAGTCAAAAATATTGTTTTTGAAATGACAAAAATATGGGGAGTAGTCGCATTATTTATTTTTTATTTTTTTTATTTTATTTTGAATTTGTATACCGCCCTTCTCCCTGAGGACTCAGGGCGGTGAACAGCCAAGTAAAAACATCAAATACAAATATTAAAATACAGTTAAAATATACATATATAAATTTGGCCCCATTAATTAAAAACAATAAACAAAACACTTTAAAACACTTTAAAAAATTAGGCCAGCCCGGCTTGCTGGAAAAGGAAGGTTTTAAGGGCACGGCGGAAGGCATCGAGGTCTTGGATTCTCCTTATCTCTGGAGGCAATTGATTAGGCATTAGGCGTTCTTGATGAATTTAATTGAATTTGAACTAAGTTTTAATTGCAGGAGGTTAAATATGGGTTTTGTACCAATCCCCTTCCTGTTTTATCCTGGTCTTTTTATACCTTCTGGAGACTGTCCTTACGAACACTGCTGTCTAAAGTTATCAAGCTGATGGAGAGGAATTGTGGCTCAGTGCTAAAAAGTTAGCTTTGCATCGTTGCTTCTTCTGCTGGATCAACCAGGTGATGGGCAATGAGAGACAACTCTACCACAGAACTTCTATCTATTAGGACAGTGTTGACAAACCTTTTCAACACCGAGTGCCGAAACGGGAGTGCACGTGTGCACACGGATGCCGGAAACCAGAAGAGCAGCGGCCCCGGTGCACATGCGCACACCAGGAAGATGATTTTCCGGTTTCCAGCGCACGCATGTGCACCGGCCAGCTGGTCTTCGCACATGCATGCGTGCCAAAAACTGGAAGCCCGGGTGGCCAGTGCACATGCACGCTCCAGGAACCGGAAGATCACCTTCCCAGCACGTACATGCCAGTTGTGGGTTGCTACCGGTTCTCCCCGGAGAGCCGGTAGTGGAAATCTTGATATGAGAGCAAACCGGTGGGCGTGGCATGGTGGGCGTGGCAGGGGAAGGATACTGTAAAATCTCCATTCCCACCCTACTCCAAGGAAAGGATATTGTAAAATCTCCATTCCCTCCCCACTCCAGTGGAACAATACTGTAAAATCTCCATTCCCTCCCCACTCCAAGGGAAGGATATTGTAAAATCTCAATTCCCACCCCACTCCTAGGGAAGGATACTGTAAAATCTCCATTCCCTCCCCACTCCAGGAGAACGATACTGCAAAATCTCCATTTCCTCCTGATCAGCTGGGACTCAGGAGGCAGAGAATAGGTGGGGCTGGGGCCAGTCAGAATTTTTACTACCGGTTCTCCGAATTACTCAAAAATTTCCGCTGCCGGTTCTCCAGAACTGGTCAGAACCTGCTGAAACCCACCACTGGATTTTCTGTTTCCTGAATTGAAGGTTGAAGGTCTTGAAGTAGAACTTGCAAGGGGCAATTCTGTCCCAACTCCAGAATGTGATTTGATGGCTTTTTGTAGTGGGTGAACGTAAACACTGTGGTTTCTAAGCCACGCTTCCAAAGGTGGGTTTCACATATTTTTACCACCGGTTCGCCACGCAAGCACATGCTTCGTGCGCGCACGCGCCTTCCACACCGGTGCCCGGCCTTCCGCGAATGCATTTTGCTCGTGTGCACACCTTCCGCGCATGTGCCCAGCCTCGAAAATGTAGCTAAATAGGATGGCATAGAGCCAGAAAGGGTGAGCGGGCCTAACCGTGGTCGCCGCTACCAATTCGCCCGAACCAGACCGAACCTGCTGAATACCACCACTGCACGTTTCATAGCCAAGTTGAGCTTTTCTTTTGTTTTTTCTTCCAGAATGAAGAGGCCTTGAAGAAGTGTGCTCAGGATTATCTCAACCGAGTCAAGCAAGAGGAGCAGCGCTATCAGGCCTTGAAAATCCATGCGGAGGAGAAATTAGACAAGTAAGGCCAATAAAGGCACTTTCCCTGTAATTGAATGCCTCATACAAAAGAAAAGGAGCTGTGGCATAGCACGGATGACGTTACCTAGCTGGGTAAGGAAACGTTTGCAAGAAAATGAGCAAGTTCAGAGAGCACCAAGGAGCCCTCATGTCAACCCTGAACTATATAGGATAGGATAGGAATGGAATGGAATGGAATGGAATGGAATGGAATGGAATGGAATGGAATGGAATGGAATGGAATAGAATAGAATAGAATAGAATAGAATAGAATAGAATAGAATAGAATAGAATAGAATAGAATAGAATAGAATTCTTTATTGGCCAAGTGTGATTGGACACACAAGGAATTTGTCTTTGGTGGATACGCTCTCAGTGTACATAAAAAGACAAGATACATTCGTCAAGAATCATAAGGTACAACACTTAATGATAGTCCTAGGGAAACAGTCAATATAAATATTAAGGCTACCAGCAACAAGGTTACAGTCATACAGTCATAAGTGGGAGGAGATGGGTGATAGGAACGATGAGAAGATTAATAGTAGTGCAGACTTAGTAACTAGTTTGACAGTGTTGAGGGAATTATTTGTTTAGCAGAGTGATGGCGTTTGGGGAAAAAACTGTATTCTTATATACTAAAAGACTAATATATACTAAAACAAAGAATAGAACAGAATAAAGAATAGAATAGAACAATAAAGAATAGAATAGAATAAAGATAATAGAATAGAATAGAATAGAATAGAATAGAATAGAATAGAATAGAATAGAATAGAATAGAATAGAATAGAATAGAATAGAATTTTTTATTAGCCAAGTGTGATTGGACACACAAGGAATTTGTCTTTGGTACATACGCTCCATAAAACATACATAAAAAGATAAGATACATTAGTCAAGAATCATAAGGTACAACACTTAATGATAGTCCTAGGGAAACAATATCAATATAAATTGTAAGGATACCAGCAACAAGGTTATAGTCATACAGTCATAAGTGGGAGGAGATGGGTGATAGGAATGATGAGAAGATTAATAGTAGTGCAGATTTAGTAAATAGTTTGACAGTGTTGAGGGAATTAGTTGTTTAGCAGAGTGATGGCGTTCAGGAAAAAACTGTCCTTGTGTCTAGTTGTTCTGGTGTGCAGTGCTCTATAACGTCGTTTTGAGGGTAGGAGTTGAAACAGTTTATGTCCAATATGCGAGGGGTCTGTAGATATTTTCACAGCCCTCTTTTTGACTCCGACTCTATTCTCCTTTATTAGTAATTTCAGGTTTGCATGCTTTCCCCTTAATTCCTCTCCCATGACCCAAAGAAGGCCAGTGGCTTGATGTTACATGTGAACTGGGGATGGGATACAAGTAATCCTTGACTTAAGACCATAATTGGAATCAGAACTTCTGTTGCTGTCCTTAAGTGAGTCGCACCCAATTTTACAACCTTTTTTACTGTGGTCAGTAAATGAATTTGACTTCCCCCATTGACTTTGCTTGTTGGAAGCCAACTGGTAAGGTCATAAATGGTGATCAGGTGATCTTCAGGATGCTGCAGTTTTTGTAAGTCCATACTGGTTGGCAAGGGCCCAAATTTTAGCCACTTGACCATGGAAACACTGCAAAAGTTGTAGGCGCGAGAACCAGTTTTAAGTCACTTTTTTCAACACTGTTGTAACTTCAAACATTTCCAAACAAATGGTCGTAAGTTGAGGATTTCCTGTACCATGGCACCTTGGTACTTATCGTTAATTGATTTCAGGAGGCACGATGAGTACCAAAAACAATGAGTATCAAACAAATTTTCCCATAAGGAATAATGCACTGAGTCACAAGCAGCCGACACAAATTCTAGCTTGTGCATTGAGTACCAAACAAACAATGAGTACCAAGACAAAAATGTTGATATCAAAATATGTTGAGTACCAAATTCAAGGAATTTCAAAGCAGTTGAGTACTAAGGTACCACTGCATTCAACAACAACAACAACAACAATAATAATAACAACAACAACAACTTTATTGTCATTGTATGGGTATACACACTATACCCATACAACTCAATTCACTTAACACCCAAAGACCAGGTCCAACACACATAACAATCCCCAAACACACTCCCACCCACCACAAATTCCCCGCCCCTAAACCACCCAAACATCCACACAACAGACCAAGTAATGCTGTCCAACAGCTCACTGATGGTGGCCCTTTAGTTCATTGTTGAGTGCAATTATATCTCTGGGATAAAAACTATTCAGAAAACGTGGCGTCCGAGTTTTAATTGTTTTGTATCTTCTGGCGGAAGGCAACAGTCCAAAAAGATTGTAAGCAGGATGGGAAGAGTCTCTGAGAATGTTATGCAACTTCCTCAAACAGTGAGATTCAAAGATGTCGTCCATGGCTGGTAGCTGGAGCCCGATGTATTCTGGGCAGTTTTAATAATTCTCTGTAGAGCTTTTCTGTCTGCTAAATTATGGAATTTATTTTTATACCCATTCTCTGTGTGTGTGTGTGTGTCTCTCTCTCTGTCTCTTTCTTTTTTGTACTCCTGTGCCCCTTCTTCTTTGTTCCAGAGCCAATGAAGAAATTGCTCAGGTCCGTACTAAGGCCAAAGCTGAGAGTGCAGCTCTCCATGCCGGACTTCGAAAAGAACAAATGAAGGTCGAATCTCTTGAAAGGACCCTCCAGCAGAAGGTGATTTTTCCCCATCCCTGTTTTGACCTAGGCCCAAGTAGTTATTACCAGACACAATCAGTCTTAAACATATTTTATTAGAACAGCTGAGAATTATTTCATTCTCCGCTTAGTCCAAATTAAGTCCAAAACAAATTCTTCATAAACAGTCCTTCAGCCTGATCACCAACCTTTGTCTTCTTTGACACCCTGCCAAAGGTTTTTCTTGGCAAAAGTTCAGAAGAAAGAAACACTGACAAGAAACAAATGTAGCAACATTGCTTTCCTACAAAGAGCCCAAGAGCTGTTGCTGCTCTTTTAAGCCTTCTGGGAGGGGCCAATCATCTCCTGGCCTTACTCCCGAGTCGTCCTTTTTGCTTTAGCTGCTCTTGCCTTCTGGCAGCTCTTTGCATGCGTGCACTAGGAACAGGCTCCTCCTGTTCCTCTGCCTCTTTGCTATCCGCCTCTGGAGGCTCCTGAGTCCGTGCATCGCTCCCAGATGCCCTGGCCTCATCTCTGCCTCCGACACAGAGCCCTCGTCTGGGCCTTCCCCTGACTCTAGGACTGGCCCATGGTCCTTCCCAGCCGCCTCACTGTCCGACTCTGCTGCCAGCTCCGCAGGCTGCTGGTGGACCACAACAATCCCTTTTCATCCCTTTCACTTGCTTTTCCCCCTGGAGAAGATTGTTTGAAATTCACTCTACGTTTCTCCAGGAATTGAGTGAAAACAGATTAACAGAGTTGGAAGGAACCTTGTAGGTCATCTAGTCCAACTCCCTCCCCAAGCAGGAGACCCTACACCATTTCTGACAAATGGCAGTCCAGTCTCTTCTTGAAACCCTCCAATGATGAAGCTCCCACAACTTCCGAAGGCAACTTCTGTTCCAATAACTATTGTAGTTCAGAACATTTAGCCTTGACGGGACAGGACCACCTCACACACACCTAAAAGGGTTGAATCGCTTACATTTTTTCTTCTTGTTAGCTTTTGTGTATGTGCATGTGCATTGTTGTGTCCGTTAAACAAATTGACGCTCAAAAGAGGGAGATTTCCATTGCTTCCCGGCAGATTCCCATGAAGAAACTCAATGGGGAAGCCAGCAGGAAGTCAAAAGTTGTTCCTGCTTTCACTGAATCTGAATCAGATTCAGAATCAGAAACACTGATTTTTGGCTACTCTCGATCAGTCAATTTCTCTATTTAACTAAGGAAATATCTCTGAAACAGTGACCTAAGGAGGCATAGGTTATCATTATTTACTTAAAGATTAAGAAACTTGCCCTATAACTCACTTACTGAGGAATGCAGTTGCATTCATTTGAAACTTTAGATGGGAGCTGCTTTAGTTTCTAAATCACTGCTGGATTGCTGGATTTTTCATCTACACTTCCTGTTTTAATGTATCACATGAATACCGTATTATTCGGAGTATAAGATGCACCTTAGTTTTTGGGGAGGAAAATGGGGGGGCGGGAATTCTGCCTACCAGGTATTCATCTGGCTAGTCGCAGCACGTTAAGTTCACTCACTGGTTTTGAGGTTGGGGCTGTGCTTCTAAAGCACAGCTGATTGTCAGAGGGAGCAGCAATTAGAAAAGCAGGCAAAGCACGGAAGATCACTGCACTCGCGTTGGGCTGAAAAACAGCTTCAAAAGCACAGCTGATCCTTGGAGGGCGCTCCAGTGACTAAAGCAGGCAAAGCGTGGAAGGGGTAAGAGAAGGCAGCAGCTGTTCCAGGTAGCCATTTTGGGCACCGCGCGGGGTTACATTCGGATTATAAGACACACCCAAATTTTCAGCCTCTTTTAGGAGGGAAAAAAGTGCGTCTTATACTCCAAAAAATACGGTAAATACAGAGCAACGACAAGCCGTCTTTCAACTGCAACCAACCTACATCAGTGCACAGTCTTACTAACGGCAGCAAAAGAGGCATTTGAAAAAGTCATATTCCTGGAACTGAGCTGCAGAAGTCACACAACCGTCTGCCTAAAGGAAGGCTTTAAAGAAAATATTTATATCAAACAGAAATGAAATTTAAATTCAAAAACAGGAGATTGTTCTCATCCTGGCAGCTATGTCAATTCATACTGAAGACTGAACTCCATTTTTTTTTTTTTTTTTTTGCAAATTAGACTAACCCCTCTCCCCACTCCACCACCCAATTCTCAAAGGGGGGGGCAGGGACTGGACCGTCATAGATTTTTATAACAGTAACAGAGTTGGAAGGGATCTTGGAGGTCATCTAGTCCAACCCCTTGCTCAGGCAAGAGACCTGTACTAGGCATTCGAACTGCCGACCTTTCTGATTGACAAGCTCAGTGTCTTAGCCACTGAGCCACCTTGCCAGGCTTTATCTTACAAGGTTCTTCTTTCTGTCTCATTCAAAGGTGATGGCAGGTTGAAGAACCAGTTCTGAGCTTTGAGAACACTCCCACCATGTATAATAGCGCTAACCTTCGGACGTGTATAATCTGGTTGCATTTTGTACATGAAGGAGAACTCTTAACATCAGGAGAATAGGTTGGGGATGTCCGTGCGTTATGGGGAGGTTACTAATTTTGCAGCATCAAAGAGCCGCGGTGGGGCAGTGGTTAGACTGCAGTACCGCAGGCTACTTCTCCTGATCACCGGCTGCCAGCCGTTTGGCAGATCAAATCTCACCAGGCTCAAGGTTGACTCAGCCTTCCATCCTTCCGAGGTGGGTAAAATGAGGACCCAGATTGTTGGGGGCAAGAGGCTGACTCTGTAAACTGCTTAGAGAGAGCTGTAAAGCACTGTGAAGCAGTATATAAGTCTATAAGTGTTATTGCTATCCTGTTTCCCTGAAAATAAGACCTCCCCGGATAATAAGCCCAATCGGGCTTTTGAGCGCATGTGCTAAAATAAGCTCCCCTCCAAAAATATTTAACTGCATGCACAGCAGTTAAATATTCCCTCCAATTCCTCTGGTTAGGGTTAGGGTTAGGGTTAGGAAGACAGAGCTGGAAATAAGGTAAGATGGCAAGAGCCTTGGTAGTACAGTGGTCTAAAGCACCCTGTTATTAAGACCAGCTGCCTGCAATTACTGCAGGTTCGAATCTCACCAGGCTCAAGGTCGACTCAGCCTTCCATCCTTTCTAAGGTAGATAAATTGAGGACCCAGTTTGTGGGGGCAATAAGCTGACTTTGTATAAATATACAAAAGTATGAAGGCTATTGCTTAACGCATTGTAAACCGCCCTGAGTCTCCGGAGAAGGGCGGCATATAAATCAAATTTTAAAAAAAGAGGAGCCCCATCTTGCTCCATGCACCCCAAAATAATAAGACCTCCTCGAAAATAAGGCCAAGAGCTTATTTCGGGGTTCAAAAAAATATAAGACAGGATCTTATTTTCAGGGAAACACAGTATTATCAGAGAAAATTGTGGGTAATCAGCATTTCACTTCTGGGCTTTATTTATCCATTCATTTTATTTTCCAGAACCAGGAAATTGAAGAGTTGACCAAGATTTGTGATGAGCTGATTGCCAAGTTAGGAAAGACCGATTGATGACGTTCTTATCATCTGGAGCACCATTCTCGGGTTTTCTCCCTGCTATCCGTCTGTTATCTTCCAGCAAGCATCTTGCCTTATTTTTTTTTTGTCCCAGAAATAATCTTTTTCCCGTTTCACGGCAGCAAGAAAAAAGCACATGCTTTTGTATCAAAGGTCTGCCATCTGCAAGAGGAGCGATGATTGCCCTGTTCGTACTCATTTCCTGCCCTTGTAGACCTCTCTTGCCTATTGAGTATTTTGCAAGCTCTCCTGACTGCACGAAGCCAATGAATAGAAGCAGGGACACGCATTAGAGATGGCGATATCTTTGCACGAAAGGGTTTCTGCACTTGGGTTGAGGCTTTGGCCCACAGAAGCTGCTGTATCAGTGCCTCAAGGACAGCTACTTATGGAAGAGAGGGTTTTTTTGCAGATGCTTCAGTCTGAAGGCCAAGAATGCAGCTTAATTGAATACATGTTCCCCTGCATGCATTAATACCATCCCGGCAAGGACACAAGTGGAGTACGACGGCCTCTAAAAGCACAAGGGGGCAATCACAAGGCAGGTGCCACTGTTCGTCAAGGGAAAATGCCCAGATGAAAATGGATTGGCATTCCTGGCAGCGTGGCGTCTTTGCAAATTTTTAGTCAGCTACGTAGAAGAAGGAACTCGTCAACGGCAAGGAGCTTGAAGGCCCCTTGATTCTACAAAAGCGTTGTGAGCTTTTGTAGATCTGAAAATACGGGCCACGAGAAATCCATAAGCCCTAAAGGCAGCCTTCATAGCCCTGCGGGGCCACAAGATGTGAGGATTTTGAGTTTAGCGGTTATTCCAGATGTGGTGCCACCAGCTTCGGGTGTTTGGGAGGCTGGAATCTGCCAATCGGAAAAGCACTTGGGACGGGGAAATTAATATAAGGTGCCATAAGTCTCTTAAAGAGGTATAGCCAGCTGGATTGGGATTTGTCTTAATGCAGGGGTCTCTAACCTTGGGCAGCTTTAAGCTGGCTGAGGAATTCTGGGAGTTGAAGCCCACAAGTCTTAAAAAGTTGCCAAGGTTGGAGGCCCCTGTCTTAATGCACTTTAAGGCAATAGCACGAGTGTAGTGGTCCACAACTCACCCGAAGAGAACACGCACAGAGTGAACTTGAGTGAAGAAGAGCAACTGTTAGAAATCCCTAAATACACACACACAAACACACACAGAGATCCACACACAGACGCAGCACGAACACCCGCCAACCATTCCTTGCGCTAGCAGTTTTTCTCTGTCCAGACAAAGGGCAAGGAATAGGAACACGATGGAGAGCAACTGAAGAAATACAAGTCCAACCTCTTTGTGCCAACTGCTGATGATTAAACTCCTTCCCGAGCCTCCCCAAGGTTCCCTGAGAATTTGATACCATTTCAAAATCTAAAATGATTTGCAAAGAACATCCCCCCACTCCTCTCAGTTGAGGTCATTAAAATGGAGATCTGTCCAGGAACTGCAATTGCCCTGCAAGTTTTGCGATGACCACAAACGTTTTATCAGCTGGGTTCTTGCCTTCAGGCTTGAGATCTTTTCACGTTCTTCGTTTTTTGGGTGGAAGCCACAGTGACAAGTGCATTAAGGAACTCGCAAAATCGATACTCAAATAGGCCCCGAGTTGTCCCAGTCCAGATGTTGGAGCCATCAGTCCCAGGATTGCAATACATCTGCAAGGTGCTGTTCGGGAATGGCTGGTGTGAACATTTAGTTGTTTCACGTTGGTGTTGGCTTCTTACATACTCAAGTAAACAGTGGAGTTGTTTTTTTTTTTCTCTGCCTGCGGGTTCAAAGGTGACCAGATGCTGAAATTCGTAGCACACAGATCCTCCATCCAAATTCTGCATGGAGTTTTGCTGTAGAAAGGGAGTTCCAGAGATCAGCCCATTTGTGGGTTGTTGTCTTAGTCACACACGGAGACAAGCCGCACTAGGGAGCTATCCAAAGCCGGGGAGAAGAGCTCCATTTCTGGGGTCTTACCAAAACGGTCCATATCTCCATCTTGCAACTCCCAAACATGTTGCGAGAGCTTCGGGCTACTTTTGCCCAGCTGTTACTCTTCCCTAGTGTTGTGTGACAATTTCCACAATTTCTAGTACTGGCTGGAAATATTTGGAATTGTAGTCCAGCACATCTACAGAGCACCCAGTAAGAAGCTTCTAGTCTTCAGAGATAAAGAATGAAATACATTTGACCAATAATATAAACCCCTCTATTTCTGAAGAAGTGGTGCCATTTTGAGTAGGAACTCCACTTTCAAGCTTGCCCGAAACCTTTCTCTCTTACGATGTCTCATGAGGTTATCTTTCCACTGAAACTCACCCTCTGCCCTTTGCCACATCATTGGTCCACTGAGATGCTATCATTGAACAGAGCTGAGATACCATCAAAGGTTTATGCCAGGCCAAATTCCTTAGATCCAGAGCTCTTGAGCTCACGGCATCTGGTGGAAAATCATGCTACGGAGTGTTATGGAATCTGGCGCTACCGGGGACAGCATGGGCTTAAATTGCATTTCGGATCTGGATCTAGGAGCTTTTGTTGGCATCGCCAAGCAATAGATTCTGGCCTGTGGAATAGCATTTGGAAGAGCTCTTTTGCGCTAATTTTGGGAAGGCTTGTTTTTCAGTGTCGATAAAACGATGATCTTGCAAGTGATCATTGTTTTATGGTGTTGCTCGCTTTATAGCAGCTGTATTAGCGGCCTCCTTCAGCTGAGTCAGGGATGGAGATCTTGTGGCCTTCAAGAGCTTCAATGGAGTTGGCATCAACCTCAACTGGTCTGGGAACTGCATGCACTTCTTGGCTGCAGTTTGTCCACCTTTGACTAAAGAAAAGGAGGAAGTAGAAAACGCAAAGTTTGTCCTGCAAGCAAAATCCTGTGTCTTCTTCCAGAGCTCTGTGGTTTTAACGCCATCCTCCAGCTGTTGGCTGGATGTCCAGTGGTTGCACTTTTGTCTCTGGTGTGTTTTGTGCAGGGGGGGGGCATGTGTCTTCACATGCACCCTGTGCCAAATGCTCTCTTGTTTTGTGCCTCAAGCATGCCACTAAAAAGGGTGGGTAAAGAAGATTCCTAAGGAATGATATTATTAACTATAATATGGTTATTATAGTTTGTTCGGATATGAAAATTGTGTGCGCGTGCATGGGGTGTGTATGTGTATAATATATATATATATATAATGATATAGTTCTATATAGTGCTGGGGTGTGGGTGTGTGATTGAAGTCTGTAGAACTGTTGCACCTCATATAGCATTGTGTGCTACTCGAAATGCTACTCGGACCGGGTGCTAATTCTGTCAAATCCCCTCCGTCTACAGCTGTACCTTCCACCAATCTGTAACGTTTCCAAAACCGTTTGAAAGAAGAGCTCTCGGTTTGATCGCTCGTCCCACGTAGGTGTCCCACACGATCACTTCTCAGCCAGAAAGAAGCTGCAGGGTTTGTGCAAGCGAACACTCAATTCGTCCCATAATCGTTCACCTTGACTGGAGTCACCCCACCTTACCCTGTTCTTGTTTTTGAGCTGTCTCAAAACACCTTTAAAGAGCTTCGGCCACTTAAAAGCACACAGCTGCAGCCCCGTAACTTGCAAGAGAGATTATAGGTTTAAGATTATCTCCTCAGTGAAAGTGCTGATAGAAGAGGTTGCTTATGTCTACCTGGAACTCTAAAGTTCAGATGTGAAAGGGAGAAGTTTTGATGGCTTGTTTTTGCCAACTTGGCTTCTTCTATGTTTCTTGGGACTCCCAGAATTACACAGCCTTCTAAAGCAGGGATCTCCAACCTCGGCAACTTTTAAGACTTGTGGACTTCAACTCCCAGAGTTCCTCAACCTGAGGAACTCTGGGAGTTGAAGTCCACAAGTCTTAAAGTTGCCGAGGTTGGAGACCCCTGTTCTAAGCCTTCTAAGTTTTGCAGCCCAGCATTTCTGAAGGGTTGTTGGTATTGACCGAAGGCAAGTGTTAAAATCTGTTTCTACATGGAAAAGAATTTGCGGAAGGTAGAACATTCCCCAAAATAATCCACCATAAACCTACAGGGCAGGTGGTATCACAAGGATATGTGAGTCAATGACATTACCGAATCAGTCATATATCAAGGATCAACCCTAGCTTAGGGAAGAAGAAAAAAAAACAAAAACAAATTTCATGTATTATTTCTTGACAGCTGATTGTGGTTAGGGGGTCCACTTTAATTTCAGATCACAGTGAATTGAGGTCTATTTCTTTCTGGCTCTAAGCATCTCTTCCTTTCTCTCTTTTTTCTTGCAATCCCCTTTTGCACAAAGGAGTTTGCCTACCCCTATGAAGCAAGTGACTGCTATCCGCCTGGGTAAAGACGCTGAGAGCGTTACCTGTGCCCAAAGATTTCTTTGGTTTCCATATTATCATCTAGCAAAAAGCTCTCTAGTATCTGATCTAAGGCACTCTGCAAACTTTCATGGAGGGAGGTGGGAGGTCCTTTGTACAGAAGGCATACCTGACTTGCCAGCTTTACATATTTGATATATAAATATATATATACAGTATATGATAATATCCCTTTTCTAAGTCAAGTAAATATTTGTAAGAGTTATACTCCCTCCAATAAGATAAATTGATTGTTAATATATTTTTCCCCATCCTCCCCACTGCCTGAATAAAACCAATGTTCTTTCAACTTGGCTACGATATATAATTTGTCTGTTGCTTATTTCTAATCCAGACAGACATCTACGAATGGAATGGAATGGAATGGAATGGAATAGAATAGAATAGAATAGAATAGAATAGAATAGAATAGAATAGAATAGAATAGAATAATGGAATGGAATAGAATAGAATAGAATAGAATAGAATAGAATAGAATAGAATAGAATAGAATAGAATAGAATAATGGAATGGAATAATGGAATGGAATAGAATAGAATAATGGAATGGAATAATGGAATGGAATAGAATAGAATAGAATAATGGAATGGAATAGAATAGAATAATAGAATAGAATAGAATAATGGAATTGAATTGAATTCTTTATTGGCCAAGTGTGATTGGACATACAAGGAATTTGTCTTTGGTGCATATGCTCTCAATGTACATAAAAGAAAAGATACATTCGTCAACACTGAATGATAGTCATAGGGTACAAATAAGCAATCAAATCATATTAGGAAACAGTCAATATAAACCGTAAGGATACCAGCAACAAGGTTACAGTCATACAATCATAAGTGGGAGGAGATGGGTGATAGGAACGATGAGAAGATTAATAGTAGTGCAGATTTTGATACCGGTATATAACTAACTTAAAACTGCAAAAGCATAACAACAACATCTACATGAAACAAGCTTAAAACATTATAGTACACCTCTCCGCAAGGTTGAATGCGTACTTAAAATTGATGTGTGGCTGTTTAAAGTGCATATGGCAGACGCAGAAATGCGAATATCCTTTGAGTTAAGTGCTTGCATTTATAAATCTATCTACTCTTGCTTTTGGAATTCTTTTCCCCACTCTTCCTTGCAGAACCTCTTCTGCTCAAAAAATATCCTGGGATCTCCTTTTGTACATTTTATTGTTGAGATCTCCAGAGATTAATAATGTTCAAATCCGGGAACTATGAAGAGTATTTCAAAAGAATCCTGACTTCCTATTAATAGGCTCCATCTGTAGATGTCTTTGTAAAGGAGAAGATCTTTAGTGATCCTGGGCAGGTCTCTTATACTATGCCAAAATGGATTCGGCTCTTATGTTTTCTAAACCATGATTTATGACTGAGGGCAGTGATGGCGAACCTTTTCTGCACCGAGTGGCCAAACCGGAACATGCATGCATGTGTGCTTGCTGGAGCACCAGAAACCTGAGGACCGGCTGGCTGGCATGTACATGCCTGTTTTTTGGCCATTTGAGGCCATTTTCTGGCTGTTTTGGGGCCATTTTCAGGCTGCTTTTTGGGCCAAAAATGGCCTGAAAATGGCCCAATGTTTTGGGGCTGCTTTCTGGTGCTCCGGCACCCCCGAAAACCAGCTGGCTGGCGCTGGAAACCAGAAGAGAAGCTGGCGACGGCATACATGCCCACAGAGAGAGCTATGTGTGCCACCTCTGGCACGCATGCCATAGGTTTGCCATCACAGACTTAGGGTGTTACCCAAGCCCAATCACCTTTCTAGTCACCATTAAGCATTGAAAGAGCCGAGGTGGCGCAGTGGTTACAGTGCAGCACTGCAGCTACTTCAGCTGACTGCTAGATCAGCAGATCAGCGGATCAAATCTCACCGGCTCAAGGTTGACTCAGCCTTCCATCCTTCCAAGGTGGGTAAAATGAGGACCCAGATTGTTAGGGGGCAATATGCTATTTAGTATACTGTCTTTGGTGTAAGCCGCCCAGAGTCCTCGGAGAGTGGGCGGCATAGAAATACGAATAATAAATAAATAAATGATGAATGAAACCCCCTCCCCCGTTTAAGCATTAAGAATAATGACCAGGGTATGGCATCCTCCATTTAAAATCGAAGGGTGAATTTTCAAGCGGCATAAGTTTTAAGGACTGCAAATGATACAAGATCTGCGCAAAACTTAACTCTCCGTCTCTGCTGATTCTTGAAATTCTTGAAAGAGCCTTGGTAGTACAGTGGTCTAAGGCACCCTGTTATTAAGCTGGTTATTAAGACCAGCTGCCTGCAAATACTGCAGGTTCGAATCTCGCCAGGCTCAAGGTCGACTCAGCCTTCCATCCTTTCTAAGGTAGGTAAATTGAGGACCCAGTTGTGGGGGCAATAAGCTGACTTTGTATAAATATACAAAAGGATGAAGGCTATTGCTTAACAAATTGTAAGCCGCCCTGTGTCTTCGGAGAAGGGCGGCATATAAATCAAATTAAAAAATAAATAAAAAAATTCAATCCCTTTGGGTAGAGGTCTTGTTCCACAATTCTATACTTGTTGGACACTAAAATGGTAAAACATGGCAAGAAACTTATCAGCCAAATACAGGTAAGTCCTTGACTTACAACCATTCATTTAGTGACGCGAAGATACAAAACGGCACTGAAAAAAAGCGAGTTAATGACCGGCTTTCCAACGTCCATTGCAGCCTCCCCATTGGTCACATGATCAAAATCCGGGCCCTTGGCCACTGTCAGGGATTTATGACCATTGCACTGCCCTGGAGTCGTGCGACCTCCATTCGTAACCTTCCCAACTCACTTCCGAAGGGGGGGAAGTAAAATTCACTGAGTGACCATATGATCCACTTAATACCGGTAGCAAAAAAAAGATTGTAAAACGGGACGATGGCCACTGCCTTCCATAGCAATGGACATGTTGGGACTTGATGGCGATTGTTAAGTCGAGGATTACCTTGTACCGCATCTTCGGGATAAAAAGACACGTTGTGCCAAGGAAAACATTTTGCCCGTCTAAAAAAATTCAGAACGTTTACCATTATGAAGCTCTCTGCCATGTTCGCTTCTCCCTGGGGACGTTAACCTCCTCCCTCCGTAACTCGGCGTAAGCCAAGTATAAATTTGCAGATGCCAAACATCTCTGGCGGCTCTTTTCAAGGAAAGGGAGAGACCAACTAGGGAGTCAGCTGAGCAACCACGTGAGGTCTCTCTCTAGTCGAGAAAGAACAGGCAAGCACATTCCACAGGGCAGGGGAAACGATACGGAAACCAGACCTGGCTGTCAGGCTCCAATCCTTGGAGCCTTGGTAGTACAGTGGTCTAAAGCACCCTGTTATTAAGACCAGCTGCCTGCAATTACTGCAGGTTCGAATCTCGCCAGGCTCAAGGTTGACTCAGCCTTCCATCCTTTCTAAGGTAGGTAAATTGAGGACCCAGTTTGTGGGGGCAATAAGCTGACTTTGTATAAATATACAAAAGGATGAAGGCGATTGCTTAGCGCATTGTAAGCCGCCCTGAGTCTCCGGAGAAGGGCGGCATATAAATCAAATTTAAAAAAAAAAAAATCCCATCTCTCTTTGTAGGATAAAGAGATGCCATCAGTTTGTTAATCTCTCAGCAGCAAAACCCAGGCAGAAGGATGTCATTATCCAGGTCCCATTTATGGTTACTCATATAAAACAGGGAGTCTGGTGCCATTTTCCAATTCACACATTTTATTAAAAGTTGTTGTGAGCTGCAGCCTGGAGAAAGTGTTGCCAGATGGCCCTGAGGCTACCAACTCCATAGGCTGGACACAGCTCTCCTATACAGCATTCCCAATATTTTGCAAGATTTCAAGACTTCTCTGGCTTTGAAAGATTACTAGGTAGGGAGGCTAATAGAAGTATACTGTGGGACATAGCACTTAGACTTAGATACCGCTTCACAGGGTTTTTACAGCCCTCTCTAAGCGGTTTACAGAGTCAGCCAATTGCCCCCAACAACTTGGGTCCTCATTTTACCAACCTCGGAAGGATGGAAGGCTGAGTCAACCTTGAGCCAGTCAGGATCAAACTTCCTGGCTGTGGGCAGAGTTAGCCTGCAATACAGCACTTTAACAACTGCATCAACACGGCTTCCTTCCTTCCTTCCTCCTTGTTTTCCTTATTTCCTTCTTTCTCCTTCCTTCCTTCCTTCCTTTCCTTCCTTCCCTTCCTTCCTTCCCTTCCTTCCTTCCTTCCTTCCTTCCTTCCTTCCTTCCTTCCTTCCTTCCTTCCTTCCTTCCTTCCTAGCACTTAGATTTATATGCCACTTCACAGTCCTTTACTCTAAGCAGTTTACAGAGTCAGCCTCTTGCCCCCAACACTCTGAGTCCTCGTTTTACCAACCTCAAAAGAATGGAAGGCTGAGTCAACCTTGAGCCGGGTGAGATTCAAACTGTTGACAGTCAGCAGAACTAGCCTGCAATACTGCATTCTAACCACTGCGCCACCACAGCTCTTGTTGAAGTGTTCGATTTAAGGTACCTTGGAGACCCATCTAGCATTCCTCTCCGGAGGAATGGGCTGAGTTGCCTCTGGACTGCACCCTCTCTCTCATCCGGATCTACCTCCTTACTTCCTACCATCCCTTCTCCATTTTTCTTGTCCCATTTCCAACCCCAACATGGTTCTAGGTCAGGAGTCAGCAACCTGCAGCTCTGGAGCCGCATGTGGCTCTTTCACCTCTCTGCTGCAGCTCCCTGTCACTCAAAATATGCGTCACAACCGCCAATGTGCGACACCCGCCGGCACGCAATTTATTGAGCTTTTCAACCCCCGGTAGGCCAACCATGGATCAATCCAAAAAAAGAAAAGTTTCAGAAGAAAACAGAACATTTAATTCATATGGCTTAGGACCTGGTTATCTACGGGACCGCCTGCTACCACCAATAGCCTCCCACCGGCCAGTACGCTCCCATAGAGAGGGGCTCCTCCGGGTGCCGTCGGTTTAACAATGTCGACTGGCAGCCTCTAGGGGGAGAGCCTTCTCTGTGGGGGCACCTACGATCTGGAATGAGCTCCCCCCCGGAGATACGGAGGATCCCGGATCTGCGCACCTTCCGTCGCGCGCTTAAGACTTTTTTATTTCATCAAGCTGGCCGGGCCTAAATCTTCTCCCCTTTTTAAATGTAAATTTTAATTTGTTTTTAAATTATGGGGTATTTTAAATTTGTTCAGCCAAATTATTTAATTCGTTTTTATTCTATTTTAAATTTATGTGTTTTATCCTGTGGCTGTTCACCGCCCTGAGTCCTTCGGGAGTAGGGCGGTATAGAAATTTAATACGTAAATAAATAAATAAATATAAATATAAATTTTATTAATTAAATTAAAATTAAATTTACATATGCCAGTTTTGCGGCTGCTCAAGAAATAGTCAGAAGGGTTTTGTGGCTCCCGGTGTTTTCTTTTGGGTGGGAAACAGGTCGAAATGGCTCTTTTGAGTGCAGACCCCTTCTCTAGGGGGCGACACGTAAAATGAGCAATAAAGCTCAGAGAAGCAGCAAGTGACATCATAGGACATCACGTCAAATAATGTCCATTATGTTAATGTGCATCATAACACCCTGGCCTAGATGATCTGATACCAATGGCCTGTTCCTCCACTCTGACTTTGATCCATGGCTTGTTGAAGTTAAAATAGAGCTGTTACGACCACAACTGAATGGGTTAAAATCCTAGCACCAGCTGCTGAGATACGCATCTATTTATTTAATTTATATCCCGTCTTTATATATATATATATATATATATATATATATATATATATATATATATATATATATATATATATATATATATATTTAATTTGATTTATATGCTGCCCTTCTCCGGAGACTCAGGGCGGCTTACAATGCGTTAAGCAATATTATTTTTATAAATAACTCAAGGTGGCAAATATACCTACTACGCTTTTCTCCTGCTCTTCCTCACAAATAACCCTGTGAAGTGACTTGGACTGAGAGCGACTGGCCCAAAGTCACAGACCCACCACCTCCACTGGTGTGCAGTGCTCTATAGCATCGTTTTGATGGTAGGAGTTGAAACAATTTACGTCCAGAATGCGAGGGGTCTGTAATAGTGGTGGGTTTCAAAAACGTTTACTACCGGTTCTGTGGGCGGGGCATGGTGGGTGGGGCAGGGGAAGGCTACTGCAAAATCTCCATTCCCACTCCACTCCAGGGGAAGGAATACTGCAAAATCTCCATTCCCTCCCCAATCCAGGGGAAGGTTACTGCAAAATCCCCATTTCCTCCCGATCAGCTGGGACTCGGGAAGCAGAGAATAGATGGGGGCGGGGCCAGTCAGAATTTTTACTACTGGTTCTCCGAACTACTCAAAATTTCTGCTAACGGTTCTCCAGAACTGGTCAGAACCTGCTGAAACAAATATTTTCACAGCCCTCTTTTTGACTCGTGCATTAGACAGGTCCTCCATGGAAGGCAGGTTGGTAGTAATTGTTTTTTCTGCAGTTATAGCTCGGGGAGAAAAGCTTGACCTAACAGTAAAGTTGATCAGAGCTTACTAGCTAGGGAAAAAAGAAAGGGGACGGGAAATGAGCTACTAAAAGTTCCTCTTTATGGTGAGTGTGTGTTTGTGCGTACACATGCTGTGTTTCAATATTTCACTTTTCTGTATCTGTACCATGGGTTTGCAAATTTAACAGCTTTCAGTTATGTGGATTCCCAGCACTCTGATTTATATTCTGGCTTTTACTATTATTTTGAAGAACTAAAGTGACTATGTTTACAATAAAGTGTCTTTTTTTTAAAAAAAAAATGTTGACGGGGGCCTAAAGAACAATCCTATGTCTTTAAAATACATAGAATATTAAGTTAGTAAGAAACTATGTTGTGGAAATCCATCCACTTAGATCTTTAGAATCATGCTGATAAAAATCACAATGATTCTCTCCTTCCTCCCTCCCTCCCCTTCTTCCTTCAGTCCAACCTGCTGAAAAAAATCATAATAATCTTTCCTTCCTTCCTTCCTCCCTCCCTCCCTTCCCTTCTTCCTTCAGTCCAACCTGCTGAAAAAAATCATGATAATCTTTCCTTCCTTCCTTCCTATCTTCCTCCGTCCCTCCCTCCCCTTCTTCCTTCAGTCCAACCTGCTGAAAAAAAATCATGATAATCTTTCCTTTCCTTCCTCCCTCCCTCCCTCCCTTCCCTTCTTCCTTCAGTCCAACCTGCTGAAAAAAATAATGATAATCTTTCCTTTCCTTCTTTCCTCCCTCCCTCCCTTCCCTTCTTCCTTCAGTCCAACCTGCTGAAAAAAATAATGATAATCTTTCCTTCCTTCCTTCCTATCTTCCGCCCTCCCTCCCTCCCCTTCTTCCTTCAGTCCAACCTGCTGAAAAAAATCATGATCTTTCCTTTCCTTCCTTCCTTCCTCCCTTCCCTTCTTCCTTCAGTCCAACCTGCTGAAAAAAATCATGATAATCTTTCCTTTCCTTCCTTCCTATCTTCCTCCCTCCCTTCCCTTCTTCCTTCAGTTCAACCTGCTGAAAAAAATCATGATAATCTTTCCTTTCCTTCCTTCCTCCCTCCCTCCCTTCCCTTCTTCCTTCAGTCCAACCTGCTGAAAAAAAAATCATGATAATCTTTCCTTTCCTTCCTATATTCCTCCCTCCTTTCCCTTCTTCCTTCAGTCCAACCTGTTGAAAAAAATCATGATACTTTCCTTCCTTCCTTCCTTCCTTCCTATCTTCCTCCCTCCCTTCCCTTCTTCCTTCAGTCCAACCTGCTGAAAAAAATCATAATAATCTTTCCTTCCTTCCTTCCTTCCTCCCTCCCTCCCTCCCTCCCTCCCTTCCCTTCTTCCTTCAGTCCAACCTGCTGAAAAAAATCATGATACTTTCCTTCCTTCCTTCCTTCCTATCTTCCTCCCTCCCTTCCCTTCTTCCTTCAGTCCAACCGGCTGAAAAAAATCACAATAATCTTTCCTTCCTTCCTTCCTTCCTTCCTTCCTCTTCCGGAATTCCAGTCCCACTTCAAATCTTCTAGGCATGAATGACCTTGACTTCTGCCTGACCAATTCTGTTAGATCCAAGCCAAAGAGGACTGATGGTTGCATAGCAACTTAGCAAATTGGATCACATGCTCAAGCCACAAAAGAGACTTATGCAAAGATGAGCAGAAAGTGCTGTGTTCAGAAGCATGAATAGTCAAAATCCCCAAACCCGCACAGCCTTCTTTTCTTCTTTTCATATTTTTTTTTTTTCAGCCGTCTTCACAGGCAGGCGTTCGATGCGCCAAACTCTGGCACAACGGAAAGGTGGCGAGCGGCGCTTCAAGCAAAGAGGCTGCATGTGGTAAGGAGCAACTAACTTTCCAAGCTCTATAAATAGTTCTGCAGCATAATGTGTGATGTTTGCAAGTAAAAAAAAAATATATCTTTTTAAATGTAGATCTCAGGCAGTCACAAGATCTGCAAAAGGCAGCCCCCGCCTTTAGATTTTGAAAGTATGGAACATGACGGTTGCTAGGGAGGAAGCAGGAAGTGATTTCTGAAAAAGGAAAAAAAGAAAGAAAGAAAAGAAATTCAAAAGAGAATCCTAAAGAACTAAAACTTAAGTGAGGAAGCTGCGTCTTCTCCGAAAGGGGAGGGCGGTTCTTTACCAGAAGAAACAAAAGAGGGGAAAAAAAGTCCCTGCAAGTTCTGACATTGCAGTTTCACAAACATAAAAGGTTTTTTAGTTCATTTAATAAAACCATGGTTTAATAACCGATTCACTGATGCGTGAATCCAGGCTGAAATTCCGGCGTCCTGAATGGAATCCCTATTCACTGCCATTAGCTAATACTCAGTCAGCTAAGAAACTGATCTTGAAAGAAAACTAGGATATAAACTAATGTAAACCACCTAAGAACCAGAGATCGGCAGGGAAATAGAGCAGCATCCAAAATAGTTCTTACAACAAGTAGTACTTGCAACTTACGGCCTAAGTTATCTCACCCATGTAGCTTATGATCCATCTATCCTGTCCCAAGATATGCAGGCGTACATTTCAACGCTATTGCAAAAAAATAATGAACAACGCAACACAAATGATAAGTTTTCAGAGTGTTGATAATACCAACCTCCACCAACAGCGTAATTTCTTCTGTTGGTTGCCTAGGAGTTATTGGGACCGACTGCCAAAATCCAGAGGTACAATAGTTGTCACTCAGGGCTCACATTCTGTACATTTTTGGGTGTGTGTGCAGAGAATGAACTCATTTTTGCAATCTGTCTCTAAAGGCAAAGATTCCAAGAAGCGGGATATATTTTTCATGCATATTTGTTTGCCCTGGAAGTTATCATCCTCCAGCAGGAAAAATAGATTTTCCAGGCCTTTTTTCTTCTTAATTTTGCTGAGTCTTCATGGCATATTGCCCTGTTTGGGACGTGCCATCAGGAAGACAGTCTCCTGCTGGATAGCTTCAGAGGCCAAACTTTGCCTAGGGATGACTCTTCCAGCATCTCAATTCAAAACTAAATTTGCTAATAGCCACAATGGGTCGAGCTAGCTAGATGCATAATGTTATGCCATTGATTTTGATAAATAAATAATGCCTGGCAGGAAAGATGTATTGACAAATAAAACTACAGGAAGAGCCTGTAGTACAGTGGACTAAAGCACTGTTATTAACAGATTAACATCTGCTACTTGCAATTACTGCAAGTTCAAATCTCACCAGGCTCAAGGTTGACTCAGCCTTCCATCCTTTCAAAGTTGGGGGAAATGAGGACCCAGATTGTGGGGGCAGTAAGCTGACTTTGTATAAATATACAAAAGTATGAAGGCTATTGCTTAACGCATTGTAAGCCGCCTGAGTCTCCGGAGAAGGGCGGCATATAAATTAAAGCAAAAAAAAAAACAACAAAAAACAAAAACTGAATGGACCTTAATGTGTTCCAAAAATTTCTCATATATATGTATATATATTGCAATGAGATGGCAATACGTGTGACATCATTGTGACTTGAACTGAATGCCTATGGAATTCATATAAATTCCATAGGCATTCAGTTCAAGTCACAATGACGTCACACGTATTGCCATCTCATTGCAACAAGTGACATAAATCTCACCGTATACAAGGCACACGGAGACTTTTAATGCTAGGAAGGGTGGTTTGCATTGATGGCATAATTCAAACTTAAATAAAGCATTAGTTCTTCTACCTTAATATATTTCAAGGGGCGTCTCCATTTTCCTGCCAGCTTTTTAATTTCCTATCGAGTTTACTTACTTAGCTATCTGTCAGATTGCTATTGAAAAGAGGTCACCTACTGCCAAAGACCACTACGAATTAGTAGATTCAAGGCACAATCTGCCCAAGATACTTCTGTCACTGTGTAGATTTACAAAGTAGTAAATAAGTAAGCAAGTACATAAATATTGCTTTTAACAGCATAGTCATCCCATTTTTACATATCCCCACAATGCAAAAGTACCTATAGATTTTAGTTTTTCCAGCAAATACTTCCTGGAAATTCTATGTTAAGAAATATGACGTGTCGGGAAATTCTGGGCAAATTTTCCAAGCATTTATGGGGATAGGAAACTTTCTAAAAGGGAACTTGAACTAGGTCTCTGCAGGCTTAGTCCTACACCCCAATATCGGGACCTCACAGGCTCTTAAGTCAAAAGCAATGTTTACACAACTCCCATCCTATTAAAAAAAAACATTTTACAAGTCACAACAGCTCAGTGAAAACAAAACAAACCTAATTGAGTCTCAGTTTGTTGTCTAAACTGGATCATCTCATTAAGCCTTGGTAGTACAGTGGTCTAAAGCACCCTGTTATTAAGACCAGCTGCCTGCAATTACTGCAGGTTCGAATCTCGCCAGGCTCAAGGTTGACTCAGCCTTCCATCCTTTCTAAGGTAGGTAAATTGAGGACCCAGATTGTGGGGGCAATAAGCTGACTTTGTAAGAATATACAAAAGGATGAAGGCTATTGCTTAACGCATTGTAAGCCGCCCTGAGTCTCCGGAGAAGGGCGGCATATAAATAAATAAATAAATAAATAAAAAAAGCCACACGCTGGCACTGCATGTTACAGATATAGTCCTCGACTTATAACCATTTGTTTTTGGGACTGTTTAAAGCTCCAATGGCACTGGGAAAAAAACCAAACCCCAACTTAGGCCTGTTTTTCACACTTACGCCCGGCGATCCCACGATCAAAATTCAGACGCTTAGCAACTGGAATGTAATTTTGTGATGGCTGCAATGTGCTGGGGTCATGTGGGAGAGGAAGTTGTGGGAGCTTCATCACTCTTTTCAAGAGGATGGACTGCTATTTGTCAGAAATGGCGTAGGGGCAATGATGGTTAACCTTTTTGATGCCCGAAGCATGTGCATGCGTGCACGAATGCACTCGCACGTGCCCGAACCCCCAAAATGCAATGTGTGTGCCCCCACATACATGCGCCCCGCCCCACAAATGCGTACACATCCCGCTGTGCCCCATTTTGGCATCCAGCTTGGTGCAGGAGGTCTTTCAGGCCCAAAACGGGGCATGGGGGATGCGCAAACTTTACTTTTACTTTACTTTTATTTCATTTGTTTACCGCCCTTCCCCCGAAGGACTCAGGGCAGTGAACAGCCAACAATAAAATACATACATACAAAATTTTAAAAACAGAAATAAAATCGAATTAAATAATTTGGCCCAGACAGATTAAAGCCCCAATCAATTTAAAACAGATTTAAACTTTGAAAATTAAAAGATATTAAAAATATTAAAATATTAAAATTGTTTAAAAAGAGGGAGAAAGTTAGGCCAGGCCCGCCTGGTGAAATAAAAAGGTCTTTAGAGCGTGGCGGAAGGTGCGCAGATCCGGGATCCTCCGTATCTCTGGGGGGAGCTCGTTCCAGATAGTAGGTGCCCCCACAGAGAAGGCTCTCCCCCTGGGGGCCGCCGACATTGTTTGGCCGACGGCACCCGGAGGAGCCCCTCTCTATGAGAGTGTACCGGCCGGTGGGAGGCTATTGGTGGTAGTAGGCAGTCCCGCAAGTACCCAGGTCCTGAGCCATGGAGCGCTCTAAAGGTGGTAACCAAAACCTTGAAGCGCACCCGGAAGACCACCGGGAGCCAGTGCAGCTCGCGTAGGAGGGGTGTTACATGGGAACGCCATGTTGTTCCCATTACCACCCACGCGGCTGCACTCTGCGCCAGTTGGAGCCTCCAGATGCTCCTCAAGGGGAGCCCCATGTAGAGAGCATTACAATAGTCCAGGCGGGAGGTGACAAGGGCATGAGTGACCGTGCGTAAGGAGTCCACAAATGCAATGTGAGTGTCCCCGGCATATGCGTCCTACTCCTGCCCCCCGTGCATGTGCATTAGAGACCCAAAGATAAGCTGGCCGGTGGGAGGCATGCACACATGCGCAGTGGAGCTGGGCTGGGGAAATGAGTGGCGTGCCTGCAGAAAGGGCTCTATGTGCCATCTGTGGCACACGTGCCATAGGTTCACCATCACGGGTGTAGGGCAGGGGTGAAATGTAAAATTTGTTACTACCGGTTCTGTTGGCGTGGTTTGGTGGTGGGGGGGGTTAAATGTGACTGGGTGGGCGTGGCTAACTTTTTTTTTTTTAACTTTTCAAAGCATTTTTTCTAATGCTTTGAAAAGCCTCTGCCGATCAGGCAACTCAGCTGGGATCGTCAGAGACTTTTCAAAGCATTTTTTTTTACCACCTCTTCGGCCAAAGAGGTTGCAGAAAAAATGCTTTGAAAAGCCTCTGACGATCCCACTTGAGCCGCGCGATCATCAGAGGCTTTTTTTTTTTTTTTTACTTTTAAAAGCATTTTTTCTTCGGAAGAGGTTGTAGAAAAAATGCTTTTAAAATTAAAAAAAAAAAAAGCCTCTGATGATCGCGCGGCTCGGCTGGGCATGGTGGGGGAGCGCAGGGATTTTTGCTACCGGTTCTCCGAACCACCCGCCACCATCGCTACCGGATCAGGTGATCCGGTCCGAACTGGGAGCATTTCAACCCTGGTGTAGGGTCTCCTGCTCGGGGGGTGAGGGTGGGGGGTTGGACTAGATGACCTACAAGGTCCCTTCCAACTCTGTTCATCTGTAAATATCTGTAAATGTGGCCACTGATTTGCGACCTTCCAAGAAAGTAAAGTCAAGATTTGATATTGGTTTTTAAAATTGATTTAAAATTAAAATTGATACTGATTTTAATTGAAATGTTTTAAATTATGGGCCAAACTTTATTTAATTATTTTAAAATTATTTTAACTTTTGTGTACAAATGTTTTATTTTTGACTGTTCACCGCCCTGAGTCCGAAAGGAGAAGGGCGGTATAGAAATTTAAATAATAAATAAATAAATAAATAAATGCGGAAGCCAGATTCAATTAACAACCATGTCACTAACTGAATAACTGGAGTCATTGACACCTGTGGCTTCACAATTTCTGTAGCCAAGAAAGGCAGTTGGGAAGTGAGTTTTGCCCCCATTTTACGACCTTTCTTGCTTACAGTTGTTAAGTCAAGGACCACCTGGAAAAAGCCAGGATCTGTGTAGCCCCTGGGCGCGCTCAAGATTTTAAAATCTCAGTGGCTTTAAGGGAGCCACTGAGTTTGGCAAAAGTGGTATCAATGGCTAGAGAAAAGGAAAACCAAATAAAAAGATGATCCTAACAGATTTGAAACAAATCGTGTACCAAAGAAATACAATAGAGTTACAACAAAACTTCAAAAAATATCGTTATATTAAGGTGAGATGTGGGAATATATACTGAGAGATACAAATTACCGATGTATTTTCTTAAGAAATAAGATATTACGTTTAAATGTTTAAATGTTTGTTTATTTATTTTTAAATTTATATACTGCCCTTCTCCCGAAGGACTCAGGGCAGTAAACAGCCAAGGTAAAATACACAAAATACAAACTTTTAAAAGCCATTTAAATAAATTAAATAATTTGGCCCAACAGTTTAAATACCCCATTAAAATTCGGATTAAAATTAAACAGTTTAAAAATTGAAAAAATTAGGCTGAATGTTGTATATGTTGTGTATTGTTTTATTTTGTACTCGTTTGTGTTCTTTTTTCTTTTTGTTTTCTGTGTGTGTGAGTTTTTAATTCAATAAAAAAATTTTAAAAAAAGGTTTTAAAATCTCAGTGGCTTTAAGGGAGCCACTGAGTTTGGCAAAAGTGGTATCAATGACTAGAGAAAAGGAAAACCAAATAAAAAGATGATCCTAAAAGATTTGAAACAAATCGTGTACCAAAGAAATATATATATATATAAACAAATAAACAAACTTAAACATAATATCTTATTTCTTAAGAAAATACATCGGTAACTTGTATCTCTCAGTATATATTCCCACATCTCACCTTATATAACGATATTTTTTGAAGTTTTGTTGTAACTCTATTGTATTTCTTTGGTACACGATTTGTTTCAAATCTTTTAGGATCATCTTTTTATTTGGTTTTCTCCCGAAGGAGTCAGGGCGGTGAACAGCCCAGGTAAAAAACACAAAATACAAAATTTAAAAGCAATTTAAAATAAGCCAAAGATAAATTTAATTTTGTTTTAGACTATTTTAATGTTTATATTGCACGTTTTTTAAATTTTGGCTGTTCA